>NC_024799.2:16635652-17359215 GCF_000309985.2 Brassica rapa | reverse complement strand
AGAGAGAGAGAGAGAGAGAGAGAGAGAGATGATTTTCAAAAATCTGGATTTCGTTAATTTGATAGAGAAACTGGGTTTGATAAAATGATGAAAATCTGGGGTTTTAAGTTTCAAAAAGTGAGATGTGATAATAGTTGGAAGATAGATTTCTCAGTAATGTTAAGATTAGAAAATAGGAAGGTAAAATGTCAGATTTTGATATATATAATTTACACGTGAAATTGTGTTCAAAATCCATTCACTCTTTCAAGTCATTTTTTAAAAGAATCTATCAAATATGAATAACACTGGATTTGAATATTGTTTTCAAATCTTGAGTTGAATAACAACAAATTTCAAAATCACTAAACGAAGAGATCATAAATATAAAAAATAATAACACTAGATTTTATTAAAAGATTGTAAATTAATTATGGAGATTTTGCAAAAATGACTCAATAAAAAGTCAAATGCAAAACTAATCCTGTAACTTTTTGGAACTTTCATTTGCTCTTTCATCCCAGAAGTTCAGGCTATTCATAAAAATGCAATAATTTTTTTTTTATTTTGAAAATGCTTGTTTTACTCAATCATCTTCATCTTCCTCTTTTATTTACAACATTTTCATCGTCATCAATATAACAACCACCATGAACAACCAATTTCAAGCTATAAATACACCTACAATCAACATCTACATTTTCATATTCTTATTTTTTACACATACAAACTATTTTCCTTTCACTTCCTTTCTTATTTCATCCCAAAATTTTGATTTTGAAATTATGAGCTTATTAGAGTAACTAAAAGTTCATGATTTTGGTCAAAAATGAGTGGGTAACTTTCACTAAGAAGTTATATGTGCTTGAAGAGGCTAAACATGAAGCTCAACGGATCTAAGAATGATCTTTGAATTTTTTTCAGATCTGTTCGCGTAGAAGATTTCAAACTTTTTTTTATTAACAAAAAAATCGAGAAGGAAGTCTTCTCGGATAAACATGTTAGTTTTGCAATTGACCGAATCATATCCGAAATTTGACTTTCTATAGAAGATTTTCTGAGATGTCTTCTTAATTTTTACATAAAGTCTGATCTGTTCGCGTAGAAGATATTTTTTGCTCATTGGTATTTTGAAAATTTTTGAAATACAAAAGTAAACCAATATTTACAAAGGAAGACTTCTTAAGAAGTCTGTTGTAGAGTAGACTTCTCAAGAAATCTTCCTTTGTAAATTTGCAATTGCAAAAATGATCTAAATGGAAAACTTCCACGAAAGTCTACTTCATGAAGACTTAAGTCAATGTTTAATAAACTTTCATTTTCTGTATAATTAAAAAAAAAACACTTTCAATTTTCTTGTTAATTCATGTATATTAGTCAATATTGAGGCTTCTGAATGAAATTCATAACTTAATTGATGATAATTATGAGGTTACCAACATTCAAGTTTATTAATGTTTCTAACTAATCCGAGAAGACTTATTAAGAAGTCTTCTGAGAGAAAACTTATGCGGAAATCTTCTATGTTAGTTTCTTTACAACATGTATTTTCAAGAGTGTTAAGTAACTTCATTAATATCAAGTTAATGTGTCTTCTTAGATCACAAGATATACTTTTGAACTTTCATGAGATTTAAAATTTCTTCTTCACTTAAAATTTAAGTTCTTCTGAGAAGTTTTCCGAGAAGTCTTCCCAAAAATTTTTAGTGAAAGTGTTATATGTTTCAACTTATGGAATGTTTGATATTTTTTGAAGTTGACTAAGTTTTATCGAGAAGTCTTCTCCCTTAGTTTTTGTAAATTTGAATAAAATTTTCTTTTGTTGTGTTTTGTTATTGAAATTGTATCAATAACTTCAATAATTTCAAGTACTCTGGCAAGATAATATTGCAGACATGAACATATTTACCAACTTTTTTCCATTAACATCTCTTCAAATTGACAAAAGAATCCACAACTAAAAGAGTAAACATATAAATCACAAAATATACCATAAACAAAACTATTACACATGAAGTTAGAGATCATTCCTCCACATAGATAAGTTTGGACTCCACTTGACATCACTATTTTATAGCCCTCCCTGTTCAGGTTTCAGATTTTTGAAGACTTTCAGGAAGACTTCCAAGAAAACTTTATGCATGTGAAGTCTTCCGAAGTTCTTAATTCCAGAAAGACTACAAAAGACTTCATGGAATACTTCACATGCATAAATTTTCTCGGAAGACTTCTATTCCTTGAAGTCTTCCATAAAGTCTTCGAAAACCTGATACTTGAAACTTTCATCGGCCTTAACACACTCAGATCTGTTTACTAGATGAAGAAAAATGCAAGAGCTTTAAGCAAGATGGTTACTAGATGAAAAAATTCAAGACATAGAGACTTACCCAAAATCTCAGATCTGTTGTGACTCCACCATCAGCTTCAACCTACAAGACCTCTTTTTCCACCTTGACACCTCCGGCAGCAAACTCTGAAACCTCTTCCTCCACGACAAGAAAAAATATTTTTCACAAGGCCTATATTCCTTGTTAATTCATCGTAATAGGGAGTTACGACGAATTAACAAGGAATAGCGTTTTGTTGTAAAACATTCGTCGTAATGGAGGTTTCATCGTAACTTCTGTGTAAAATTTACGACGAAGAGAATTCGTCGTAAAAGACAAGCAAAAGCTTCGTCGTAAAAGACAAGCAAAAGCTTCGTCGTAATGTTAATGTTAAGTTTCGTCTTAAACTTTCCTCGGACTGGCCTCGTAAAATTTACGAGGACTTTACAAGTCTTGCATTGTAAACACCTCGTAACATTTACGAGGATTTAACAAGTCATTCATTGTAAAATTCATGTAAACTTTACGATGAATTTACATTGATATATATATATATATATAATACCCCCTCCGTTTCACAAAGATAGATTTTCTAGCGTTTTCACACATATTAAGAAAACACATTAAATCACTACAGTAAATGTATCGTTTTCTGCAATTTTTAATATCTTTTAACCAATAATAATTCAATAAACTCAATTAATTTTCTTGAAGTTTACAATTTTCTCATAGAAAACACAAAATATCTATCTTTGTGAAACAATTTTTTTTTCTAAAACATCTATCTTTTTGAAATGGAGGGAGTATATTATTATTATATATAATATTACGAAATATTCAAAATTTTTTTAAAAAATTATAAAACGAAAAATTTATTTATAAAAAAAACTATATAAATGTCATAATACAAAACAGAACAAAATATTTTAATTTATAATACAAAACGAAATAAAAATAAAAAAGCTACGGGACACGTTCTCGAAATAGTTTGGGTGGGTGCTCGGTTCTGGAGTGTCTTGATCTGTGCATTCGATAGGAGGTTGTCGCATCCCGTCGTCTGGCGTCCAACGCTCTCTGCATAAGCGGGTTTCCCACCACTATAACGTCGAGCAGATCCTCAAGGGAGTCCAAGCGAACCTGCTGGGCATCCATTCGAGCCTTCATCCGAGCAGTCTCCTCATCCCACCTCGAAGAGTATGACGAAGTCTCCCATGCGACTTCGTTTACGGAGAGTATTCCCACTGTCCGTCCCTTCTTTTTAGGAGCCACCTTTAAAAAAACATATTAATATAATTAAATATATAAAAATAATCAAATAAACTAAAATATATTTTAAAATTTTACCTCTTCGAAGATCCTGTCGATCTCTTCTGTTGTCAATTTGACGGGTAATCCATCGGTAGAGTCCTGGGTTAGTTGCGTCTCCCGCTCTTCAGCCCGAGCAGCCACTTCGTTGAAGAGTTTTTCGGTTGCAGGACTGATAAAAATCCCGTCTGATGTGGCGTGAGTCATCTTGAATAGATCAGAAAAAAATGGTAGGACTCACGTCTTCTCAAACTACAAAGATAAAGAATAAATAAAATTAAATATTAAAATTAAGTAATAAATATAAGCTTAAAATAATAAAAATAGTACAATAAAACTTACAACTTCTAGACGGATCCCAGCGTGGGTTTTTTGTCCGGTTTTATGAACCATGGGCAAATGACCATCCTTATCCTTCGTTCTTCGGAAAGCAGAGCACGAGTTGGCCTTACGGATCGTGGAGGGTAGCTTCTAATAGGCGATGAGGCCATCCCATACATCCTTCCTGATCTCGGTGGGCTTCCCTTCATAACCATAGATCTCCCATTTGTCCTTCCAATCTGAGACGGTGTTGCAAAGGCAAACCTTTGATTTTGCCACAAATTCCGCCTTCATTCTCTCGTTGATTGCTAAGGACAATGCCACCTTTACTGAAAAAAAAATATTATAAGAATATTTAAATGAATAAATAATTATTAAATATAAAAATAGGGGAAAAAGTTACCGCAAAACATTTAAACCACACAACTTAGCGTGGTCTGGAGTCAAAATCCAGTTCAGATGGGCTTCGATGAAATATCCCTTGATCGTGTCTGAAATGCTCTGGCCGACACGATTAATGGCTCAAAACCTGGAAATAGTATCAAATTGTTAGAAAATTAATATTGAGTAAAATATTAAAATAAAAAATAAAAAACTTACTAATAAGTACCCTTCGGTCGATCGGGGTCCAAAATATCTAAATCCTCTCGTCCAGGCTGGACAAAAAGATCCTCCACTATATATCCTGCGTATGGTGTAGATGGAGGCACACACAAATATGAATGAACTCCAGCTGCTAGGGCAGGCTCAGGTGCTGGGGGAGGAGGTGGAGGCATCTGAGCCGGTATCTGAGGTGCATGAGGAGGAGGGGTCCAAAAAACTCTCTGAGATAACTGTGAGTCAGGAACTACCTCCGAAAATGATGGGCCGGAATAAGATGTCCCAACATGGTCGCCAAACATCTGGGAATAAGTAGGTGCACGTGATGTTTTCCTAAGAGCCAAATCTAAATTAAGAAAAAAGAATCAATTTAAAAACCACAACATAATCTTTGAATATAGTTCCGTTACCTAAACTAACCACCTAAACTAATTGCCTAAACTAACCACCTAAACAACCTAAACTAATTGCCTATATATTACATCATTCTGAATCATTTGAGTTCTTATCAATGTCAGTACAATGATCATCATCGGTTCCATCAAACTCGCATCTACCTACTTCATCCGTCACATTGTCGGGAAGATCTTCATATTAACGGTTATCTGGGTCAATAAGAAGGATTTCATCAGTTTGTAGATCAGGTAACTCGATTTCAGTAATACACACTTCTTCTTGCAAATGTGGTTCTTCTCCAGAAACTACTCGTCCATGAGGTATAATTTTGATTGCAGCCAACCAAGTGATTCCCATATCTTTAAGGCGAGGATATGGAATGAAGTTAACTTGCTCGGCGTGAGAAGCCAAGACGAAAGGCTCAAATTTGTTGTATCGTCTTCCAGAATTGAAGACTCCTTCAGCTCTTGTATCAATTGTTGAAGAAAAACATCTAGCGACCATTTTGGATGCTTCGGGCCAGGGACTAATATGGTCAAGAATATAAATTCTTGTTCCATGCAAATCTCCGAAGGTAGGTTGTACCGCGTAAGAATAACGAACCACAAAGAATATTGTCTCCCAGATATTCCAAATGGACTAAATTCATCTTTGCATAACGCAAAATTGACATTCGGAATATTTCTAGCGAAATCTGGTTGTACTGTGTTGAAATGTTTCCATGCTCTTTCATCTGATGGATGAGCGACTTTGCCATCCCTCTGGACATGTTCAGCATGCCACCTAATCATTCCAGCAGTCCTCTCATATTGATATAATCCTATCAACCTGTCTGTAATAGGTAGGTACCACATCCTTTGGTACATTACTCTGTTCCTCCCACGTCCTTGCGGTTAGAATAGTGGCTTCTTGCATGATCGACACTCTTCTAACTCTCATCGTTTCTCCAGTAGATCATGCAGTTGTCAATGAAAGCATCTATCATCTCCGAAGGCAATCCAATACTATAAACCAATTTCTGAATCTCATAATAATTTTCACTGATACGTTGTCTTCTGGAAAATACTCTTTAAACAGCTCGGTCCATGCATCCATGCAATTCTCAAATAAATTATGATTTGTTTAATATTCATCATCCTAGCAGCTAGAGACAATTTAGAGAGACCTTCTCTACACTCAGTGTTGATTGGTTAATTTGCAGCATCTAGCATTTTATAAAACATTTTTGCACCCAAATTAAGTTCTTCAATATTTCCAGTTTCATCAGCTATTGTTGTTGTAGTTTCTGAAAATGGATCAGTAATCATGTCGTGAACCCTATCATGATCTACCATCTGATCCTTCTGATGGTAACTATATTCATTATGCAAATGATTCGGTTCTTCATTATTACCAGCATTCTGAAAATTACTATTACTACTACTAGCTTCATTTCCACTATAACCCTCTCTATGTTGAACCAAATATAGTACAATGGTGTAAAACCTCTGTTTATTAAATACTTCCATACAGTTTCACTACTGGTAATTTTGAATTCTTGCACTTCAAACAAGGACAGAACATCTTACCGCTTTTCTGCATGATCGGTGTACAGCCCGCCTGGTACATGGATGTCTCTAATCCGCTAAGAAATGCATCCGTCACTCTACCAGTGGAATCTTTGTGTGTATACATCCAACTCCGTAACTTATAAATATTTGGGCGTATTTTCCAAATAACCAAAAAAGTGAATTAGATTTTTAGAGAGATAGTAGAGAGAGATAGGAAGAGAAAGTATGAGAGAAAGAGTGTTTTTAGTTAGTTAGTGTATTTCGGGTTTTTGTTTTTGTGTATATCTGGACAATGTTTCCTAAATATTTCTACCAGCGGACATTTTTTCTATTTTTTTTTCTTGATTTTTTTTCTTTTTTTTTTTCGTTGCGTGAAGGTATAACAATGAATTTACAAGGAATAGTTTTACTAGGATTTTATAAGCCCTTAACTTCTATTTTACAACCACTTTACAACGATAGCAGTTAGGTGAAACTCACTAAAAATATGTTTTCACCAAAATTAACGGTAACATGATTCGTTGTAAGAACGTTGTAAGCTTACAAGGACTTTACATCAAACTTTATCTTTCCTTGTACTTTTGTCGTAAAGTTACATGGTTTTCACGACGACCTATTTTCCTTTTATCTTTACAAAAAAGTTACGACAAAAGTTAGTTTCTACGTAAAATCGTTGTAATTTCGACATAACTTTATGAGGAAAATATTTCATCGTAACTTTTCGTCGTTAGAGGCACGTTTTCTTGTAGTGCTCCAGTTCGGACAGCTCCTCCACTTTGACAGTTCCAGATCTGAAACTAAATCAAAGATTCAGAACATAGCTTGGGGAAAGGTAATAGATTTGAGCAACAATAGGTTACCAAATA
Source organism: Brassica rapa (assembly GCF_000309985.2). Classification (NCBI taxonomy): domain Eukaryota; kingdom Viridiplantae; phylum Streptophyta; class Magnoliopsida; order Brassicales; family Brassicaceae; genus Brassica; species Brassica rapa. Next base: position 17,351,871 of record NC_024799.2, on the reverse strand, counting down.
AAGAAAAATCAGATATAGAAACTTACCAAAACACTCAGATATGTTATGAAAAATGAGACATGGGAGAAGACTTCGAAAGAAGACTTTGACGAAGTCTTCTAGTGCATTATATGTTAGAAGACTTCCGACAATTCTTCCCATAAGTCTTCTCAAGTTTAACTCAGATCTGAAAATTCGGCATATAAAGAAACAGTTAAATAGCTTCAAAATAGAGAAAAGTTTCAAAAATAATTTTTAATGCTAAAAAAATAAATAAAACAATTCCATTAGGTTAAATCTATAACTTTTTAGAATCTAACATATAAAGCACACAAAATACAGATCGAAAATTTATATATATGTCTTTAAAAGAGTGGAAGATGAGAACCATGTAATAAAAAACCTGCAAAAACAAGATAAATAAAAATGAGAAATTGATATAAAGTTTGATGTTTTTACGTTCAAAGTGATTAAATAGAGATGGGGAAAATTTAGAATGCCAAACATTATATTTTTGTTGGAGCCATTTGAGAAAAATAGAGAGAATGTGTAAATTTTCTTTATATAGAGAGACAAAAATTCTAATTAGGATAAATATTTTCTATTCGGAAGACTTTCGGAGAAGTCTTTCCAAAAATTCTTATAAACATTAATTTACTATTCCTCCAAAAAGACTACCGAGAATTCTTATAAGGCATTATTTGTTAGTAACTAAACATGAATAAACACTTCATTAAATTTAAAATCAAGTTTTAAAATGTTTAATATATGCAAAACTAAACACATATATGTTAATTTTAATTTTATTAAAAAATAATTACTCCAAAGTCTGACCCTAAAAATACAAACAATAATATAAGATATGTCCAAACCCTAAACTAAATATCATGACTCAATCTACATCTGAGTCTTATTTGAGAGGAAGTCTTCTCGGAGAAGACTTACAAAACAACTGAAGACTTACCAGTGTTATATTCGTAAAAGTGCTTATTTGTTTTTTGTTTAGAACATTACTAGATTATTTTTGGGGTATCTTTTTTTTTTTAAATTTAAAATCAACCTTTGAGTCATTTTTGACAATTTTTCCATTAATAATTGAATAACAATAGATTCTAAAACGTAAAGAATTAATTTAAGTCCAATATTGAATAACACCACTTAGTGTTTTAAAACTATAATCATCAAATTTTGAAGCTGTAATTGCTTTCGGAAATGAGTAATGCTTAAAACTTTCGTATCTAAAACCTTATATATATATATATATATATATATATATATATATATATATATAATCCCCTTAATATTAAAGTAGGAGCATTTTTAAAGAGTAACCTTATGCTCATGTGCTATTAACAAATATGTCATTTCCTATATGGCAACACCATATTCATTCTCACACTCTCTAGGTAAAAACCCTCTCTTTATTAGACTTATTACATACTTTGCCATTACTCATTAATTGGTGCTTAACATAATGTTTTAATCATATTAATTGGTATCTTACGATTTAAAACCGGTTAGAGACAAGAACTCTCGCCTTAACAATTTAAAACCGGGTTGGGACAAGAACTCTCGCCTTAACGTATGTTGTAATAATTTAATGTTTATTTTAATGTTACTTTCGTGACATATATATATATATATATATATATATATATATATATATATATATATATATATATATATATATATATATATATATATATGGTTATCTAAATTGGTTTTCATATTACATATAAAATATTTGATCAAAACCGGTCATTTAAAAGTTTCACGTCCATTATTTCCAATTCATATAGACATAAAGAAAAGAGTGATTGATTTAAAATTTAATTATACCAACCAAATTTAATGATATGATCCTAGGTAATAACTGATTGATTTAAAGTCAGCTTACATATTTCAAAACTGATATTATGAATTTACTCATCCTTACATAATAATGTCACACGTTTTGAGTCTGCTAGCATATTTTCAAAACTGATTGATTAAAAACTAAATTTTGTTGACCAAATTAACTATTTGTTTCCTATAATACACCATGTGATTGGACGAGCGTAAGTTCTCAAAATTACATATTAGTTAAATGCATTAAGTATAGTTTGAATAAAAGATTTCTATTCACCGTATTAATCAGAAGATGAAAATAATATATCAGCATTAACATCGGTTTACCTTAGTACACATCCAAATTAATTAAAAAATATAAATAAGAAAGTCAAAATATTATTTTCTCCAATTAGCCTCAACGCTTTTATTACCTTTTAATTGTACATAATAACTGAGAATTAGTGATTAACATTATTGATTCGACGAGCAAGGAATAAGGTAAGTTCTCAAAATTTCATATTAATTATTGTTACCGCTATTGGCTCATTCGTGGAGGCTGCAGTGCTCACCAAAACTTCAACATTTTGTCTGGCAAATAATTTCGGGTTGCTTACCAGTGTATAAGAATTTTTACTCACATGGTATTAAATGTGATACGCAGTATCAGTTGTTTGGGGCTGAGGAGGAATCTATTAATTGTGTCTTTTTTGAATGTCCTTTCGCACTTCAAATTTGGGCACTATCTAATGTTCCATCTTGCCCAGGGATTTTCCCGACCTCATCTATTTTTTCAAACATGGATTATCTATTCTGGCGGCTACCAAAAGAACCAGATTTGAGTTGCTTTTCCTGGATTTTATGGTTTATTTGGAAGAATCGGAATGTAAAAATTTATAGGAATCAGACAAGGGATCCTTTCGAGCTCCTTCGGACGGCGGGAATAGAAAGCGTCATGTGGACGGATTCACAAACCAAGGATTATCCATCGGTGGGATCGTCATACAATGTGGATATCCTTAGTACGGGTGACATAAGTAGGTGTCATATAGATGGAGCATGGAGAGCACAAGATGTGTGCACATGACAAGGATGGGTTTATAAAGCAGGTGGATCAACTGATACTATGATGGGTGTCATGTCTATTCGCAAAAGTCTATCACCTTTACATGCCGAATGTGAAGCGTTGATATGGGCGATGTAGTGTATGAAGACCCTACGAATCTCAGAAGTGGTGTTTGCAACTGACTGCTCTCAACTGGTGAAGATGGTGTCTACACCAACAGAATGGCCGGCGTTCACTACACATATGGAGGAGTTTCTGCGATGTAAGGAATTTTTTCATCCCTTTACTATTCAGCATATTCCGAGGGCACAGAACACAATAGCGGACAAGCTAGCACGAGGTGCTAAAAATCAGCTTGCAGCTATGGTTTATGTTGATTCGATTCTTCCGAGGTGGCTATTGGATCAGGAATCTACTTAGTTTCTCTCTAGCCTTTTGTTGTAAAAAAAAAAAAAATTATTGTTACGAAAATTAAAATAAATCTCAGATATGCAAGTATACCATAGACCCGCCATGCATCTATAAAGACAATGCTTTATATTGTTTTCTCCTCACCACCGTTTCCTTCTCAAAACATCCTTACCAAAACTTTCGAGCTTGCACATCACTCATGGCAGGCTTTAACTCCGTAAGCTGATTTGAAACCTTTTAAGACAATGTGGAGAGTGAGGGTTAGTATTGTTTGATTGTGGAAGCAATGTTTTGCTGCTGGTGGACTAACCATTTAAATGATTCTCTTTGATTCTAATATAAGTTTCTACAATCTTTTCAATGTTAAATGTAATATTTTAATTAAAATTGATGGGTTTTTCGAAAATTATTTTTTAACCTAATGATGTTCCAAAAATTGATGCTTTCAGAAAGTGGTATATCATTTCTTTTAGTGAATTTGGACTATCATTATTTGTGTTTATTTTACTAAGTTGATACTTTGTTATGTCTTTTTATAGGATTGCAAACGAAGAGTTCTGAAGACACTTCTCAGTTGTGGTTTTATCAGTCTTTTTAAAAAATTTGGTTCTTTAAAATTTGTTTCTTTAGTATTTTATTATTATATTTTCTATTTTTTCTTATTTTTATATTCATAATTTATATTATGAAAATAATAATTTTATTGCTTATGTTCTATTTTATCAAAAACTCATAATAAATTTATATAAGTCTTTGCTTACTCTCACATTTTTTTATTCAAATATATTTAAATTACACTAATAATTAAGCAATATAGTTTTAAAATTATAATCTCTTTTATTCTATAATCCCGTGCAGGGCTGTGCGGGTTATCACCTAGTGTGATAAATATAAGACCCTAGACTAGAACTTCAACCACTAAGACACATATGTACGTTAATATTATTAAAAACAAAATTCTTTGATAAGGAATTAAAGATGATTGTTAGGGAACGTCTTTTCAAAAATAAATAAAATAGCAGATTTCATTCTTTTTTGTGTGATCATACCTCACAAAACAAACATTCTAGTAATGTTCTTTGAATTTCAACCTTTATAGTACATTCAACAAAAACGATTTTGTTCTCATTGAATGGTTGCTCTTTTCAGGTGGAATATTATTTCTCTTTAATTCTAAAGTGTACAATTATATATGTGCATGTTGAATTTGGTATCCATTTAATTATATTTTTGGTAAATTAGAATACGTTTTCCAAACATTATTCTTTGCTTAGGTTAATATGTCTCATCGTGATACATAAGCCTCTCTTTTTCCTGCAACTTAAACTTTTATTTCACATCAAATCTTTTCTGAGAATAATTAACGCAAATGACATATTAAGAAGATCCAAGAAAAAAGGTTTATGAAAAAATAAAAACTATTGTCTACACAAAAGATGATGCCATCGCAATCATATCTTTTTCTTCCAAAATAACTCGAACTACACAACTTTAACACAATTTTCATTTTCTATTTGATAAAACAAGTCGAAAAATTCGCATTTACATTTTTTCTGTATATATATTAGTAAGATCATTTTCAATGGTATTCTACTCTTCTCTCTAACAAGAAATATAGAGTAAAAATCATTCCAATGGTACTATATATGTTGCTCCAAATATACATGAACAAATAGTAGTATAGCAAATATAGAATATCACTATACCTCTTTACTATATGAACTTTTTCTTTACAGACTAACTCCTCATTTTATAACTTTTTCACTTTTCATCAAATAAAATTACATAGTAGAACTTTACACATTTAAGTTTAACACTATGTTTAGTACACGTTTGTTTATAATTATGTGTTGTAATAAAATTTTAATTCTAAAATTATCATTTAGTTGTATAAATAGTGTAATTGTGGTAGTATATTGTTATAAAATAAAATGAACGAGTGAACTTTTAATATTTTTAAATTAAGGTTTGTATAATAAATTAAAAAAATAACTAGAAAATAAATATTTTGAATATTCTATTTTCAGAATAAAAATAAATGCAACCACTAACGCCGAACTCTCCTCTATTTCTAGAGTACTTTGCTTTTAGAGCGAAAATTAAAAACAACCACTAGAGATTGTCTAATTAATAAACAGTATTTTAAATGCTCCGGTACTTATTAGAGATATCTCCCGATGTATATTATGTAAATAATAAGTGAAAATTTTAAAGTACAAATTACAAACTTATGATTACAAATATCAGTTTGCAATCTTTGTAATCTTTTATTAGATCACTTTTTATCTTTTTGGAATCATTGCTGATTCGAAAAGCCATATGGATGGAAAATTGTAAATGAAACATTATCAATAAATAGTTTAAACGCAACACAACTGTTATAATATATTGAATAAATTATCTCAACGAAAATATTCTTGTAAGAACACTATTAGACTATTTAGCAAGTAAAAAACACTATTAGGCTAACACATTATCAGTTTTTTTGTGTGTGCTGTTGTATAAAAAAAACTTGAGTCTACAGCGTAATTTCGTTCTTCCAACTAATTATTTAAAACAATTAGTTGATAACATAGTCATATACATGCTCGAAGAAAAACATATATGCATATATACTTTATTGGTGGTTAAAAGCTATTATTCTAAAATCATTATTCCTCATATAGGAAATTAGGATATAATTGAAATTAAAATCTAAATGATGAAAAAGATTAGTAATGTGCCAAAAGTACTAATTTAGTGGAAGAATGAATTGATTCTCTCTCAAATATTTATCCTAATAAAGATTTTAAAAGTTGCATGGAAGTTCGGCTGAAAGTCTGTTTCATGTTTTAAAAATGATTCGGAATCATAATTGTTTTGGAAATCAAGTTAAAATTTTCTTTTCTAAACGCATGGAAGCTTTTATTTTTATTTTAAAACTAGCGATTCTGTTCTGGAAATGCAAAAGAATTACATTTGATATTTAAAGAATAATTGTTTTTATTTTGTATGTTTAACATGGAATGACTAATTCTTGACTTGTATTTTAACATCATTGCTTAATATTTGTTACAATTATCATATAATAATAGACTTAGAACAAAACTGGTTCCATTGTTTTATCGAAAACAACTTGTTTTATTTTCTAATTGTTGACAAAAAGTTCATAGAATCTATAAAGAGTCAACAGTTTGATTATTTGGATATAGTTAAATTTATAAACGTTTCTAAAACAATTTCTTTCTTTTCTAATTTTTAAAGGTCATGTTTCCATGTTTCCAATTCCATGCAACCTAAATTATCTTCTAGAAGAAAAGTTAGAGATGATGAAAAGTTTTTTCTATTCAAATATATCTTAGATCTAAGATGAACTATAAAATAATTTGCACACACATTTATCCAGCAAATATCGCATCCACGTCAAAGTAAAATGTAACTAAATTCTAGAGCAAAGTGATCAAAATGAAAATACTATCCGGCACATGTACCCAATATTAATAGTCATGGAAAAAACACTTGGTAAGCGCCAAAAGGAATACCAAAAGAAAGAGTTTATCCGTGAGATGCTTCTTAAGGAATTAGTTTTGATAAAAATATCGTCATCGTCATCATCAATCATGAAGAAAAGGATCAGTAGATATAGAGAAGAAAGCATGAACCTGAAGATAGCTAAAAAAATCAATAAGGATACATGTAATTCAAAACGCCTTATCTCTCCAACCAGGAGGACTTTGATCATGAAACAAATTGGTCCAAATTCTACACAACAATGGTTCAAGGCCAACTGGAATGACCTCAAAATATGCCCGGACCAGAAAGTTATTCCATCTATAAATTAGAGGTTCCCTAGCCCACCCGATTGCAAGTATCTTTAATTTTACGACAAACCAAGTCCAATGAAGTGGCATGTACCAAAACCGCTTCTGGAGTTCAAAATGCATCTCTTATGGACTCAGAAAGCCCAAGAAAAGATCCAAACTAGGACATTCGCTGAATGAGATCTGGTTTTATGATGTGCTGTTGGAAAAGCGAGAGAAAAACGAGCTTGAAAACTTGGTGTGAATTGGAAAGGACCATACCAAGAAATATGAGTTACACACCCGACGTGTACGAACCGATGGAAATGGACGGAAAACCTGTGGAATGATCTTGAAACTACATCAACTTACGCAAGTATCATTACTACTAAAGAAAAAACACATGGTTTCCATAAGAACCTAATACTTTGTAATAAAGTAAACTACAACAAGGATTGATTCCATTTTTGTGTATGTAAGGCAATCCAATTAGGGTTCAGCTAACAATAAAATAATTTTTATCAGCTCTTTCTGATTTACGAGTTCATCATCTCCCTCTGATACATTGGTATCCTGTCCAGGGAACCGATTTAATCTAGTGCATCTCTCATAGGTGCCTTGATGAAGCAACTGTTAAAGTTTTCTCACGCCGTGCGTGAACGTATGCACATCTATTTTATAGTCAACCAAGGCTCAACTCCACAAAACGATTGTAATAGTGTTTGAGCTGTGAAGAAGATGATCGAGATGTAACGAACTTTCTGTTATACTGATTAACTGAAAATAGAGTACATTGGTTCACTTATATAGTGATTAGACTCCGGTTTACACAAATCGTAACCGGTACATTAAACCACAATAAACCAACATCTATATACTCTAATATTCCCCCTCAAGATGGCAAATAGATAGACTTTAAAGCCATCTTGCCCACTAGAGAATAAAACTGAGGTGAAAACAACGCTTTTGTAAAGATGTCAGCAACTTGATTGTTCGTGCGGACATGTAAGAGCTTGATAAACCCAAGTAGAACACGTTCTCGCACCTGATGACAGTCAAGCTCTATGTGTTTGGTTCGTTCATGAAAGACCGGATTTGTAGCAATATGAATTGCCGCTGTAGAATCACAGAAGAACGCAACTGGTCCATGCTGAGGTGCCTGCAGATCAGCCAAGAGATTGCGTAACCAAATGACTTCTCGAGAACCAAACTCCATTGCTCTGTACTCAGACTCTGCAGAGGAATGTGACACAGTTTGTTGCTTCTTAGACTTCCATGATATCAAAGCTTGACCCAAGAACATACAATATCCCGAAGTGGAACGTCTTGAGTCCAAACAAGATGCCCAATCCGCATCAGTAAACGCTTGAAGAACCAAGTCAGACTCAATAGAGTAGAATAGTCCATAACCAACCGTGCCTTTTAAGTAATGAAGAACTTTAATAGCTGCTTGTAGATGAGAATTTTTAGGAGCCGAAGTATATTGACACAACTTGTTGACTGCGAACGTGATGTCAGGTCTGGTAATTGTCAAATACATGAGGCGTCCAACGAGTCTTCTATAAGAGGCAGGATCGTCAAGCACTGGTTCTGCAGAATCAGAACACAGTTTAGCGCTTGGATCCATAGGTATCTGAGAAGGTTTACAAGCCAGTAAGCCTGAATCTTCCAACAAACCAAGAGTGTATTTCCTTTGGCAAACAGAGATCCCTTTGCTGGAACGAGCAATTTCAAGTCCAAGAAAGTATTTCAAAGGACCAAGATCTCTGAGCTTGAAAGCATTGCTTAAGTCTGATTTTAGCTGGCCAACATCACCATCATCATTGCTAGCAATGATTATATCATCAACATACACCAATACCGCAGTATAGATACCTTTAATATTGCGGATAAAGAGAGTATGATCAGAATTGGATTGTTGGAAACCCAGCGTGAGAAGAGTACCTCTGAACTTCAAAAACCACTGTCTCGAAGCCTGTTTAAGACCATATAGTGATTTTTGAAGTTTACAGACGGCATTAGGAGGCAAATGTTCCCCCTCTTTTGTTGTGTATCCTGGAGGTAAGGTCATATAAATCTCCTCATCCAGATCACCGTTTAAAAATGCATTAGAAATGTCCAACTGATTGAGACTCCACTTCTTCGCAGCTGCCACAGAAAGAAGAGTCTTCACTGTTGTCATCTTAGCTACAGGGGAGAAGGTTTCAGCAAAGTCAATGCCTTCCTCTTGAGTGTAGCCTTTTGCCACTAAATGGGCTTTGTATCTCTCCAAGGTTCCATCAGCATTGAACTTGAGTTTGTAAACCCATTTACAGCCAATGGCGTGTTTCCATGGTGGAAGAGAACAGATGGACCAAGTGTTAGTACTTTCTAATGCAATGAGCTCCTCATTCATAGCCTTTAGCCATTCATCAAAACGTTTGGCTTGAGTAAAGCTCGTCGGTTCAGGGTATATAGCAACCGCACAGATGTATTTCTTGTACTCATCAGAGAGACTCTCAAAGGACATGTAACTAGACATGGGATATGGAATCTCAGTATCACATTCTGTGATGTTACAGTAATAATCCTTGAGATGTGCAGGGAGCTTTGATATTCTTTTCCCTTCAGCCGTGGAAACCTTTGAAGTCACGTCATCAGCTGCCAATGAATCATTCATCACATCAGGTGATTCATTGTTTTGTACATGAGACGTGCTTGAATCCTCTGCTGGAGAGAAGACATCTTCATATGTCTCAGTTTTCTCTTTGGCATAAGGAAAAATCTGTTCATGAAACACAACATGTCGAGAGATATGAACACTGTTTGATTCCATGTCCAGAAGTTTATATCCTTTATAACCAGCAGGATAACCAATGAAGACACATGGTTTTGATCTTGGTTGGAACTTGTTTCTGCTCTTTGAAGATGTAGAACAATAAGCAAGACAACCGAAGACTTTCAATCCATCATAGTCAACTTTCTTTGAAGTTAAAACTTCATAAGGGGATTTGTCTTTCAATACTGGCGTAGGTAGTCTATTAATCAAGAAAACCGCAGACAAAACACAATCTCCCCAAAACTGCAGTGGTAAGTGAGATTGAAACAAGAGAGAGCGAGCAACGTTTAAGATGTGCTGATGTTTCCTTTCAACCACTGAGTTCTGTTCAGGGGTTTCTGGACACGAATGGTAAGAAACAATCCCTTTCTTCTTGTATAAGTCAGTAAACTTGAGCTCAGGTGCATTATCAGATCTCACAGCTTTAACTTTAGTGTTGTATTGTGTCTCAACCATCTGTAAGAAATCCGGAAACACTGATCCTTCGTACGCATGAGATATATCCACGTAACACGAGTGTGATCATCCACAATTGTGAGGAAATATTTGTAACCCTCTGTAGTGGATACGGAGAAAGGTCCCCAAGTATCTATGTGGAGAAGGTCAAAGGCATGAGAGCTCATGTTGTTTTGAGAAGGAAAGGAGAGTCGTTTTTGTTTTGCAAGAGGACATATGGCACAATGAAACGGTTCTTTATTCATATGTTTGAGACCCAATACATCAATAATGGAGTCTGTTTTAGACATAGATGGATGACCCAAACGGCTATGCCATAAACCAACATCTACAACAACGCTTGAGCAAGAAGCAAACTGCTGTAGAGATATAGAACTTGCCATGTCCATTGCATTCAGAACGTATAAGTTGGAGATTTGATCACCCTTCCCAATCATCAATCCCCTGATAGGATCCTGTATCATACAAACATCTGGATCAAAAACAACTCTGTAACCCAATTCCTTAGTCAACTGGCTTACACTCAGAAGATTCAGTCTAAAATCTGGTAGATAAAGAACGTTTTTGAGGGTAAGAGAATCACTCAAACGTATACTGCCTATCCCTGCAATCTTAATACCAAGGCCAGTAGGGAGAGTGACAGAGGTATTAAGTGCATCAGATAGTTCAAAGAACAAGTCTTTGTTATGAGCAACATGGTGAGTTGCGCCACTGTCCACAACCCATGATTCAGAACAGAGCGCATTACTCGTTGCTCTAAGCATGCCAACAAAGCATAGAGTAGAGGAAGAAAACGCTATACCAGGGAGGGCAGTGATGGTTCCTGCGGATGTTGAAGCTAGACAATTCACTTGAGCTGACTGAGAAGTCATTTGTGAATTGAAATAAGCAATCATTCCCTCAATTTGATCTTTCGTAAGACTGTTGATGACATTAGATACTGGTTCTGAAACCGTCATCTGAGCAACAACAGGCTTTGTGTAGCCAGAACTTTTGGCGTTGTACGGCTGCTTATCAGGCTGCTGCTTTACCTTGTGCTTGAAGCTTGCAGGATATCCATGAATCTTATAACATGTATCAACTGTATGTCCATTGTAACCGCAATGAGCACAAATCGGCCTATTCTGCCTGGGAGTCGGAATAGACTGTGTGGCATTGATGAGAGGCGTTGAGACAGGTGCAGCAATCTGAAAAGCAATCGCATTCTGAATAGGAACAAGATTCCTCTGATTGTAGTCTTGATCCAAGAGGTTGTAAATTTCAGAAAGATCAGGGATGTGTTTCTTCATGATGATTTGGCTTCGGATGGTCGCGTAAGACTCATTCAATCCAGCCAAAAACTTGATGACTTTCGCATGATCAGCCTTTGTGGCAGTGGCTTTACAGCAATCACAGTGCCTACATGTAGTCACATCACAAGTCGCACCATCTAACTCATCCCAAAGAGTCTTCAAGGTAGTATAGTAAGTCGCAAGATCCATTGATCCTTGCTGCAATGACCAAATCTGTTGAGATAACTGATAAGATCGTGGAAGGTTCGTGATATGAAATCGAGCCAACAGATCTTTCCAGATCTCCGCAGCATCGTTGAATCGGAGAATGCTCTTGTAAATCTGCTTAGAAACAGTATTAAGAATCCAAGATTTCACCATCGAATTACACCTAGACCAGATTCGGTAATTAGGATGTGATTCCGCAGGACGTTCAAGAGTTCCATCAACAAAGGCTAGCTTGTTCTTAGCATCTAACGCAATATTCATAGCAATACTCCAGTTATCATAGTTCGTACCATCAAGAGTCTCAGAAATGATCGAAAGACCTGGATTATCGCTGTTAGTGAGATGGAAAGGTGAATGAATGCTATCTGGTGATAGTTCCGGTGCGATCGGATGTTCAGGCGACGGCGGAGCTGAGGAATCCGTATTAGGAGCTCGGCGAGTTGATGACGACATCTGCCTTCCACCGCGACGCAACGATCTACGAATCACCATTGTTGTAGCTCAAAAACGAGAAGAAGACGCGGATCTTGGTGGAATAACCAATTTGTGATCCGATCAAGAAGAAATAATCGAGAGATTCATCGATTGATCTAAGGTCAAAGACGGAGAAGAAACGAAAAGGAAGAATCGCTTGAGGTTTTAGCCTCAAGGCTCTGATACCATAATAGTGTTTGAGCTGTGAAGAAGATGATCGAGATGTAACGAACTTTCTGTTATACTGATTAACTGAAAATAGAGTACATTGGTTCACTTATATAGTGATTAGACTCCGGTTTACACAAATCGTAGCGGTACATTAAACCACAATAAACCAACATCTATATATTCTAATAGATTGAGAAACAAAAACTACCAAGCAACCGATTAAATCTCAAGTGAGTACAAGATAAGCCTGACAAATACCACACTGAAATCCATGTCAGGACATGATAAACCAGGCTCTTATGCACCCAGTGTCACATAGAAATACGTAGGACTTGGCAAAATAGTTAAAAATATTAAAGCCACTCCTGCTAGTGTATTTATAGAAGCCTTCACAGGCACCAAAAATTACGGCAAAAGCATTCAAAACACATGTCACATATGAACTATGATTCCGAATCACTAGAAACCGGAGATACGACGAGCTCTTTATCCAAATCAAGCTCGTCCACAACCATCTCATCAAGGTCATCCTAGAGATATTCTGGACTTCTCCCAACGACCGAGGTCCTCTGCCAGGCAATTCACTTCCTTTAACATCAACTCCTTGATCATATCAACCGTTCAGTGGCCTTAGAGACCAAGAGATCCCTTTCATGGACAGCCTCTGAATCGACAAAAGCTCGCTTCGCTATATCAATTGGGCTTGATACTTCTTGACAGCATATCCGAGGATGTTCTTCTCACCTTCACGCATCTTCCCTTCCATGGAAACATTCATAAAACAGACATTATCCTCATGAGACTTCAGCTCTAGATCAAGGTGGTCTTGACACTTACAACAATCATGTTGAGCATCATCGATAAGCCTCTTGAGCTCGGTTTCCTTAAGCACAACCACAGCTCCAGATGTCGACAGAGAATAATGTGTGCTTTTCAATTGTATAAGAAGGGTGGGACCTGATGCCTCTAACTCCTTAAGACGCTCATCTCGGCCCCATCAACTGAGCTTCAGTATCCTGAACTCAACCTCCAGCTCAGATGAACGCCGAGTCAATTCTTACCTCTTTTTCCGGGTTATCCTCATTGCGGTATGATCTCGGCTGTTGGAAGGCTCCATAACTATCACCTTCTCCCTCCCAAAAAAAGGAGCGTATGATCGTAAGACGAATGGAGTCGATTCACCAGGATTTTTTGCAAAAAAGAAAGAAGATCGTTAACCAAGCAAACTGCATAGCAACAACAAAATATTTAAAGATAAACATGCCTACCATTGCGTTGGTTTGACAGATGCTATGATAAAGGTCGCTCTGCACAGAGGGATCGATCTTTACAATAAGATCGCCAACTGATACCACTCAAATTACCCTAAGGAGTGATTTATACTCTCTCAAATAAGATGTCGAGTTGTAGTACTTAGAGATCGAATTCACAGGGACCATAAGGATTCTAATATGATTTGTTAAGCAAGGATGTTTTAAGAGTTTTAAAAGTAAATTGCAGTTTTATATTGAACAAGTGTTTGTTCAATAGCAGGTTTTTGGGGTTTTGGTGCTTAAAAAGGAAATAGCTAGACTTAGGATTTTTATTCAGGAAAGTTGAAATCATAATCCTTTAGATGCCTAATGAGTTGCATGTATGATACTGAAAAGCTCAACTATTTGATCAACAAGTCTTTCGGCTATTGCGGGCATTGACTTGTTGTCTATTAACTAGATCTATGATCTCAACTCTCGTTATATTGATCTATAGAAAGTGTCGATCGATATTCCAATGGGCGTATCGATCGATACACCTTTTGCACCATCGATCGATTATTCAAGTATGATATTGATCGACGCGCTCTAGTCAAGCTTTATGCGCAGGTTGAATGAATGCTTACTAAGCTCACTAGATCAGCTCTCGCCTTGCTCATAGCAAGAAATGTGGGAACCAAAATTCGCACTGTCGATTTCCGTTTAAATAAGGAAACTAAGAAAACCCTAGTTTCCCAGAGGACCCGGATATCTGTTAATTACCACACGTCAAGCAATCAGAACACGAGAATAACAACGATAAAAATAAGAAATCGAAAAGAGAGCAAAATAGATCTTATTCCGAATCTGCGTATGAGCGTTACAACAAGGTATAAGCCTGGGCTCGAGAGCTGTTGGCGAGATTCCTAGTTCTAGCAACCCTAAGACGGCTAAACCTAATTGAGTCGCAGCTCGAAATAACAAAAACGGAAAGTTGCCTAAATCGCTCTAAGTGCTAAGTTTTCTCTGAAAAAAAGTTCTCCCTCTGCTCCTCGCCTAGGACTCCTTATATACTAGCTCCAAGGTCGGTTTACGCTTTTACTCTTCTGCCCTTAAGCCGTCATAGCATAAAAATGGAGATATTCCATTTTTCCCGATCTTCACAATTATCTTCAAAACTTCCGTATTTATCCGCGGAAACTTGACATTTATCCTTCTTCGCGGGCCAAGCGCGAACCATGCTGTGGTTCACAGGCTTTTGGTTAGGAAAAATCATAGGATGGGCCTCGAGTCGTGTTTTAGGTCCCTTTGTGCCGTCTTCCGACTCGACACGTTTACTACGAGTTTTCCGCGGTTTCTAATCCGCGAAGTTTGATCGATGAATTAGAATAGCGGGAAACATAGACTGAGCTTGCTACGGTCTTCGGGAGATAGCATTCGAAGGTTTGACGAGAATGCAAAGACTGGTGTCGTATCGATGTTCGGAAAGGTTCAATCGCTACACAGCGACCGAACTTTGGCTCGAGCCCGGTTGCTATGTAGCGACCGAGCGAAACGAGTGCTCGGTCGCTACGTAGCGACCGAGCTTCGGCTTGAGCTCGGTCGCTACGTAGCGACCGAGCGGGATGATCGCTCGGTCGCTACGTAGCGACCGAGCTTGGCTGAGCTCGGTCGCTACGTAGCGACCGAGCGGGACGATCGCTCGGTCGCTATGTAGCGACCGTGCTTTGGCTCGAGCTCGGTCGCTACGTAGCGACCGAGCGGGACTATCGCTCGGTCGCTACGTAGCGACCGAGCTTGGCTGAGCTCGGTCGCTACGTAGCGACCGAGCGGGACGATCGCTCGGTCGCTACGTAGCGACCGAGCTTGGCTGAGCTCGGTCGCTACGTAGCGACCGAGCGGGACGATCGCTCGGTCGCTACGTAGCGACCGATCTTTGGCTCGAGCTCGGTCGCTACGTAGCGACCGAGCAGGACGATCGCTCGGTCGCTACGTAGCGACCGAGCTTTGGCTCGAGCTCGGTCGCTACGTAGCGACCGAGCGGGACTATCGCTCGGTCGCTACGTAGCGACCGAGCTTGGCTGAGCTCGGTCGCTACGTAGCGACCGACGGGACGATCGCTCGGTCGCTACGTAGCGACCGAGCTTTGTCTCGAGCTCGGTCGCTACGTAGCGACCGATCGGGACGATCGCTCGGTCGCTACGTAGCGACCGAGCTTGGCTGAGCTCGGTCGCTACGTAGCGACCGAGCGGGACGATCGCTCGGTCGCTACGTAGCGACCGAGCTTTGGCTCGAGCTCGGTCGCTACGTAGCGACCGAGCGGGACGATCGCTCGGTCGCTACGTAGCGACCGAGCTTGACTGAGCTCGGTCGCTACGTAGCGACCGAGCTTTGGCTCGAGCTCGGTCGCTACGTAGCGACCGAGCGGGACGATCGCTCGGTCGCTACGTAGCGACCGAGCTTGGCTGAGCTCGGTCGCTACGTAGCGACCGAGCGGGACGATCGTTTGGTTTGAATCCCAAAAAATACTTCTTCGTAGAAATAACCTCGTATAGGTTATTTTTACGAAAATTATATCCCTTCTTTTACTAACTCTTTCGGAAATACGATCTCTGAGGATTTTCGAGTGGTAATTCCGTCGTAACCGTTTTTGACCCCAACAGTTAGCCCCCCAGCCCGTTAGGATCATGCATGGGGGGATCCTAGCGTGCGGTTAGGCATGTTTGGCAAGTTAGGCGTGATGGATGGAATTAATATGCGAAAGTCCGAGCTTGAATAGTAAATCCTCATGTCTTATAAGAAGAGAGGTAACTTGTTCCATAATTTTTTCACTTTCTTGTTTTTCTCTAAGATCTTTCAAAAACTTTCTATCTTTCTCTCCACCCTTTTCATCTATTCTCTTAAGAGAAGTGTAAAGATGTCGAGCAAGAAAAAGATTGCGAAAAAAGGGTCTTCGTCCGCGAGTCCTTACGAAGAGCTCGTCGTTCCGAAGACGGAGTTCGTGCCTCACTCGGTGCATCCTGCCGAGAACGAGGCATGGTGGGTTGCTCATTACGGCTCGTTGATCCCTCCCAAGGAGAAGCCATTCCCGGTCCTGGTCCATCGTGGAGTCGAGGGAGAGGACGCAAGTAGGACCACTGACGAGTTTCTCGCGACGATGCGGTCGTTCTACCGCATCCCGGATGTTGTGGAATTCCGGGTTCCCTGCCGCGGGGAATGTGCTAACAACCCCCCGGAGGGTTACTTTACTTGTTATGAGGTGTTCATAGTGCGTTGTCGCCTCTGGTTCCCCATACCCGAAATTCTCGTCCGAGTGTTGGACCGTTTTGAAGTCGCGATAAGTCAGTTGGCACCCCTTGCCATTCAGCACCTTATTGGGATCTTGATCCTAAGCTATGAGCATGGCCTTTCCCTTTCCGTCGATCATTATGAAGCGCTTTTGAGGCTTCAACTTGTCAAGGATACGGATAAGCATAGGTTTGTCCCTCGGAAATTTATGTCGGTGGTTAAGAAGTTCATTTCGAACTTCAACTCGTGGAAGAAGTTCTTTTTCTTCGTTCGTTTGGACGCTGCGTCCGTCGAAGAGAGTTGCATTCCACTGTTCCGGAGGTTGCCGAACAATCGTCCCTTCATCAATCCTCTTGCTCCGTTCCCTGAGGATATTATCGCGGTGAGGGATCTTCTCAGGAATGGTCCCTTCTTCTGGACTTCTTTCACGCCGAGAAGGGTTCGGAAGGCGCTGAAATTTGTGCAACCTGGTCCAGCTTTGGACGCGGATACGGGAAGCGACTCCGAACCCGACGGCCAGAGTCCCGTTGAAGCTCCGACAGCCGCGCCGGAGTCGAGCTCTTGGAAGGGAAAAGACGTCGATCTCGGCGACATAGAGTTTTCGATGGATGACTCTATGCTTCCAGGATGGGATCCGAACCTTGCTTACGGCGACGGAAGCGGTTCGAGCGAAGCCCCCATTCCGGACTTCGATGATTTCTTTGCTGGGCTGCCATCGGGCTTCGATGCTCCTCCTCCTACGAAAGAATCGGCGAGGCCGAGAGTCGTTGCGGAAGGATCTCGCATCATCAATGGGGTTAGTTTTTTCTTGGGAATTTTTAAGTGATTGTCCTATGTATGGATTTGTAACACGCCTATTGATTTTGCAGGGCCTGAGCTTGCTGGGCTCGGCCATCGAGGCGGGTCATAGAGAAGCCATGGTCTACCGTTTCAAGGCGGAGAAAGCGGAGCGGGATCTCGCCCGCGTGCAAGGCGAGATGCTGGAGCGGAGGCACAGCTTACTCGTGATCATGCGCGGGCTGTTCGCAGATCGGAGAGGAAAGGCAAAAGAGAGATCGTCGAGGTGATGAAGACTCGCGCATCTCAGTTCCAGGTTGAGTACGGGAATCTTAAGAATGCCTTTACCTCGGTGGGCGACTTTCGCGAGTGCCGTGGTTCGGTCGGAAGTCTTTGGAGGACGCAAGCCGACGACTATGTGTTTGAAGAAGAAATGAGCTTGATGAAGAGTGGGATGAGTGACCGTGCCCACGCTGAGGCGCTTATCCCTCCGATCAACGAGAGGATTCAAGGGTTCTGGGATTCCATCCCGGTTTCTCCTGATACCGAGGAGGTCCCGACCGATTTTCACGGTGGTGGCGAGGAAGTGGATCGTCCTGCGGATGCGTTTGGTGCTTCGTTGTCCGGGGACTTCGACTTTGGATTATGAGGGATGGATCAGTTATCCTTGTTTTCGGTCGAATGTGGCCCTTTGAATTTGGATTTCGTTTAGGCCACGATGGCCGTATTTGTATTTCCGGGACTGGCCGTTGGTGGCTTTGAATCCCTTGCCGCTTTACGCGGTTTATTTATATGATAAATGTTTCGTTTCGAGTTTTTCCTGAGTAGGGTTGAAGTAAATACGAGTTGTCGTCTCGTATGTAGTTCTAATTAGACGTTCGATCTGTTGGTTCGTTCGTGATTTTCGTAAAAATTTATCTGTCTTTACGATTTTCGAGAACATTGAGATACGAACGGAGAGGCATGGTTTATGATCTCGTATCTTTTAGATATCATGCCTTGAGATGTTTGAGACCAGAGCGTTGGGTTTAGGGCAAGACCTAGGTTTACTTTCGGTTAAGGTTTGTGCGGTGACTAGCCGGCTATCGTTTTTCCTGTTGCGATTTCTTCCTGACTCGCACCGGTTTAAAGTCCGCGATATGTTCTCGGCTTATATGACTTGTATGGTACGAATCGAGCATCTTCTCAGAATCTGGAAGTGCTAAACCAAAATTTCGGATTTTTGTTGTAGCGCGCTTTTGTCCTTGTGCTGGACGTTTTTAAAGATCAAAAGAGTGATCGGATTGCGTTTGTTTAAGACGGCTGGCGTGTTCGTCGGGGCCAATCGACGAACGGGGTGTAAGGTTTTTAGTGGTCGCGTTCGGACAATTTGTTTAGCATTGTCCTCGAATTTTAACTTTTTGCGACGTCTCGCAGTTATTTTCGAGGATTATGCGTGTTTGAAAGGTGATAATCTTTACGATTTTTGGGCCGGATGAGGCCGCAGACGAGCGTAAACTGAAGCGTAAGCGTTTTCGATAAAAAGACAGTGCATATTATAAAAATTTTATGTTTCTAAAAACTCGATTACAATAATGGCGATTATGGGAGTATACGAGTATACGCACCCACTCCCCCCCCCTTTTTAGAGAGGGGGATAGCTGAACTCGTCTTTTGACAAGCTGCCTACGTACCCCTTTCGAGGATCAAGCCATCTCGTAGTTCTGTTTCATGCCGCGAGTGTTCTTACTCGGCGGTTGGTGTCGCGATGTCCGCCTTGACCGTGTCGATCGTGGCTGGGTCGACGCTATTTTCCGGATGTTCCGGTTGAGTTGTCGCGTGGGCTTCGGATTTATGTCGAGCTTCGACGTCCGATGCGTTTGCGTTGACAGACGATTTTACTTCGTCCTTGTGCGGGGCGCTTTTGGCCGAAGATCGATCTATCTTCGCGCGTTTGCCGTTTGCAGAAGCCGTGATTTGCCTTAACTTATGCTCCGCGAGGAAGCATAGTCGCGACTGTTTTTGGCATCCCCAGATGGCCGCGACTCCGCTCGGCGTTGGGAACTTGAGACCCAGGTGGTAAGTTGACGGAACTGCCTGCATGGCGTTGAGCCATGGGGTTCCCATGATCACGTTGTAGATAGCGGGATGGTCGACTACCGCGAATTCGACGATTTTCGTGATCTCCTTGGCCATGACTGGCAATTGGATTGACCCGAGAGTCATCGACACTTCGCCTGAAAAACCCGTGAGTGGTTTTGGCGTCGGAATTACCTCTCCGAGTTCGATACTCATCCGATTGAGAGTGTCGCGGAAGATTACGTTGACCGTGCTTCCCGTATCGACGAGTACCCTTCCGACTTCTAAATCTCGTATGACGAGATCTATGACGAGCGGGTCGCAGTGAGGTTGGTCGATACCGCCGGCTTCTTCCTCCGTGAAGGTGATCGAGCAATTTTGGCCGTCTCGAGGAGGAGACCATGTAGGCCATTTTGCGCTTGATTCTGCCTTCCGTTGGTAAGCCTTGATGGCTGACACGGTATCGCCGCAGTATTGAGATCCTCCGATGATCATATTGACTCTGCGACGATTGTTATCGTTCCCTTTGTCATCCGGCCTCCTACCGCGTTTATCCCCAGGTTGGTTTCGTTGAGGAGATTTTTCGGCGGGCGGATTTCTGTCCGTCTTTGGAGGCCGATCAGAATCGAGGATGAGATCCTTGACGCTAGTTACTTCCGAAAGCTCTCCAGCGAGCAGCTTCGCGGCCAGTCTTGCTCCTAAGACTTTGCAATTAGTCGTGGAGTGTCCTCGGGATTGGTGGAACTCGCAGAAGGTGTTCTCGTCATACCCTTGATTGCGAGTCCATGTGTTGCCCGTGGTCCGGCCTTGATCCGAACTGATCGCATAGTTATGCGCCCCTTGGAGATCTTCCCCCTCGTGATGGACGTACTTGTCGTTACGAGAGTTCTTCTTTTTCCCCTTCGGATCTGCGTCTTTCGAGGATGGTCTTGCCGGCTTATGTTTTTGCGATAAGACTTTAGTTTCTTCCTCCACTATGATATAGTCCGTTGCTTTGTGGAGGGCGTCCTGGATCGTTCGCGGTTTGTCGAGAGTTATCCATTTTCTGAATTTCGACTTGTACCAGAGCGTCTTTCTCAGCGCGTCGATGGCCACTTTGTCGCTTATCCCGCTGACCCTGGACATTATCATTTGAACCGACTGATAAACTCGCGGAGGGGTTCGTCTTCCCTCTGGGAGAGACTCCAGAGATCAACATCGGAGGTTTCCCTGTCTATGAATACAGAGTACTGTTTGAGGAATTCCGATGCGAGCTGTCGAAAACTCCCGATGGTATTGCGACGAAGGCGTGCGAACCATTCGAGCGCTGCTCCTTCAAGATTTTCGACGAACAGGCGGCAATAGCCGGCATCCTTTTCGCCGTCCTTCAGTCTTGCTCTTCCCATCGCGATGTGGAAAGCTTGAAGGTGCGCTTTTGGATCGGCCGTACCATCGTACTTCGGTACTTTGATCTTTCCTGGATCGGACACCCTCATGTCCGAAATGCGACTGGTAAAAGGGGGTCTTTCGAGCTCCTTCCAGCAGTCGATCGATCTCGGGGGCAGCACTAGTAGCATGATGGATTTGAGACTTTACGGCTCTCACTTCTGCCGCAGTCTTGGTGATGTAGTCGCGAAGATCGCGGATATCCGATGTCTCGCCAGAGGATTTCCGAGCCTGTCGGCGCTTACTGCGAGTGAGCTCGGTTTGCCTTTCGGCCAGCTCCTCTTGTTCGTTCCAATAGGCGACTTCTTCTTCTTCTGTCATTGGTTTTTCGAACGGGGAGCCTTCCCGAGCGGATCGGCTTCTGGTCCTTCTTGGATGTCTGTCGCCATCCTCTTCGCTGTCGTTGGAGACATCGCTAGGATCCAGGTCAATGTGTTCGGCTTCGTTATCCTCCGAGTCCTTTGCAGGGAGCGGAAGACTTTCAGAGTTCCCCTTCTCGATGGGAGACTTCTCGCTGGGGTTTTGACCGGAAGGTCGTTCCCGCGCGACTCCTGCTCTATCGAGTGGGGTGGCGAAATCGAGCCTCTTCCCGCGGATTTTGGTGGTTCCGCGGGGACGGATAGCTTGGGTCCTTGCCGTTAAGGTTTCAACCTGTTTGGTCAAGGTATTCACGAGCTTATCCTGTTCTTCCGACCTTTTTTCATAGGTGGCGAACATCTTTTTAAACTCCTCGAGAGTCGCGGCGTTGGCTTGCGCGTTGGCCGCAGATACGTCCGCTACCGGAGTGTGGAGATCGGTGCCGCTGCCTCCGTTAAGGGGAGTTTGCACGTTATCCGCGTCGTTGGTTGACATGTCTGACTGTGTGTGGCTTTTGCGGGTTAGATTGATCCGTAAGTCCCCCTCCTTCTAGCGCCAAACTGTGGGAACCGAAATTCGCACTGTCGATTTCCGTTTAAATAAGGAAACTAAGAAAACCCTAGTTTCCCAGAGGACCCGGATATCTGTTAATTACCACACGTCAAGCAATCAGAACACGAGAATAACAACGATAAAAATAAGAAATCGAAAAGAGAGCAAATAGATCTTATTCCGAATCTGCGTATGAGCGTTACAACAAGGTATAAGCCTGGGCTCGAGAGCTGTCGGCGAGATTCCTAGTTCTAGCAACCCTAAGACGGCTAAACCTAATTGAGTCGCAGCTCGAAATAACAAAAACGGAAAGTTGCCTAAATCGCTCTAAGTGCTAAGTTTGCTCTGAAAAAGTTCTCCCTCTGCTCCTCGCCTAGGACTCCTTATATACTAGCTCCAAGGTCGGTTTACGCTTTTACTCTTCTGCCCTTAAGCCGTCATAGCATAAAAATGGAGATATTCCATTTTTCCCGATCTTCACAATTATCTTCAAAACTTCCGTATTTATCCGCGGAAACTTGACATTTATCCTTCCTCGCGGGCCAAGCGCGAACCATGCTGTGGTTCACGGGCTTTTGGTTAGGAAAAATCGTAGGATGGGCCTCGAGTCGTGTTTTAGGTCCCTTTGGGCCGTCTTCCGACTCGACACGTTTACTACGAGTTTTCCGCGGTTTCTAATCCGCGAAGTTTGATCGATGAATTAGAATAGCGGGAAACATAGACTGAGCTTGCTACGGTCTTCGGGAGATAGCATTCGAAGGTTTGACGAGAATGCAAGACTGGTGTCGTATCGATGTTCGGAAAGGTTCAATCGCTACACAGCGACCGAACTTTGGCTCGAGCCCGGTCGCTATGTAGCGACCGAGCGAAACGAGTGCTCGGTCGCTACGTAGCGACCGAGCTTCGGCTTGAGCTCGGTCGCTACGTAGCGACCGAGCGGGACGATCGCTCGGTCGCTACGTAGCGACCGAGCTTGGCTGAGCTCGGTCGCTACGTAGCGACCGAGCGGGACGATCGCTCGGTCGCTACGTAGCGACCGAGCTTTGGCTCGAGCTCGGTCGCTACGTAGCGACCGAGCGGGACGATCGCTCGGTCGCTACGTAGCGACCGAGCTTGGCTGAGCTCGGTCGCTACGTAGCGACCGAGCGGGACGATCGCTCGGTCGCTACGTAGCGACCGAGCTTGGCTGAGCTCGGTCGCTACGTAGCGACCGAGCGGGACGATCGCTCGGTCGCTACGTAGCGACCGAGCTTTGGCTCGAGCTCGGTTGCTACGTAGCGACCGAGCGGGACTATCGCTCGGTCGCTACGTAGCGACCGAGCTTTGGCTCGAGCTCGGTCGCTACGTAGCGACCGAGCGGGACTATCGCTCGGTCGCTACGTAGCGACCGAGCTTGGCTGAGCTCGGTCGCTACGTAGCGACCGAGCGGGACGATCGCTCGGTCGCTACGTAGCGACCGAGCTTTGGCTCGAGCTCGGTCGCTACGTAGCGACCGATCGGGACGATCGCTCGGTCGCTACGTAGCGACCGAGCTTGGCTGAGCTCAGTCGCTACGTAGCGACCGAGCGGGACGATCGCTCGGTCGCTACGTAGCGACCGAGCTTTGGCTCGAGCTCGGTCGCTACGTAGCGACCGAGCGGGACGATCGCTCGGTCGCTACGTAGCGACCGAGCTTGGCTGAGCTCGGTCGCTACGTAGCGACCGAGCGGGACGATCGCTCGGTCGCTACGTAGCGACCGAGCTTTGGCTCGAGCTCGGTCGCTACGTAGCGACCGAGCGGGACGATCGCTCGGTCGCTACGTAGCGACCGAGCTTGGCTGAGCTCGGTCGCTACGTAGCGACCGAGCGGGACGATCGCTCGGTCGCTACGTAGCGACCGAGCTTTGGCTCGAGCTCGGTCGCTATGTAGCGACCGAGCGGGACGATCGCTCGGTCGCTACGTAGCGACCGAGCTTGGCTAAGCTCGGTCGCTACGTAGCGACCGAGCGGGACGATCGTTTGGTTTGAATCCCAAAGAATACTTCTTCGTAGAAATAACCTCGTATAGGTTATTTTTACGAAAATTATATCCCTTCTTTTACTAACTCTTTCGGAAATACGATCTCTGAGGATTTTCGAGTGGTAATTCCGTCGTAACCGTTTTTGACCCCAACAAGAAACATAGCTCTATTAGAATGTTTTCAGGATGAGAATAAAGCTATGGCTTTTATCAATCTATCCAAGGGCAGGTTCTAGGTAGCTAATCTAGAAACATGCATTAATGAACAATCCTAAAGATGATTATCACAACTCAGCAATCTATAGTTGGAGCTAATCCCTCCTAACCTATTTAAACCCTAAAATCTAACAAGAGAACTACTCAGACATGGCTAAGCAATTCATAACAATGGATAAGTATAAAATTTCATAGAATAGATAAACTAGATATCAATGGAGTTCCAATCACAAATTATAACTTTGGATCTTCTCTCCTATCTATCAATAAAACAATGAAACACGAAGAAAGCACACTTTGCCTCTAACATGGCGGCAAAGCTTATATAATTAGGTTAAAAACTCGTCAGAGGCAATCTTGTAAAATAGTGAAATCTTGGGCTTCAAGTCGGCTATGACCAAACGGGCTTCCTGTGTGCTTTGCTGTCGATCGATACCATGTCTTGTGTATCGATCGATTCTAGCTCTCCAATATCGACCGATAGTCGATCTCGATGGTCATCTCGGGTGCTTGCTCCAAATATCTCCAAAATACTCCAAAATCATCACTTATCTCCAAAACATTCATGATCTTATAAATATAATAAATAGACTCTATAATTATATAATTATTAGTAAAAACACTTATAAACTATGGATGAAAATGGGTCAAATCCATAGTCTATAACCAACCAGATGGAAATGCTAATAAATGTCAACACAAGCCGAGCCATCCTCAGCGAGAGCGAAATCACCAGGAAAATTGAAAGATATGGAAAAAATTTCCTGCTTGGAAAGAGGGCACACCAGTGGTAAGAGGCATGACCTTTGAATTATGTATAACCCTCTCAGACAAAGCAGAAGTGTTCCTACTTCCTGAGACTCCAAAAGAAGAAGGTTGGCATTGGTATCTACAACCCGAGCCTCGTTGATGCCAACCTCCACTCAATAAAGTAACACCCCTCAACATTTGGGCATCCAAAGGCGATGGACGACCTGTGTCAGACCAATGGCTGCTGATCGCTGCAAACCGATGAACAACTCCCTAAGATCGGATATTTGGGACAGACGAGGAATGAAAAGCAAGAGATCCGAAAGCATTAATTTCCATAGCAAAACTATCAAATCAGTTATCTCGAGACCACTTTCGGACTCCACAGAAGGCGCTTCCTAGATCCAAAAAGGACGGATAATGGAAGGTGGAGGATCATTGGGACGACCTGACAAAAAAGGCAAATGATGTAAGGACAAAAAAAAATGCCAAGGCCAAGATTAACTGATTTTATACCTATCAGAAAGAGCATTCAAAATGGCCGCAATCCAAATAGGAGTAAACGAACTCCAAATACAGGGGAAATGTCTTTCAACTCGTAAATCACAGGTTTCCTGCCTCGAGGCCTACCAATGTCGCCCCAATATAGGCTGACAAAAAAGGAAAATATATAAACCTTAAGACTATAGAGTTTAAACCCAAAATGTAGAACAATAACAATATCGTCAAAAATACCTACCAAGATTCGCGTTCTATTCTGACCAAACCGACCTCACAAAATCTCCGGGGACTAAATTCTCGTCTATCTTAACAAAGAAATATTTACTTGCCCAGTTCTTAAGCGAATCACTAACAGTGAACAATATTCGTGAATTTCCGAAGAGATCATACGCACCAAGCTTTGACGAAACCGAATTAAAAGCAGCCATAGCCTCAAGCATTTAAGGCACCATCTCCTGTCCGACCTCGCATGATAGAACTAGGAGGCCTATAATGGTCCGAAATCCGACTAAGCGTCAACTGTGAAACAACTATACCACGTCTATCCCAATATTTAACCAGGATGGAAGAAAGAGGGAATCAAATGTGACAAGTGCTCCTCGTACATAGTAAACTACCCCTGAATGCGCCAGCCAAGGCCTATCAGCCTCATAAAGAGGGAAGAAACCATTTCCACAGGAACCTTGAGTGACTCTCTTATATCTTGAATTGAATTGAATGTAATGGCAGTTTTCGGATTCTAGATCTCCTACAGAAGCAACAATCTCGAGCATACTATACATCTCAGAACCTACACCCGAGCTGGATGCTAACTTAAGACACGTCGGTCTTCCGGAGGGGGGGGTATTTTTGGAGGCGGCTTCACCCCAGTCAAGACCCGATTCGAGACCCAGAATCACTTAAACCAGAAAAAGATAGCAGGCCCATACCCATCCCAAGCTGGAGAGACTGTCATGCCGAGCT
The DNA here is from genome assembly GCF_000309985.2 of Brassica rapa. NCBI lineage: Eukaryota > Viridiplantae > Streptophyta > Magnoliopsida > Brassicales > Brassicaceae > Brassica > Brassica rapa. Next base: position 17,325,273 of record NC_024799.2, on the reverse strand, counting down.
CGCACAGTCAAACCTGATTTGAAAAAGATTCAAAACATTAAAGACCATCAATAAAATCCCATATACTCACTGGAGATCACATGGCCGTTATGATTCATCCTTGAAAACCTATAAAAGAGAGACCAAGGACAAGAAAAAGGAGATCATAGTACTTTTAAAGCAATTCTATACTTTCAATAGTTCTTGGTCTTAGATACCCTGTGTATTCGTAATTGAATTCTACTTGTTTTTTTTTTGACATCGAAAAGCTATTCTAGTACTCAAACTTGAGGTGGTCTGGGTAACTAGACCTGAATAGAACAACCAACAAAATAAATGTCTTTATGGAAAGATCTTGCCATCCTGGCTAGGAAGTCAGAGATCCGATTTTGTGCCCATGGAACATGGGTAATCTTGAATTCCAGAAAGCATATCTGCAAAGTTTCTATCCTCTTCAATTCTGTTGCAAAACTTGGCCAAGCTTGTGGTTCATTAATCATAGCGATCAGGTCCTTGCAGTCTATTCTAAAGCTCTGACATGTCGAGTATTATAGCATGCTCTCCATCGCCCATCTTAGTGCTTCTACTTCTGTGTGCAGAGGAGACTCTCGTTGAGTATAATTCCGTGTCCCCATAAGTTGAGCCTTCCCCAAACTGTCCATCCAAGCCCATCCACTCCCGCCTAACTTTGATGTGGATGTCCATGATCCATTTATTAGACAAATAATACCCAAGCTTATGGCTTGAGATTGATCACTACTATGCTCATGTATAGTCGGTGGGATCATTTCGTTTGAATTGAACCAGGCTTGATACTCACTCTCTACATAACGAACTAACTCCATAGGGTTTCTATCTATGCCCCTAAAATGTTTATCATTCCTAGCCTTCCAAATATACCAAATTACCCAGGGGTATGGATCCCTATCTAATTCTGGCCTGACAATGATGTTTTTCCTTCAGAAGATGTAATCCATATTAGCATAGATACTCGCGACATGGAAAATATCTGAACTCGTTGGCGTTGAAGATAAGGCCCAAACTTGTAAAGCAGGCTGACACTCAAATATTGCATGAGTAACAGATTCTTTTGGTTCCCTACATCTTGGACAGTAATTATCGCATCTCATGTTGCGTTTTATCAAGTTTTTTTTGTTACTGCCACATGACCTGTTATCAATTGCCATATAAGATGGCGAATTTTCTGTGGAGCTTTTATCTTCCAACCAAAGACTTGGAGCTTAGTTATACTGGGTTCTAATATCTCCTTCTCTTCCTCACGTCGCAATAAATTACGAGCTACCCATTATCCTGATCGTATAAAGACCATTCTACCTGTTTTATCAATCAGATATACTTCTTTTATAAGAAATCATTAATAGATGTATTTTTTACATATATCTTATTATATACGATGTCGAAACCTTAACACTAATTAGTAGGTGAATATTAAGCTTCATCACCAGAAACTTTTGGGGTGATTGGTTGGGCTGTAGGAAGTGACCTTAGCTTTAGTTTTCATCTACAACCTTAAATACTACCAATTATGTTTTATCTTGGTTTTAAAGCTACAACCAAAAATTAAAGCTACAGCAAAAGCACACTAAAAATGGTTGTAAACATCTTATTTTCTAAAGCTCCATTTTTTTAGCTGTAGGAAATTTTAAAGCTACATCACTTAAAGCTAAATCAAAAATCCTACAGACAAAATGCTAAAGTAAATTTTCTAGAGTTACAACCCAACCAATCACTCCCCTTATCTTTCTCTGTTCCATTCTAAACATTAAATATTCATATATTTTAATTATAAAAATTCATTAATCAACCCAAAATTGAAAAATCGTAGAGTACATTTCGGCAAGCCGGCGATACAGTATCTACGAAACAAACGAGTTGAACATTAAATATTTCATCAAATGCAATTTTATCGTGTTTTCTATTTAGATCTCACTTGTTTTCTAATTGATGAAAATAGGTTAAAATTAGGCACGGCAATCAGGTGACCATTCGGGTTCGGGTTGGTTCTAATCGGGTTTTGGTTTTTCGGGTTCACATAAATCAGCTCCATTCGGATATTATAAAAGTTCGGTTCAGTCTTGTTTCGGGTTATGTCGGGTTCGGGTCGGATCTTGTAGCACAGTCTAAACCCGGTTGAACCCAATTAAATTTCGGGTTCGGTTCTAGACCGGGTTTCGGTTATCAAAACTACTCATTTTACCCGAAATACCTTATATTACCCGAAAATCTGAACAAAATAATTTTGCTTCATGAAACACTTACAGGCTCTGTAATGCTAAAAAATAATAACAGTACAATTGAAACACTACAGACTCGTTAACATGGGTGGAAAACACGTCAACACTAAGCAAGACAATTTTAGGTTCAACGTAAGTGAACACAAGTATCTTAAAACGTGTATAACACAACTATCTTAGGTCCAGCTTTGTGCATTACACAACCTGAATAACACAACTATCTTAAACGTGGACAAAGACTAGAACACGTTCGTTAAGTAAATTGCAACAGTGAAAGGAAAACTCAAAAGAACTTTTACTAAACTTCAAAAGAAATCAAACTTGTTCATAATATAGCTTAAATGCAACTGTCAAAGCAAAAGACATCTCTAATGAGATCAAAGGCGAAATGAAATCCAAAGCCAACACCAAAAAAAAAAAAAAAAAACTTCAAACTTCAAGAGAAATCTTCAATCTTCAATTCTCACATTCCCAAACTCTGAGACGACAAACAAAAGATAACTAATATCAGCTTCTCTAGCAATCGAATGAAACATTGAAAGAAACTAAGATAAATAAAAACATACCTTTCTCAAGCTTGTCTAGCTGCTCAAATTCTTCTAAAATCTGCTCACTACACATCAAAACTTCGATCAAGTAATGGGTTAAACAGCTTCTATATGGCTCCAAGATTGTACCACTTGTGCTAAAAGCACTTTCTGAAGCCACTGATGAAACCTGCATCGCAAGTAAATCCCTCGCCATCTCTGCCAGCACAGGAAACTTGATTCTGTGGACCTTCCACCAACCGAGTATGTCGAACTCAAATCCCATCATAAGCTTCTGATTCTCAACAGGTTCCCTTAGGTACATCTCCAGCTCATACCTTGGCTCATTTCCTGAATCAACAGCAAGATTCTTGTACTCAGAATCCATTTTCAAATACCCAAAGTCTTCAACAACCAGCTTTAGCCTATCCAAATGATCCTGACTCTCCTGAACAACAACAGATTCAGCCTGCTTCAACTGAGAATATCCAGTACTAACCCCTTTGAATCGGCGAGCATACTCATTGAACATACTGGTAAGGAGATCAAGCACAGATTCACTCATTTCTTTGGCTTCTGTATAGTCTTTTCCATACAGCTTCTCAAAGCAGACGTTTGGGTAAGTCATCTTCTTCCTGGGATTGATGATTGCTGCAAAAATCAACATCTTGTTCACATTCTTCATGCCGTCCCAATACTTCAAGAACTTCTGCAACATGTCTTCAACTTTCAACTTCAAATACGGGTCCAAGTTGCAGGTCAGTGTTGTGAGATTCCTCTCAACAGTCACTATCTCACCATAGCATTTGTAGGAATTCACCTTTGAGGAAGCTGAGACAACTAAAGTACTATTATAAAAGATGACTAGGAACCTCTTTAGCTTCTCCACAGCATTCCAGTCACTAAGACCAGGCGGTCCACACCTCTTAACACCATTTTCTACTTCTAAAAAGTAGTCATTGTACAATTTGTCCTCTGCTTCCATCCTATCAAACGCCACTTTGAACTGCAAGGCTCTAGATAACATGAGGAAGGTTGAATTCCACCTAGTCTTAACATCCATCGGCAGACTTCTTCTTGTCATCTTTCCAGTAATAACTCTTTGGTCAAACGCGTTTAGCCTATTGGTAGAAGACTGGACATACTGGACTGCATTGCGGATTGCCAACACATTTTCCCCTAAATCACATAGACCCTCCCTAGCTATCAAGTTGATAATGTGTGCAGAACACCTCATATGAAGAAAGTTACCATCTAAGACTAAAGCATCAGGCGAGACTGATCTAAATTCATTATGGAAACGCCTAATAGCAGAGGTGTTAGCAGTAGCATTGTCTACCGTAATGCAAAACAGCTTCTCAATTCCCTAGTCAGCTAAGCAGTCTAAAAGAACAGTGGAAATCGTCTGACCTTTATGATCCATGACCAGTTTGAAACCAAGGATGATCTTCTTCAGCTCCCAAGTTGTGTCAACAAAATGTGCAGCTACAACCATGTAACTTACACCTGCCAACATTGCAAAAGCAATGATATTAGAATAAATAAAAATAGAAAATTGTTCTCACTTTTCAGAAAGAAAGAACCTTACATGTCACTTGAGAAACCCAAATGTCAGTGGTGAGGGAAACTCTTTGTTGGCTAGTGTACAACCATTTATTCAACGCCTCTTTCTTCTTCAGGAACATCTCCACAATGTCTCCAGTAGCAGTTCGCCTTGAGTGAGGTTTGTAAAGATTGACCTTCACGTAAAAACAAAACATTAGTTTCAGAAATCAGAAAAATACTTCACGTAAAGATTGAAACAATACAAAGCTTTATCTTATTTCAGAAATACTACCATCATGTACTTTCTATGAAAGAAAGAGGCAACTCAACTAACACCAATAACTCATTCGCCGCTTCTCTGACAACTTTCTCAGGTACTTTTGATGGCTTCAAACTCCCTTCATCATCAATGGAAGTTTGATTCTTCCCTTTGCTAATCAAGTGCGCCTGGTACTCTTTGCAGATGAGCAAGTGCTTCTGGAGATTGGAAGTTCCTGATTTGGTTGCACATGAAAACACCTTTTGGCAGTAGCGGCAAATGCACCTGTCACGGCTCTGCGTTGTTCTGCTGTAGTGGTTCCAAACATCAGACCTTGACACAACAACTTTTTTAAACTTCTTCGCCTGAGAAGCTTCTTCACATGGGGTTTCTGCTCCCTTCCTCTTCCCATGCCTATCAGTAGTTTGGTGGTCTTCATATCCAACTTCATTTCCTTTCTTAGATGACTCAGCTCCATTGTCTTGTGGGATCTTGGACGATGATGCATCCATCTGCAAGTGGTGAACCAACATCACATAATCAGCTTACGATCTTAATATAATACTAAAATTAGAATTTGTAAGTAACAATACAACAGCTTAAACACATTCCATAACCAACACAAGATACCTTTCCAGCAACTGTTATTGACAAACACTACAACCAAGATCAAAGAAGTACACTACAACTTAAACACATTTCAAAACCAACATAGTTAAAAACTGAAATCTGAGAAGAAACAACAAGGACTCGACTTAAGACACCATTATGTCAACAAAAGAAAACGACCAACTGAAACCGAACACGACAAACCCGACATATCCGAGAAACCCAAAGAACAAACCCGAAGTACAAACCCAGAAACTAAAGACCCATTAATCGATTGCAAAGAATAGGAAGATGAATCACCTCTCTGTGATTTCTTGACAGAAGAGGCGAGGAATTTTGGTGCTTTTGTATCTCCAATTCGAGCAATTGAAGTTGCTTAATAAGGGATAGATTCTAGGGTTTCGAATTTTCGATATCGTTGAACAGAAAAGGAATAGAAGTCGGAGAGGATCATGATTAGGAAAGGTTATTGAGATTTGGGTGAATCAAAATCTTTCGAGAAGTTAATGGTGATATATTATTCAGAATATCTCGAGGAGCAGACGAAATCGAAAAGGGGAAGAAATGATATACTTAGGGTAAGGGCATATTTGAGTCGGGTATCCATTAACCCGATGGGGGTCCGACCCAGAGGCGGCCCTTGATGGAAGCCAAGGAAGCTTGTGCTTTCGGCCGCCAGAGAATATGTTGTTTAGCGGCCTTATTTTGACAGAAGGTTCTTAGTAGCATTGTTGGTTTTGGTTTATGTTACAAGGGTGTTCGGGTCAAAAACGGTCACGACGGAATTATCACACGAAAACCCTCGGAAATCACATTTCCGAAAGAGATAGTAAAAAGAAAGATATAATTTTCGTAAAAAATAACCAATACGAAGTTTTTACGAAGAAGTATCCTTGAAGATTCAAAGCAACGAACCAAGCTCGGTCGTTGCGTAACTACCGCACATGCACGCTTTCCGGTCGCTACGTAGCAACCAAGTCTGAGCCGATGTCGCTACGTAGTCCGGGACGAGCGCTCGGTCACTATGTAGCGACCGAGCTCAAGCCAAAGCTCGGTCGCTACGTAGATACCGAGCGCGCGTCCCGCTCGATCGCTACGTAGCGACCGAGCTTGGCCAAGCTTGGTCGCTACGTAGCGACCGAGCTCAAGCCAAAGCTCGGTCGCTACGTAGCGACCGGGCTCGAGCCAAAGTTCGGTCGTTGCGTAGCGACCGGGCTCTTCCGAACATCGATACGACACCAGTCCATGCATTCTCGTCAAACCATCAAATGCTATCTCCCGAAGACCGTAACGACCGGGCTCGAGCCAAAGTTCGGTCGTTGCATAGCGACCGGGCTCTTCCGAACATCGATACGACACCAGTCCATGCATTCTCGTCAAACCATCAAATGCTATCTCCCGAAGACCGTAGCAAGCTCAGGCTATGTTTTCTGCTATTCTAAATCATCGATCAAACTTTGCGGATTAAAAACCGCGAAAAGTTCGTTCTTTATCGAAAGAACTCGTAGCAAACGTATCGAGTCGGAAGACGGCCCAAAGGGACCTAAAACACGACTCGAGGCCCATCCTACGATTTCTTAACCAAAAGCCCGTAAACCACAGCACGGTTTACGCTTGGTCCACAGGAAAGGATAAATGTCAAGTTTCCGCGGATAAATACGGAAGTTTTGAAGATAATTGTGAAGATCGGGAAAAATAGAATATCTCCATTTTTATGCTATGACGGCTTAAGGGCAGAAGAGTAAAAGCGTAAACCGACCTTGGAGCTAGTATATAAGGAGTCCTAGGGGAGGAGCATGGAGAGAGAACTTTTCAGAGAAAACTTAGCACTTAGCAATTTAGGCATTTTTTTTCGTTTTTGTTATTTCGAGCTGCGACTGTGACACCCCCGATCATAGATGACCGGAAATGACACGGTGGATGTTCCTCGATGGTCGATCTGAGGTTCTCAGAATACTTCCGATCGCCTTAGACCAACAACCAAAGAACACCAACGCTCCTATCGGATACCACTCTAGGCTTTTCAACCCGAGAAAGCAATACCTGATAGTTAGTTCGTCCGGACAAGGACTAATATCATATGGAACCCGTACTTTAAAAAAAAACATTATTTATATATCATTCAAAATCATCTTACAAAATTTGTTATAAATTAACCTCGAGGTTTTCGGTCTACAAATCTTATTCATAAGATATATCAAAATGACTTTGCAAGGATAATAAAACTACCGCTGGCTAATGCCGTTCCTTCCTGTCCTAGAGTAAAGGTCTCCCACCTACTGGTTACCTGCATATCAAATGAGTCATGAGTAACTAGTTTACTCAGCGAGTCTAATCCCACACCCAAACACATATCAATAGTATCCCGAGCAATCGACACCATTTGAATGCAGTGGAATTATATTCCATAATTAATATAAGGCCTCTCAATCCATCCATGTGAATCTATCTTAAACATCACCTCCACGATACCCGCCAATCACTCATACTCTTAATATATATATATATATATATATATATGCTAAACCCGGAAAACCACCAAGGCTAACCGAGCTTAACGGGGAATAAATATAACCATCATCTCCATCAGATATTCCAAGATAGAACATCCAACGCTGCATGCAGTTACACGGCCTCCAGGGTGCGACCCCATCATCATGTCTTCATGACCTTGATCCATATCGCAGGACCAATTCACGGCAATGCGGGACTTTCGGGAGAGTGAGTATACAATAAGACTTCACATGATTCACACTTATTAATAGAATACTTATAGATTAGTACTTGAGAACAAGTACTAAGGCTCGGGATAACCTCAAAGAATTATTCTTGCTTATTCTTAAGTATTTAAACTAGATAAATACTTCATATATAAATATAGATTAAGGAATAATACTTAATCAATCAAACCATAATTACTCCTTAGTTAATCCATGATTAATCCTTAATTAATCAATGATTATTTCTTAATTAATTCATTATTAATTCTTAATTAATCAACCATATTCAATATGCAATCATGCATACTCATTCATAATTCATTCATCATCTATCTAGACTCACCTTTAAATCCATGGGATTGGTTAAGGAAGACTAGACTCGAGCTCAAGCTAATCACACTTCACTTTTGGATCACTCTCGGTTCAGAACCATCACAAGGATCCGGCTGATCCGAATACTCTCCTTGGCCATCGGTTTTACTCAACTAATTAAACTTGACTGGTTGTCTCTCTTCAAGCTAACCACGAATTAACCGATCAAAATCAAAGGCTGAAGAACATAGGTGATTCTCAACTTCAGGACACCAAATCTTCAGCTCTTAAACACTCCAAAACTCACTGATTAAAGTCACAGGATGGTGAGAAAGAGTTGTCCATGCTCACTCCTCTTCTCTGAATATTTTTCTGAATTTTTCATGAATCTTTTCTCACAGATTTTTCTCTCTTCTTTCTCTCTTTCTCTCTGAATTTTTCTCTGGTTTTTCTTGCAGATTATGAACGTCCAGAGGAGAGAAGAGGGTATTTTATATCATAAGGAGTTGCTTCATATGAGGGTTTGCTCCCACAAAAGACAAAGATGAGGTTAGACAGCTGGTGACATGCTTCAGCACACCAAGCAGCACAAGCAGCTGAACTTTTCCTTCCCATGAAGAAAGCTACAAGCAGCTGAAGCAAGTAGCTTGTGACCAGCATGTGACTTCTAATGAGCAAGCAGGCAAGCAAGTAGGTGTAGGTCATGTGACCTAATTACTGAGGAAGCAAGTAGGCTAGAAGGTGCAAAGCATGTGACTGTTCAGAAATAATTTTAAGAGTTTTGTCGATATTTTCCGGGCTGTTTCGACTAAAAATTTTTCATCATTCGAATCTCGTCATGCTCTGAATAAACTCACCCAGCATGAATAAAAATCAACGATAATAATTAACACTCGACCAGAACCATCAAGAGATGGTTTTTCGACCAAAAGACAGCCCCGTCGAGATTAATTCACCGTGTCGATTTTTATTTAAATTCTGATCGATCAATCTTCAAACTGATCTTAAAGAATTTTCTTGACCAAAATTATATCTGCTCGTGAGGGTTATTACATTCTTCCCCCCTCAAAAGAATTCGTCCCCGAATTCTGAAAACGTAACTGTACAGTCTTTACTGAACAGTCTCTGAAAGGAGTTCTGGATATTAGCTCTGACCTTATCTTAATCTGCCCATATCAAAACAACTCATGGTTGATCCCTTGATTCTCCCAACCGATCCTTTCTTTTATGAGCAGACACTTTCAAGATAACCAAATTCTTTACTCTGCACAACTCTTGTCAACTGCGGTCTGCATACTTTTTCTAACAATCTTGTATCTATAGACTATCACTTCTCAACCTTTTTTATCTGGCTTTCTCCCATAACAGCAACATGAAATTTGGAACGTGAGGTGATGTGCCATACGTGAATGTAACATATCCAGTCTGGTCAATGTTAACTTGATTAACCGTGCAACAATCAAACAAGAACATGCACGATCAATCACGCTAACATGATTCAGACCAAGGGTGCCACTCTCAAATACACACAAACACACTTATTCCAGAAATGATTTCCCTTACAGTATTCCATACCCTTCTTATCTATCTGAGATACTCTTCAAAAACTTCTGAACGACTCAATCTCACTGAAATTTCGCATATCCAAGTCTTGTTCTATTACTTTCAGATTTCCTTCTTCTGTCTAGTAACTGAGGAATCAACAAGTCCGCCTATACCAAACTTGATTTACCAACGAAGTACTCTTGTATGATGACTTCACACTTTCTCTGTTAATATATCTTCTGATCTCTTAACAACTTGAGCATCCCCATATGACTTATGGTTATACCTTTTTCCTTGCACTCTTCAATCTTCCTTGGGATTTACTTCACATCTGCTTAATTTTAGGTTGAATTTGGATTCCTTCTCCCACATCTCCACTTTATGAACTTGTACATGACACAGTCCTCATACTATTCTTCGAAATTCTCTTCACCCAGTTCCTTCTATGAATTCCTTAGATTCTCATCCTTCAACTGAGTTCCTCAAATACGAATGAATAAGCCATCTTGATTTTCTACTTGCAATCTTGAAGGTTCTCTATTCTTTCCTTATAAGGCAGCAAAATAAATGACTCCCAATTCCGCTTCATGATTCTTGAGATCCTACTCCATATCATCATTAATATCACTTCCTCTTAAAGCATAAGCAGCAATATTTGCTCTTCCTTAGGCTTCTTTGATCAGTGAAAACTTGCATCCTTTCCCCATATTGAAATGATCACTAAATTTGATGTGCAACAGAACTGCCACCAACCCCAACATGTGCATCAAATAGTTTTCCTTATGCTTCCTTAGCTCCCTTGATGCATAAATGATTACCATATCGTCTTGCATTAGCATTCACCTAGACCAACACATAATACATCCATGTAGTAGTATATGGCTGGTTAGGCTCATGCAAGTCTAAGATATGCATAGACGTAGATACTTCCTCTAACTAATTTCATACTTCATCAATACTTTTACTCCATTCCAAGGTAACACCATTCTCAGTCGATCAACTCATTGGTGGATATGGTTTCTAACTCTTGAACAAACTTCTGATGGTAACCGGCCAATCCACAGAACTTCGAATCTCGATAACTGAAATTGAGTACGACCATTATGTAGTAGTAGCGATCTTTTGTAAATATGCAACAACTCCTTGTTCCATTTACTGACTAAGGTATCTAACTTCCAATTTCCGTGCAGAAATATTTACTACAACGTGAAGCGTCCATCAAACGTCCTTGGAATAAAACTACGCCTTGCAACCGATCTTAACCATTCTTCAATTCTAAAACTTGATACTTGACCCTGATGGTCACGTCCTTGATTTTATACTCGAACATAACCGCAAACTCTGGTTCTTCTTCTTTACCACTGACATGGGTACACTCCACAGAAAATAACTAAGTCGAACAAAACCTTTCTCCAAACAAATCTTCTGACTGCTACTTGAATTTGGCTAGAACCACTTGGATAGATGCCTAGGCAATTGCAGCGAATCAAGGTTCAACCAGAATACTTGCGGGTTACTTTTGGATGTCAACAAATTTTCCACTTTCTTAAACATAGCTTCATGTTCCCTAGTTATCTAACTGTCCTCGATACTCTGCTTCTTGTTATTTTCTCTCCGCCCAATTATGATGATAATGGAATACGCCACTTCACCATTTCCCAAAAGGTTCCCAACTCTCCAGACTGATATGAGCGAGGCTCCAACACTTAGTAGAATACCATTGCAGGCCAACGGTAACTGGTCTTCTCTCAAAGACTTCCTTCCTCAACAACATCCTAATTGAGCTCGATAACTAGATAGCCAATCTCACTCTAGATAGAAACAAACCGCTCTAATGGAAGTACTAAGGAATGGGGATGGGATACGAAGGCATACCATAACTCTAAATGGCAGCCAGTACTTCCACGAATAAGAACAGTGTACTTGAATTCACTAAAGTGAATCCTTCCTAAAACAATGACACTACCCGAGAACTACATCTATGTGTTGTTCCCGCATCAAACACAATATGGGCGGAAAATTCCGTCCATAGGCAAGGTCTCATACGACACCTTGATCACTCCTTCACTTATTTATTTAATCATTCATAAATTTTTAAAATGCACACAACACGCAATGGGATAAGAAGCAAACCTGTGATTGGACCTTTTCAGAGGTTTTGACGGTCCAGGCAACTATAAAGTGTAGGCTCTACCCAAATAGCCTAACACTTGGATGTGGACTAACGGTAAGGAAAATCGGACTAGTTCAACAAGTGTTATCTTAGGTATAGGTAACGTAGATCGGGTAACTTCATGAGGAAGGGTAACCTAAATTCCTAACTCTTCACAAGAACCACCAAAGCGCGAATGATGCAAACGTTCCAGGATTTCCCAAACTTTGACAATCACGACCATTCTGTCTTTGCTAGTCACAACCATAACGGCTCAAGGTCCTCGATCTTGATCTGATGAAATGTACACCCAAAATCATCCCCAACGACTTACTTAACTCACTTCTTGAAACTGACCTTTGATCTGCAGCGGTTGGAAAATAAACGGTCTGCATGACTTGGTTAACCTCTTCAGCAATAATAGCTTCTTTAACATTCACGTCATACTCTAACATCTCCTCGAAGCTTTGAAACTCCATGGTCTTTTATCTACTCCAAAATTCTTGGCTAAGTTCCCAAAGATTTTTCGTATGATCTTTTGCTTATTCTCCAAACCATAATCGATGAATCCAATTCACTCGACCACGTATCTCGATGCTTGTGTAGAAAATACTACTTCCTGAACTCATGAAATCTGTCCAACTCGAACTCAACTCTCTGAAGTAACTCTTGACTCTCGACCAACAACTCATAGCGTTCATCTCCAAATAGCTTGCTGCCAAATCCTTCTTGTAATTCTCTGAACAACGGCCACGTGAATATTCTGCTCTGAGTGTTGGATCCCAAATCTGCCTCAAGCCAAAGTATACTTCTAACGGTTTAGTCCTTCTTCAGTATCTTATGGTCCCAACTTCTTCTTCTTTGCATCATAAGCTTCATGATATTTCGTTGCAAACAGAATGCTTCTGGTGCTTCCATCATCTTGTAATACAGTCAAACCATCTCTTCCTCCAACGCTAAGCTTGAAACAAATGCTTAAGAAATCATGCTTGTATGGCTGTGGTGCTTGTACGTCTTAGCATGAGCTGGTTAGACTTGAGAAACCGGAATAATAAGTGCATCTATGTGATCAAGTGTAGTCGAATCGCTCTGAACCGGATCACAAACAACACCCACCTTGACATCGATAACACACGAGTCCGGAGATGTATTCGATGTATCAATTATATCCCATAAATCTCTCTAAAGTATTAGCATCCCCACTAAAACTCAGAAAAACGGCAGGAAGGCATGAGGTTATTGACTTCTAGCAGGAAGGTAGTGAACCCCACCATGAGGGTAGCAAACTTGATCATGATGATAATAACCTCGGTAAGTACGCTCCATCCATTCAAGCTTGTCTCGGTGCTTCTACTATGAAATATCACTGTTAGGTAACTACCCATGACTATCTATCCTAAAATGAAGGAACAAGCCAGCATATCCTAGTTATCCTTGCGACTCATTTTGACTCGAAAAACATTTGAAACAAGTCCCATTCTAGCATCGTATAACCATGCTCTGATACCACCTTTGTGACACCCCGATCATAGATGACCGGAAATGACACGGTCGATGTTCCTCGATGGTCGATCTGAGGTTCTCAGAATACTTCCGATCGCCTTAGACCAACAATCAAAGAACACCAACGCTCCTATCGGATACCACTCTAGGCTTTTCAACCCGAGAAAGCAATACCTGATAGTTAGTTCGTCCGGACAAGGACTAATATCATATGGAACCCGTACTTTAAAAAAAAAAACATTATTTATATATCATTCAAAATCATCTTACAAAATTTGTTATAAATTAACCTCGAGGTTTTCGGTCTACAAATCTTATTCATAAGATATATCAAAATGACTTTGCAAGGATAATAAAACTACCGCTGGCTAATGCCGTTCCTTCCTGTCCTAGAGTAAAGGTCTCCCACCTACTGGTTACCTGCATATCAAATGAGTCATGAGTAACTAGTTTACTCAGTGAGTCTAATCCCACACCCAAACACATATCAATAGTATCCCGAGCAATCGACACCATTTGAATGCAGTGGAATTATATTCCATAATTAATATAAGGCCTCTCAATCCATCCATGTGAATCTATCTTAAACATCACCTCCACGATACCCGCCAATCACTCATACTCTTAATATATATATATATGCTAAACCCGGAAAACCACCAAGGCTAACCGAGCTTAACGGGGAATAAATATAACCATCATCTCCATCAGATATTCCAAGATAGAACATCCAACGCTGCATGCAGTTACACGGCCTCCAGGGTGCGACCCCATCATCATGTCTTCATGACCTTGATCCATATCGCAGGACCAATTCACGGCAATGCGGGACTTTCGGGAGAGTGAGTATACAATAAGACTTCACATGATTCACACTTATTAATAGAATACTTATAGATTAGTACTTGAGAACAAGTACTAAGGCTCGGGATAACCTCAAAGAATTATTCTTGCTTATTCTTAAGTATTTAAACTAGATAAATACTTCATATATAAATATAGATTAAGGAATAATACTTAATCAATCAAACCATAATTACTCCTTAATTAATCCATGATTAATCCTTAATTAATCAATGATTATTTCTTAATTAATTCAAGATTAATTCTTAATTAATCAACCATATTCAATATGCAATCATGCATACTCATTCATAATTCATTCATCATCTATCTAGACTCACCTTTAAATCCATGGGATTGGTTAAGGAAGACTAGACTCGAGCTCAAGCTAATCACACTTCACTTTTGGATCACTCTCGGTTCAGAACCATCACAAGGATCCGGCTGATCCGAATACTCTCCTTGGCCATCGGTTTTACTCAACTAATTAAACTTGACTGGTTGTCTCTCTTCAAGCTAACCACGAATTAACCGATCAAAATCAAAGGCTGAAGAACATAGGTGATTCTCAACTTCAGGACACCAAATCTTCAGCTCTTAAACACTCCAAAACTCACTGATTAAAGTCACAGGATGGTGAGAAAGAGTTGTCCATGCTCACTCCTCTTCTCTGAATATTTTTCTGAATTTTTCATGAATCTTTTCTCACAGATTTTTCTCTCTTCTTTCTCTCTTTCTCTCTGAATTTTTCTCTGGTTTTTCTTGCAGGTTATGAACGTCCAGAGGAGAGAAGAGGGTATTTTATATCATAAGGAGTTGCTTCATATGAGGGTTTGCTCCCACAAAAGACAAAGATGAGGTTAGACAGCTGGTGACATGCTTCAGCACACCAAGCAGCACAAGCAGCTGAACTTTTCCTTCCCATGAAGAAAGCTACAAGCAGCTGAAGCAAGTAGCTTGTGACCAGCATGTGACTTCTAATGAGCAAGCAGGCAAGCAAGTAGGTGTAGGTCATGTGACCTAATTACTGAGGAAGCAAATAGGCTAGAAGGTGCAAAGCATGTGACTGTTCAGAAATAATTTTAAGAGTTTTGTCGATATTTTCCGGACTGTTTCGACTAAAAATTTTTCATCATTCGAATCTCGTCATGCTCTGAATAAACTCACCCAGCATGAATAAAAATCAACGATAATAATTAACACTCGACCAGAACCATCAAGAGATGGTTTTTCGACCAAAAGACAGCCCCGTCGAGATTAATTCACCGTGTCGATTTTTATTTAAATTCTGATCGATCAATCTTCAAACTGATCTTAAAGAATTTTCTTGACCAAAATTATATCTGCTCGTGAGGGTTATTACAGCGACTTTATTAGGTTTAGCCGTCTTAGGGTTGCTAGAACTAGGAATCTCGCCGACAGCTCTCGAGCCCAGGCTTATACCTTGTTGTAAACGCTCATACGCAAATTCGGAATAAGATCTTCTTTGCTCTCTTTTTCGATTTCTTATACTTTATCGTTGTTATTCTCGTGTTCTGATTACTTGCCGTGTGGTAATTAGCAGATATCCGGGTCCTCTGGGAAATTAGGGTTTTCCTAGTTTCCTTATTTAAACGGAAATCGACAGTGCAAATTTCGGTTCCCACAGTTTGGCGCTAGAAGGAGGGGAGGTACGGATCAATCTAACCCGCAAAAGCCACATCACTCTCAATCAGACATGTCAACTAACGACGCGGATAATGTGCAAACTCCTCTTAACGGAGGCAGCGGCACCGATCTCCACACTCTAGCAGCGGACGTATCCGCGGCCAACGCACAAGCCAACGCCGCGATGCTCGAGGTGTTTAAAAAGCTGTTCGCCACCTATGAGAAAAGGTCGGAAGAACAGGATAAGCTCGTGAGTACCTTGACCAAACAGGTTGAAACCTTAACGGCAAGGACTCAAGCAATCCGTTCCCGCGGAATCACCAAAATCTGCGGGAAGAGGCTCGACTTCGCTACCCCACTCGACAGATCTGGAATCGCGCGGGAACGATCTCCCATTGAAAAGGGGAACCCTGAAAGTCTTCCGCCCCCTGCAAAGGACTCAGAGGATAACGAAGCCGAACGCATTGACCTGGATCCTAGCAATGTCTCCAACGACACCGACGAGGATGTCGACAGACATCCAAGAAGGACCAGGAGCCGATCTGCTCGGGAAGGCTCCCCGTTCGAAGAACCGATGACGGAAGAAGAGGAAATCGCCTATTGGAACAAACAAGAGGAGCTGGCTGAAAGGCAAACCGAGCTCACTCGCAGTAAACGCCGACAGGCTCGGAATTATACTGACGAGACATCGGATATCCGCGATCTTCGCGACTACATCACCAAGACTGCGGCGGAAGTGAGGGCCGTAAAGTCTCAAATCCATCATGCTACTAGTGCTGCCCCCGAAATCGATCGACTGCTGGAAGGAGCTCGAAAGTCCCCTTTTACCAGTCGCATTTCGGACATGAGGGTGTCCGATCCGGGAAAAATCAAAGTACTGAAGTACGATGGTACGGCTGATCCAAAAGCGCACCTTCAGGCTTTCCACATCGCGATGGGAAGAGCTAGACTGAAGGACAACAAAAAGGATGCCGGCTACTGCCGCCTGTTCGTCAAAAATCTGGAAGGAGCAGCGCTCGAATGGTTTGCACGCCTCCATCGCAACACCATCGGGAGTTTCCGACAGCTCGCATCGTAATTTCTCAAACAATACTCTGTATTCATAGTTAGAGAAACTTCCGATGTTGATCTCTGGAGTCTCTCCCAGAGGGAAGACGAACCCCTCCGCGAGTTTATCAGTCGGTTCAAGCTGATAATGTCCAGGGTCAGCGGGATAAGCGACAAAGTGGCCATCGACGCGCTGAGAAAGACGCTCTGGTACAAGTCGAAATTCAGAAAGTAGATAACTATCGACAAACCGCGAACGATCCAGGACGCCCTCCACAAAGCGACGGACTAGAGCATAATCGAGGAAGAAACTAAAGTCTTATCGCAAAAACATAAGGCGGCAAGACCATCCTCGAAGGATGTGGATCCGAAGGGGAGAAAGAAGAACTCTCGTAACGACAAGTACGTCCATCACGAGGGGGAAGATCTCTAAGGGGCGCATAATTATGCGATCAATTCGGATCAAGGCCAAACCACGGGCAACACGTGGACTCGTAATCAAGGGTATGACGAAAACACCTTTTGCGAGTTCCACCAGTCCCGAGGACACTCCACCACCAACTGCAAAGTCTTGGGAGCAAGACTAGCCACGAAGCTACTCGCTAGAGAGCTCTCGGAAGTAACTAGCGTCAAGGACCTCATCCTCGATTCTGATCGCCCTCCAAAAACGGACAGAAATCCGCCCGCTGAAAAATCCCCTCAACAAAACCAGTCTGGGGATAAACGCGGTAGGAGGCCGGACGACAAGGGGAACGATAACAATCGTCACAGAGTCAATATGATCATCGGAGGATCACAATACTGCAGCGATACTGTGTCGGCCATTAAGGCTTATCAACGAAAGGCAGAGTCGAGTGCAAATTGGCCTACATGGTCTTCTCCCCGAGATGGCCAAAATTGCTCGATCACCTTCACAAAGGAAGAAGCCGGCAGCATCGATCAACCTCACTGCGACCCACTCATCATAGATATCGTCATACGAGACTTAGAAGTCGGAAGGGTACTCGTCGACACGGGAAGCACGGTCAACGTAATCTTCCGCGACATTCTCAAGCGGATGAGCATCGAACTCGGAGAAGTAATTCAGACGCCAAAACCGCTCACGGGTTTTTCAGGCGAAGTATCGATTACTCTTGGATCGATCCAGTTGCCAGTCATGGCCAAGGAGATCACGAAAATCGTCGAGTTCGCGGTAGTTGATCATCCCGCTATCTTCAACGTGATCATGGGAACCCCATGTCTCAACGCCATGCAGGCAGTTTTCGTCGACCTACCACCTAGGTCTCAAATTCCCAACCCCAAGCGGAGTCGTGGCTATCTGGGGATGCCAAAAACAGTCGCGGCTATGCTTCCTCGCAGAGCACAAGTTAAGGCAAATCACGACTTCTGCAACTGCAAACGGCAAACATACGAAGATAGATTGATCTTCGGCCAAAAACGCCCCAAGGAAAGACGAATTAAAATCGTCTGCCGACGCAAACGCATCGGACGTCGAAACTCAACACGAGTCCAAAGCCGATGCTAAAACTCAACCGGAACAGCCGGAAAACAGCGTTGACCCAGCCACGATCAACACGGTCAAGGCGGACAGCGCGACGTCTACCGCCGAATAAAAACGCTCGCGGCATGAAACAGAACTACGAGATGGCTGGATCTTCGAAAGAGGTACGTAGGCAGCTCGTCAAAAGACGAGTTCAGCTATCCCCCTCTCTAAAAAGGGGGGGGAGTGGGTGCGTATACTCGTATACTCCCACTTAGAAAAATCTTCACTATTGTAATCAAGTTTTTAGAAACTTCAAAAACGTTTTACGTTGCTCCTTTTATCGAAAACGTTTATACTTCAGTCAAATGCAAAAACTTTCCGGACACATCTGGAAACATTAAGACTCTTGTCTGCGGCCTCACCCGGCCCAAGAATCGTAAAATTATCATCTTTCAAACACGCAAAGATACACGTATAATCCCCGAAACAACTGCGAGACATCGCAAAAGTTAAAATTCGAGGATAATACTAACAAATTGTCCAAACGCGACCACCAAAAAAAAAAAAACCTTACACCCCGTTCGTCGATTGGCCCCGACGAACACGCTAGCCGTCTTAAACAAACGCAATTCGATCACTCTTTTGACCTTCAAAAACGTCCAACACTAGGACGAAAGCGCGCTACAACAAAAATCCAAAATTTTGGTTTAGCACTTCCAGTTGACTCTGAGAAGATGCTCGATTCGTACCATACAAGTCATATAAGCCGAGAACCTATCGCGGACTTTAAATCGGTACGAGTCAGGAAGAAATCACAACAGGAAAAATGATAGCTGGCTAGTCACCGCACAAACCTTAACCGAAAGTAAACCTAGGTCTTGCCCTAAACCCAACGCTCTTGTCTCGAACATTTCAAGACATGATATCTAAAAGATACTAGATCCTAAACCATGTCTCTTGGTTCACATCTCAATGTTCCCGAAAATCGTAAAGATAAGTAATTTTTTACGAAAATCACGAACGAACTAACAGATTGAACGTCTCATCAGAATTAAATATGAGACGAC
The DNA here is from genome assembly GCF_000309985.2 of Brassica rapa. Lineage (NCBI taxonomy): Eukaryota > Viridiplantae > Streptophyta > Magnoliopsida > Brassicales > Brassicaceae > Brassica > Brassica rapa. The sequence goes on along the minus strand of NC_024799.2, from coordinate 17,305,780 downwards.
AACTCATATTTACTTCGAACCTACTCAGGAAAACTAAAAATTAAACATTCATCATATATATAAAACCGCGTAAAGCGGTAAGGGATTCAAAGCCATCAACGGCTAGTCCCGGAAAATACAAATACGGCCATCTAGGCCTAAACGAAATCTAAATTTAAAAGGCCACACTCGGCCGAAAACAGATAAACGGTAATCCAACTCAAACATCGACATAAAGGAGCAGTCCATCCAATTGCTACCTTCTCACCCACCAAAGATGGGATCCTCAACGGTCGGTTCTGCATCATCCTCAGCGTCGGGCGGCCTTTGACCATTGCTCTGACCAATGGCATAGACAGCAGGCAAGGAGGTATCTTCAAAAAACACTCCCATGCCATCATCAATCGACAAGCTGAAACGAGATCGATGAGTTTCGACCGCAGCACGGACCCTCTCGGGAGAGAAATAACCCCAAAACAGCAGGCCACCACGGAGAAGTTTCCGAACGACGCACAGATCTTCCGGAAAAGGAGGAATGGGGTTGTACACTACAAAATAGACATAGTTTAGATATAAAGTAAAAAACAGGTGGTAAGAAAACAACGAGTGATCATTCAACACGTTACCTCCTACCCCCCACAGTCGCCTAAACGAGGGAAGGCACTCCGCGGCAACCGAGGCTTGATCCAATCTAACGTAAAAAAAGTAACTCTTCCATCCACGGTCGCCCTGAGGGAATCCTTTCAGGACTTCCATAAAAGTACGCGGTCTAAAACCATACAGACGATCTGTCCCAACACAGGACTGGGTAAGGAAAGCTTCGAGGTATTCAGCAGTAAGCTCTATGCCTCACTCGTATCCCAAGACTAACAACCCGGCAAGATGCTTTATACCGCGGGGAGAAATCTGACTTATCGAAACTTCCAAACGGTTCAGAAATTCTACTATAACCGACGGAATGGGAAACCATAGGCGAGCACACATCAGATGCTCCTCGTACAAAGTAAAAAAGCCTTCGGGAGGTTCGTCAGCCCTCTCCCCCTTGAGGGGTAATCGAAAATCCACGTTTTCCGGAACGTGACAAAAGCTGCGTACGGTTCTAAGGAATGGGAGGGTACACCTGCTCGGTCTCCCGACGACCCTTTCCGAAAAAGGCCTCACGGGAACCCACGGCTCGGGAGGTGGTTCTTCCACGTTGCACAAAGCCACCCAATGTGCGTCGGCCTCGGCAGGGTCAGCGGAGTGTGCCACGAACTCGATCTCTCGAACAACCTCACCGCGTTGGTCACGGACGGTTTCGCGATTGAAGATAGTAGGCCGAGCATTTCCAGAAATCCCTTGAGACATTCTCAACAAGGAGGGAAAGGAAAAATCTCAATGGTAGAGAGAGAAAATTGAAAGGACTTTTTCACTCTTAAAATTGAAAGGAATTATGAAACAAATTACCTCCCTTCTTATAGGCATGAGGATTTACTATTCAAACTCGGACTTTCGGATATTAATTCCATCCAACACGCCTAACTTGCCAAACATGCCTAACTGCACGCTACGACCTTACGATGCATGGTCCTAACGGGCTGGGGGCTAACTGTTGGGGTCAAAAACGGTCATGACGGAATTATCACCCGAAAACCCTCGGAAATCACATTTCCGAAAGAGATAGTAAAAAGAAAGATATAATTTTCGTAAAAAAATAACCAATACGAAGTTTTTACGAAGAAGTATCCTTGAAGATTCAAAGCAACGAACCAAGCTCGATCGTTGCGTAACTACCGCACATACACGCTGTCCGGTCACTACATAGCAACCAAGTCCGAGCCGATGTCGGTCGCTACGTAACGACCGAACTTCCGACCCGCTCGGTCGCTACGTAGCGACCGAGCTCGAGCCAAAGCTCGGTCGCTACGTAGCGACCAAGTTCAAGCCAAAGCTCGGTCGCTACGTAGCGACCGAGCTCAAGCCAAAGCTCGGTTGCTACGCAGCGACCGAGCCTGCGTTCCGCTCGGTCGCTACGTAGCGACCGAGCTCGGCCAAGCTCGGTCGCTACGTAGCGACCGAGCGCTCGTCCCACTCGGTCACTATGTAGCGACCGAGCGCCCGTCCCGCTCGGTCGCTACGTAGCGACCGAGCGCTTGTCCCGCTTGGTCGCTACGTAGCGACCGAGCTCGGCCAAGCTTGGTCGCTACGTAGCGACCGAGCTCGGCCAAGCTTGGTCGCTACGTAGCGACCGGACTCGAGCCAAAGTTCGGTCGTTGCGTAGCGACCGGGCTCTTCCGAACATCGATACGACACCAGTCCATGCATTCTCGTCAAACCATCAAATGCTATCTCCCGAAGACCGTAGCAAGCTCATTCTATGTTTTCCGCTATTCTAAATCATCGATCAAACTTTGCAGATTAAAAACCGCGAAAAGTTCGTTCTTTATCGAAAGGACTCGTAGTAAACGTGTCGAGTCGGAAGACGGCCCAAAGGGACCTAAAACACGACTCGAGGCCCATCCTACGATTTCTTAACCAAAAGCCCGTAAACCACAGCACGGTTTACGCTTGATCCACAGGGAAGGATAAATGTCAAGTTTTCGCGGATAAATACGGAAGTTTTGAAGATAATTGTGAAGATCGGGAAAAATGGAATATCTCCATTTTTATGCTATGACGGCTTAAGGGCAGAAGAGTAAAAGTGTAAACCGACCTTGGAGCTAGTATATAAGGAGTCCTAGGCGAGGAGCATGGAGAGAGAACTTTTCAGAGAAAACTTAGCACTTAGAGCAATTTAGGCATATTTCCGTTTTTGTTATTTCGAGCTGCGACTCAATTAGGTTTAGCCGTCTTAGGGTTGCTAGAACTAGGAATCTCGCCGACAGCTCTCGAGCCCAGGCTTATACCTTGTTGTAAACGCTCATACGCAAATTCGGAATAAGATCTTCTTTGCTCTCTTTTTCGATTTCTTATACTTTATCGTTGTTATTCTCGTGTTCTGATTGTTTGACGTGTGGTAATTAGCAGATATCCGGGTCCTCTGGGAAATTAGGGTTTTCCTAGTTTCCTTATTTAAACGGAAATCGACAGTGCAAATTTCGCTTCCCACAAAGAGTATAGTCTTACAGGTTCGATTCCCCTTAGCAGCACTGGCCACATTTTTAATTTTTTTTGCTTCTAGCCATATATTTACTAGGACCGGCTCTGGTCCGACCCGACCCGACACCTATCATACCAAAAATGTGCGACCATTCGGGTATTTCACAAGATCCAAACCCGACCCAAACCGGTTTTATCGGACCGGGTTCGGTTCGGGAGATCAGGTTTGGTTATTGTGCCCAGGCTTAGTTAAAATGTATCATTCAAAATTTATTCGCATATACGAGCCATCTATATTATTAAAATTGAAGTACCTTTTGGTACTGTTTGGAAACGTAGATAGTAGATTAAATAAAAGTTGTTTGGAAACAAGGATAGCAGATTAATTTTTTTTTATTTACATATTTAGTCACTCTTTTCTTTTTACATTTAAAGATTCTGTCGTTTGAAAACTTGGATAGCAGATTAAATGAGAATTGTTTGGAAACATGAGAATTGTTTGAAAACACAAATAACAGATTAAATATTTATTTTTATTTATACATTTAGCCATTGCATTTTTTTCTTATTTACAAATCTGCCACTTCACTTAATATCAAAAATGTTAATTAAATAATTACAATTAATAGTTATTTCTTTTTGTTGAAAATAAAAACTCAAACTGTAATATATAATATATATTAATCTGCTACAATACAATTTTCAAGAAAAAAAGCAAATATCATAAAATTAATAATAATTCATAAAAACCTACTGTAAAAAATTAAATCATTTTTAAATAAATAAACAAAAAATCAATAGGTTAATATATGAATATTACAATTACATCAAATTGCATCAAGTTATAAAATTATAAATATAATATTACGAACATATAAAAATTATTATCAAACATTTATATTATAATATAATATATTCTACTCTAAATATAATTTACAAAACATAAAAATATAAATGGACATTTTATAAAATAAATGGTTTATAAATTTACATTGAACGCAAGTTAAATCTAACATCCGCGCGAGTCGCGGATCAAGATCTAGTATATTTTATTTTCAAAGCCATAAGGGGAAATGTATTGTCTAACCATAGGTGAATTAATCGTCGTCGTTGTCTTTGTTTTTCTTTTTGATTTTATTATTACGTCTTGTAGCCACTAAAATATGTGGATGTTGACAGTGGAATTTGCATTGTTAATTCCAATGTCTCTTAAAGCAAATTATGCTTTCAACAAAATAAAATAAAAATGAAAATGAAAAGGGGAAACAGTCTGAATCTTTAGTGACTTTGAGGAATTTTTCTTTATATATATAAATGGGCTACAAAATCTGTTCAACGACTAATTACCCCACTCACATGAAGATAATATAACGAAATTGAATTAACAATATCATATATCTGCATATTGATAAGAACCATTAAGATTTCTGAAATTTTATTTGTTCCTTTATTTTTTGTTGTTTCGGTTCTCTTGTCTTTATATTCGGTAGTTCTATAATACTCTTATAGCTTAATGTGAATGATTTTGACGAACAATAAAAGAAACTTCAAAAATATGTTATCTACTGTTTTTTCTTTCATCGTTAAAAAGTCATTGTTATTACTCAAATTTGATGTGGTTAGAAAAACCAAACAAGAATAGAACAACCAACAAAGTAAAGTTCTATATGAAAAACTTTAACAATCCGTTAGGATAAATTTGTGCAATAATTCGTACTCAGCTTTATGAAATAATAAGAATATGAAGACAATATGTCGTAGTGTCACTACAAGAAAACAGCGGTATTCTGACGGACGTTCCGACGGAAAATGATTTCCTCGGAATATACCGAGGCATTTCCGAGGCAATTCCGAGGAAACACAAAATTTTGCTTCCTCGGTATTCCGTCGGAATATTCCGACGGAATTCCGAGGAAAATTCATCTCGTCGGAATATTCCGACGGAATACCGAGGAAACTAGTATTCCTCGGAAAAAACCGATGAATTCCGAGGAAATATTATAGACGTTAGAGAGCCGTTGGAGAGCCGTTGGGGGATTTTAAAAATTCCAAGGAAATTCCGACGAACTAGCCGTTTGCATCGGAATTCCGTCGGAATTTCCTCGGACCGTCGGCAGGATTTCAACTATAAATACAAGCACCCCTCTTCCTCTTCATTCACTCCATATCTTCATCCTCCCTCTCACTTTCTTTACACACGAATTTGATTCATAAAAAACATGTCTTCTTCAAATTATTTTCGTTCTTGGATCGATCGACCTCATTTGGATCCGAACACGAGATTGCTTACGGAAGAATACCAACAAGGTATAACCGAATTCATGGGGTTAGTTCACCGACAACCGGAAGCAAAAACAGGTATGTTAAGATGTCCTTGCTCTAATTGTAAAAATAAAAAAGTTATTAAAGAATGGGATGTTTGGACTCATCTATATTTGAGTGGGTTTACACGAAGTTACAAAATTTGGTATCATCATGGAGAAACTGATTATGAACTTGGTAGTACTAGCGAACCTCAGCCAGCGGTTAGATTAGAAGATCCAATTAGAACGGATGTAGATTACGGTGTAGGTACTGAGCAGATGGTAAATGATCATTTTAGAGGGGAAGATTTACCCAATGCCGAAGCTAGGAGATTTTATGATATGTTGGATGCTGGAAAGCAACCATTGTACGAAGGTTGCAGAGATGGTCATTCAGCTTTATCATCTGCTACAAGATTGATGGGCATTAAGACGGATTATAATTTGGCTGAAGACTGTGTGGATGCGATTGCTGATTATGTAAAAGGTATTCTACCCGAAGATAATGTAGCTCCTGGCTCATACTACGAGGTTCAGAAACTCGTAGCTGGTCTTGGTTTATCGTATCAGGTAATAGATGTATGCAGAGACAACTGCATGATTTATTGGAGGGCGGATGAACAGCGGGTTTCATGCAAATTTTGTGGGAAGCCTCGTTATAAAGATACGAGTGGAAGAGTTCCAGTACCATATAAAAGGATGTGGTATTTGCCTTTGACGGAAAGGTTGCAGAGGCTGTATCTGTCTGAACGCACAGCGAAACCAATGAGATGGCATGCGGAGCACTCAACAGATGGTGAGATCAGACATCCTTCAGATGCAAAAGCGTGGAAGCATTTCCAATCAAAGTATCCCGACTTTGCGTATGAGAGAAGAAATGTCTACCTTGGATTATGTACTGATGGTTTCAGCCCGTTTGGCAAGAGTGGAAGACAGTATTCTCTATGGCCAGTCATTCTTACACCATACAACCTACCCCCAAACTTGTGCTTGCGACGAGAGTTTTTGTTTCTCTCGATTCTCGTTCCCGGACCAGAGCATCCTAAGAGATCACTTGATGTGTTTCTTCAGCCACTAATATATGAGTTGCAACAACTATGGACTCAAGGTGCTGAAACATACGATGTTTCGTATAAAGAAAACTTTCAAATGCGGGCAGTACTAATGTGGACAATAAGTGATTTTCCAGCATATGGTATGTTATCTGGATGGACAACGCATGGAAGGCTATCATGTCCATATTGTCAAGATAACACTGATGCTTTCCAACTAAAACACGGAAGGAAAACGTGTTGGTTTGACTGTCACAGGAGATTTCTACCACCAGATCATCCATATCGTAGAAGTAGGAATTTGTTTACGAAGAACAAGAGGGTGTTTGACAGTCCACCTCCGGAAATTCGTGGGAAAGATTTGAAGACACAACTTAGAGATTTTGGTGCAGAAAGGACGCCAGACGTCGGTGGACATGAGCATTTTCCGGTAGATGGTGTTGGAAACCTACATAACTGGCACAAAAAAAGTATTTTTTGGGATCTGCCATACTGGGAGGATCATCTACTAAGGCATAATTTAGATGTCATGCATATCGAGAAGAACTTTTTTGACAATCTCATGAACACGATCCTTAATGTTCAAGGTAAAACAAAGGATAATTTGAAGTCAAGACTGGATTTAGTCGATATATGTGCTCGTTCAGAACTTCATGTTGATGAGAGTGGTAGGGCTCCTTTTCCCATATACCGACTTGATGCAGCGGGAAAGGATGCGTTCTTTGATTGGATTTCAAACGATGTGGAATTTCCAGACGGTTACGCATCTAATTTGCGTAACTGTATCGACAGAAAGGAAGGAAAGTTTACTGGCTTGAAAAGCCATGATTGCCATGTAATGATGCAGCGTCTCCTTCCGTTTGCCTTCAAGGAACTATTACCACGAAATGTTCATGAAGCAATTGCAGGGATAAGTGGTTTCTTCCGCGATTTATGCACAAGATCAGTGACTCTTGAAGGTATTGAAAATTTGAAGACTAACATAGCTGTGATTCAGTGCAACCTTGAGAAGATATTTCCTCCCTCATTTTTTGATGTTATGGAGCATCTTGTTATTCACCTGGTAAGAGAATTGGAACTTGGTGGTCCTGTGCAGTATAGATGGATGTATCTGTATGAGCGGTATATGTTCCATTTGAAGAAGATGGTGAAAAATTTAAGTAGGGTGGAAGGTCTATAGTCGCACAGATGATCAATGAAGAAACTTCAAACTTTGCCGAGTACTACTTTCCAGCAGAAGTTCAGACCAAAAACAGAAGACCTGCTCGGCATGATGATAGAGGCGAACGGGCAACATATCATTGGAAGGTTCCAGACATTTTCACAGACGTTGGACGACTTAGCGGAAAACCAAAGGACCGTCGACTTACTGATCAGGAGCGCAGTCATTTGCAAACATATTTACTCACCAACTGCGAAGATGTTCTTCAATATGAAAGGATTTTCATGGCAGAAAAGCGGTTAGAATATAGATACGCCACAGAGGACGAACTAGAAGAAATGAAGCAGAGAGAATTTGGTGGATGGATGTTTACTTATGTGAGTGATGGTTTGGCCAGAGGTGAAACATTTGACGATTGGATACGCGAGATGGTCGTTGGACCAAACTTTGTTGTGAAGTCATATCCGAGATTTTGTACTCGAGGATATGCATTCACAACTCAGAAGAGGAGACGTTCGAGTACGACTTACGATGCTGGTGTTTGTTCTGCATCAGGAGATGATGTATACTACGGACACATAAATGAGATTTTGGAAATCAAGTATTTGGGCATGGTTGGATTGCGCTGTACTGTTTTCTATTGTGACTGGCACGACAACACTCCAGATCGAGGTGTGAGAACAGATGCATTTGGTGTTACATCAGTAAATTCAAGACGGAAGCTGCAATATTATGATCCTTTCATTCTTGCTTCTCAGGCCGATCAGGTTTGTTATATCAAGTACCCCCGGGTAAGGAACAGAGATGATCCATGGGTTACTGTTACAAGACTCAACCCGAGAGGCCGAGTTCAGGGAAGTTCTGAGCTGGAAGACCCACTACAACCAAGCACATCCGGCAACTTAAGTGCAGCAGAAGATTTAGGTGGAGTTGGCTTTGTAGTCGATTTAACCGACTTCGGAGAAGAAGCCGCCGTTCACGTAGAGGATGAACCAGTGATTGGAGAGTTTCACCAAGATCCAGATTCAGATTCATCTGGTGATGACGACTCGGAAACAGACTAGCGTCGACCTTTTTTTTTTTTTTTTTAAAGGAAAATTCCGAGGAAATTCCGAGGACAGATAGGTTTTCCTCGGAATTTCCTCGGAATAGATCTTCTCGATTGAAAACCCAATGTTCCTCGGAATTTCCTCGGAATTTTCTGAGGGAATTCCGAGGAACTCTTTATGTTCGTTGGCATTTCCTCGGAAAATTCCGAGGAAATTCCGAGGAATTGGGGATTTGATTATAGATTCTTTTTCCTCGGAATCTCCTCGGTATATTCCGAGGAAATGCCGACGAACATAAGGATCTCCTCGGAATCTCCTCGGTATATTCCGAGGAAATTCCGAGGAACTTGGGGTTTTAAATCGAAAACAACGTTTTACGGATTGAATAACACGTATATAACCTTCATTAAGTGTCATAACCAGATTATGATGTTTGGAACTATGAACTTTGGTGTTTTATCCAATAACAAACGCTTTTACGATTGCATGAACGAAAACCACACAACATAAGAGAAACACTTATACACTTTAATAAACGGTAAAGGGAATACTTACAATTATTTTTGAAATTTTGTTATTTCATGGTTTATGATCATCTATACAAAGAATCCTCAATGGTATGCATTATAATTGTATAAGAAATGAAATACGGCGAAAATAATCGATGTTTTAAAACCCCAAACCCTGGTTCCTCAGAAATTCCTCGGAGATTACCGAGGGTATTCCGAGGAATCCTGGTTCGTCGGAATATTTTCATTTAACCGGGTAAACCAAGCCGCCAAATATTTCGGGAAAATTGAATCAAAGAATTCCGAGGAAATTCCGACGGAAATATAAAATATTTCCGAGGAAATTCCGACGGATAGTTTCCGTCGGACGCCTCATAATATTAGGGCGAGCCCGATCTTCTTCCCCATTTCTCTCTTTCTCTCCGCGCCGCACAGCCTCTCCTCTCGCGATTTCCGGCGACTCCACCGTTCTCTCTCGCGTTTTTCCGGCGAATCTCCCCTAATCCTCCCCCATAATCATGTAAGAACCCTATCCCACTCTTTTAGGTTAGATTTGTATGGTTTTTAAGTAGATTTGATGATTTTGGAATGAGATTTATAGATTTTGTTAGGGTGAATGGTAGATTTGTGTAAAATCGAGTTTGATTATGTATTTCACTTGATTTGAATTTTTTTTTAGTTTTTATTAATTTTGTGGTTATAAAAATCGAATTTGAAAACGTTTTTTGTATATAAAATCTATTTTTTGCATTTTAAATTCATTTATATATTTATTAAACATTTTTAAAATCTATAAAACTTTTTTTAAGATTAAAAATCATTTATATAATATTTAAAAACATTTTTAATATTTTTTTGGTTATAAAACGTTTTATGTATTTTATATGTAAAATATAAATTTCTATATTTATTAAACATTTTTAATATTATGAAAACTATTTTTGTAATTATTTAACATTTTAAACATTTTTAAAACTATTTTTCGTAATTATTATGTTTTTGGGATTTATTTAAACTGTTTTTTTTAATTAAAATTATTAGAACTAATTTTTAAATATGTTTTTTTTTTAATTTACAGGTCTAATGATGATCAGATCCGGCCTCGCCAGCGTCGTAGCCGGGGTGGTATGGGGAGCCAGTCTCGGGGTTCTTCCAGCCATGTTCAGGATTCCGTTTCGCCCCACAGCTCATACCATACATCTCCCTCTCCATTACTCGCTCCTGCTGCTCCCGCTCCCGCTGCTGCACCCGCTCCTGGTCCCGCTGCTGCACCCGGTCCTCCGGGAGTGATGACGGTTGCGGAGTTGGTTCGACAGCCCGGTCGTGACCATCTTCCCTATCTCACTGAGTATCCACATGGACATGGTCAAACATGGTAATTTAAACTTTTATTTTTTAAACTATTTTTTATTTAAACTATTTTTTTATTAATAATTTATTTTTTTTATTAGGTTCAACCGATCCGGGAACGGGATCAGCGCATGGATCAACCGTATGATGTACTCGGCCCTCGACAGCGGACATCCGACTTTCACTCACTTCCCTGTCGAGAAGCAGCATCTGTGGTTTCGTCAGTTTGCGGTAAGTATTCTATTTTCTATATTTATTAGACATTTTAAATATTATTAAAACTTATTTTTTGTAATTATTAAACTATTTTCTATATTTATTAGACATTTTAAATATTATTAAAACTTATTTTTGTAATTATTAAACTAATTTATATATTTATTAGACATTTTAAATATTATTAAAACTTATTTTTGTAATTATTAAACTATTTTTTATTTATTAAAACGACGATTTTTGTAATTATTAAACTATTATATTTTTGTGCTTAAAAACTATTTTTAAACTATTTCAGCAAGAATTCAACTGGAATTCCGATGATACGCTCTCTATCTATCACCATTTTGTCCATAAAGTTATGGACAACTATGGGAAGCAGATGTACGAGTGGAAGAAGAAGTGGGAAGTAAACAAGGTAGTTTTTAATTTATTAACAATTTTTAATTTATTAAACTATTTTTAAAATTATTAAACTTTTTTTTTTAAATTAAAAGGTCCCAAAGTCGATGAACGACACGGTCTGGAAGGAGTTGTGTGCGCATTGGGATAAAGAAGAGACGAAAGAAACTTCTTCCACCAACTCCAACAACCGCAGGAGCGACCGTAAAGGAAAGGGCATCTACAAGCATAACTTGGGTGCTCAATCTATTGCCACTCTGGCGGATCGCATGGTAAGCTCAACCGCTTTTTCTTCAATTATTTAAGTTTCAGAATTTTATTTTTTTTGCATTTTCAAATTTCTAATGTTTGTCTAATTTATTTTTTTTCAAGGCGGAAGAAAATGAAGGCCACCCAGTTGATGATCTCGCCCTTATGAAAAGGGCGTATACCAACAAGAAGACCGGCCAGATTGATGATGGTCTTGTGAGGGACGTGGTCGACCTGGTCCAAACTCAGGTGTATGACGAAGTGTCTCAGCTTCAAACCGATGATGACGATTCGACGGCCTCGACCAACTTGTCTCGGGTTCGAATCAACGAAATCGTTGAATCGGTAAGTTTTTTTTTTTTAAAGTTCAATTTAATTATTTCTTGATTTTTATTTTATCATCAATTTAAATTATCTAAACTTAGTTATTTATATTTCAGTCGGTTCCAAAGAAAAAGGGACGTTTGGTCGGTTTGGGTCGTCGCTCCCGGTCGGCTGCTCCTTCTTCTGCACCACATGCGTATGTTGATCCAGAAGTTCTTACGGCTCAGCTGAAGGACAAGGATGATCGGATATCTGCGTTGGAGACCCAGATGGCAGCTCAACAGGCGGGCTATGAGACCCAGAAGAGGCTGAACGAGCAGATGATGGAGATGATGAAGAGGATGTACCCGAACGAGACGTTCCCGAACATTCAAGACCCGTAGTTTTTTTTTTTCCCAAAAACTCTGAATGTTTTATTTAAATTTGAATATTATCTACTATGTTTTATTTTATGTTTTATTCAATTTTAATTTTAAATTTTAAAAATTTTAATTTTTAAAAATAAAATTAATTTTTTAAAAAAATAAATTTTAAAAAAAATAAATTTTTTCAAAATTCCGAGGGAATGGAGTTCCTCGGAAAATTCCGAGGAACTTTCTCCCCTCGGCAAATTCCGACGAACTTTAAGTTCCTCGGAATTTTCCGAGGGAAGAGGTTCCTCGGAATTTTCCGAGAAACTCCACTCCCTCGGAATTTTCCGAGGGAAGAGGTTCCTCGGAATTTTCCGAGAAACTCCACTCCCTCGGAATTTTCCGAGGGAAGAAAGTTCCTCGGAAAAGTCCGAGGAACATTTGTTCCTCGGTGTTTTCCGATAAACATTCCGAGGAATATTTCGTCGAAACTTCCGAGGATTGGACCATCGGAATTCCCTCGGTATTTTCCGAGGAACCTTCCGACGAACTTCGTGTCCTCGGAGTTTCCTCGGAATTGTGTTTCCTCGAAATTCCGTCGGAATTTTCCGACAGAATTCCGAGGAAGTATGAAATTCCGAGGAGATATTTCCGAGGACTTGTTTCGTCGGTATGTCCTCGGAATAGCGTTATTCCGACGACATACCGACGATTTTTTCTCTCAGTATCCCGATGTTTTCTTGTAGTGTGTTTTCTACTGCTCTAGTTGTTGATATAAACCAGGAGATCATATCTTTGGTCTACTACTAAGAAGACTGCTCGAGGTAGGCCGTTGTTGCGGATTTTTTTGCTGCGGCAGCTTCCTGCATCTCTTTATTTGTATCAGAATCCAAGTCGTCGTCTTATGCATGGTTGCTTGATCGTAGTATTGGTCCCATCAGTCGATTATCCATTTAATGGTGGAGCCCGTCAGGTGGCATTGCCTCCTTTAGTCGGAGTTTACAGGGGTTGCATTGGTCAAACACGGATTCGGTACCGGCATTGTTTCTTGCTCATCGTGTTGAGAGATGAGTTTTCTTTTCGAAGAACTGAGTTTTCAGAATTAAGCTGTGAAGGTTTTTTCACGCTTTGCTTCAAGAGCTTGGAGTGCTCGTTCATCGTGTTTTCAAGACTTGAACCTCCAAGAAAAGTTCATGATTATCTGTAGAGGTGTTGTTTTCCCTCGCTGTGTGTAACTCGCTGAATTGACTTTATAAGGCTGCAACTTGAGCCCGAAACTCGATTTTGACCAGAGTGGTCAGAGGCTGTTCGTTATGCTTACTTTCTATCATCGTCACATGGTCTAGATTATCCCCCTCCTCCTTTTAACGCCAAAGTATTACGGTAAATTCGTGCAGAAACTTTGTTGGCACTACGAAAACGTAAAGTAAGCAGATAAAAAGCATAAAAAGAGATCAAAGGTAATGTTTTATTGATCTTTAGAGCTGGAGCTCTAATGTTTGGTCTATCAACCCTAGTTCTAGCCGCTTAACCCTAATATTTTTTTATTGAATAGTTGATCCCTTATTCTAGGGTTTGGGTCCCCCTTATATAGACTGTTCGCAGTCATCAGTTAGGCTAGAAACTTCCATATTCGGAAATATGGAAGAATCTCATTTAGTAAAACTTTACCATTTTATCTGGAGGCAGGGATGGAGCTGAGATGTTTCTATGCAGGAATTTGAAGGGCGGTATCCTGCTCTGAAGCATGAGTAATATCTTCATGAATTATTAAGCATGATACTTCTTCCTGTCTCCATTCGTAGGTATATGTTTGACCATCTCCTTCCAGACCGATTTTGGCTGACGAGCACTACGAGCTCCTCTGCTGACCTCTTTGTTTTGATTCCAGACCATATTTATCCCATCTCTGCGTACATAAGGTGGGACAGACCGCCTAGGACTCTCGTTGAAGAAAATGTTGTACGATGAACCTGAGAGGCTGTGATGTTCGATCATAGGTGTACCGATCCTTTGCATTAGTTTTTTCCTTGTCCAAAGCCCTTTGGTTACGCTCATTGATGGGAAAGGGCCATGAAAGCTTTGGCATAGGCAACTGAACTTTAGAGAAAACATCCCTTGCCTTCTCTTTGATTCTCAGCCTTTATATCCGAAACCCTCTTCTCGTAAAAATCAGCTCGTGAGATAACAATCCACAGTAGGAAAAATATTAAAACATTTTTTGTACTTGATCTAGATCGTAACTTCCTCACCATCTTTAGACTGGAGTTTACGAGAGAATATCAATGGTTTACAGCTTTCTATTTCAGTCAACATTCTACATTCAGATACCTGGACAGTCCTTACCAGACCGAGCTTTCCCCCAACATTGTGATCGAGGATCTAATTAAGCACTGTTTTCTGTTATTTACTGATTTTGTATTGTAATGTATACTACTAGGTTAAGATCAGTTCATTGCGCGAGAAGAAATATATATACTATTTTTATGTGTTATATGTTCTTTTACATATTTATAAAATAATAAATATATATTGAATAATTAAAAAGTTAGTAACTATTAAAATATAATTAAATTGATGTGAACACATAAATAAATTTCATTAATCTAAACAATCACTTTTTCTACTTTATATGGTATATAATTAAATTTAAATGACGTTAACATATATATATATATAGTGTGTATTTTTATATATATATATATATTAAATGATGCTTTCTACTCATATGATTTTTTAAATCAATTGTATATTTATTTTTTAACAAATACTTTACATCACTGATAACAAAATTTTCATTGTGTGATTAATAGTTTTAGTAATTAATAAATTTTAAAAAGTTGAAGGCTAAGTTTAAAATTAAAATATTAAGTTGTCAATATTTGTTCAATAGCTTTTATCAAAAATATTGTTCAAATTTTGTCTTTAAAATTAAAATATTTATATATTTTATATGGTATATAGCTTAGTTTAGTATATATATATATATAAATCTTTTACACTTCATATTTATTAAATGATATTTTTTACTTATATGATTTTGTAATCAGTTGTATTATAAAATAATTTAAACCATGGATCACAAAAATTTGAATGTGAGACTTTTAATAGTTTTAGTAATTTATATTCGTTTAAAAAAAATCAAAATATAACATATACAGAAAAATCTAAATTTTTATTATATGGTTAATGTAGTTGTATAATTAAAATTTTTAATTTAAAATTTTAAAAAATATGATGGAGAAAAGACTAATTTTTATCAAATCTTTACTATTCAAAATCATTAATTTTCATATATATACTTTAGCCACATTAGAAAATTCAGTAATTTTTATTTAAGAAAAGAATGAAAAACATTAATAATGAATTTATAGTTAGTTTAATAAAAACATATTATGTATTTAGATGAACGAACCTAATTCTCTAAAGATTCTAAGACTCATTATGGTGATAACACATGACTACCTCAAATGTTGTAATGCTTCTCCTTTAATATATATGAGACCAGATTTTGATTCGTGCAGCCGCATGGGTGTTTATATTATATTTTATATAAATATATATTTGTTGTGAGTAGACAGTGTTATATACTTTCTATTAAATGTTATTTTTTTTAAGTATAACATAATATTCCATATTTTTTTAAAAACATTTTGCTATTTATTTTTCATGTCACTAATATATATATCATATATCTTTTATCATATAATTAATGTAGTTTATATGTGCCATCATATAATTAATCATATAATTAATAGTATTTTATTTTTTTGATGAAATTTCAAATTTATTGATCATACTAGAAAGAATATATGTACAAGCCTATGTGGTTACAACTGAATAATGTGAGTAAACAGCCAAACTAAGTATCATGAGCTCCAAACCACCTTTGCATCAGACCTTGCAACCTTGGCCTTGAGTAATAACGCGTAGACGTTATACAGTTTCGAACCGTCTTGTCTACCAGTCTAGCAATATGCTCAACCGGCTTTGAAACATGGTTGTGGAGTCTCTCATTCCGTTCTCTCCAAATGTAGTAGACAGTAACCTGCAGCACAAGTCTGAGCAGAATAAATGTAAGCCGATCATAGTGACCTGTCAAGAGCCTCGTGATGGTAGTATCCCAATCAGGATCCGGATCCATGCCAAATAAGTTTCCTGTAACCTTGAGCCAAAGTGTGAATGTTTACGGACAAGCAAAGAATAGGTGGTCTCGGGTTTCGTCTGGCTCCCCACAGTAGAGACAATATTGTGCTTGACCCCACTGTGCAGTGCGATGTCCAGTTGATAGCCTGTCTCTTACAGCCAACCACGTGATGAAAGCAAATCTCGGCACTCCTTGCTGAAACCAAATCAGCCGACTCCACATTACTTGATCCTTCTTCTTTCTAATATTATTCCAAGTGTTCTTGGAGTTAAACCTGCTGCTATAGGTGTCGTCTCCATCTCTCCATAACACCCCGTCAGGCACGTTTGCAGTCAAATTTAGTGGGAGCTCTCGAATGTCATGAACCAGATCTTGAAGGAAATGGTCACGACATCTACGAAATCTCCACTCACCATCGACTAGCACATCACAGATTCTAGCACATCGACTAGTATTTTATACCTACCATCATATAAATAATCATATATATATATTATATTTTTAAAACTTAATGAAAAATAAAAAACCATAATTTAAGTTGGTGTTTGGAATTGGGCTTCATATTGTATTTATCTTATATATATTTAAAACATTTTTATAATAGTTATTGGAAAATATTTTAGTTAAAAATCAATTTTTTGAATATATGTATATTTTTGAATCAATTTTGATATAAATCAATTTTAAATTAATATTTTTATTTGAAATATGTATATAAAGTTAAATTTTTATTTTATGATTATTTTAGACAAAAGATTTTTTAGTTAATTAGATTGAGCCATTTTCGTATATTTTAAGGCTGACCGAGATATAAAGTTCTCATAATATAATGAACTTTCAATTTTTCTTAATAACATAAGCCCATTACTTTTTTTTCTTAATATACTGCTATTCATCTTTTCAAAAAATATTATATTCTTTTTTTACGCTTCTAAACGCTTCTTAAAAGTACTACTACTTTAATAAGGGAGACTAGAGATTGACCCTACACACCCGCACAAATATTGGTTCTTAGATTTTTATACATTGATTTTTTTTTCATAATTAATGTTATATATTTTGTAGATCGGTCGTAATATATAACTAATTGTATTCAAAAGACATGGAACAAATCATATAATATGGTTATTTTTAGTACAAATATCCGAACACGTTTCAAATATATTTGTTGCTTAGATATTTTTAGGTTCCTATACATCAGAACCGAATTCATCCAGACCCAGAAGCACCCAATTCAAATTCACACATAAATTTATAATATTCAAGCGGAGCCTAATTTCAAAAAAAAAAGATACTCGAAATGAACAATCCGTACATAAATGGATAGCCAATGTTCATGCCTAACTGATTTTATAAACTAATAAAAATGACACTTTCTATGTGTTTGGCTAAACTAAGTGAAATAGAAAGAATTTTTTATTTAGTAAAAAAATTAAGTGACAATAAACGTAATACATTTTTAATATTTTGATTTAATTTATTATTTTATTCACAAAAACATGTTTTTGAATTATATTTTTGGCTACGTAATTTTTTACCGATTGAAACTAAAAAAAAAAAGTTAAAGTAAAAAAAACTAAACCAAACGTTTAACCATATGCAAAACCCATTTATTTACATTTTTTATTTTTATAATTGGCACAAAGTTAATATTGATTAACTAATAAATAAAAATCTACACTATTATTATTATAGTAATATAATTAATGATGTGATGTATTATTAAGGTAATATAATAAATGAAATTGTTAAACTTAATAAAATATGAAAAAAAATTAATGTAATTATATTAAGAATGTAATAATGAGTTTTATTATTTATGAAATGGATTTGGTTACAAAAATCTATAATATAATAGGAGAGTTTCTCTCCTCCTGAGCCGACACGTCAGCATTTTGGTGGGTCCCACTTTTAAAAAGTGTGAAAAAGTGTCAAGTCTGTGGCTCGAACCAAGATTATTGAGATATAAACTACAACATTTATACCACTGAACTAAAGGATACTTTGTACATTGATGGCCGAAACTAATATATATTTATGAAGGTCGGAAACCTTTGCTTCTTCGGTTTTCTCTGTGGGCCGGGCCTACAAATGTATTATGAGTTTTATTTTTAAATGAGGTTCATCACGTTATATGAAAAAAAAACAATTATAGTTTTTCCATATTGTAAACTGTCTTCGTTTAACATGAGTTAGGGTTCTTTTCATTATCTATGCGTTCTAATAACAGTTTTACGCCTTCAGCAAGTTGTGGGACCCACGTTCAATTTAGTTTGGTGATTTATTTCTCACGTTCAATTTAGTTTGGTGATAACTACAAATTCTGATGCCTAAGAGGGTATTTTTACTTAGAGGAAGCTTAGAAACAAGAGTTTCTGCAGAAGAGTTTGGTTTCTTGAAAGAGACATGTGACAGATACGGTGAACACGGTCCAGTGCTACATTCCAGGTGTATCGATTGTTTCAAAACGTTACCTATGGCATATGTACTATCAGATGGTGTCTACACAACTCATGAAGGCCTCTTTCAAAGCTCCTCTCGGGTCCATGAAGATAGCACTTTATTGTTGGGTTCATTAGAAGAACTTGACAAGGTTGACATGAGACAAGTTGGTGAGAATGATGATGGGAATATAACTCTTAACCATGTTTTATGGTCGTGTCTGTGGATGGCTGATGGTCTGAGCGAAAGTAATTATAAGGGACTTCTTTAGGGAGCTGATTGCACTGAGAGTTTTCTAAAACAATCGAACTTAAAAGGTAAATGTAAAGCTTCTAATAATGTTTTCATTTGTGATTATATAAACTTTAATGTGTTTATTTTTACCGTCTTTAGATGATTATAAGATCACATGAAGGCCCTGATGCAAGATCAAATCGAGAATACATAGGAAACATGCTATGCGGATACTCAGTAGATCATGGAGTAGAATCTGGAGAGCTTTATACAATCTTCAGTGCTTCACTACTCTCACAAGTCACTTCCCTTAAACAAAGAGAATCCAAATGCAACCTGTTCTACTGCTTTTCTAACTGTCTATATTCACTCTACATCTTCCACATGAATTGTTATTATTACTCTTCTTAACTACTACTAAAGATGAATACTTTCTCAACAGATTCTCTTTTCTACTGTTTCAGCTATCATCGTCTGACTACTATAAATGTGTGGCTTACAACGCCTGCAGCCCTCATAACAATTCCCTAAACAGATCTGTATTCTCATTTGCTTTTCCTCACTGTATTTTTTTTAAATTCCTTCCTTACTATTTTCAACTCGAGGTTGAGAAACTTCTGTTTCTTGAGATCAAAACCAGCAATGTGCTTATTGGCATGGTTAATACTGGAGCTGTAAGGTGCACTGTCTATGGTAAGATTTATGATTAATTTCTTGCTATATTTTAATATTTGTAAATCATGAAAAGTGACAGTTAAAATATTTTTTTTTCCTTCTGCTGTTTTATTGGAATCATTATGACAAGCATCATGTGATAATGCAGATGAATCTTACCAAATGGAGAAAATATTGGATTTTTTCGGCAAGAACATGTTTTCGTTGATCCAAAATTTGACCGAAAGCAATATTGTTTGGATTACTCTAGCACTCTTAAGCTTCCGGTTAGAATTTTTTTGGTCGTAGTTCGTATGTATTTCCTGTTTCGATTATATAATTTCTCTGATCATGATGAATGATTAACTTTTTCTCATCTAATGATAATAAAGCTACAAGCAATTGTGACTACAACACCATCCTCACTTGCAAGGACCTCAACATCACTTTTTGACGATTACTTTGTAGCGAAGGATCTCAATCTCAAGCCTTTGGTTCAGAACCCACCTCAAGCTAAGAAGTACAAAAATTTCATGGAAAATTGCTAGAGGGGAACAACCTTGACTTTCATTACGTAAAGCAACACTTCCATCAACGACCCCGCGCTTGCGCGGGGTATACGCACCTAGTAAAAAGAAATGGCTCAGTAGGCATGTTTGGTCCTTACTCCTTAATCTTCCTCTTTAATGGGTTTCCATCGCTTAGGACTCATCTGAGAAACAGAGTGATCCTTTGGGTTTCCATAAGCAATCGGAAGAGCGATCATCAGAATCTTATGATCCGCCATGGCTTCGTCGGCGCTCTCTAATCTGATGCTCGCCATTAACGAGAAGAAGACAAACTCACTCGATCACTACCGTCCTCTCCTCTCTGCAACTACATTGCTTTCACTTACTCCGAGCGCGAAGCACAGCTTCTAGAAGATGATCTAGAAACCCTAAAAGAGCCTCCGCTCCGATATACAAAGCGTCACCGATCTGTCTCTCTCCGCCCGGAGAGAACTTCTCATCTCATATTACAAAGCTCTCTGCCTTGTGGAGACACGATTCCCAATATCTCCTAAGAAACATCACTTCAACGCCGTATCTTTTCCAATGGTATACATGATGCCTTCAAGCAAAAGTAAAAAGCCACTCAGGAGAACATTAAATTTGAGAAAGCAGCCTTTCTCTCAATACCACATACCAATAGTTGGTTGGCTTCTACTCAGTTTATCTGTTTGATTTCAGCCATGTTTGATTTTTATGTATTTTAATTTTACTGGAACAAGATTAAGAGATGAAAAACATTTGACTTTGGTTTAGATACTGAGACCTTAGATAAGACTTTTGTATCTTTATTTTTTGAGTTATTTGTTTCAGTATCATAATATAGAGCTTGATCATCAATATCCTCATAGAAATTTTGGGAAGATGTAACAATATAAATGTTTCAAGTCATCATCAGCTTCAAACCCAAAACTTAACAGACACAAAGCAGAGAGGTGAGAATTTGATTTATCTGTATTTGATGTCCCTATCCCAACTGAGTTTTTAGGTTGTTGTCTCTTTATTAGAACAACTACTACCGATTTCCAAACTAGCCACTTTACAACTACGCAGGGACACGTCTGTGTGTCTAAGTGTGTTTGGGGGCCTTGTCGGACTCCTTCACCTGAAATTGGAACCGACTCGGATTCTTTATATGAGTCTTCGGGTAAGGATACGGTTGTAGCGAAGGAAGGTGAATTTTCCGAGGTAAGAAGACGCTCTAATACTGCCGTGGAAGAGAAAAAGAATTTTTTTCTGGTTCAGACAACTAGGCAAGTTAAGTAGAGTAGAGCTTGAGTGTAAAACAAAGAGAGATTTGAGGGTTGATTTTGTTGTGTGTTTGTTTTGGAAAAGCAGGTGGTTGTTCTTAAAGTGTCTCTTCACTGTCACTGTCGAGGATGTGAAGGCAAAGTGAAGAAACATCTATCTAGAATGCAAGGTCAATCTATTCTTATCGACAACTCTCTTACAGAGTTTTTCCTTTCTAAGGTTTTTCTTCTCATACATTTACGATATTCAAAAATGTGTTTTTTTTGTCTTCTAGCTGTCTCATAAGAAGCTCAAGTCTGATACAAGAATGCACAGTCGCTGGTGATATTGGCAAATTCGTTCAGATATGACAACGAGAAGGTTGACACATAGTAGGTACAATAGTCAATAGAAATGGGTATGGTACATGATGCTAGAAAAAGAAGCAATTAGATCATGATCATGTTCTGTACATATTAGGAATTCATAGTATCTATTAGCTCAGAGAAACCTCTGTTGCTTACAATCTTAATAAAATCTTAAGCTCAACTTTCATTGACATTTGTTTGTTTTTCTTTCCTCGATGCTTCATGTTGTCATTTAGATAGTACTTTTCTATATTTTTCAAATTTCTTTGCATTTTAGAAAAGTACAAGAGTTATGAATTTATGATCAAGAGAGATACCTGAGAATCATCTTTAGTTGACAATATACATTTGAATTATAATTGTACCAATAAATTATATATGTTAGTTTAGTCACTATAGATAGGAATTGGGGATGACCACCATTTCAGATTGCCCCTCATCAAAATATACATACAAAATAGAGTAAATGCATTCAAAAGAGAGACCTTGGAATACAGTAGTTGTAAGAAAGAATAACATAGAAGTTGTAATGTACTTCGTGCTATTTTTCTTTGATGGCTTTATGTCAATTAAGAAGAATAATGAGATGAAGACAGTTAAACATCACAATAGGAGAAAATGGTGAATCATGCTCGAGCCCAGTGTCTATTTTTATAATTGTACCAAACAAATGTTGTACATCAAAGATTAGGCAGATTCCATTCATTTTTTCTTATCAAAGACAAATGCCAATCTAAACAGCCCTTATATGCTTAAATTTAGTTTTACAATGAAAGAAGCCAGTTTTTATCAATACAAAATTGAGTATCAGTAATACATTACAAATTTATAATTTGATTATAAAAGTAAATTCAGCTAAACCCGAACTTAATATATGTATTATTCCAACAAAATAACGCAGTCAAACACATGAACAACAATAAAATTCAGAAACAACTTATGAGCTACATAAAGGCGGCAAGATCACCACCAACATTTTTCTTACGTTTTCTTACGAATTGGCCTTACAGACCCAATATCGGTACGACCTGTAAATTTTATCTTTATAGAAAAATGTTTGCTACATTTTCGGCAATTAAAGCCCAACAACCTCTTACACTTACCGTATCCAATTTTCACACAAATTACGGCCAATTACAAATTACAAAGAAGTAACACAAATATCTACCAATTTTGAGAATATAAACATTATTTGAAAATAAATACACCATCAAATAAATCCAACAATGTACACTACTCTGCCTACACAACAAATACACAACACCAACCACAAAAAAGTAGCACAGTTCATCACTCCACCTCAACCATATTACATTACAAATCTTGAAGAATCACCAACTTCACAAACATCTCCCCAGATTTAGATAGAGTAAAAACAACATCCACGACCCCGTGCTTGCGCAAGACTACGCCCCTAGTATATATAATAATATAATTAACGTAGAAGTATTAACACGACAATTAAATTGGTAAGTCATTTTTCATGCGCTATTTCATTATCTCAATACAAACAGATGAAATATAATATTATGATGAAAAATTAAATGAAAAGTTGAGAACCCAAAGAACAATGCCGTAAGTTTTAGTAGAAGTATAAATTTTAGAAATATATTTCAGTAAACAAACAATTATAAAACATTAAGCAAATTCTTGTTTTTCAACACTTCAATTTGAGTTATCGTGCTATATATTAAGGGAACCTTTAGTTTGGTTTAGTTTAGTTTTGTTTGGTTTTCTCCATTTAGTTTGGTTTTCTCCATTTATACTTCATGGTGAAAGTTCTTTGTGAAATATATTAAGGGAACCTTTAAAAGTTCCTTGGTGTATCATTTGGCTGAGTCTGGGTATGAGCAATCAAGAAATGTACTGTAATAGCTATTGGTAGTGTTGAAGTAGGTCTTAGAACCGAAGATGTGGTTACATGTAGTTCTTGACTTGGATGAGACGTTAGTGTGTGCATATGAGACCTCTAGACGTTAGACAAACTTTATGACATGGCAGACTATTTTTTAGAACTAATGAAACTAAAGTATTTGATTATAGAAGAACCAAAATAATTTAGAATAATGATATATTTACTTTAGTATCAATGATTAAAATAATTTTAGCTTTGATTATTTTAATTTATTCACAAAACTATATTCTACCCCATAAATCCTAAAAAAAAATCAATATACTTTGTATTATAAGTCACTGAAGATTTGTATCATTTTTACCTTTTTATTAAGTACCGTAATTTCATCTTCAACTTTTGATCAAAATACGGTGGATAACGCCGAATATACAAAATAGAGTACTTTGTATATACAAAATCATGTACATTTTATATGAACAAATTTCATTCCTAAATATAAGCAACATACATTTTTTGTGGTCTACAGTGAACTATTTTAAGCTCTTTTTTTTTGAAACTACTAGCAATAACCAACATTATGCGAACATAATAATATATTCATTTTTCTTTTGATAGAGAGGTCATTTTATAATAATAACCATATTTTATAATATACGATTAAAAAGTATTTAATATCTTAATCTTATGCTTAGTTCATAAATTGTTATATCATATAGTCTCCAAAAATACAATGAGTATCTTATTAAAATAAAAGAATACGATTTTTTGAATTACTAATATGCATTATAATACGGTTGAGAATGTAGTTTCTATTGAAATACTTTTTCAGTTTCAAACACTGAATATATTTAAAATGTATTTGTTTCGACTAAAAACATAATCTACTTTTTATAAATTTAAGATCAATAGCTAAACATTCACAATTATGTTTGTTATTACAAGAAAATAAAATTCATATAAAATTTAAGACTTTAAACTAAAAGTATCATTTATAGCACAAGTAAATATTCTCTATGCCGTCCAAAATTATAATCTATTGAATAATAACAAATAAATGATTGACACAAATTTATGAAAAACATTATAATATAACTCTTATAAATTCTATACTTTATAATAAAAACTTAAAAAATTTATAAAAACTTTTGACCAAAAATTTTTTTTATAAAAGCTATCAATTTAATCAACAAAGGAATAATCTCGTGCTTTGAAAGCGCAAATCAAAATCTAGTAAAACTATAAAACAAGTTTTATTATGATTATTATTTTTGGGTTAAAACAAGTTTAAGTTTGGACCCTAGTAAAAAGGAAGATCCACCAAAAAAGGAGCCAAAGAACAAGACCTTGCCTTTGTCGTTGAATCTAATCCAATTTCCCATATCTGAAACCTATCTGTCACATTTTTTAATAACTGAATATACTACAAAACACAAAAGTTTCCGTTTGTGTTTTTCTCAGATTTAAAACATAAGAAAACGTATAGATTACGCAAGTGATTATGAGTCACAAAGTCTCCAAGAAGTTAGACGAAGAGCAAATCAATGAGCTCCGGGAGATTTTCCGTTCATTCGACCGGAACAAAGACGGAAGCTTAACACAGCTCGAGCTCGGATCACTTCTCCGAGCACTCGGGCTTAAACCGAGTCCAGACCAATTTGAGACACTGATCGACAAAGCTGACACTAAAAGTAACGGACTCGTGGAGTTCCCAGAGTTCGTGTCTTTGGTCTCGCCGGAGCTTCTTACAGAAGAGAAAACGAGGACTCCTTACACGGAGGAGCAGCTTCTCCGGTTGTTCAGGATATTCGATACTGATGGTAATGGGTTTATCACTGCGAAGGAGTTGGCTCATTCCATGGCTAGGCTTGGCCATGCCTTGACGGTGGCGGAATTAACAGGGATGATTAAGGAGGCTGATAGCGACGGAGACGGCCGGATTAATTTTCAGGAGTTCTCTAAGGCCATTAATTCTGCCGCATTTGATGATTTGTGGGGTTGAAATTTCTTCACCGTGGCTCTTCCCTGATTTGTCATTTACTATTTTTAGTTTCTATGAACACTAATCTACAAAAAAAAATTATGTACTTCGCATCAAAATAATACTTAAGTCGAAAGTCCGGTTCGATCTGGGAATTTTTTGGAAACGGTATGCTTACTTACATGCGCACCAGTATAAAGTGGAGACTGTGTCTGTGTCTTAGCCTTAGGCACATCTATCATTAACATGCACGCCAATTGTGGAGGCCAAAGATATGCTGCTTGGCTTTGTACTTACGGTCTCACAGAAAAGTAAACAACATAAACCCCTAAAAAGGCACCGTAAAGAGTGTTCTCAGCTCCTATTATCAGCTTGGTTTACTGGGTAACTAAGTCCTAACCTGTTCAAACAAGTCTAATCTATTGTAGCAACTCCTTGGGGTTCTTTTTTTTAGGCTAGCTCTCTGCTAATGCTTCTTGTAATCGAACATTTGCCTCTGGTACTAATATGATTTGCATTTTATCAAAACGAAAGAAAATGAGGGTGACATTCATGGGTGTTCTTGGTCTAATCAATGAAATCATAATTTACAATGTTGATTGTGAAATTCAGTAACAAAGATTACGGGGAGAAATCCATACACATAACTAATGTTAGACAGACTCGTTTAATTTAACCTGAATCACTAGAATTTCTATCTGATTCTTTAGCTTCCCCTTTTTCCTTTTGCTTCTTTTTCATCGTTGAACACACCAAGTCCGCACCAATAAGACAACCTTTAAACATTTATTTCTGAAAAACAAAACCCTCGCCAATAAAACTCCCTGTTTTATCTACCAACACATCATCTACTTCATCAGACCACCTAAGATATGTACCCACACACAGCAGTTTTTGGATGGATCATCGAATACAAATTTCACTTCCACCTACGCATCAAATATATGGGTCAGTACATATGCGTTTTGTGTTATGTCAAGAGTGTACTTATTCATGACACAGTATCTAGTTGAACTTGAAACAAATCATTTTAGTATTTATTTATGGCTATCTGATACAGAAACATGGTAAGGTTAACTGAATGGTTTAACAAGATTACTTGGAGATTTATAGTAGTAAGATACAGTGTCACCAAAACAAAACGGTTACCTTTGCTCTGAGGTTACATGAGTTAATCTGATAAGCTTGGTGAAGTCTTCATTTGCTGAGCTGGCATTGAGGAGATACTCTACTTGCTTTACCAACTTTGCAGTTGAACAAGAATCAAGTATAAAAGCACATGATCGTCCTCTCGGGAAAGATAGCTTTGTATTTTGGATTGAGTCGCGACTCGCGAGACTTGAGGAGAACTCGTCTGGGTTAAACCAGCGATTCTCAATTGATTCTTTATACAAAGTGCAATTACATTGATTTATTGATTCTTTACATCTGTGATTGAGTTTGTGAAAGTTCCGGTAGCTGAAACTCAATCATAATCATAAAAGTTTAAAAAGGAAGACACTAACCTGACATTCGATGTCGAGATCTCTAACATTGCTGAAAGTTGCTGACATGACACTTAATTTTAAAATTGCTGAAAGTTTATTCGCTCGGGCAGAAGCTTTAGAATCCATCTCAACTTCTTCTAATGTTGTATCACCTTCACTGTCATATAATCTAGCACTACAACATGCAAATTCTGAACCACAACCTCTTTAAAGGGGAGACATTCTCAGTGCGATTTCATCCCCGAACAAGGGATGTAACCAAAAATTGATAAGCCATCCATCCCCAAGTGTACACCATAAATTCATCAAGATCTTGGATCAATTTTACATATTCAAAAGTTATCCGCGGGATGTGAGATGTGGACAACAACATAGTTGACCTAATTGCTAGACAAGATAAATTAATTTATTCTTGTTTCCATACCCTTAACTTTTCTCTTCTTTATAGCATTTCGAACTGGGGTTGGAGAGGCAGTAGATAGACGCAATGGATAATGGAGACGAAAGGTACATCACAAAACCAATTAAAACAGCTAAAAAATTCAAATTTGATAAAGGTTAGTTGGATAATGAGGAACTAAGGCAAGTCATTCTTGATGGATGGAAATCAGATGATTTGGGTCCTGAAGCGAATATAATGGAACATATTGCTAGTTGTCGAAAAGCCTTGGGCCAATGGAGGAGGTAGAACAACCTGAATTCAGAAAAGGTAGTGGAAGAGCTCAAGGAGAAGGTGGAGAATCTATATTCGAATGATGATGCTACTTCAGAGGAAATAGCAGAGGCTTTAAAGGAACTATCTACTGCTTTTAAGGCAGAAGAGATGTTTTGGAGACAAAAAAGAAGGGTTCTCTGGTTAAGAGAAGGCGATAGGAACTCAAAATATTTTCCTGCGCTAACAAAGCAAAGAAGAGCGATGAGTAGGATCACACAACTTTTAGATGAAAATGGAAATATGGTTGAGGGTGAGGAGGGAGTAGTAGCCATTGATCCTAGCTATTTTAGGCAAATATTTGAGTCATCCAGCCCATAGGATATAGCAGATGCATTAGCTGAGGTCTCGACAACGATCACTGGGACAATAAATGAGGATCTTACAGCACCGGTAACTGAGTGGGAGGTTAAACTAGCAATTTTCGCTATACAGCCAGAAAAAGCCCTAGGACCAGATGGAATGACATCCCTCTTCTACCAGAAGTTTTGAGATACTGTAAAAGAAGATTAACTCGTATGGTTAATCAATTTCTTTTTGAAGGAACAATGGCTCAAGGGCTAAATGATACAAATATATGCCTAATCCCTAAGACGATTAAGACAAATGAGATGACAAAGTTTAGACCTATTAGTCTATGCAATGTAAGCTACAAAATCAGATCTTATCCCAAAGATTAAAGAAGGTCCTTTCACAACGGATATCTGAAACCCAGTTAGCCTTGTTGTTAGAAGACATATTACAGA
The DNA here is from genome assembly GCF_000309985.2 of Brassica rapa. Taxonomy (NCBI): domain Eukaryota; kingdom Viridiplantae; phylum Streptophyta; class Magnoliopsida; order Brassicales; family Brassicaceae; genus Brassica; species Brassica rapa. Next base: position 17,277,356 of record NC_024799.2, on the reverse strand, counting down.
TAATATCATGATAGCTCAAGAGATGTTCCATGCGTTGAGAATCAAGCCAGGTGGAAGAGTTAAGAGAATGGCCGTAAAAACGGATATGAGTAAAGCATACGATAGGATGGAATGGTAATTCATTGAGGTAGCCATGCAAAAAAATGGGTTTTTTCAGAGATATGGATTGACTGAATTATGAGATGCATCACCTCGGTCAAATACAAGGTTCCTATGAGTGGAGAGCCAAGGGGAAACATTGTCCCGGAAAGAGGTTTACGTCTATGCACGGAAGCGCTCGTTAGCCTTTTTAAACATGCAGAGAATCAAGGAAAGATAACGGGGATGCGGGTTTCACGCGCTAGCCCCTCGGTATCTCACCTTTTCTTTCCTGATGATATCCTTTTCTTATGTAAGGCGGAGTCCCGTAAATATGAAGAAGTTATGAAAGTAGTCAGGAAATATGGACAAGCATCAGGTCAATGTATCAACTTTGACAAATCCTCCTTATTCTTTGGTAAGAGGATTCCAGCAAATGATAGGCATCAGATTAAAGATACACTTGGAATCCAAAATGAAGGTGGAATGGGTTCTTACTGTGGAATTCCAGAGGATATTATTGGATCCAAGTGTAAGCTATTTGCTTTCTTAAAGGAAAAAATTCTACACATAGTGAATGGTTGGACTGGTAGATGGTTATCAAAAGGAGGGAAGGAAGTACTAATCAAATCTATTTTGTTAGCTCTTCTGACATAGGTCATGTCCAGTTTATTGCTTCCACTAGAGATATGTGAAAACCTTTCAAGTGTCATTGCACAATTTTGGTGGAGCTCAAATCAACCAAAAAGATGAATTCACTGGGTAAAATGGGAAAAGTTGTGTGTATCGAGAGAGGAGGGAGGAATTGGTTTCCGTATGATCCATGAATTCAACCTAGCACTTCTAGTAAAGAAGCTTTAGGGTCTTATTCAATTTCCAGATTCACTAGTGGCAAGAGTATTACGGGAAAAATACTATCAAACGAGCTCGCCTTTGCAAATATGCCCAGTGGACAACCCATCTTATGTGTGGACGAGAATTACTGAGACAAGGAAGTTATTACTTATGGGTATCAGAAACAAAGTGCAATCAGGATACAAAATTAATGTGTGGGAGGATCTATTAATTCCCTCAACACGAGCCAGGCTGGCTCACCCATGGCCTTAGTTGTACATCTAAAATGACCGTCAGTGGCCTTATTAATTTTGAATCAAAAGAATGGGATGTTCAACTACTGGAACAATATGTTGATCATGAGGATATACCAATGATTTGGAGGTTGTCTATTAGCCCTACTCATCATTGTGATACTTTTTGCTGGAGCTACATGGTCAATATACGGTCAAGTTTGGATATTGGGTGGCTAGAAATATACTGAAAATGATGAAGAAAATGAAGCTCTAGAGCCCAGTATAACCAAACTCCAAGCCTTTGCTTGACAAGTAAATGCACCTCAGAAGATATGTCATCTTATATGGCAATTAATTACAGGGCATGTAGCACTCACAAGGAATCTGGTCCGCCGCAATATGCGATGTGATAACTATTGTCCAAATGTGGAGAACGAGAAGAAATTGTTAATCATGCGATCTTTGAATGCCCACCGGCCTTACATGCATGGGCATTATCATCAACTACGCCAAGCCCACAAACATTTTCTATCTCGAGTATTTATGCCAATATGGACTATCTTTTTTGGAAGAAGAACATTATTCTGGAGCCGGAACATGATAGGGATCTTTATCTTTGGATAATCTGGTATATTTGGAAGGCTATGAATGATAAGCTATTCACAAGTATAGATAGGGACCCATTGGACCTTGTCAGGTATGCAGAGAGTGAGTCTCAAGCTTGGTACAATGCAAATGAGACAATACTTGCTCCCCCACATGCACATATTGTTGAAGGACCACAAGTCTTAAGCTTGGGTAATATTTGTATGGTGGATGGTTCATGGACCTCTACAGTTCAATTCAGTGGAAGTGGATGGGTATATAAGGATAATATGGGAAAGATCCAACTTATGGGGACGCGAAACTTAAGAAGCCGTGAGTCGGCATTGCACTCAGAACTGGAAGCGCTAAGATGGGCAATGGAGAGCATGCTACAATATTCGTCATGTCAGAGTTTTGGTACAGATTGGAAGGACATGATTGCAATGATAAAGAACCCACAAGTTTGGCCAAACTTCTCAACAGAGCTGGATGTCATTCAAACTTTTCAGAATTGCTTCTCGGACTTCAAGATCTCCTACATTCCAATGGTGCAAAACAAAATTGTTGATTTGCTAGCTACGACTGCTTGCTCATTTCACATATATCTTTGTGTTTATTGATTGTTCTATTCTGGTTTGGTTACCCACACCACCTCAAGTTTGAGTAATTGAATAGACATTTGTTGGCAAGAAAAAACATATACAGTGAGAGAAATGTGATTTTACGATTTTAACGAGAAAATCTGATTTTGAAAATTTGCCGAAAACGTGATTTCACGGTTTTGGCGAGAAAACATGATTTTGCGGTTTTGGCGGGAAAACGTGGTTTTGCGGTTATGGCGGGAAAACATGTTTTTCGGTTTTGGCGGGAAAACATGATTTTAAAGTCTTGACGGAAAAACGTAATTTTACGGTTTTGGCGGGAAAACATAATTTTGCGGTTTTGGCAGGAAAATGTGATTTTGTGAGAAATTTAGTTTTGCAGTTTTGGCGGGAAAACGTGATTTCTGGTTTTGCAAATTTGGCCGGAAAACATGTTTTTAATTTTCTGATTTTTTTTATTTTTTCACAACTTAAAAAAATCTATATTTTTAGGTTTATTTGATGTCCATGTCAAAATGGTTTTAGCCCATCTAATTTGATGTTAATTGGTGTCAGTCCAATTGGACAAATTTAATTTTTGGGTCTGATATGATCAGACCATTTGGATTTGGTCTTGGCTAACCCATGGTCATTAAGCTCATTTGACATCCCTACTCTCCCGTGGCATCTTCCTCTATCTGAAAAAGTTGTTCTTCAATCTCCGATAGTATCGGAAACTTCGTTCACTCACTTTCTTCCTCCCCAACAAGCATATATAAAGAGAAAAAAGAGTAAAGTAAGAATAGAGTAATAGTGAATAAATGCATCGATTCGGAATCGTATTGTTACACCAGTAAAGTTGGTGTAAATTATATCTCACTTATTGGAAAATCGGCCAATTCCTACATCAACAAATGTCAACGGTCCTGATCAGTACATAAACATGTTACCTTTGCGAAAACATACATCAACTAGTATATAATTTAATTTTCATACATCAACTTTCTAAATTTGGTTTTATCATACATTGACCTAATTTCCGTTAGTCAAATGTTGAGTTGTCGTTAACCGGTAATAGACAATCAGCTAATTCCTACATCAACAGGAACCAATAATACACATCAATACATAAACACTTCACTTGTGGAAAAACATACAGTAACTAATACAAAATTTAAGTTAAATACATGAACTTTTGAAATCTGGTTTTGACATACGCTAAAGCTTGACATTTACCTAATTTCCACTAGTCAAATAATATCGAAGATAAATTGTCTGTCAAGTATTGATTAAGTAAGGTTTTATTGTATTATGTGGTAACTAAACTATATTACGTAGTAATTTAATGAGAAAAAAATAAATCATGTAGGTAAAACGATTTCTTTCTCGTGTAATTCATTAGTTAGCTTTTCTCTTTAATTTTTTTCTTCAACTTTTTCAATAACAGAAAACACCAACACCGAGAAAACGAAAGAAGACAAAATTGAACAAAGAGAAAAGAGAATATTTTCGATAAGCTAAACATTCTCATTTATCTCTGTCAATTACTACGTACTATGCTTTAATTATCACATAATACAATAAAATATTTACTTAATCAACACGTGACAGACAATTTAATTTCAGTATTATTTGAATAGTGAAAATTAGGTAAATCTATTTTATTAAATTTAAGTACAAAATAAAACTAACATTATTTTCAACAGATTTATTACATCTTTTCTTTTCTCATTTTCACTCAACTTAATTACTTTATCAATTGCATTTTTTCCAAATAATTTGACAGCATGTCTTATAGAAATATAAAACAAAACTTACCTATATTTAAGTGTTTAATTATATCTTTTACATTTTTATACTTCTTAACTACTTCATTAAGATATGTATATCAGATATGCGGTTGTGTATGGATTGGTTTTTTCGGATATTGAGTTTTTTTTGGGTTTTGAAATTATGTTTTGTTCGGGTATTATAAATTTTCTGGTAGGATTCAAATAGGGGCTTTCCAGATCCGGATGGGTTTGGTTTTTATGTGTAGGAACATAAAAATGAACAAAATTTTTTATATTTAGGAACGTCATTAAACAATTTATAAAAAATTAACAACAAATATCCGCGCGGACGCGCATGTCAAGCTTTAGTATATGTTAAAAGTAGTTTTCGAAAGTTCACGTATTGAATTTAAAGTTTGTATTAGTTGATGTATGTTTTTGCACAGGTAAAATGTTTATGTTTTGATCTGGACCATTGGTCTCTGTTGATGTAGGAATTAGCCGATTTTCTGTTACTGGTTAACGGCAACTCAACGTTTGACTAACGAAAATTAAGTCAATGTATGATAAAACTAAATTTTGAAAGTTCGCGTATGAAAATTAAATTTTGTACTAGTTGATGTATGTTTTCACACAGGTAACATGTTTATGTACTGATCGGGACTGTTGGCTCTTGGGATATATCCGAAATAAAAGACAAAATTAAAAGTAAAACATAAAAAACACTTATATTGAATAGAATTTAATCCAACACACATCAAATTGATAAATAACGATAAAATGTTAAATCAAGCATAAAAACAATACCGTTTGTAAATAATATCCACTGCCTTATAAATAGAATAGACTTGTTATTTAAACAAACAAATTTATAAAGTACTTATTTATACCTAATTAAGTTTATAAGGTATTTATTTAAATTTAACTTTTTCCATATCATATCATATCAACATAAATATTGAATTGAGTATTTGAAATGCTTATATATATATTTCAAATATTTATATTGACTTTTAATTTCGGATTTTTTTGGGTTACCCATTCGGATTCGGTTAAGAACACTTCGGGTTTGGTTATGTTTCGTACCACCCTACAAAACCCGTTCGGGTATTTTTACATTTCGGATCGGATAAAGGATCATATTTTTTGGTTCGGGTTTCGTTCGGATCTCAGGTTTCAAATTTTATGCCCATGCCTAATCATATTACTCATTTTATATAGCTTAATTAATTTTATTATAATTGTATTGTGTAATTTATCTTGTTAATAATTTATATTATAATCAGTTTAAATTATTTTTTAACAATTAGTGTTAAGAAGTTTTCTTTAGATAACATATATTTTGAACATTTTTCATAATTATTTTGGTTTATTGTACAATGTATAACATTTTTCATAATAATATGGTACTTTAATTGATTTTTTTATTGATTGAAATGTTTTTGTAGTATTTAAACCTGTTAAAATAAGTTATATTTATTTTCTGTTTTTATAAATTATTGGATTTTTTTCAATTTTTAATCTATTTAAATAATGTGAAATAAAATTGTTAGCAATTACTAAAATATAATTTATAATATTTTATATTGTTTGGACATAAAATTAATTATAGTGTTGTTTGTAAACATAGATAATAGTATAAAGAAAGAAGTATATTATTTGGAAACATAAATAGTAGAATAAGGAAAAGAATATTTTTGATTTATTTCAGATTTAATTATAAAGTAGAAATATGTATTTAATTTAAAAATTTACAAAATAAATGTTAAGTATAGCACAATGTTCTGTTTTAATAATATAGATAGATGAAATTGATAAGAGAAATGTTAAAGATAATTTCTTAATAAGTGTGAGTGTATACATCTTAATTTAATATATGTAATAATAATATTTTAATAATTTTAAAATGAAAAGGAAATAAATGTTTAGTATAAAATTACTTGAGAATGATCAAAAGAAAAAAAAAGGGCAATTGTCAATAATAGCACCATTTAAAGTTTATGTCTCAAAAATAGCATTAGAAGGAGAAAGTCACAAAAATGACATTCATTAAAGGGTAAAATATCCCTAATACCCTTGGTTTAATATTAAATAAACAAACAAAAATAAATAAAAATAAATAAAATAAAAATAAATAAAATAAAAAAAGAAATTTTTTTATAGTTTCAGATTATATTTTTTCAGATTCGAAATTTTTATAAATTTTTTTTTCGAAATCTTTTTTTTCGAAATCTTTTTTTTTTTATTTTTTTTTTCAAATTTTCTTTTTTTAATTTAAAAATACTTTTTGAAACTGTTTTTAAATTTTTTATTTTTTATTTTAGTATTTATTTTTTATAAAATTTTAAAGCCTAATTCCAAAACCCCACTCTTTAACTCTAAATCCTAAAGTTTGGATTAATTAACCCAATGGGTATAAATGTATATTTACCTCTTTAATGAAACCTATTTTTGTGAGTTTGATACTTGAGTACTATTTTGGAAAGAAAAACTTGGTTTGGTGATATCTAGTCTTTTTCTCGAAAAAAAAGTCCATCACGAACTTTATTTCAGTTTGATTTTACTGTCTGGTCCAATCCGAAACTTCCTACTTTTTGGAAAGGGAATATTTCCGATATCGGATTGAGGAAGTAGGGTGATGAACGGCGCATCTCCAGCTCATTCATCGGTATCGACAACAGCCGTAGCAGGAGGCGGTGGAAGCAGCGGAGCCGCAGCTGGACTAGACGATTTCCCATTTCCACCGGATATTCCTTCTATGCAGGACCGAAAGGACGAAGCCATGCGAGGTCTCTCTCTCTCTCTCTTTCCCTTCGATGTGTTTTCGCTTTACTATGGAGCCGAATTTCTCATAGATTTGGGATTGCGTCTTTGAATTGGATCCTTAGAATCATCTTTGTACCTTGTTTGGTACTCTCTGCTAATTACTCAGAAATAACTAGGGGACATGAGAGGATCAACAAATATTTTGGGTATTATGATGCAGTTTTGAAAACTGATTTGATGGGAGAGCTAGAGAAAGAGGTTAAATCACTGGAAGAAGACAGTTGGATGTTCCAAGGTCCTCGTTCTCGTATCCATCTTATCTCCAGAAGAGGTTACTTGCTTCTCTCTCTCATTTATTCAAAACAATGATAGATCACTAAGACACACTGCTCATTCATATATTGGGTTTCTGAGTAGGTAACTTTCGCAAGAGAGACGGTGAAGCTGTGGTTAAATCAAGCATTGTTCAGCTGCCCAGATGATCAGATTTAAAGATGAAAAATTCAGGAAAAATGGGTTTGTGAAAGCTTTGCTTGATACATCATCTCTTTGGTTACAAATGCCACTAAAACGTTGACTCTCTTGTTTGTTTTCCTCCCTTTCCTACTGCTATTTTTTTGTTAAAAAAAAAGTCACTGGCTTGATTGATGCCAAAAAGAAGAAGCCACTGTATCTAATTGATTTTTGAATCTAACATCTCAAGCTTCTGAATCAGTGTTTCGTTTCCAGATTTTATATCTTACAACAGCATTTGGTTAACTGGTTGTTAAGTCTTAACTCTATGGTGTTGTATAATGGTTGATTCCATTGAGTACTACAAATATCAAATCTGAGTTTGACCACAATGTATAAACAAACATTCCGTGAAAAGTAGTAAAATGAACAAGCGAAACACTTATTGGTCACAAGAACGAATTTCTCTTCTCTCGAGCTATTTCATGGCCAAAAACAGCAAAGTACTTCACACATATTACTCTCTCCTTGCAACTTAACGATCACTGAACTGTCTTCAACAAGTTTTGGTTTCTCTTTGATGCCCCCCCCCCCCCCCCCCCCCCCCCCCCCCCCCCCCCATAACCTCAGATATAAAACAGAGTTTTTCAATAGCAAAACTCGGATGTTCAAATAATTGACCTCTCCAAGTGTCTCAGCCTCCTATTAGGGTAACAATTACTCTGACCCTTTCAAAACTACTTCATGGTGTCAAAGTGGACCTATGTATTTCATGGGGACATCAGTAACTGACCTCTCCAAGTTTCTCACCTTTCATGGTTTCATCGTTTATAACCTACTAAATCCATTACTAGCTCACTTTTTTTGTGTGTGTTGGATTTCTGTTAATTCATGATCTTGGAAGTCTCCATGCCTCTTTCCATGACTGTAAATACAAGCTTTAGAGATTGAATGTACTCTCTCCACCCTAAATCCATGCATCATTGTATACATCAGCATGAATCAGAAGCGATTAACATGAATAAATAAAGCGATATATAAAAAAAAAGGACAAGACTGAAGACATAAGCTCTATTTTGTACAAACAAACTTAGGGTATGTTTGTTTCTCCGTCCGGATGAACCATCGAGAGTTTTCTTCGTTTATGCACTAAAAGTGCAATTCATACACATAAATCATTTGGATGACTTTCGAAAATTTAGATTTAATTTTAAAGTCCATTCAGCTGATCCAATTTGGACCGTTTGGATGGAGATGGTTCATTTAATATGGTATAATATCTATTATGCCCCTGATGTAATTCACAAATTACAAACATAAACATAATATCATTTTGTCACACACAAAAATTAACAAAACCACAAAAACATATTTTTCCGCGAAAACCTAAAATCGAATTTTCCACCAAAAACCCTAAAATGAATTTTCGCACAAAATTGCAAAAACGTGTTTTCCCGCCAAAATTGCAAAAAATGTTTTCCCGCAAAAACATGTTTTCATGCCAAAATCACAAAAACGTGAAAACACGCCAAAACCCCAAAACATATTTTTCCGCCAAAAACACAAAAAACATGTTTTCCCGCCAAAACCACAAAACATGTTTCCCGCCGTAACATGTTTTCCCGTCGTAACATGTTTTCCCGCCAAAAACCGAAAAATACGTTTTCTCATCAAAATGCATTTCCCGCCAAAACTGATTCTCGTGAAAACCGCAAAAACATATTTTCTGCCAAAACACATTTTCCGCAAAACCCAAAAACGCGTTTTCATGCCAAAACTACAAAAATGCATTTTCACGCCAAGAACGCAAAAACGCGTTTTTTCCACCAAAATGCCAAAATCGTAAAACATGTTTTCTCGCCAAAATCGAAATTATCATTTTCCTGCCAAAACCGAAAAATCTTGTTTTTCCGCCAAAACCAAAAAAACGTGTTTTCTCGCCAAAACCGAAAACTGAATTTTCCCGCCAAAACCAAAAAAATCTTGTTTTCCCACCAAAACCAAAAAACGTGTTTTCCCGCTTAAACCAAAAAAACTCGTTTCCCGCCAAAACCGCAAAAATGCATTTTCTCGCCAAAACCAAAAATTGTATTTTCCCGCCAAAAAAAAAATCTTGTTTTCCGTCAAAATCGAAAAATCTCGTTTTCCGTCAAAATCGAAAATCTCGTTTTCCGTCAAAATCGAAAAATCTCGTTTTCTGTCAAAACCAAAAAATCGTTTTCCGTCCAAACCGAAGTTATAGTCGGTTTATTATTAATACTCTTTTAGTTTGAAACTCTAAAGTTTTTTTTTCAAATACATGTTTATCAATTTTTTTGTTTATTAGAAGTTATTATTGTAGTAAATTTTAACATATGATTAAATCAAGACAAAATGTATTTTGGTAATTTGTTTACTAAACTCATTTGGATGGAAATGAAAATAATGAAACAAACATAAAATTCATTTAAATGATTCATCTAGAAGAACCATCGGGATGGACAAACAAACAGTCTTAAAAATCTGATTGAATCATCTGAATAGATCATACAAATGAAACATCTTGATGGAAATGATAAATGGTGAAACGAACAGCCACTTAGTTTCAACTAATAAGCCCAAATACACCTCATAAACACACTAACTGTGACTTTGTCTCTTCCAACTAGATCAAATATTCTAAGAAAGCATATCCAGAAAGCTTTTATTCAATCTACCATCAGATAACATATTCATAACTATATTTATGGAAGCATCTGCAGAGCACCCATAACTCTTCATTTCTTCAAATAAGTTTAGCAGATTTGGCTAAGTCACCATCTGGGAAATGTTCTCGGAGCAGTGAGTTGTATGGACTACTATTCGTTGCAACCCCATCCTCTCCCATTTCTTCAATAATGAGATGAAATATTTTCCTATGGTCTCTAAAATATTAGTGGTTAATATGTATATATTGTTTGGCCCCCAAATGATTCAAACATAGTTGTTTTAAATCCCATAAATCTCATAGCCTGCCGTGCGTGAGACTAAAGGAGGAGGAAAAAAGAATAACGCAAGGAGGAAGAGATAATATCGGTCGCACGAGAAGCCATTTCGTCTGGGAAAGTTACTACAGAAGGGATAATATTGGTCACATCTCGTAATAATGATAAGTCTCTTTTAAAACGGTGAGACACAACAGCGTAAATATTAATATTAATATTAATAAGTTTTGGTTTACCAGAAAGATGATCAGCGGACAGCTAGTTTTTCTGATTCTGTAGTAGAGTTATTAGTACCATGATCTGATCGGTTGGAATAGGAGTTGTATTTGTAGAGGCGGAAGCAGTAGTATAACGACCTTGTCATCCTCCACTGAGTGAGAGACGACAACCACGACCTCTGCTGTCTGTTTCCGGTGTGCCGCTTGATGCCGAGCATTGCTGTTATACACTCAGATGTATCATGAATGGTTCATTTGCAGTGGGTGCAGGAGAGATCGCGAAAACGAGAACTAGCAGCAGAAAGAGTAGAACAAGAAGGTAGGATTAAGGGCTCTATTTTCGCAGAGAGCCCTAAAATGCTTGTTTGTTTTCTACTAAGCGAATGTTATTGATATGTTATTCAGCTTAAAAAAACCATGAATAGAAGGCGTTGATGTTACAGAATTTATAGCTCTAATATCACTTGTAGAGTTCAATCAAAACTCTAACAAAAACTTGTTGGGGATTCGAAGCTATGGTATCGTTCGCTCCTTATCACAGGTCCCTTGATCTTTCCCATTGATTCAATCCTTGTTCATGACTCAAGAATTTTTCACCCAGTTCACGGCCGCACCGTTACATCTGGGGTGGATCCATGATCCACGACTTCCACTATGAAGTATCGGAAAACACCTCCGATGTGGTTTACAAGATCGTTACTCTCTATGTTCTGTGTATACAAACCCTAGAGAGTATACAAGAGATAATACAAGAGAATACATGGCTAAGAACTACGCCTAGAATAACATATTTATGTCTAGCTTACTTTATCTCGCCAAGAGACGCCATGGAAGCACTCTCTTGGATGCTTGAGGCTCCTGCCCTCCCCCCTAGCGACTTGGCTTGGGATTAGAGATCTCTGTCGTGGTCTCTCCTTCTTTGCATTGTCAGCATTTGACCTAGTGAGCTTCTTCGATTAGCCCATAGATTATCCGCGTGTGACTTGTGCAAGTCGGCCCAGCCGATGAACAAGTCCGATGAGCTTGACCAAAACTCACAAAACTCCACCTGTTTGATCCAAGTCCATAACCCTTACTTTGTGGCGACACCTCTTGATGTTTGAGCAAACCAACTCATCTTCTGCTTCTCCTTGTCTTCTTTTATCTCTTCTCACTTCTTTCAGCTCCACCTTGACACAAGCTTGAAGTCCCTTCATGATCTTCTTGAAACCTTCATCTATTGTCTTGAGCTGCGAACCCAGCTGTTACACTCCAAGTGTCAAGATCAACTCCTCACTGATGTCGTGTTACTTCATATCTTGTTTATTCTCGTGAACTTATCAACAACACAAAATTTCTGTCAAAATCACGAACATGTTTAAGTGCTTGAACAGAAACCTGAACATCCTTCTGCAAATTTATTTTCTCCTTGGCCTTTTGATTCCACTCATGCGCATTGAGCCTTGAATCAAAGTCTTTGAATACGGTGCAACAACCTTCGAACCACATATGCTTCAGACCTGAAACAACCTCTGACTTTCTACTTGTTTAAAAACACTGCAGCCTTGAACACCTTTTGTACCGTTGTTACTCTGAACAAGACCCGCCATCCAACCATCACTGCTGGACAGACTTTCGACAAAATCTTGGTTCACCCTTCATGTTGTTAACATAAATTACTACCACATAATTCTTCTTGAATCAACCGCAAACCCTTGAAGACACTTATGCTCCATATCTCTGAAACAGTCTTTGACTTACCCTTGATTTTCTTGAACAGATTACACTTGAGCATCACTTTGTACCGCTACTATCACAAGTAGGTCACGCTGCCTAAAACCACATGATTAGGAAGACTTACGACACAAATATCTTTACTCCACTATCTGATCAACCTGTTCTGCAACAACAGAATCTCCACTAACAGATTTACACCGCACTACTACTTAAATGAACTGACCCTCGTACCATCTAATCCATGATACGCCTTGGTTCTCCTCACGAGCTGCCTATGACATCTTATCTAGAATCCCTGATATCTCTCATTTACTCAGCTTTGAATTCATTATCTCAATACCCTTCTTGTATTAAGATGTCTCAAAACACCGAAACATGTGCATCACCATAAACAACTTGAACATGCTTGTTACTCATTGAACCCGCCATTAGCCTGATGAGTACCTGGCCATCGATGAGTATCTGGCCATTTGCTAATGGACTTTCCTGAGGAAAACTGTCTCAATACTCCCCCTTTGATGCGAACATATATCCAGAAATACACTTGTTATGTTCCATAAATGCAACCGGCTTTTTCTGCATTTATACCCTTCATGAAACTTCTTTCAGTTCGATGACCTGAGCTTAAGATGAGTCTGCTTGTGGAGAACAAGTTTTACCCTACCTGAAATGGACAAACTGTAAGACAATTCTCTGCAATCCCTGCAATGTCTTCTAACAGTTTCTTACTTTGCTTCATCTCACCATCCTTCATCGCTCAATACCTCTGTTTAAATAAGTATCCCACCACGTGTTACCCTGCATCATACTCAGATCAGATTTCTTGGTCCTCTGTATGAAACCTCACTGCAGTGTATTCCTGATACATATGTCGATTTCACTTGTCTCGCGTACAAGTTACCTTATGTAAGACTCCTCTTACAAATCTCCTTATGATGTGCCTTATACTTGTTAACAGATCTTGACACTCCTGGCCTTGACATTCTGAACATGTCCACGAACCAATTTCCCTTTCAGCTCTTACTCTCTTGAGCTGACCAAGTTGCTAACCAAAACTTTTACCCTTCAACTGAACCAATCAAGACATCTTCTAAAACAGAAAACCAGTGATTCACTCTACCTGGAATCAGATTATATATCCATGATGAATCAATCCTTATATAATCTCAGTGGTTCTACATGAATCAAATAACCCTTTAGAAGTACCATGTCTTTGTAACTAAGTTTCTTCAACTGTTCGTTGTTTCTGTAGGCATATTAACCATATCTCTCATCATCCACGCATGTGATGTTCCTAAGATATTCCCATCCAGCTTCTCCCATGTCAAACTCAAGCACATGACGAGTTTCTCTAGCTGTAATTATACTTGAACCTAAACATGTTCAAGCATGAAGTTCCGACCTGGTCAAGTCTGCAAATTTCTCATTTTGCTTCCAAGCTTTGATTTTTGTTCGAGAGCTCCACCTTGACACCTATAGTCATGACACCAGACCGGCATCCCTACTTCTCTTCTGAGTCTATTCATCTTGAATTTCCGACTCAGACATCCTTGACGATTCCCCTAAGGTATAACTCACACACGCTTCTACTAGCTGTGGTAGCGACTTTCGGCTTCTTGAAGAAGTGTTGATGACTGTTGTCTCATATCATTTATCCTCAAGATTACAACTAGTCGTAATAACATATTCAACTCGATTCCACCTGGACATTTTTCTCTGCCTTTGACCAGAATCTTCAAGCTAAGTCTAACCTTGAATCGCCTTTTCCCTTAGGTTTTTCCTGTCACTCTCACAAACTTACGAAAGCTGCTACATCTTGTTACCACAAATAGCCATTTGCTCCAACATACCCCTTTGTAGGGTTTTACACACTTTGTCCTTGCCCTAGTTGCTTTTTCGTGGAGGTACAACATGTTTTAGCCGCACTGACTTGGTGACTCTTCTGGCTTTCTTCTCACAGCCAAAAACCTTTTCTCTCATGCACCCACGAGACTAACTTGAACTGATCCAAAAAAAATCACCTCTGTTTCGTCATACTGTTGTCACACGACAACCAACCTGTGCACTGCAAGATCTGTTGATCATCTTTCGCAAAGATAACCTGCATTCTTTGTGATCTCTGAAAAACCTTCATTCCTTGTGAGATTGATGACCTTTGATTCTTTCTCCTTAAGCATAACTTTGACTTAATGTGAGTCTGTCTTCCCTTGAGATATTCTTCATCTCAAACGACTCAATCAATCTCCAACTGCAAATCATGAACACGCGCACATGTGCAGCTGTTCTTGCTGCAGCTTACGCGGGTCTTCTCTTTCTTGCAAATACCGTTGCATCCTTTGCAAGTCTCTCATCATGATTTCACCAACCTAAAACCATCACGTGCATTGAGATAATCCTCTGTGAACATTTCTTCTTCTGTCTCTGACGTTGTCATTGACTACCACAAACTAACGCCACCTGCTTCTTCCTTGATAATGTCTATCTTTCAGCATCATCCTTGGTTCGTCACACCTTAAAATAGTCATAAGATCGTGACTACAAATTTACTGATTCTTTTTCTCCAGAATTTCAAGCTGATGTCAAAGCTAACTTGAAGCTCCTGCGGAACCTGAATCACCACTGCCTCAAACTAGAAGCCCTTTGATTTAATCCTAACCAACCTCAATAGCCTGCAGACACCAACTTTCTAAGAATTTCCTTTGTAACAATCTGAATGAACACCTTGCCTTGTACATCACTCGGAACCGCTGATGTTGCCAACAAAACCCGCCGCTTAGCACAACTTACTAAGAAGGCTTTCGACGCAAATAATCTCTGCTCAAACAAATCATTACCTCTGCAAACGTGATACCATGTAGACCCATTTGTTTCCCCTCTCACATGCTTTGAGAAGCCAAAACAAACTACTACTGAATCCCATGTAGAAAACCCGAAACATACATGTTTCCATTCTGAATCAATCTCGATTTGACACCATCACCTGTTCAGCCAAACTCTGCCTTAAACAAGTAACTCCTCGTTCTTGCAGATCCATCCCAGCATAAAACTATGTGTTACGCCAAACACATATCTGCTTAGAAAGCCACACTGCATTCCCTTTGAAAATAGCAGCCTTATAGTATCTTGTTTTCTGAACTGTAGACTCTCATGATCACACATAGACGAACCTGCATGAGTCGATTCCCTTCAACCCTTTTGCAACACCCTTCACGCTGACTAAGAATACCATCTGAACAGCCATGAAACACTCATATCATTCAAGGTTCTTAGGAGTCCCCTAGTTCCAAGAATTCCATGAGATACCGAGCTGAAATAACCACACATATTAGAACACCACTTGCAACTGATATACCATGTAGAGATAACCCAAAAACACTGTGAAATGCCTAACTGAATCTTCAGACAATCCCATGCAAAACCAGTGTGAAACTCCTTGTGTTCCACTATGCTTTCAGTTTCAATAACCTGCAGAATATGAAGAAATACAAAACTCCAATGCATATAGTCACACACGCCTTGTGACTGTCACACACTCCTTGTGACTGCAGATCGAAGACAGCTCTGAAACCTCTCTCTCTTGTGCTAGCACCCTGCCACCATCTTATCTTGTGAGTAACCCGAAGTCCTTGTCACACAGTAGCAGATTCTTGCACCCTTAGAGAACTCCAGAGAAACCCTGATTTCATAACTAGAAATCATCTCAACCGATTAAACTGACTAGTGAATCCTTCCTCTATAAACTTGTGCAGTTGCAGCGAAGAACGTCCAACAGTTTTCTTTTTTCTCTTGTAAACCAAAAATCTCTTTCACCTGATCTTGATCTCGGTGTATCATCTGATTTTTATCCTAATCAGATTTTCACGTGTGTAGAACCACGTGACCACCAGCTTCCATTGAACCCTACGATTCTTCTGTCTTGCTAGGAAGGTTCTTCATATGTCTCTCCTCCATGAGACGTGGAATCCGTGGTTCAATGAACATGTGCACTGATACCAATTGTAACGGAATTTATAGCTCTGATACAACTTGTGGAGTTCAATCGCAGCTCTACCAAGAACTTGTCGGGAGATTCGAAGCTATTGTATCGTTCGCTCCTAATCCCAGGTCCTTTGATCTTTCCCATTGATCCAATCCTTGTTCATGACTAAAGAATTTTTCACCCAGTTCACGGCCGCACCGCGACATTTGGGTGGATCCATGATCCACAACATCCACTATGAAGTATCGGAAAACACCTCCGATGTGGTAACCCTAGAGAGTATAGAAGAGATAATACAAGAGAATGCATGGATAAGAACTAAGCCTAGAATAACATATTTATATCTAGCTTACTCTATCTCTCCAAGAGACGCCATGGAAGCACTCTATGGATGCTTGAGGCTCCTGCCTCCCCGAGACTTGGCTTGTGCTTAGAGATCCCTTTTGTGATCTCTCCTTCTTTGTATTGGCAGCACTTGACCTAATGGGTTTCTTCGACTAGCCCATAGATTGTCCGCGTTTAACTTGTGCAAGTCGGCCCAGCCGATGAACAAGTCCGATGGGTTTGACCAAACCTCACAGTTGAGATAACGTAGTGGTTCTTTGTCAATGATTTGAGAATGGAGTGTGCTGAGGTGTATTTTGTCGAAGCCGAAGAGAAATTTGTGAACCTTTGCAACTTCGAGTTTTATTTTCAGTTTTGGTTGACGCTGCACAGGTACATATGTTGTATGAAAGCATCTTATGGAGAATGAAATCACCAACTGCAAACAGAATGGACAACATGTTCTTGAGTGTCGAGTGAGAGAATCCCATAGCTTTAAATCATCTGGAAGAAGAGAAACTATGGATCAAACCTAGGCTCAGTAGATGTTCGTATCCATCCTACAAACATAAGATAGTAGAGGTCCAATGATTTAGATCAGGATTTGAGGTTGATTTTTGAATTGTGTCATCAAGAACACAATCTTCTGTTTAGCTTGGAGAGAATTCCAAACCTCCATCGCCCATTCCGAGTAATTGTCTCCTTGAAGCAGAACCGGTGTGATTAATGCAAATAGGTTATCCGAGGGATGTAAAGTGTATGTAATAAGTGAAGTGGAGCTGTCCATTACGCCATACGTGGCAATAGATGTTGTCGCCATTATCTAGAGAGCTTTCCATTACGCCATAGGTTGAAATAGATGTTGTCGCCATTATCTAGAGAAGACGCAGCCATGTAGAAAGTAGGAGTACTAGAAAATAAAATTTAAGCTAAAAAAAGTAAGTCAAAAATTCTTTTAGTTTAGTACGTGTGTGTCTTACAGATGTACAAAGTAGTGTTTATATACAATAAGTAGAATCATAATCTTTAGGGGTTTGTATATATGGATAATTACAGGTATGGATGTTATCATTTTATATAGAGTTGATCCTTATCTCTACAGCTCGGCAAAATATCAGAACTCGAAAACCCGAACCCAACCGGAACAAAAAAAGTTGTATTGAACCCGAACCAAAACTAGAAAAATATCAGAATGGATAAAATTTTGGTATTAACTTGCATATGTTTATCTAAATATTAATGATTTGATGAAGTCTATGACATTCTCATTCTTTTGGCTATCAAATTTTTCTAATAAACTCAATTTTACATTTCTTTTCATGCAAGACCATGGAGAAAACACATTAGTCTAAATCAAGGTAATCTATGTACTTTATATCACATTTATCTATTTTAGTTTTTTGTTGTTGTTGTTGTATAAACCTCATCTTAGAACTCTTAATTTTTTTATAGCCTCTTTCCCATTGCTATTAGTGAAAGTTCAATTGAAGTTTAAGCGCGACAAATAAAAATTTCCATTGCGGAAAACATCATATTCAACAAAAACCATCTTATCGTTTTAAATGTTTAAAGACGCACAAAAACCGTTTATAAAAGAATGTTATGATCTTTTTTTACGTCAAAAGGCTATTCTGTTACTCAAACTTGACTCGGTCTGGGTAATCATACCGGAATACAACAACCAACAAAAAGTAACTCGAATATAAGCGTATTTTATAATATCCCTTCTCTCTTTAGATAGGAAAAACTTTATATATATATATATATATATATATATATATATACTTGATATACAGACAAATTGTTTTCTGGTCACATACTAGTAACTCCATATTTCGTTTAATCATCAATATATGAATACTTCCTCCGTTTCTTTATTTCTCAAATACATTCATCTATTCGAAGAGGTGTTTTTTTTTTCTCCAGCGTCTAATAAGAAGGATGGTATTCCTCTGGAGATTTTGGAGGATTGGTTTTTGAATGTTTCTCATCCCAAAAAATGTTATATTAAATGTTTCCTAGATTGAGTATCTCGTGATAGTACCATCTCCCAACTTATCTCTTCAATCAGCTTCTGAATCTCTGATATCACTCAAATTACCCTAAAGAGTGTTACTCTCATCAAAAGAGATTCAGATATAGTACTTAGGGATCGAATCCACAGAGACTCTAGGATTACTCAACAGACTTAAATAATTAGAAATGAATATAGACTGAAAGGTTTTAATAGTTTTAAAAGCAATAAATGATAAATCGAAAACAACAGTGATTCAATAGATTGAATTGAAGGGGTTTCAAGATTAGGAAAGTAGCTAGATCCAGGTAATTCTCAGGTGTAAAATGTATGCACTTAGTTTAGACTAAAGGGTTCAATGGTTCTTGAACTAAACGTTAATTAAACCGGATAGGTTATCTTCACTAGATCTCGGATCTCAACTGTTGTATTTTGATCTCGAGAAAGTGTCGATCGATGTGACTTTATGTACATCGACCGATACACCTTTGTAACGATCGACCGACAGAACGATAGTTGCGTCGATCGACGGTTATTCTAGTGAGCTTTACGAACGGGTTTAAATTGTTCTCTAACCTTCTCAGACCAACTGTCGTTGCGCCTGAGTCAGTTAGATCACGCAAATGGGTTCAGGTATTGAGCGGAAACGGTTAGTCGGACTCAATTAATCCTAGGATCTAAAATGAAGGTGATCAATCTCAATTTTAGCATTAAGTTCATAAGCAATGAAAGAACAATCAAAACACCTTTTTAACAGTCATATTAGCAGTACATATTTTCAACCATGGTGAGAAACCTAAATCTAATAGTTGGTTTACTCAAACATATTCATGAGAGACAAAGTCATGATGGTGTGAAATAAACTCAAATGAAACATAGAACACAAATAGATAGAGTAATAGAAATAAAAGAGTTCAAGATCTTCTCTGTTTTGCAGTCTCAGATCTATCTCTCCAATCCTAAGCTCTCCTAATGGTAGCCAAAATGCTCCTTTTCCAAACTAGGTCTTTTGCAAGTGTCCTCGAAATGATACAAAACCCTAGTACAAATAGCCTAACAGGCGGCCAGGGACTTAAGTTGTAAATAATAGATCTTCTGGGAAATGAAATCTTTTAGTTTGCGATTTCATCAGTGTGACTGCGTATCGATCGATGCACAAGACTGTATGTCGATCGATAATAAGTGATTAAGATCGACCGATGTTGCTCTTCTAACGTCGATCGATTTTCCTTGCGTAAAAGCATTCCAAATTGTCCCAAAAGTATCATTTCCTTCAATCAGATGAATAGACCTGTATTTGCTTTGAAAAGACTCTAAAACATGATTAATATATCTTAAAACCTTTATATACCATGTATAAAAGCGGGTGAAAATCATGGTATATCAACTCCCCCAGACTTATCTTCTGACTTGTCCTCAAGTTAAACCAATGGACAATCTCTCTGGAAGAGGGTTGAAAACATCAGGGACTCACAGATTTGAAATATTGAAGTCATCACCTCTATAATATTGCATTCCACATCTAAGGTTCCTTCTTACAGATATACATTATGCAATATCCTAGCTTAGCAACCAAAATCATCTAGCCAACAATCTTAACCAATCTTATTATCAATCTCCTCAACCAACCTCATTTCTTAATGTAAAAAGTGTAGGCTTTACCTTGGGAGTATCGATCACAGGATGCAAGGATTTCAGACAAGTATCTGGAGCTGCAGGTAAAAGTTAGTTCCTAGTTTCTCTCTCTCAAAATTTCTCTCTTGGGTCAAAGTCTGCTTCCATTGCAGGATCAGTGACCAAGATTGGACAGGCTTCCACGAATTAAAACTTAATGGTGGTTGCCACCAAGTTCTGTTCACTTCTTTTTGACCTATATCCGAGAGTTCTTTGCGAAAGCGAGCCTTGAAGATTGCCGCCTCCAAGTCCCGTTTCGAACTCTTTTATTTGAGTCTTTATGAATCAAGCCTTAATGGTTTTAGCCACCAAGTCCTGTTCAGACTCATCCTAATTAAACAATAGATCTTTTTTTTTTAACTCATCTAGGATCGAAATCTAGAGAGAGAAAATGTGATAAATAATCTAAACCAGGCGTTACCTTCCAGACTTGTCTGAAAAATCCGATCCCATGTATACCAAGCCCCAAAACAAGCAGTGAAGTCAGGTTAGTGTTGAAGGTTAGCTTCGGTTCTTTCTAACAAGTTAGCAAGTGTGCATAGTTGACTGGTCGATCCACTTTAGCATCTATAGTATTGTCTGCAGTCAGTAAATCTAGAATGGTGCTAGAAAGTGGTTAGACATTCAAGTAGAAATCAGTAGTTCATAATCCTCTTCTTGATTCAATAAAATTATTTTTGAAAAGATTTTTGGCAAAAACTCAAGAAAATGGTGTTAGTAACTACCTCCCCCAGACTCAAATTGCACCGACCCGGTGCAAAGCGTCCAAGGGTAGGTTAAAATCAAGTTAGTTGTTTGAGAAATGTTAGAGTAAAAATTAAGTACCTATCCGTACTACACATCGATCGATGTAATCCTCTCCATATCGATCGATGTTACTCGCTTATAATCGATCGATGTAATCCTCTCCATATCGATCGATGGCGGAGCGCAGATATATTCGCATGTGCTTGGAGTCAAACTCGATGTTCCTTGCCTATTGTTAGCTCTGTTTAGACAATCAAGCATACGAAATAATAAGCATCCTCAAACATAAAACATAAGTTTAAAAACATAAATCCTACAAGTGCAGAAAATAAATAAATAAGTTCATAATGAGAGGAGAAAGGATAGAAATGGGAGGACTAGTCGGTGTCCTCGTCAGTAGCCTCATCGTCCTCTGGGGATGGGTCCCTGCAAGCTGCTGGTGCTGGTGCCTGCGCTCCTGTGGCTCTCCTGCTGTGACAAGACACTCTAGCCCAGATGGCCTGAAGAGCGTCCACCACGAACCTCTGGAAGTCTCCCTGGTCTTGCATGGGGATGTCCGGAATGTTCGGGAAGTCAGGAAGAAGAGGTGCCTGTGCGTCGCGAGTTCTGGTGCGGCGAATGCTGGGAGGTCGGCGTGACATGTTCCGCGGGTTGCGGAGGAATGCCTCGTCTGGCATGCATCGAAGCTGCGCCACGTTGTTGCCGAAGTCAGTGATCCTCCTATCTGGTAGAGGTAGAAGGCGATGCTCGTCGCGGATCCTGAGGCGCCAGAGCTTCCCTTCCTCGAGCCATAGCGAGTGCATCAAGTTCTGCTCGTCGAGGAAGGCGTGGTCGCGGTCAGCGGTGCGAGAGTCGAGGTGGATGCCGAGATACTGGAAGATCGGGGTCAGGAGGCTCCCAACTGTCTCCTTCTTGTTCTTGCCCTTGCTGGTGAAGGGCTTCTTCTTCAGCTCCACCAAATGCGCGGCAAAGACAGCTCCGAGGTTCGGTGGGCTTACCTCGCCATCCTCGTCCAACTCAACCAAGTCCACCACGCCGTTCACTGCACAGAAAAGCAGTGTGAGCTCCTTTATTCGGACCTTGTTGGGCTCCATCTTGCAAACAAGTGTGTTTGCAAGGATCCGTAGAAAGCAGCGAAGTGCAGGATGGCGGATATCTGATAGCACGGCACTGTTCGTGTCCCAAACTCTTGTGCCAACGATCTCCCAGAATCCCTCAATGTGTGAGAAGGGTGGGACCTCGTAAGAGGCGATGCTCTCATCGAAACCGTAGATGCGGCAGAGCTCGGAGATACTGATCCTGTAGCGTGTCCCTCTGGCGAAGAAGGTCAAGGTGCCATCTCCCGCTACTCTCGCAGCTGAAGTCCTGTAGATGACCTCGACAGTGGCCATGAACTGGCGGACGAGATCGGGGTAGAGGTCGTAAGCGCGAGAGGGCATGGTACCGAGTCCAAGCTGCGTGATCATGTCCTTAACATCCCCCTCGATCCCGAGTTTCTTCAGGATGGGTCGGTCAAGGAATTTGGTGGGCTCGTTGGAGATGCCTAGCCAGGCATTGTAGAAGAGGCTGTCGTAGTCGTCCCAATCATCGGACAGAGGATGCTGACGGCACTCTTTGCTGTTGATCGCTGCCTTAGGATTAGCGTAGCCCGGAACATCGAATGGTGTGTTTTCGGGGCTAGGCCATGGATGACGCTGTGGGTTGGAGGAGCTGCTAGTCTCGTCGAACCTCCTTTTCGACCTGAGTTCTCTGTTTCTCGCGTTTGTCTCTGAGCTGCTCATCTGAAACCAAGAAGAAAAGAAGGTTAGCATTGTCGCATATAATGTAATATCGATCGATGGGTTCTTTTGAACATCGATCGATATCGTCGTGTCGGAACAATCCGACAAGAGAGCACCGGTCGATGCGAACAAGTTCATATCGACCGATGTCGTATCGCGAAACCTGCAAAATCACTCAACTCCAAATCGCGTTTAAACTAATCTAAATGCATAGAAATCACAAACCGAACTCTAGATAAGCAATATGAACTACAAAAACGTCTCCTAATCGCCCTAAATCAAGCGTTCTAATCCAACTCAAAACGAAGACCCTAATTTTTCGAAAAGTTGAAAATTTCGAGTGCATACCTTGAATGTTGATTTCGGGAGTGGATTTAACAGTTACAGAGTGAAAAATCGAGTGGATTTGGGCGAAGAACGGACGAAATCCGTAGAGAATCGAGAGAGAAAGTGGGTGTTTTCGTTTTCGGTTGTGTTTGTGATGTTGGAAGAGGAAGTGGGTTGATATCGATTGAAGTTAATGTTAAAACCGTCGATATGCCCGCATCGATCGATGACAGTAATGTCACGTCGATCGATGTCCTTTTATTTATAGATTCTAATTACTAAATTTTCTAAATAATGCTAATACTAAGAAATACGAAAATTACTATTAATTTCTAGTAAATGTAATTTATTAATTTTAATTATTGAATTATTATTTTATTATTTTTATAAAAATAAATGGGTTGCCTCCCATTCAACGCTTAATTTTACGTTTTTAGCTCGACTTCCTGATTAAACTAATTATCAGGTTCATACAACACCATGGGCACTTTCGCTAGTGGTTTTGCCCAATAATGCTTAACTCGTTGGCCATTCACCGTAAATTCCTGGCCTTTCTCATTTTGTAAGGTGATAGCTCCGGAGGGTTGAACGTTTGTTACGGTGAAGGGTCCAGACCAACGGGATTTTAGCTTTCCAGGAAATAAAGTTAATCGAGAGTTATAAAGGAGGACTTGATCATCTGGCTCGAAGTGCCGGGATATGATCTTTTTATCATGATAGGCTTTAGTCCTTTCTTTATAGATTTTTGAATTTTCGAAAGCTAAATGTCTGATTTCATCAAGCTCGTTAAGCTGGATGAGTCTCTTTTCTGCAGCCGGTTTGATATCAAAGTTCAAAAGTATGGTAGCCGAAGCTGCTTTATGTTCCAGTTCGACTGGTAGATGACACGATTTTCCATAAAGGAGGTGGAATGGTGTTGTTCCTAACGGCGTTTTGTAGGCGGTCCTGTAGGCCCAAAGTGCATTATCTAGTTTCCTAGACCAATCTTTTCTGGAGATTCCTACGGTTTTTTCTAAGATTTTCTTAATTTGCCGGTTAGAGACTTCTACTTGTCCACTAGTGTTGGGGTCAAAAACGGTTACGACGGAATTACCACCCGAAAATCCTCGGAGATCGTATTTCCGAAAGAGATAGTAAAAGAAGAGATGTAATTTTCGTAAAAATAACCAATACGAAGTTTTTACGAAGAAGTATCCTTTGGGATTCAAACCAAACAAACCAAGCTCGGTCACCACGCATACACGCCGTCCGGTCGCTATGCAGCAACCAAACCCGAGCCAAGCTCGGTCGCTATGCAGCAACCGAGCGCTCGTCCCGCTCGGTCGCTACGTAGCGACCGGGCTCGAGCCAAAGCTCGGTCGCTACGTAGCGACCGAGCTCGAGCCAAAGCTCGGTCGCTACGTAGCGACCGAGCACTCGTCTCGCTCGGTCGCTACGTAGCGACCGGGCTCGAGCCAAAGTTCGGTCGCTGTGTAGCGATTGAACCTTTCCGAACATCGATACGACACCAGTCCTTGCATTCTCGTCAAACCTTCGAATGCTATCTCCCGAAGACCGTAGCAAGCTCAGTCCATGTTTCCCGCTATTCTAATTCATCGATAAAACTTCGCGGATTAGAAACCGCGGAAAACTCGTAGTAAACGTCTCAAGTCGGAAGACGGCCCAAAGGGACCTAAAACACGACTCGAGGCCCATCCTACGATTTTTCCTAACCAAAAGCCCGTGAACCACAGCATGGTTCACGCTTGGCCCACGAGGAAGGATAAATGTCAAGTTTTCGCGGATAAATACGGAAGTTTTGAAGATAATTGTGAAGATCGGGAAAAATGGAATATCTCCATTTTTATGCTATGACGGCTTAAGGATCGGCCTAGGCGAGGAGCAAGGGAGAGAACTTTTTCAGAGCAAACTTAGCACTTAGAGCAATTTAGGCAATTTTCCGTTTTTGTTATTTCGAGCTGCGACTCAATTAGGTTTAGCCGTCTTAGGTTTGCTAGAACTAGGAATATCGCCGACAGCTCTCGAGCCCAGGCTTATACCTTGTTGTAACGCTCATACGCAGATTCGGAATAAGATCTACTTTGCTCTCTTTTCGATTTCTTATTTTTATCGTTGTTATTCTCGTGTTCTGATTGCTTGACGTGTGGTAATTAACAGATATCCGGGTCCTCTGGGAAATTAGGGTTTTCCTAGTTTCCTTATTTAAACGAAAATCGACAGTGCGAATTTCGGTTCCCACAGTTTGGCGCTAGAAGGAGGGGGACTTACGGATCAATCTAACCCGCAAAAGCCACACACAATCTGACATGTCAACCAACGACGCGGATAACGTGCAAACTCCTCTTAATGGAGGCAGCGGCACCGATCTCCACACTCCAGTAGCGGACGTATCCGCGGCCAACGCGCAAGCCAACGCCGCGATGCTCGAGGAGTTCAAAAAGATGTTCGCCACCTATGAGAAAAGGTCGGAAGAACAGGATAAGCTCGTGAATACCTTGACCAAACAGGTTGAAACATTAACGGCAAGAACCCAAGCTATCCGTCCCCGCGGAACCACCAAAATCCGCGGGAAGAGGCTCGACTTCGCCACCCCACTCGAACGACCTTCCGGTCAAAACCCTAGCGAGAAATCTCCCGTCGAAAAGGGGAACCCTGAAAATCTTCCGCCCCCTGCAAAGGACTCGGAGGATAACGAAGCCGAACACATTGACCTGGATCCTAGCGATGTCTCCAACGACACTGACGAGGATGTCGACAGACATCCAAGAAGGACCAGAAGCCGATCCGCTCGGGAAGGCTCCCCGTTCGAAAAACCAATGACGGAAGAAGAAGAAGTCGCCTATTGGAACGAACAAGAGGAGCTGGCCGAAAGGAAAACCGAGCTCACTCGCAGTAAACGCCGACAGGCTCGAAAATCCACTGACGAGACATCGGATATCCGCGATCTTCGCGACTACATCACTAAGACTGCGGCAGAAGTGAGAGCCGTAAAGTCTCAAATCCATCATGCTACTAGTGCTGCCCCCGAGATCGATCGACTGCTGGAAGGAGCTCGAAAGACCCCCTTTACCAGTCGCATTTCAGACATGAGGGTGTCCGATCCGAGAAAGATCAAAGTACCAAAGTACGATGGTACGGCCGATCCAAAAGCGCACCTTCAGGCTTTCCACATCGCGATGGGAAGAGTAAGACTGAAGGACGGCGAAAAAGATGCCGGCTATTGCCGCCTGTTCGTTGAAAATGTCGAAGGAGCAGCGCTCGAATGGTTCGCACGCCTTCGTCGCAACACCATCGGGAGTTTTCGACAGCTCGCATCGGAATTCCTCAAACAGTACTCTGTATTCATAGACAGGGAAACCTCCGAAGTTGACCTCTGGAGTCTCTCCCAGAGGGAAGACGAACCCCTCCGCGAGTTTATCAGTCGATTCAAGCTGATAATGTCCAGGGTCAGCGGGATAAGCGACAAAGTGGCCATCGACGCGCTGAGAAAGACACTCTGGTACAAGTCGAAATTCAGAAAATGGATAACTCTCGACAAACCGCGAACGATCCAGGACGCCCTCCACAAAGCAACGGACTACATCATAGTCGAGGAAGAAACTAAAGTCTTATCGCAAAAACATAAGCCGGCAAGACCATCCTCGAAAGACGCAGATCCGAAGGGGAAAAAGAAGAACTCTCGTAACGACAAGTACGTCCATCACGAGGGGGAAGATCTCCAAGGGGCGCATAACTATGCGATCAGTTCGGATCAAGGCCGGACCACGGGCAACACATGGACTCGCAATCAAGGGTATGACGAAAACACCTTCTGCGAGTTCCACCAATCCCGAGGACACTCCACGACCAACTGCAAAGTCTTGGGAGCAAGACTGGCCGCGAAGCTACTCGCTGGAGAGCTTTCGAAAGTAACTAGCGTGAAGGATCTCATCCTCGATTCTGATCGGCCTCCAAAGACAGATAGAAATCCACCCGCTGAAAAATCCCCTCAACGAAACCATCATGGGGATAAACGCGGTAGGAGGCCGGATGACAAAGGGAACGATAACAATCGTCGCAGAGTCAATATGATCATCGGAGGATCACAATACTGCGGCGATACCGTGTCGGCCATCAAGGCTTACCAACGGAAGGCAGAATCAAGTGCAAATTGGCCTACATGGTCTCCTCCTCGAGACGGCCAAAGTTGCTCGATCACCTTCACAGAGGAAGAAGCCGGCGGTATCGACCAATCTCACTGCGATCCGCTTGTCATAGATCTCGTCATACGAGATCTAGAAGTCGGAAGGGTACTCGTCGACACGGGAAGCACGGTCAACGTAATCTTCCGCGACACTCTCAAGCGGATGAGTATCGAACTCGGAGAAGTAATTCCAACGCCAAAACCACTCACGGGTTTTTCAGGCGAAGTGTCAATGACTCTCGGATCAATCCAATTGCCAGTCATGGCCAAGGAGATCACGAAAATCGTCGAATTCGCGGTAGTCGATCATCCCGCTATCTACAACGTGATCATGGGAACCCCATGGCTCAAGGCCATGCAGGCAATTCCGTCAACCTACCACCTGGGTCTCAAGTTCCCAACGCCGAGCGGAGTCGCGGCCATCTGGGGATGCCAAAAACAGTCGCGACTATGCTTCCTCGCGGAGCATAAGTTAAGGCAAATCACGGCTTCCGCAAACGGCAAACGCTCGAAGATAGATCGATCTTCAGCCAAAAGCGCCCCGGGAGAAGACGAAGAAAAATCGTCTATCAACGCAAACGCAGCGGACGTCGAAGCTCGACATAAATCCGAAGCCCAAGCGACAACTCAACCGGAACATCCGGAAAATAGCGTCGACCCAGCCACGATCGACACGGTCAAGGCGGACATCGCGACATCTACCGCCGAGTAAGAACACTCGCGGCATGAAACAGAACTACGAGATGGCTTGATCCTCGAAAGGGGTACGTAGGCAGCTCGTCAAAAGATGAGTTCAGCTATCCCCCTCTCTAAAAAGGGGGGGGGGGAGTGGGTGCGTATACTCGTATACTCCCACTTAGAAAAATCTTCATTATTGTAATCGAGTTTTTAGAAACTTCAAAAACTTTTACTACAATATACGTTGTCCTTTTTTATCGAAAACGTTTACGCTTCGGTAAAACACAAAAGAAACTTTCAGGACACGCCTGAAAACGTTAAGACTCTTGTCTGCGGCCCCTTCCGGCCCAAAAATCGTAAAGATTATCGCCTTTCAAACACGTAAAAATACACGTATAAGCCTCGAAATAACTGCGAGACGTCGCAAAAGTTAAAATTCGAGGACAATACTAACAAATTGTCCGAACGCGACCACCAAACACCTTACACCCCGTTCGTCGATTGGCCCCGACAAACACGCCAGCCGTCTTAAACAAACGCAATCTGATCACTCTTTTGATCTTTTAAAACGTCCAGCACAAGGACAAAGCGCGCTACAACAAAAATCTGAAATTTTGGTTTAGCACTTCCAGTTGATTCTGAGAAGATGCTCGATTCGTACCATACAAGTCCTATAAGCCGAGAACATATCGCGGACTTTAAATCGGTGCGAGTCAGGAAGAAATCACAACAGGAAAAACGACAGCCGGCTAGTCACCGCACAAACCTTAAACCGAAAGTAAACCTAGGTCTTGCCCTAAACCCAACGCTCTGGTCTCAAACATCTCAAGGCATGATATCTAAAAGATACGAGATCCTAAACCATGTCTCTCCGTTAATATCTCAATGTTCTCGAAAATCGTAAAGATAAGTAAATTTTTACAAAAATCACAAACGAACCAACAGATTGAACGTCTAATCAGAACTAAATACGAGACGACAACTCGTATTTACTTCAACCCTACTCAGGAAAATTCGAAATAAAACATTTATCATATAAATAAACCGCGTAAAGCGGCAAGGGATTCAAAGCCACCAACGGCCAGTCCCGGTAGATACAAATACAGCCATCTAGGCCTAATCAAAATCCAAATTCAAAGGGC
Source organism: Brassica rapa (assembly GCF_000309985.2). Lineage (NCBI taxonomy): Eukaryota > Viridiplantae > Streptophyta > Magnoliopsida > Brassicales > Brassicaceae > Brassica > Brassica rapa. The sequence goes on along the minus strand of NC_024799.2, from coordinate 17,248,305 downwards.
CACACTTGGCCGAAAACAGATAAAAGGATAACTAATCCGCTTCTCATAATCCAAAGTCAAAGTCCCCAGACAACGAAGCGCTGAACGCATCCGCGGGACGATCCACTTCCTCGCCACCATCGGGAAACCCGGTCGGAACCTCCTCGGTATCAGGGGAAACCGGGATGGAATCCCAGAACCCTTGAATCTTCTCGTCAATCGGAGGGATAAGCGCCTCAGCATGGGCACGATCACTCATCCCACTCTTCATCAAGCTCATTTCCTCTTCAAACACATAGTCATCGGCTCGCGTCCTCCAAAGACTTCCGACCGAACCGCGGCAGTCGCGAAAGTCATCCACCGAGGTAAAGGCATTCTTGAGGTTCCCATACTCAACCTGGAATTGAGATGCACGAGTCTTCATCACCTCGACGATTTCTCTTTTGCCTTTCCTCTCCGCTTTACGAACAGCCCGCGCATGATCACGAGTAAGTTGCACCTCTCGCTCCAGCATCTTGCCTTGCACGCGAGCGAGATCCCGCTCCGCTTTCTCCGCTTTGAAGCGGTAGACCATAGCTTCTCTATGGCCCGCCTCAATGGCCGAGCCCAGCAAGCTCAGGCCCTGCAAAATCGATTGGCATGTTATAAATATATACATAGGACAATCACCAAAAAATTCTCAAAAAACTAACCCCATTGATGATGCGAGATCCTTCCGCAACGACTCTCGGCCTCGCCGATTCTTTCGTAGGAGGAGGAGCATCAAAACCCGATGGCAGCCCAGCAAAGAAATCATCGAAATCCGGAATAGGGGCCTCACTCGAACCGCTCCCGTCGCCGTAAGCAAGGTTCGGATCCCATCCTGGAAGCATAGAGTCATCCATCGAAAACTCTATGTCGCCAAGATCGACATCTTTCCCCTTCCAAGAGCTCGACTCCGGCACAGCTGTTGGAGCTTCGGCGGGATTCTGGTCGTCGGGTTCGGAGTCGCTTCCCGTGTCCGCATCCAAAGCGGGACCAGGTTGCACGAATTTCAGTGCCTTCCGAACCCTCTTCGGCGTAAAAGAAGTCCAGAAGAAGGGACCATTCCTGAGAAGATCCCTCACCGAAATGATGTCCTCGGGGAAAGGAGCAAAAGGGTTGATGAAGGGACGATCATTTGGCAACCTCCGGAACAGTGGAATGCAACTCTCTTCGACGGATGCAGCGTCTATACGAACAAAGAAAAAAAACTTCTTCCACGAGTTGAAGTTCGAAATGAACTTCTTAACCACTGACATAAATTTCCGAGGGACCAACCTATGCTTATCCGTACCCTTGACAAGCTGAAGCCTCAAAAGCGCTTCATAATGATCGACGGAAAGGGAAAGGCCATGCTCGTAGCTTAGGATCAGGATCCCAATAAGATGCTGAATGGCAAGGGGTGTCAACTGACTTATCGCAACTTCGAAACGGTCCAACACTCGGACGAGAATTTTGGGTATGGGGAACCATAGGCGACAACGCACTACGAACGCCTCATAGCAAGTAAAGTAACCCTCCGGGGGGCTGTTAGAACATTCCCCGCGGCAGGGAACCCGGAACTCCACAGCATCCGGGATGTGATAGAACGATCGCATCGTAGCGAGAAACTCGTCAGTAGTCCTGCTTGCATCATCTTCCTCGACTCCACGATGGACCAGGACCGGAAACGGCTTCTCCTTGGGAGGGGTCACTGAGCCATAATGAGCAACCCACCATGCCTCGTTCTCGGCAGGATGCACCGAGTGAGGCACGAACTCCATCTTCGGAACAACGAGCTCTTTGTGGGAACCGAAATTCGCACTGTCGATTTCCGTTTAAATAAGGAAACTAAGAAAACCCTAGTTTCCCAGAGGACCCGGATATCTATTAATTACCACACGTCAAGCAATCAGAACACGAGAATAACAACGATAAAAATAAGAAATCGAAAAGAGAGCAAAATAGATCTTATTCCGAATCTGCGTATGAGCGTTACAACAAGGTATAAGCCTGGGCTCGAGAGCTGTCGGCGAGATTCCTAGTTCTAGCAACCCTAAGACGGCTAAACCTAATTGAGTCGCAGCTCGAAATAACAAAAACGGAAAGTTGCCTAAATCGCTCTAAGTGCTAAGTTTTCTCTGAAAAAAGTTCTCCTCTGTGCTCCTCGCCTAGGACTCCTTATATACTAGCTCCAAGGTCGGTTTACGCTTTTACTCTTCTGCCCTTAAGCCGTCATAGCATAAAAATGGAGATATTCCATTTTTCCCGATCTTCACAATTATCTTCAAAACTTCCGTATTTATCCGCGGAAACTTGACATTTATCCTTCCTCGCGGGCCAAGCGCGAACCATGCTGTGGTTCACGGGCTTTTGGTTAGGAAAAATCGTAGGATGGGCCTCGAGTCGTGTTTTAGGTCCCTTTGGGCCGTCTTCCGACTCGACACGTTTACTACGGGTTTTCCGCGGTTTCTAATCCGCGAAGTTTGATCGATGAATTAGAATAGCGGGAAACATAGACTGAGCTTGCTACGGTCTTCGGGAGATAGCATTCGAAGGTTTGACGAGAATGCAAGGACTGGTGTCGTATCGATGTTCGGAAAGGTTCAATCGCTACACAGCGACCGAACTTTGGCTCGAGCCCGGTCGCTATGTAGCGACCGAGCGAAACGAGTGCTCGGTCGCTACGTAGCGACCGAGCTTCGGCTTGAGCTCGGTCGCTACGTAGCGACCGAGCGGGACGATCGCTCGGTCGCTACGTAGCGACCGAGCTTTGGCTCGAGCTCGGTCGCTACGTAGCGACCGAGCGGGACGTTCGAACCGCTTCCGTCGCCGTAAGCAAGGTTCGGATCCCATCCTGGAAGCATAGAGTCATCCATCGAAAACTCTATGTCGCCGAGATCGACATCTTTTCCCTTCCATAGAGAAAAGCGCCATAGAGTTTTCGATGGATGACTCTATGCTTCCAGGATGGGATCCGAACCTTGCTTACGGCGACGGAAGCGGTTCGAGCGAGGCCCCCATTCCGGACTTCTATGATTTCTTTGCTGGGCTGCCATCGGGTTTCGATGCTCCTCCTCCTACGAAAGAATCGGCGAGGCCGAGAGTCGTTGCGGAAGGATCTCGCATCATCAATGGGGTTAGTTTTTTCTTGGGAATTTTTTAGTGATTATCCTATGTATGGATTTGTAACACGCCTATTGATTTTGCAGGGCCTGAGCTTGCTGGGCTCGGCCATCGAGGCGGGTCATAGAGAAGCCATGGTCTACCGTTTCAAGGCGGAGAAAGCGGAGCGGGATCTCGCCCGCGTGCAAGGCGAGATGCTGGAGCGAGAGGCACAGCTTACTCGTGATCATGCGCGGGCTGTTCGCAGATCGGAGAGGAAAGGCAAAAGAGAGATCGTCGAGGTGATGAAGACTCGCGCATCTCAGTTCCAGGTTGAGTACGGGAATCTTAAGAATGCCTTTACCTCGGTGGGCGACTTTCGCGAGTGCCGTGGTTCGGTCGGAAGTCTTTGGAGGACGCAAGCCGACGACTATGTGTTTGAAGAAGAAATGAGCTTGATGAAGAGTGGGATGAGTGACCGTGCCCACGCTGAGGCGCTTATCCCTCCGATCGACGAGAGGATTCAAGGGTTCTGGGATTCCATCCCGGTTTCTCCTGATACCGAGGAGGTCCCGATCGATTTTCACGGCGGTGGCGAGGAAGTGGATCGTCCTGCGGATGCGTTTGGTGCTTCGTTGTCCGGGGACTTCGACTTTGGATTATGAGGGATGGATTAGTTATCCTTGTTTTCGGCCGAATATGGCCCTTTGAATTTGGATTTCGTTTTAGGTCAAGATGACCGTATTTGTATTTCGGGGACTGGCCGTTGGTGGCTTTGAATCCCTTGCCGCTTTATGCGGTTTATTTATATGATAAATGTTTCGTTTCGAGTTTTTCCTGAGTAGGGTTGAAGTAAATACGAGTTGTCGTCTCGTATGTAGTTCTAATTAGACGTTCAATCTGTTGGTTCGTTCGTGATTTTCGTAAAATTTATCTGTCTTTACGATTCTGAGAACATTGAGACACGAACGGAGAGGCATGGTTTATGATCTCGTATCTTTTAGATATCATGCCTTGAGATGTTTGAGACCAGAGCGTTGGGTTTAGGGCAAGACCTAGGTTTACTTTCGGTTAAGGTTTGTGCGGTGACTAGCCGGCTATCGTTTTTCCTGTTGCGATTTCTTCCTGACTCGCACCGATTTAAAGTCCGCGATATGTTCTCGGCTTATATGACTTGTATGGTACGAATCGAGCATCTTCTCAGAATCAACTGGAAGTGCTAAACCAAAATTTCGGATTTTTGTTGTAGCGCGCTTTTGTCCTTGTGCTGGACGTTTTTAAAGATCAAAAGAGTGATCGGATTGCGTTTGTTTAAGACGGCTGGCGTGTTCGTCGGGGCCAATCGACGAACGGGGTGTAAGGTTTTTGGTGGTCGCGTTCGGACAATTTGTTTAGCATTGTCCTCGAATTTTAACTTTTTGCGACGTCTCGCAGTTATTTTCGAGGATTATGCGTGTTTGAAAGGTGATAATCTTTACGATTTTTGGGCCGGATGAGGCCGCAGACGAGCGTAAACTGAAGCGTAAGCGTTTTCGATAAAAAGACAGTGTATATTGTAAATAAATTTTTTGTTTCTAAAAACTCGATTACAATAATGGCGATTGTGGGAGTATACGAGTATACGCACCCACTCCCCCCCCCCCTTTTTAGAGAGGGGGATAGCTGAACTCGTCTTTTGACAAGCTGCCTACGTACCCCTTTCGAGGATCAAGCCATCTCGTAGTTCTGTTTCATGCCGCGAGTGTTCTTACTCGGCGGTTGCTGTCGCGATGTCCGCCTTGACCATGTCGATCGTGGCTGGGTCAACGCTATTTTCCGGATGTTCCGGTTGAGTTGTCGCGTGGGATTCGGATTTATGTCGAGCTTCGACGTCCGACGCGTTTGCGTTGACAGACGATTTTCCTTCGTCCTTGTGCGGGGCGCTTTTGGCCGAAGATCGATCTATCTTCGCGCGTTTACCGTTTGCAGAAGCCGTGATTTGCCTTAACTTATGCTCCGCGAGGAAGCATAGTCGCGACTGTTTTTGGCATCCCCAGATGGCCGCGACTCCGCTCGGCGTTGGGAACTTGAGACCCAGGTGGTAAGTTGACGGAACTGCCTGCATGGCGTTGAGCCATGGGGTTCCCATGATCACGTTGTAGATAGCGGGATGGTCGACTACCGCGAATTCGACGATTTTCGTGATCCCCTTGGCCATGACTGGCAATTGGATTGACCCGAGAGTCATTGACACTTCGCCTAAAAAACCCGTGAGTGGTTTTGGCGTCGGAATTACCTCTCCGAGTTCGATACTCATCCGATTGAGAGTGTCGCGGAAGATTACGTTGACCGTGCTTCCCGTATCGACGAGTACCCTTCCGACTTCTAAATCTCGTATGACGAGATCTATGACGAGCGGGTCGCAGTGAGGTTGGTCGATACCGCCGGCTTCTTCTTCCGTGAAGGTGATCGAGCAATTTTGGCCGTCTCGAGGAGGAGACCATGTAGGCCATTTTGCGCTTGATTCTGCCTTCCGTTGGTAAGCCTTGATGGCTGACACGGTATCGCCGCAGTATTGAGATCCTCCGATGATCATAATGACTCTGCGACGATTGTTATCGTTCCCTTTGTCATCCGGCCTCCTACCGCGTTTATCCCCAGGTTGGTTTCGTTGAGGAGATTTTTCGGCGGGCGGATTTCTGTCCGTCTTTGGAGGACGATCAGAATCGAGGATGAGATCCTTGACGCTTGTTATTTCCGAAAGTTCTCCAGCGAGCAGCTTCGCGGCCAGTCTTGCTCCCAAGACTTTGCAATTGGTCGTGGAGTGTCCTCGGGATTGGTGGAACTCGCAGAAGGTGTTTTCGTCATACCCTTGATTGCGAGTCCATGTGTTGCCCGTGGTCCGGCCTTGATCCGAACTGATCGCATAGTTATACGCCCCTTGGAGATCTTCCCCCTCGTGATGGACGTACTTGTCGTTACGAGAGTTCTTCTTTTTCCCCTTCGGATCTGCGTCTTTCGAGGATGGTCTTGCCGGCTTATGTTTTTGCGATAAGACTTTAGTTTCTTCCTCCACTATGATATAGTCCGTTGCTTTGTGGAGGGCGTCCTGGATCGTTCGCGGTTTGTCGAGAGTTATCCATTTTCTGAATTTCGACTTGTACCAGAGCGTCTTTCTCAGCGCGTCGATGGCCACTTTGTCGCTTATCCCGCTGACCCTGGACATTACCAGTTTGAACCGACTGATAAACTCGCGGAGGGGTTCGTCTTCCCTCTGGGAGAGACTCCAGAGGTCAACATCGGAGGTTTCCCTGTCTATGAATACAGAGTACTGTTTGAGGAATTCCGATGCGAGCTGTCGAAAACTCCCGATGGTGTTGCGACGAAGGCGTGCGAACCATTCGAGCGCTGCTCCTTCAAGATTTTCGACGAACAGGCGGCAATAGCCGGCATCCTTTTCGCCGTCCTTCAGTCTTGCTCTTCCCATCGCGATGTGGAAAGCCTGAAGGTGCGCTTTCGGATCGGCCGTACCATCGTACTTCGGTACTTTGATCTTTCCCGGATCGGACACCCTCATGTCCGAAATGCGACTGGTAAAGGGGGTCTTTCGAGCTCCTTCCAGCAGTCGATCGATCTCGGGGGCAGCACTAGTAGCATGATGGATTTGAGACTTTACGGCTCTCACTTCTGCCGCAGTCTTGGTGATGTAGTCGCGAAGATCGCGGATATCCGATGTCTCGTCAGTGGATTTCCGAGCCTGTCGGCGCTTACTGCGAGTGAGCTCGGTTTGCCTTTCGGCCAACTCCTCTTGTTCGTTCCAATAGGCGACTTCTTCTTCTTCCGTCATTGGTTTTTCGAACGGGGAGCCTTCCCGAGCGGATCGGCTTCTGGTCCTTCTTGGATGTCTGTCGACATCCTCGTCGGTGTCGTTGGAGACATCACTAGGATCCAGGTCAATGTGTTCGGCTTCGTTATCCTCCGAGTCCTTTGCAGGGAGCGGAAGACTTTCAGAGTTCCCCTTCTCGATGGGAGACTTCTCGCTGGGGTTTTGACCGGAAGGTCGTTCCCGCGCGGCTCCTGCTCTATCGAGTGGGGTGGCGAAATCGAGCCTCTTCCCGCGGATTTTGGTGGTTCCGCGGGGACGGATAGCTTGGGTCCTTGCCGTTAAGGTTTCAACCTGTTTGGTCAAGGTATTCACGAGCTTATCCTGTTCTTCCGACCTTTTTTCATAGGTGGCGAACATCTTTTTAAACTCCTCGAGAGTCGCAGCGTTGGCTTGCGCGTTGGCCGCAGATACGTCCGCTACCGGAGTGTGGAGATCGGTGCCGCTGCCTCCGTTAAGGGGAGTTTGCACGTTATCCGCGTCGTTGGTTGACATGTCTGATTGTGTGTGGCTTTTGCGGGTTAGATTGATCCGTAATCCCCCTCCTTCTAGCGCCAAACTGTGGGAACCGAAATTCGCACTGTCGATTTCCGTTTAAATAAGGAAACTAAGAAAACCCTAGTTTCCCAGAGGACCCGGATATCTGTTAATTACCACACGTCAAGCAATCAGAACACGAGAATAACAACGATAAAAATAAGAAATCGAAAAGAGAGCAAAGTAGATCTTATTCCGAATCTGCGTATGAGCGTTACAACAAGGTATAAGCCTGGGCTCGAGAGCTGTCGGCGAGATTCCTAGTTCTAGCAACCCTAAGACGGCTAAACCTAATTGAGTCGCAGCTCGAAATAACAAAAACGGAAAGTTGCCTAAATCGCTCTAAGTGCTAAGTTTTCTCTGAAAAAGTTCTCCTCTGTGCTCCTCGCCTAGGACTCCTTATATACTAGCTCCAAGGTCGGTTTACGCTTTTACTCTTCTGCCCTTAAGCCGTCATAGCATAAAAATGGAGATATTCCATTTTTCCCGATCTTCACAATTATCTTCAAAACTTCCGTATTTATCCGCGGAAACTTGACATTTATCCTTCCTCGCGGGCCAAGCGCGAACCATGCTGTGGTTCACGGGCTTTTGGTTAGGAAAAATCGTAGGATGGGCCTCGAGTCGTGTTTTAGGTCCCTTTGGGCCGTCTTCCGACTCGACACGTTTACTACGGTTTTCCGCGGTTTCTAATCCGCGAAGTTTGATCGATGAATTAGAATAGCGGGAAACATAGACTGAGCTTGCTACGGTCTTCGGGAGATAGCATTCGAAGGTTTGACGAGAATGCAAGGACTGGTGTCGTATCGATGTTCGGAAAGGTTCAATCGCTACACAGCGACCGAACTTTGGCTCGAGCCCGGTCGCTATGTAGCGACCGAGCGAAACGAGTGCTCGGTCGCTACGTAGCGACCGAGCTTCGGCTTGAGCTCGGTCGCTACGTAGCGACCGAGCTTTGGCTCGAGCTCGGTCGCTACGTAGCGACCGAGCGGGACGTTCGCTCGGTCGCTACGTAGCGACCGAGCTTGGCTGAGCTCGGTCGCTACGTAGCGACCGAGCGGGACGATCGCTCGGTCGCTACGTAGCGACCGAGCTTTGGCTCGAGCTCGGTCGCTACGTAGCGACCGAGCGGGACGATCGCTCAGTCGCTACGTAGCGACCGAGCTTGGCTGAGCTGGTCGCTACGTAGCGACCGAGCGGGACGATCGCTCGGTCGCTACGTAGCGACCGAGCTTTGGCTCGGGCTCGGTCGCTACGTAGCGACCGAGCGGGACGATCGCTCGGTCGCTACGTAGCGACCGAGCGGGACGATCGCTCGGTCGCTACGTAGCGACCGAGCTTTGGCTCGGGCTCGGTCGCTACGTAGCGACCGAGCGGGACGATCGCTCGGTCGAGCTCGGTCGCTACGTAGCGACCGAGCGGGACGATCGCTCGGTCGCTACGTAGCGACCGAGCTTTGGCTCGGGCTCGGTCGCTACGTAGCGACCGAGTGGGACGATCGCTCGGTCGCTACGTAGCGACCGAGCTTGGCTGAGCTCGGTCGCTACGTAGCGACCGAGCGGGACGATCGCTCGGTCGCTACGTAGCGACCGAGCTTGGCTGAGCTCGGTCGCTACGTAGCGACCGAGCTTTGGCTCGAGCTCGGTCGCTACGTAGCGACCGAGCGGGACGATCGCTCGGTCGCTACGTAGCGACCGAGCTTTGGCTCGAGCTCGGTCGCTACGTAGCGACCGAGCGGGACGATCGTTCGGTTTGAATCCCAAAGAATACTTCTTTGTAGAAATAACCTCGTATAGGTTATTTTTACGAAAATTACATCCCTTCTTTTACTAACTCTTTCGGAAATACGATCTCTGAGGATTTTCGGGTGGTAATTCCGTCGTAACCGTTTTTGACCCCAACACTCTTCATAAGGACTCGCGGACGAAGACCCTTTTTTCGCAATCTTTTTCTTGCTCGACATCTTTACACTTCTCTTGAGAGAATAGAGAAAAAGGGTGGAGAGAAAGATAGAAAGTTTTTTAAGAAAGATCTTAGAGAAAGACAAGAAAGTAAAAAAATTATGGAACAAGTTACCTCCCTTCTTATAATACATGAGGATTTACTATTCAAGCTCGGACTTTCGGATATTAATTCCATCCATCACGCCTAACTTGCCAAACATGCCTAACCGCACGCTAGGATCCTACGATGCATGATCCTAACGGGCTGGGGGGCTAACTGTTGAGGTCAAAAACGGTTACGACGGAATTACCACCGGAAAATCCTCGGAGATCGTATTTCCGAAAGAGATAGTAAAAGAAGAGATGTAATTTTCGAAAAAATAACCAATACGAAGTTTTTACAAAGAAGTATCCTTTGGGATTCAAACCAAACAAACCAAGCTCGGTCACCACGCATACACGCCGTCCGGTCGCTATACAGCAACCAAACCCGAGCCAAGCTCGGTCGCTATGCAGCAACCGAGCGCTCGTCCCGCTCGGTCGCTACGTAGCGACCGGGCTCGAGCCAAAGCTCGGTCGCTACGTAGCGACCGAGCGATCGTCCCGCTCTGTCGCTACGTAGCGACCGAGCTCAGCCAAGCTCAGTCGCTACGTAGCGACCGAGCGATCGTCCCGCTCGGTCGCTACATAGCGACCGAGCTCAGCCCGCTCGGTCGCTACGTAGCGACCGAGCTCGAGCCAAAGCTCGGTCGCTACGTAGCGACCGAGCGATCGTCCCGCTCGGTCGCTACGTAGCGACCGAGCTCGAGCCAAAGCTCGGTCGCTACGTAGCGACCGAGCAATCGTCCCGCTCGGTCGCTACGTAGCGACGAGCTCGAGCCAAAGCTCGGTCGCTACGTAGCGACCGAGCTCGAGCCAAAGCTCGGTCGATACATAGCGACCGAGCAATCGTCCCGCTCGGTCGCTACGTAGCGACCGAGCTCGGCCAAGCTCGACCGAGCGGGACGATCGCTCAGTCGCTACGTAGCGACCGGGCTCGAGCCAAAGTTCGGTCGCTGTGTAGCGATTGAACCTTTCTGAACATCGATACGACACCAGTCCTTGCATTCTCGTCAAACCTTCGAATGCTATCTCCCGAAGACCGTAGCAAGCTCAGTCCATGTTTCCCGCTATTCTAATTCATCGATCAAACTTCGCGGATTAGAAACTGCGGAAAACTCGTAGTAAACGTCTCGAGTCGGAAGACGGCCCAAAGGGACCTAAAACACGACTCGAGGCCCATCCTACGATTTTTCCTAACCAAAAGCCCGTGAACCACAGCATGGTTCACGCTTGGCCCACGAGGAAGGATAAATGTCAAGTTTCCGCGGATAAATACGGAAGTTTTGAAGATAATTGTGAAGATCGGGAAAAATAGAATATCTCCATTTTTGTGCTATGACGGCTTAAGGGCAGAAGAGTAAAAGCGTAAACCGTATGAGTCAAGGTTTTGCATCTTTCTTTTGCATTAAATATTTGATGGCAGTGTGATCAGTGTGAACTATTACACGTGAGCCAATCAAGTATTGACGGAATTTTTCAAAAGCGTAAACTACAGCTAATAGTTCTTTCTCTGTTGTTGCATAATTACCTTGTGCTTCATCAAGCGTGCGGCTGGCATAGTAAATAGCATGTAGCTTTTTATCTTTCCTTTGGCCTAGAACTGCTCCAATTGCGAAGTCACTCATATCGCACATGATTTCGAAAGGAAGATTCCAATCGGGGGCTTGTACGACAGGGGCAGTGATAAGGAATTTCTTTAAATCTTCAAAAGCTCTCATGCATTCGGGGGTAAAATCGAATTTAATATCCTTGCACAGTAAGTTATTTAGAGGTCTAGCGATTTTGCTGAAGTCCAGTATAAATCTCCTGTAAAATCCGGCGTGTCCGAGAAAACTTCGTACGTCCTTAACAGTTTTAGGTGGGGGTAAACTGGTCATTACTTCAATCTTAGCTCTATCGACCTCTATTCCAGCAGCGGAAACTCTATGTCCTAATACTATTCCATCGTTTACCATGAAATGACATTTTTCCCAGTTTAGGACAAGGTTCTTTTCTTCGCACCTTTCCAATACCTTGCATAAATTGTCGAGGCAACTCTTAAAATCTGATCCATAGACTGAAAAATCATCCATGAGTACTTCCATAAAGTCCTCGATCATATCTGTAAAGATTGACATCATGCATCGTTGGAAAGTAGCGGGGGCGTTACATAGACCAAATGGCATTCTGCGATATGCGAAAGTTCCATAGGGGCATGTAAACGTTGTCTTTTCTTGATCATCCGGGTGTATAGGAATTTGGAAAAATCCGGAATATCCATCAAGAAAACAGTAATACTGGTGATTAGCTAATCTCTCCAGCATCTGATCAATAAAGGGAAGGGGAAAATGATCTTTCCTAGTAGCGGCATTCAGTTTCCTATAATCAATGCATATCCGATGACCAGTAACGGTACGAGTCGGAATGAATTCATCTTTTTCATTCTTCACTACAGTGATACCTCCCTTTTTGGGTACAACATGTACGGGGCTTACCCATTTGCTATCCGAAATGGGGTAAATAACTCCAGCATCAAGGAGTTTTATAATTTCCTTCTTAACTACTTCTTTCAGATTTGGATTCAATCTCCTTTGCTGTTCTATTGACGTTTTAGCATCATCTTCCAAGTTAATCCGATGCATGCAAAGGTCAGGAGAAATTCCAGGAATGTCATCGAGAGAATACCCGATTGCTTTCCTGTACTTGCGTAATTTATTCAGCAATAAAGTAAGTTCTCCGCTAGTGAGATTGGCGTTGACGATAACAGGGTAGGATTGATCATAAAGGTAAGCGTACTTACGACCGCTGGGCAGAGGTTTTAATTCTACCTTTGGTGCTTTATTTTTAGACCAATTTGATCGTGAAGGAGGTTGTCGATCGACGGTATCTTGAAGGTATCGATCGATGACAACTTCGGAATCGTCATTTTCTTCTACATTTGCAACGTCGATGCTAGCGTCCATTAGTTGCGTGTAATCGTCTGTCCTATCTGATATGCTAAACACTTCATTTTCCACGTGGTTAAGGGTATCTTCTAAGGGGTTGTCTGAACACATGTTAATGAAAGAGTCTCGTTCATCCTCAGAAACCTTTTCCACGTAGAAGGCCTGGTCATCTATTTGAGGTCGCTTAATCAGTTTTTCCATATCAAAAGTCATCGAGATATCCCCTATGTTCAAATTAATTCGTCCTTCCTTGACGTCAATGATCGCTCCAGCTGTAGCTAGGAATGGCCGTCCCAAAATGAGGGGGTCTTTGGGTTCTTGTCTGTATTTCAACACAACAAAATCCGTAGGCACGATGCAATCGTTAATCTTTATGGGAACATCTTCGAGAATTCCTTCGGATACCCTAATAGATCTATCAGTTAAAACCAGGGTGATCGGAGTTGGCATGAACTCTCTGTATTCTAACGTCACAGCAACAGAGTAAGGCATAAGGTTCACGCTAGAACCGAGGTCACATAGTGATCTAGGGAAACACGTGTTTTCTATCTTACAATCTAGGACGAAACTACCAAGATCGGATCTCTTCGTTGGAGTTTCTCCTTTAATCATAGCACTTACTTCTTCTGAAATCATCATCACACTCTGTTCTACGATTGGATAGTTTGGAGATGTCATATCTTTTATATACTTCTTAATTGAAGGTGCTATTTTTATAGCATCGCTAAGAGACATCTCGACAGAAATCCTATCTAAGGCTTTCTTGCAGATTGCGTTCTCTAATGATTTCTTAGTTTCCGTTTTAGGAGGAAAAGGGGGTAAAGTTCTATAGACTCTTTCAATTATGGGTTCCGGTTGAGTAGACCGTCGATCGATGGGTTTCTCCGGTTGTTGATCGACGGTGGGTGTTTTGGGTCGATCGACGTCAGTTCCGTACTGTCGATCGATCTCATCCTCAATCTCCGTATCTTCTTCTAAGTCTATTGCTTTTTCCTTAGCCTTTTCAGCGGTGGTTTTCCGGTTGTCTTGAGATGGATTTGGGTCTAGTTTGTCAAGAAAAATGGGATGAGAGTTGCTTTTCCTGGTCTCATCGGCATCGTCAGGTTTTCCTATATCTGAATTATTCCTCGTGCCTGCTGCGAGGTTTTTCCCGCTGCGCAGTATTACGGCACTGACGACGTCTTGGGTTTAGATCAGTCCTTCCGGGAAGACGTCCAGCATCTCTCTTTATTGCTGTTGCTATCTCAGCTACTTGACCTTCTAATTTCCGGATTAGTTCTCCTAAAGAATCTGCTTTTTCCATCAATTCTCCGTAAACCATATTTATCTTTCCGTAAAACTCCGATTTCGTCTTACGGTTGCCAGTAAGAGCTTGTCTGATATTGAACCTTTCTCTTCTGGTACGTGATTTTAAAGTAGTGTCATAAGCTTGGGTAAAGCTCTCGACATGAAAAACAGAGGAAGGATCAGAGCAGTTCGTTTCTTCATCCGAATAATCATCGGTGTCAGACAGAGCGTTTTCGTCGATCTGGGCTATATCAGATCGGTGTTTGTTTTGAAGAAAGGAATGAAGGGTTTTAAGGGAATTCTTAATTTCTAATAAATCAGAATTTTCCTTTGGATTTGTAGTTTTTTCTATTTCTTCATCCACTTTTTCATAGGACCTTCCCGTTGTCATATTCTTGATAAGGCGTCTAGCTCCTTCGGGATTCCTAGTGATGAAATTTCCATCACTCGCTGTATCGAGTGTGGTTTTGTAGCTCAAATTAACACCTCCATAAAAGATGTTAAGAAGTTGTGGTTCTGAATAACCATGATGAGGACATTCAAGTTCATAGCCTCTGAATCTTCCCCAAGCATTTTTAAATGATTCGCGTGGACCTTGGCGAAATGTTTTCTTACTTCCCAGTAGCGTTCATCAGTGAAAAATTCTCTAAGGAAAGCCCTTCTAATCTCTTCCCAACAAGTAATGATCCTGTTGCTAAACAGTTCAACCACCTGAGGGCTTCTCCTTCTAGGGATAATGAGAATAGTTTGCAACGATCATATTCATCTGGTATTAATTCTTCCAAAGTCTCAATATGATCTTGTGGGTGTTCTGGGAGGGATCCACGGAATGGGTTTTGACGAACCATACGGTAATAATCTGCGTTAAACTTAGATTTCTTGGTATCATCTCCTGGTATTTTAATAGCGGACCTATTGGAATAGGTCCTACCAGGATCAAGGTAGTCTTGTATGGACAATTTTATATCTTCACCTTTAGTTAAGGTGGAATTTTCCTTAACAGGGATTTCAGTCCCCTATTTAGTTTGGCTAGTTTCATTGCTCGTTTGACCATTTAGTTCAGTTTGGACTACTTTCTCATTAGCGGGCTTGGTAAGAGAATACTTACCTGCTTCCGGCTGGGCGGTATCGATCGATGTTGGTGACTCCGTATCGGTCGATTCCTCCGACTCATCGTCGCTCGATGGAAACGTATTCCAATCGATCGATGGTTGGTCGTGCTCTATGTTCTCCATTCTTTGTGTCTGAATAACAGATTAAGACAGAAAACTTTAGCAAGATTTTCGTAACAAGTCTATACTAAATTCTAAATTAAATCTAATGGTAATAAGAAAGAGTCCCCGGCAACGGCGCCAAATTTGATATCACTCAAATTACCCTAAAGAGTGTCACTCTCATCAAAAGAGGTTCAGATGTAGTACTTAGGGATCGAATCCACAGAGACTCTAGGATTACTCAACATACTTAAATAATTAGAAATGAATATAGAATGAAAGGTTTTAATAGTTTTAAAAGCAATAAATGATAAATCGAAAACAACAGCGATTCAATAGATTGAATTGAAATGGTTTCAAGATTGGGAAAATAGCTAGATCCAGGTAATTCTCAGGTGTAAAATGTATGCACTTAGTTTAGACTAAAGGGTTCAATGGTTCTTGAACTAAACATTAATTTAACCGGATAGGTTATCTTCACTAGATCTCGGATCTCAACTGTCGTATTTTGATCTCGAGAAAGTGTCGATCGATGTGACTTTATGTACATCGACCGATACACCTTTGTAAGATCGACCGACAGAACGATAGTTGCGTCGATCGACGGTTATTCTAGTGAGCTTTGCGAACGGGTTTAAATTGTTCTCTAACATTCTCAGACCAACTGTCATTGCGCCTGAGTCAGTTAGATCACGCAAATGGGTTCAGGTATTGAGGGGAAACGGTTAGTCGGACTCAATTAATCCTAGGATCTAAAATGAAGGTGATTAATCTCAATTTTAGCATTAAGTTCATAAGAAATGAAAAAACAATCAAAACACCTTTTTAACAGTCATATTAGCAGTACATATTTTCAACCATGATGAGAAACCTAAATCTAACAGTTGGTTTACTCAAACATATTCATGAGAGACAAAGTCATGATGGTGTGAAATAAACTCAAATGAAACATAGAACACAAATAGATAGAGTAATAGAAATAAAGGAGTTCAAGATCTTCTCTGTTTTGCAGTCTCAGATTTATCTCTCCAATCCTAAGCTCTCCTAATGGTAGCCAAAATGCTCATTTTCCAAACTAGGTCTTTTGCAAGTGTCCTCGAAATGATACAAAACCCTAGTACATATAGCCTAACAGGCGGCCAGGGACTTAAGTTGTAAATAATAGATCTTATGGGAAATGAAATCTTTTAGTTTGCGATTTCATCAGTGTGACTGCGTATCGATCGATGCACAAGACTGTATGTCGATCGATAATAAGTGATTAAGATCAACCGATGTTGCTCTTCTAACGTCGATCGATTTTTCTTGCGTAAAAGCATTCCAAATTGTCCCAAAAGTATCATTTCCTTCAATCAGGTGAATAGACCTGTATTTGTTTTGAAAAGACTCTAAAACATGATTAATATATCTTAAAACTTTTATATACCATGTATAAAAGCGGGTGAAAATCATGGTATATCAATCTCTGTTCCGTTTCCTGCTTGAAACCAAAGGTTATAGATCAGATTTAATATTTTGATATTATATCTCTTTAGCTTTGTCTATAGACAACAAAAAATTAACCTGGTTGATCATAATGTCTGGTGGATCGTAAAAACCCACAAATCCTATGACTTTTTTCCTATGGTTGTTGCCTCAGCTATTGATGCATTTCTTGTACCGAGAAAGGAAGTTCGCCATCCTTATAGGTGCGGTAAGTGACACAATCCGACATAAAATAGAACTTTATATGTGAATGATGTACTAAGAGATGGTGTTATGTTAAGAGATGTTTGTTTAAACCGTCTAAAACTGTCTAAAACAAAGACAAGCTACCTGAAAAAGGTATGTGTGCCCACCGAAAAATATGCATACAGACAAACTTTCAAGCTTGAGGCTTCCATCATAAGCTTGAAATAGCTAATTATCTTAATAAATCGATGGTCCTAACTGTCACAGATTTTATTGGCCTCCGATGAAAAATCCGAATATTGTAGTGAAGAGTAGCTTTCAAAAGAGAGACAAAGAATACAAACAATTTAGTAGCCATTGTTGAGGAAAATAATTTCCCTGGAAGGATAATAAGATAAGGATTTTTTTTTTGAACTACTGACATTTCTTTTGTTACACCAGATCTGCAACTTCAGTTGTTAGTTATGACCTGCAACTTCTGTTGTTAAGTTCTACATTCAATTCCTAATACATTCCCAGTGTCCGGAGAACTTATACTAATTGCATAGCACCTTAAAGCTTTACAGTTGACAAAGTACCCAATATGTTTGATAATTATAGTACCTTAAATTCTGATTCCCAGAAAACAATTTAGAGAGACTAAGTGGTTTAGATGTTTGGAAATATATATACTATTTCCTTTCTAAGAAATTTGCTAACTTTTATTTATATTCAGAAGTTTGAATTGATATGTTTTAAATTAAAAAAAAAAAACTAGACAGAGAGTTGTTATATCAATCCCAAATCAAAAGGTTTAATATATTAGGATGGCGATTCAACGGCGACTCGAAGGCGACTCCAAGGAGTTCTTCACCTTCTTCCATGGAAGGGGCTTTTTAGTTATTCCTAGGGGAGTTTCTTGTCAGAGGGTGTATTTCCCTGCTGCGATTGGGATAAACTTGAAAGATTTCCAAAATATTCTTGGAGATTTACAAAAATCTTTGGAAAATATCCTTTTTTCCAAAAAATCCTCGAAGAAGATATGTGTTTTTCTAGGGTTTGGGATTTCGGCGCTATTAATATCAAATCAAGGCTCTTGCTCCCTTCGAACTTGTCGAGCAAACTCTCTTTTCTTATTACTAATGGATGAGAATTTGGCTGAAGTCTTGAAAGGGATGTCGCTTGGTGAAGACAAATCTATTATCATACCGGAGGATGATGATTTCTGTGCAATAGAACGTGGTGGCCGCAGTATACTGGGACGTCTGTTGAATCCGGAGTGTCAGAACATGGGTAGAATGCTGAAGACGATGCCCAAAATCTGGAAGGTGTATGAACGGGTTCGAGGTCTAGCACTCACGAAGGAAAGGTTCCAATTTGTTTTTGACCTTGAGACCGATATTCAAATGGTTCTAAAGCAAGGGTTTTGGACTTTTGATGAATGGGGTATGGCTATGGAGAGATGGGTGGAAATGCCATCACCAAACTACCTGCAAACAGCAACAATCTGGGTGAGGTTACATAATATCCCAGTCAATTACCTTATGTTGAAGACTATTGATGCAGTGGCAGATGGCATAGGACATGTGAAATTGATTGAGTTTGATCGCTCGAAGCCGCATCTGCTTGAGTACGTAAGGGTCCAAGTGGTGCTGGACATCAATCAACCTTTAAGGGATAGGAAATCGCTAACGTTACCTGGAGGCAGAATTGAGTATGTAGATGTTGAGTATGAAAGAGTGGGGAAGAAGTGCTTTCACTGCCTGAGACTTTCTCATGAAAAACAAAAGTGCCCTTTGCTTCAGGGTTCCGGTAACAAAGGGAAAGGTGTGGTATCTCGTCAGCATGCAGTTGAGGTTCATCCGGCTGGTGTGAGACAGCATCATAACGATCATGTTGAAAAGTTGATGCCTTTAATGGCACCAACTATACCACCTGGTTTTGAGCCACCTCCGTCCATAGTGGCCCCAGAAGTATTTGAACAAATGCGGCTCTACATGGAATGTGTGGATCCAGAGGAAAGAAGAATTAGAGAGGCTAAAATGAGAAAGACGCTTCAGGAGCTGTCCACTGACCCAATTGCGCAGAGATCATGCCTCAGATTGGAAAGAGCACCAGTGATTTCCGCTGACATCAACAGAGACAGGGGAAGGGTTTTTGACTTTAGTAGAGTCGGTACTGATGCAATCCTTAATGTAGCAGAATCATCATCTTATGGATCACAGAGAAGAGTAGATTTGCTGGAAGATGGTGAAATCAGAAGGACGATGGGAACTGTTTCCACAAAGAGGGTAGGGGAGAATACAAATTTGGAGCAACGTCAGCGAGAGGACGCGCAAAACGAGCCTCGGTATCCTAGAAAAGAAGTGAGACATAATGATGCTCGACTGGGAGGGTCTCAGTTGGTTAATGAGAGAGATAGAGGTTTTGTAATGGGAGCTGAAACCTCCAATGGATCAGAACGGAGCAGTCGTAGCAGAAACACAAGTAGTAGCCGTTCGTCTTGGACACGCCGTAACCAGAACAAACGTAGAGTCACTCAGGTTTCAGAACAAGGAAAATCAGATGCTATGGCTCAGAGGAACATGGAGGAAGGACCTGCTAAACGCAAGGCGCAAGATGAGAGTGAAGTGTCGTCTAAGATGGCGAAACAAGTGAAGGGTTTGGTGGTTTCCCCGAAACCATCCCATGCTCAATGACAACGCTCAGTTGGAACTGTCGGGGTTTGAGGAGCAACCTGACAGTTCGACGCCTAGAGGAGATGTGTCGTGAGCATCTCCCGGATTTCTTGTTTCTCCTAGAGACTAAAAACTCTAGTGATCACGTGGAAAGAGTTACAAGGCCACTGGGTTATGACCACTCTTTTTTGGTGAATCCAGTGGGTCTGAGTGGTGGTTTGGCACTGTTTTGGAAGCAGTCGCATGAAGTGGAGATCTTGAGTTCAAGTAACAGATTTATAGATACGAAGGTGAAGGCTGGCAACCTTGTATACTACATGACCTTTGTTTATGGTGATCCCGTAAGACAGTGAAGGAATGAGGTATGGACTGTCTTGAAGTCTATTGGAATGAACCGTCTTGGAGGATGGGGCTTAGTGGGTGATTTTAATGAAATAATGTGTAGTGATGAAAAGCTTGGTGGACCTGGGCGCAGTGAGAGTTCCTTTTTTCAGTTTCGGTCTATGGCTCGTGTCTGTAAGATAAAGGAGATTCCGAGCTCTGGAGATAAGCTCTCATGGGCAGGAGTACGAGAGGTGATCACCAATGGTGTTAAAGAAAATGTCTGGATTCAGTGTCGGCTTGATAGAGCCTTCGGAAACGCAGAATGGTTTAGTCTCTTCCCCCGCACTCACCTACAATATCTGGAACGCTTGGGGTCTGACCACAGACCTATCTTTCTCAGTATGGTGTCTCAGACTCAGAGGCGAAGAGGAAGATTTATGTGTGATATAATAAAAAAACATTGGAGACCGGTGGAACGATCAGATGGTAGAGATGTGACCTCAGTGATCTCATCGTGTCGCAAAGATTTGGCCCAGTGGAAAAGAAGTGACGCAGGAAACTCTAAGAAACAGATCATGCAGCTACGGCTACAACTCGAAGGGGAGGAGAAAAAATGTTTTCCCAATTTGGCGATGCTTGCTGATCTGAAGGTGAAGTTGGCCCAGCTGTATCAAGAAGAAGAAAGCTTCTGGAAACAGAAGAGTAAAAACACGTGGCTGGTGGTGGGGGATTTAAATACGAAGGTCTTTCATGGGTGGGCAAAATCAAGGAAAATGAAGAACTTGATACCTGCTTTAGTTGACTCGGGAGGTGTTGAACAAACCGAGGAAGATGCAAAGGGAGAGATCGCAGTACAATACTTCACAAACCTTTTCCGTTCATCTTCTCCATCTGATGCTACAGAGCTGTTGCTAGGAATGGAGCCCAAGGTAACAGAGTTGATGAATACGAGATTAACCAAAGACGTGTCAGATGCAGAGATTAAGAGAGCTGTAAAGGCGATTAAGAGTGATAGTGCCCCGGGAGCTGATGGTATGTTGGCACACTTTTTTCAGAAACATTGGTGCCACACTGGTCCTATGATCACAAAAGAAGTGCATCGTTTTTTCCGAGAAGGAATTCTCCCATCTGAATGGAACTATACCCAGCTATTCTTGTTACCAAAGAAGCCAAACCCGAAGCTGATGTCTGATCTCAGACCTATTAGTTTGTGCTCGGTTACTTACAAGATCATCTCGAAGGTGTTGTGCTCGCGTCTTAAAGGAATCCTTCCACAGATTGTGTCTCCCACCCAAGGAGCTTTTGTTGCAGGAAGGCTTATCTCGGACAACCTGTTGATTGCACATGAGATGGTGCATGGCTTGAAGACAAACCCCAACTGTAAGGAGGACTTCATTGCAATCAAAACAGACATGTCAAAGGCATACGACAGGGTTGAATGGTCGTTTTTGGAAGCACTTTTCGTGAAGATGGGTTTCCATAGGAAGTGGATTGATTGGATCATGCTGTGTGTAAGTTCTGTCACGTATACGGTTCTTCTAAATGGACAGGAGTTTGGTCACATCGTTCCAGAGCGGGGACTGAGGCAAGGGGACCCTCTCTCCCCCTTTCTTTTCATTCTTTGTGCAGAAGCGTTGGTGCACGTGATGAACAGAGCTGGGGAAAACGGTCGAATCTCTGGAATGAAGCTTACTCGCCATTGTCCTGCAGTACAACACCTAATCTTTGCTGACGATAGTTTGTTCCTGATAAAAGCTGAATTACAGGAATGTGTTGCTTTTCTGAGATGTTTAGAGCTGTATGGAAAGGCATCGGGGCCGGAAATAAATTTCAACAAATCTTCTATCACCTTTGGAGAAGGTATTGATGAGGTTATGCGGAGACTGATTGCTGAGCTTCTGAATATTGAAAATGTGGGAGGTGCTGGTTCATACTTGGGTCTACCTGAGTGTTTTAGCGGGTCGAAGCAGAAATTGTTAGCTTTCATTGGAGAAAAACTTGACAAAAGACTGAATGGATGGTATACCAAAATGCTTTCTCTTGGGGAAAAGGAGGTACTCCTTAAGTCGATTGCAATGGCTCTTCCGGTGTATGCGATGTCATGCTTCAAGCTTACTAAGCACCATTGCCAAAAAATCATGAGGGCGATGTCTGCCTTCTGGTGGAATGAGAGTGGAGATAAGAAGAAGATTCATTGGATAGCTTGGGATAAACTGTGTGAATCCAAAGAGAATGGAGGCCTTGGGTTTAGAGACATAGAGGATTTTAACCAGGCTTTATTGGCAAAGCAGGCGTGGAAGTTAATGAATGAACCTCAAAGCCTGCTAGCACAGATTTACAAGGGACGCTACTACGCAAAGACGTCTCTGCTTGAGGCTGGAACGGGATTTCGACCCTCTTATGCGTGGCGGAGCATCGTCTTTGGTAGAGAGCTACTGAAGAAAGGTTTAATTACGTCTATTGGTAACGGTAAGGATTCCATGGTTTGGCTAGATAAATGGATAATGGATGAGGAACCTCGACGACCAGTCAACAAGCAGATCCATTTTGACGGGATTCTTCGTGTGGCTGACTTATTGAATCAAAACGGTACATGGAATTTGGAGGAGCTTAATAACCTCTTTCCTGTGAATGAAGTGAGTCGAATCATGGCGCTTCAGATTGGAGGTAGAGAAGACAAATTAATTTGGGCTTACACAAATCATGGAACGTATACAGTCAAGAGTGGCTATGGATTGTTAGTAAACGCGGAGGCACGTAGGAATGCTCAGATGACAGTCCAGGAACAGAGGTTGTTAACACTCAAGCGTAGAGTGTGGAAGATTGCGTGTTTACCAAAAATCAGAATGTTTCTTTGGCGTGCTCTCTCTGGGGCTCTAGCTGTGGCTGATAGGTTGCAATCTAGAGGCCTGAATGTACAAGGTAGATGCCCTTTGTGTCAATCGGAAGCGGAAACAATCAATCATATGCTGTTTCGGTGTAGCAAGGCGTTGGAACTGTGGGATCTAACAGAGTGCCCCAAGCCGGCGCAAGGGTTTTCCAATGGACTCGAGGCCAACATAGCTTTCTTGTTTGATGCTTTGGATGGAAATGGAGCTGGAGACAGCAAGGTTAGGTCCATTCCTTGGGTTTTGTGGAATGTGTGGAAGAATAGAAACGCCTTATTGTATG
Source organism: Brassica rapa (assembly GCF_000309985.2). NCBI lineage: Eukaryota > Viridiplantae > Streptophyta > Magnoliopsida > Brassicales > Brassicaceae > Brassica > Brassica rapa. The sequence goes on along the minus strand of NC_024799.2, from coordinate 17,225,529 downwards.
CTGAGACGCAGACTTCTCCAAGTTTCTGGGTGCTTAATGCTGAGGAGGAAGCTACTTTGTGGTTTGAGGCAAACAAACAAGCTCAACACATTGAGGCGCAGAGTCATAGAATGGGTGATATGGAACGGTGGTGTCCTCCTTCAACAGGTACTGTTAAATATATCATTCATGTCAACTGGAGGAGTGCAGCCTTGATTAGTGGAGGAGCGTGGATAGCAAGGGACCATACGAGGAACGTTTTTTTCCATGGTCGTGATGCCTTTACTCCCTCATCAAACAGGATGATCGCAGAGCTGAGGGGTATATTATGGGTGATGCAGAGTGCGCGGGATCTACATTTCCATTCAATATGCATCGCCTCAGATCATCGAGATACCGTTGAAGCCTTACTATCCCCTGCATCATGGCCACGGTTTCGATGTCTCTTGGAACAAATCATGGCACTGTGTAATTCTTTCTTTTCAGTCGCCTTTGAAGTGGAGAAAGTAGGGGCAAACTCAATAGTTCGAGATATCGCAAAGAGTGTAATGAGAGACGGTCGTCTGCAATCATATCTTGCTCTAGGCGGACCAGCCTGGCTTCATAGCCGCATCATCCGAGAAGCTACAAGACAAGACTAATTCATCTTTCCTTTAAGATTGTGTCTTTGTCCTTTGCATTTGTTTTGTTTCATGTCTTTGGTGTGGGGTTAACATCCTCTTTTGGTTTCCCAAACACTTTATTATTAGACGATCAAAAAAAAAAGAGTTGTTATATCTAACATATAACAAAATGAAATCAAACTCTTTATTAACATGTCTACCAAAATGTTAAAAACAACTACTTTTGAGTAAAAAGTGGGGATAAATCCATACGAGTTTTTGTATATATTAAAAAATCTGGAAAATCATATATATACTTCTCGTTGTCAAGTTAGTAAAACAGTTATTCAATGCTCATACATAATATTTGATCAACAAAAACAAGATATTTATTATATGAAAAACATAGGTTGTCGAGAACATTATTTTTATCGCCTTTGTGAAAAATGGAAAGTAGTAAAATGATTCCAATTTAAATTGTTTAAACATGTAGATTAATATAAATATGATGCTTTTAAGATTCAAAATTATTTACGAAACAGTTAACTTTATTATTCAGACATGTTTTAAGATATAATGAATTGAAACCAAAGTTCAACAACCAAGCTATATCGATTCAGTTTTTTTTGGCATAAAATCTATTATTATCCAAATCAAATCTAAATTGTATATCTGGATAAATGCATTTTGTTACTGTCACGATAATTATTTTTAAATAATAAAAATTTAGAAATAAAATTTCAGTTAAAATTTTAGCTTTTTATTTCAGAAAATCTATAATTATCTAAATTATCTGTAAGTAACAATTTTATGCCGCTATAAAAAGCTTTGTTTTCTTCCATATTTCTTCATTAAAAAAAAATTCTAAATAAATATGGCTTCTCTAAGATTTATTTTATGTTGTGTCTTAGTAAATTGTGCATGTGCCACAATAGTTTCTCATGATGGTCGAGCCATCACCATTGATGGTCATCGCCGAGTCCTCCTTTCTGGTTCAATCCATTACCCTAGAAGCACTCCTGAGGTATTTAAAATACCATACATCGAACACTATGAGTCGCTTATTCTTCTGTGTTTACTACTAATTATATTTGTTTTGTTAATATGTTTAGATGTGGCCAGATCTTATAAAAAAGGGTAAGGAAGGTGGTCTTGATGCGATCGAAACTTATGTTTTCTGGAATGCGCATGAGCCTACTCGCCGTCAATATGATTTCTCTGGAAAACTAGATCTTATTCGATTCCTAAAAACCATTCAAGATGAAGGACTGTATGGTGTTCTTCGCATAGGACCATATGCATGTGCCGAGTGGAATTACGGATAATATAATAAAACAGATTTAACTAGTCTCTTTAACTGCAGTATATATATCAGTTTAATTAGTCTTCATAATTAACATCTTGTGTAGTGATACAACTATTTCCCATATATTGTTTAGATCGGTAAATGGTCCACTGGATTGATTTTATTAATCAATATACCAAAACTTATATATCGTAAATGTCCTCATCTAGTCTCTTTAAATTATATATATATATATATATATATATAATAAATTATCATAATGAGTTAGCCTCTTGTATTATGATATTATGATTTCCCTTGTAATATTTTTAATTTGTGAGTTATCTAATCATTTTTAAATAGAGGATTCCCTGTGTGGCTGCACAACATGCCCGGAATGGTGTTCAGAACTACAAACAAAGCATATATGGTAATTTTACCGATCAGAAATATTCTTTTTTTTTATCAAATATGTATTCTTCTTAATTAAATTTTATATGGATCATTTATCTATAGGATGAGATGCAAAACTTCACAACTATGATAGTAGACATGGTCAAAAAAGAAAAGTTGTTTGCATCACAAGGAGGTCCAATTATCCTTGCTCAGGTGATCGATCTATGTCCGAAATACATTATCCCGTCTGGTAATGTTATATAAAGTTCTTAACATAATTGTTTTTATTTTTTTTTACTAATCATACAGATTGAAAATGAGTACGGAAATATAATGGGACCCTATGGAGAAGCGGGTAAATCATACATTAAGTGGTGTGCAAACATGGCTCAGGCTCTCGATGTTGGTGTTCCATGGATAATGTGTCAACAAAATGATGCCCCTCAGCCTATGGTAACAAGATCAGCCTAGTTATAATGAATATTTATTTTAAGATATTCAAAGGTTAACCATTTTAAATCGTTTTTTTTATAGTTGAACACATGTAATGGCTTTTATTGTGATAATTTTACACCAAACAATCCCAACACTCCAAAAATGTGGACTGAGAATTGGACCGGATGGTTAGTTTTATTTTCAGTATGATTAAATATTTTTCTTGCTTTTAAAATATTTTATCATATATAAATATTGTGTGTCATATATTTGTTTAGGTTTAAGCAATGGGGTGGTAAAAATCCTCATAGAACAACTGAAGATGTTGCATTTTCTGTTGCAAGATTCTTCCAAAGAGGAGGAACTTTTAATAATTATTACATGGTAAAATATAATAATTAAAAAATAATTTATTTAATTACGTAAGAACACAAAATAGTCATTAATTAGAATAATAAATTGAAATACTTTTACTTTTATAGTACCATGGAGGCACCAACTTTGATAGAACCGCAGGTGGTCCATACATCACAACTTCATATGATTATGATGCTCCCCTAGACGAATATGGTAAATTTAAATTATAGTCATATTTTAATCTATTTTTGAAGTTTCTATTTTTTTAACATGGGATTCTACTAGGTAATTTGAACCAACCAAAATACGGTCATTTGAAACAACTTCATGATGTTCTTCATTCTATGGAGAAAACTCTCACATACGGAAACATCTCCACCATTGACTTTGGAAACTCCGCATCGGTAATATTCTTGTAATTATTTATCAGTATTGTACATGTTATTCTTGAATTAGTTACTTATCACAAAAATGTTTTATAGGCAACAATTTATACAACCCAAGAAGGATCTAGCTGCTTTTTTGGAAACGGAAATGAAAATTCAGATGCAGCAATTAGTTTCAGAGGAGAATCTTATGTTGTCCCAGCTTGGTCTGTTACCATTTTACCGGATTGCAAAACAGAGGCTTATAACACCGCCAAGGTTATTTCTTTTAGATTTTTCTTTTGTGGATTTTAAAATTTCATGCTAACAACCATTGTTCATTCAAAGATGTAAAAAAAATTCATTGTTTTGTTGGTTTTAAATTTTAGATTACCACTCAGACTTCAATGATGGTTAAGAAATCAAATGAAGCTGAAGAGGACCCTTCAACTCTAAAATGGTCATGGAGACCAGAGAACATGGACAATTTCCTTTTGAGAGGAAAAGGAGAATCTACAAACACACAACTCTTTGATCAGAAAGTAGTAAGCAATGACCAAAGTGATTATCTATGGTATATGACTACCGTTAAGTTTAGAAAACGAGATCCATTTTTGGGTAAAAACATGTCTCTCCGCGTCAATAGTACTGCTCATGTCCTTCGTGTTTTTGTCAATGGAAAACATATTGGTAAGTAATCTCATGTATATGTTTTTAAAATCTCTACAATACTAGCTTACAATAAAAAAAATCTTTGATTTATATTTTAGGTAGTCAACACGCTGAAAATGGAAAATTTCACTATATTTTTGAGAAAGATGCAAAGTTTAAGTCCGGCCGTAATGTCATTTCTCTCCTTAGCATAACTGTGGGACTTCAGGTAACTTATAAAATATTATATTATGTTGCATTTTTAAGTTCTATTCTAACAAAAAATAAAAATTTCTTTATAGAACTACGGTGCTTTCTTCGAAAGTGTTCCAGTTGGAATCACTGGACCGATTTCAATTATTGGAAGAAATGGTGATGAAACCATAGTTAAGGACTTGTCTTCTCATAAATGGAGCTATAAAACCGGTTTAAATGGGTTTGAGAACAAACTCTTTAAAACGGAATCACCGTCTAAATGGTCATTCCAAAGTGTACCATTGAACCGAACCATGACTTGGTATAAGGTAATTAGATATTATTATTCATAAGATTACTAACCAAACACTTGTTGATTTAGTATCAAATAATATCATATCATTTTGTCTTTCAGACTACGTTCAAGGCTCCATTGGGAAATGATCCAGTAGTTGTCGATCTTTTGGGACTTGGAAAAGGTACAGCTTGGGTCAATGGAAACAACATTGGACGCTATTGGCCGGCATTCATTTCAAGCTCTGATGGTTGTTCTGAGAAATGTAACTATAGAGGGGCTTATTTTGCGGAAAAGTGTCAGACCAATTGTGGAGAACCTACACAAAGATGGTACATTTTCTACAAATTATTAGGTTACAAATTCAAATCTTTTAAATATAAAACTGAGGAACATTTATTGGATTTTTTTTTCTTGATTCCTTTCATGAACAGGTACCATGTTCCTCGTTCTTTCTTGATCACAGAAGGAGATAACACACTAGTTTTGTTTGAGGAGATGGGAGGAAACCCATCGCTTGTCAATTTTCAAACTACTATAGTGGGAAGTGTATGTGCCAACGTCTATGAGAAAAATGTTATTGAGCTTTCATGCGATAGGAAAACTATTTCTGCCATCAAATTTGCCTCTTTTGGTAACCCAGATGGAAATTGTGGATCTTTCGTAAAGGGAACCTGTGAAGGAAGTAAGAACGCTGTTGATATTCTAACAAAAGAATGTGTCGGAAAAGAGAAGTGTTCCATTGATGTCACTGCAGAAAAGTTTGGAGTACCAGATTGCAGTGGTGCTGCTAGAAGGCTCGCTATTGAAGCTATATGTTAAGTGTTTTCTAGATTTATGGTGTTTTATGGTATTTCTAAATTATGTAGTACTTTTCATTTTCAAATATTTAGTTCAATTTACTCATTACTGGTTGTGAACTTATTCAATAAATGTACACATTATTCTTTTTCTCTTGGAAAATCCATGGTCATTTCTTCTCAATAATGCCCATTCTCTCTCGAAAATAAGATAATTGTTCTCTTCAGTATCTATTGCTTTTCTCTTTTGTTTATATTTATATCTTTCTTATCTACTACATATATATTCTCAAATGATTTTATCTAATCATTAATGAATTCAATGACATTTTTATTCTCTTGTATATCAAATATTTTTAATGAACATGCTTTTTTTTACCTCAAACGGCCATTCTATTACACAAACTTGGGGTGGTATGGGTAACCAGACCGGAATAGAACAACCAATGAAAAGTAACTCCCTATGGATGGATCTAGAAGTCTTAGCTAAAAAATCTGAAATTTGATTACGCGCTCATGGAACATGAGTGATGCAGAAATCCGGGAAGCATATATGTAGCGTCTCTATCTTCTCTAATTCTATCGCAAAGCTTGGCCAAGGATGAGGTTCCTCTAACATTGAAATCAGCTCCTTACAGTCCGTCACGAAGCTCTGGCATGTTGAGTGTTGGAGCATATTCTCCATTGCCCACCGCAGTGCTTCTACTTCCGAATGCAAGGCTGATTTCACGTCTAGTAAGATTTCTTATCCCTATGAGCTGAGTATTCCCCTACTGTCCATCCAAACCCATCCACATCCACTTAAATTGGCAGATGCTGTCCAAGATTCAGCTAACAAGCATATATTACCCAAGCTTATGACTTGGGGGCTGACCACATTGTTCTCTTGTACCACTGGTTGTACCACTTCGTTCGCATCAAACCAGGCCTGACATTCACTCTTGGCATATCGAACCAACTCTAAAGGATCTCTATCTATCCCCCTAAACAGTTTATCATTCCTAGCCTTCCGGATATACCAAATTATCCAGGGAAAAGGGTCCATGTCTTGTTCCGACTCGATAATAGAGTTTTTCCTCCAGAATAGGTAGTCCATATTTGTGTAGACACTTGATACTGGAAATACCTATGGGCTTGTTGGAGTTGCTGATAAGGTCCAAGCCTGTAGCGCTGGCGGGCATTCAAAGATGGCATGTGTTACAGATTCTTTTAATTCTCCACATCTTGGGCAATAGTTATCACATCTCATATTGCGTCTTGCTAAATTCCTTGTTACTGCCACATGCCCAGTTAACAACTGCCATATAAGATGACATATCTTCGTAGGTGCCTTCAGCTTCCAAGCAAAGGCTTGAAGCTTGGTGATACTCGGTTCCAAGATTTTCTACTCTTCTCCCGTCTTTAATAAATTATGGACCACCCAATATCCAGATTTAACCGTGTATTGGCCATTTCTTGTGTAGCTCTAGCAAAAAGTATCACGACGATGAGATGAGTTTATGGCCAAACTTCTTATGAGCGGTATGTCATCAAGATTGACGTAGTTCTCCAATAGTCCAACATCTCAATCCTTTGCTGTCTGATTAATGAGATCACTGACTCTCATATTGGGATGCATAACTGGTGTAACAGGGATAGCCGGCCTCGATGGGACCGTTAGGATCCATGGATCCTCCCACACCTTAACATGTTTAATGAACATGTTTAGAATTATTTCTGATGTAAGAACATGGAGAAACACATTCTTCTAAGTCAATGTATTCTATGTCTTTATATCACATTTCTCTAACTTAGACTTTTGGTTTTGATCTTTATCTTTGAAACTCTTATGCATATTGTATTATATTCTCCTTGCTACAGATATTACTGGAAATTCAATAAAATTTTAAGCGCGTAAAATAAAAAATTTCATCACGAAGACAACATATTTCATAAAAAAATCATTTTATATTATTTCTAGATCCTTTAAATATTTAAAGTCATGCAACGACTTCTTAGAAAAACATTTATGCCCTTTAAATTATGAATTTAAGTGTATTATATCATACACTTTAGATCTACAAAGCTCTTTAGTTATATAAGATTCTATATATATAAGTTTTTCCGCCTGTCACATACTAATAAATTTATATTTTGTTTCATAGTCAGTATATGAATATATACTATGTTTCCTTGAGGATTAAGTAACAAAATACATACATCTTTTGAGATGTTTAGATTTGAAATGACCTCTATGAAAGCATAGTTCCCAAGTATCACTAAATGACATTGGGCATGTTTATTTGCTCATCTATCAATTCCATCTATATAGTTTATTCAGTTATTTCAGTCAAATGATTCATCTTAATGTTGTTTTTTATATTCAAATTTTCAGTTGGATAGAGCATCTGAAAAGAAATGGTTTGCTTCCTTATTTGTTGTTAATTTCCATCTCTATATATAGAAGTTTCAACTAGAAAATTAACTATAATCCTCATACTTTGATCTAAATATATTTAGAACTTGATTTTGCAATTTTGAAGAAAAAATCAAATTTTATGGTTTTCATGGTTAATCATTATTTCTTTTGGCGGTTTCTTGGGAAAATGTGATTTTAAGGTTTTTACGGAAATGATATTTTGTAGTTTTTCCAGAAAAAATGTAATTTTTCAGTTTGGAGGGATGGGTGGGTGGGAAAATATAATTTGCGGTTTTGACAGGAAAGTTATTTATTTCTTTTTTAGCAGGAAATATGATTTTACGAGTTTGACGGGAAAATATGTGTGGGAACAAAAATTCGCACTATCGAATTCGTATGGGGAGAAAGCGTAGCTTTTACGCCTTCTCTGAGCATCCGGGTCTCTTTGAATACAACGACAAGTGATCAAGCAATATTCGAAAAAGAGAAGGAAAATAGTAACGAAATTGAGAGCAAGAGATTAATATGCTTAAGATCCAGGTCTTCTCTGAGGATCCGGGTCTCTTCGAATACATCGTAAGAGGGTCTGCGATGTTACAACAGATTGTAAAAGTCGTGGCAGCAAGACCTGTGAGCGAGTTCTCTAGTTCTGACCACCTAAACCTTAACCCTAGTTGAGTAGCAGCTCGGTAACTTAAACGAAAATAAGCCTAAAATTCTTTAAATTGTATATCGGTGTCCGGAGAACTTATACTAATTGCATAGCACCTTAAAGCTTCACAGTTGACAAAGTACCCAATATGTTTGATAATTATAGTACCTTAAGTTCTGATTCCCAGAAAACAATTTAGAGAGACTAAGTGGTTTATTTCTTTTAGATTTTTCTTTTGTGGATTTTAAAATTTCATGCTAACAACCATTGTTCATTCAAAGATGTAAAAAAAATTCATTGTTTTGTTGGTTTTAAATTTTAGATTACCACTCAGACTTCAATGATGGTTAAGAAATCAAATGAAGCTGAAGAGGACCCTTCAACTCTAAAATGGTCATGGAGACCAGAGAACATGGACAATTTCCTTTTGAGAGGAAAAGGCGAATCTACAAACACACAACTCTTTGATCAGAAAGTAGTAAGCAATGACCAAAGTGATTATCTATGGTATATGACTACCGTTAAGTTTAGAAAACGAGATCCATTTTTGGGTACAAACATGTCTCTCCGCGTCAATAGTACTGCTCATGTCCTTCGTGTTTTTGTCAATGGAAAACATATTGGTAAGTAATCTCATGTATATGTTTTTAAAATCTCTACAATACTAGCTTACAATAAAAAAAATATTTGATTTATGTTTTAGGGAGTCAACACGCTGAAAATGGAAAATTTCACTATATTTTTGAGAAAGATGCAAAGTTTAAGTCCGGACGTAATGTCATTTCTCTCCTTAGCATAATTGTGGGACTTCAGGTAACTTATAAAATATTTTATTATGTTGCATTTTTAAGTTCTATTCTAACAAAAAATAAAAATTTCTTTATAGAACTATGGTGCTTTCTTCGAAAGTGTTCCAGTTGGAATCACTGGACCGATTTCAATTATTGGAAGAAATGGTGATGAAACCATAGTTAAGGACTTGTCTTCTCATAAATGGAGCTATAAAACCGGTTTAAATGGGTTTGAGAACAAACTCTTTAAAACGGAATCACCGTCTAAATGGTCATTCCAAAGTGTACCATTGAACCGAACCATTACTTGGTATAAGGTAATTAGATATTATTATTCATAAGATTACTAACCAAACACTTGTTGATTTAGTATCAAATAAAATCATATCATTTTGTCTTTCAGACTACGTTCAAGGCTCCATTGGGAAATGATCCAGTTGTTGTCGATCTTTTGGGACTTGGAAAAGGTACAGCTTGGGTCAATGGAAACAACATTGGACGCTATTGGACGGCATTCATTTCAAGCTCTGATGGTTGTTCTGCGAAATGTAACTATAGAGGGGCTTATTATGCGGAAAAGTGTCAGACCAATTGTGGAGAACCTACACAAAGATGGTACATTTTCTAAAAATTATTAGGTTACAAATTCAAATCTTTTAAATATAAAACTGAGGAACATTTATTGGATTTTTTTTCTTGATTCCTTTCATGAACAGGTACCATGTTCCTCGTTCTTTCTTGATCACAGAAGGAGATAACACACTAGTTTTGTTTGAGGAGATGGGAGGAAACCCATCGCTTGTCAATTTTCAAACTACTATAGTGGGAAGTGTATGTGCCAACGTCAATAAGAAAAATGTTATTGAGCTTTCATGCGATAGGAAAACTATTTCTGCCATCAAATTTGCCTCTTTTGGTAACCCAGATGGAAATTGTGGATCTTTCGTAAAGGGAACCTGCGAAAGAAGTAAGAACGCTGTTGATATTCTAACAAAAGAATGTGTCGGAAAAGAGAAGTGTTCCATTGATGTCACTGCAGAAAAGTTTGGAGTACCAGATTGCAGTGGTGCTGCTAGAAGGCTCGCTATTGAAGCTATATGTTAAGTGTTTTCTAGATTTATGGTGTTTTATGGTATTTCTAAATTATGTAGTACTTTTCATTTTCAAATATTTAGTTCAATTTACTCATTACTGGCCTTGTGAACTTATTCAATAAATGTACACATTATTCTTTTTCTCTTGGAAAATCCATGGTCATCTTCTCAATAATCCCCATTCTCTCTCGAAAATAAGATAATTGTTCTCTTCAGTATCTATTGCTTTTCTCTTTTGTTTATATGTATATCTTTCTTATCTACTACATATATATTCTCATATGATTTTATCTAATCATTAATGAATTCAATGACATTTTTATTCTCTTGTATATCAAATATTTTTAATGAACATGCTTTTTTTTACCTCAAACGGCCATTCTATTACACAAACTTGAGGTGGTATGGGTAACAAGACTGGAATAGAACAACCAATGAAAAGTAACTCCCTATGGATGGATCTAGAAGTCTTAGCTAAAAAATCTGAAATTTGATTACGCGCTCATGGAACATGAGTGATGCAGAAATCCGGGAAGCATATATGTAGCGTCTCTATCTTCTCTAATTCTATCGCAAAGCTTGGCCAAGGATGAGGTTCCTCTAACATTGAAATCAGCTCCTTACAGTCCGTCACGAAGCTCTGGCATGTTGAGTGTTGGAGCATATTCTCCATTGCCCACCGCAGAGCTTCTACTTCCGAATGCAAGGCTGATTTCACTTCTAGTAAGATTTCTTATCCCTATGAGCTGAGTATTCCCCTACTGTCCATCCAAACCCATCCACATCCACTTAAATTGGCAGATGCTGTCCAAGATTCAGCTAACAAGCATATATTACCCAAGCTTATGACTTGGGGGCTGACCACATTGTTCTCTTGTACCACTGGTTGTACCACTTCGTTCGCATCAAACCAGGCCTGACATTCACTCTCTGCATATCAGACCAACTCCAAAGGATCTCTATCTATCCCCCTAAACAGTTTATCATTCCTAGCCTTCCGGATATACCAAATTATCCAGGGAAAAGGGTCCATGTCTTGTTCCGACTCGATAATAGAGTTTTTCCTCCATAATAGGTAGTCCATATTTGTGTAGACACTTGATACTGGAAATACCTCTGGGCTTGTTGGAGTTGCTGATAAGGTCCAAGCCTGTAGCGCTGGCGGGCATTCAAAGATGGCATGTGTAACAGATTGTTTTAATTCTCCACATCTTGGGCAATAGTTATCACATCTCATATTGCGTCTTACTTAATTCCTTGTTACTGCCACATGCCCAGTTAACAACTGCCATATAAGATGACATATTTTCGTAGGGGCCTTCAGCTTCCAAGCAAAGGCTTGAAGCTTGGTGATACTCGGTTCCAAGATTTTATACTCTTCTCCCGTCTTTCATAAATTATGGACCACCCAATATCCAGATTTAACCGTGTATTGGCCATTTTTTGTGTAGCTCCAGCAAAAAGTATCACGACGATGAGATGAGTTTATGGCCAAACTTCTTATGAGCGGTATGTCATCAAGATTGACGTAGTTCTCCAATAGTCCAACATCCCAATCCTTTGCTGTCTGATTAATGAGATCACTGACTCTCATATTGGGATGCATAACTGGTGTAACAGGGATAGCCGGCCTCGCTGGGACCGTTAGGATCCATGGATCCTCCCACACCTTATCATGTTTAATGAACATGTTTAGAATGATTTCTGATGTAAGTACATGGAGAAACACATTCTTCTAAGTCAATGTATTCTATGTCTTTATACCACATTTCTCTAACTTAGACTTTTGGTTTTGATCTTTATCTTTGAAACTCTTATGCATATTGTATTATATTCTCCTTCCTATAGATATTACTGGAAATTCAATAAAATTTTAAGCACGGAAAATAAAAAATTTCATCACGAAGACAACATATTTCATAAAAAAAATCATTTTATATTATTTCTAAATCTTTTAAATATTTAAAGTCATGCAACGACTTCTTAAAAACACATGTATGCCCTTTAAATTATGAATTTAAGTGTATATATCATACACTTTAGATATACAAAGCTCTTTAGTTATATAAGATTCTATATATATAAGTTTTTCCGCCTGTCACATATTAATAAATTTATATTTTGTTTCATAGTCAGTATATGAATATATACAATGTTTCCTTGAGGATTAAGTAGCAAAATACATACATCTTTTGAGATGTTTAGATTTGAAATGACCTCTATGAAAGCATAGTTCCCAAGTATCACTAAATGACATTGGGCATGTTTATTTGCTCATCTATCAATTCCATCTATATAGTTTATTCAGTTATTTCAGTCAAATGATTCATCTTAATGTTGTTTGTTTATATTCAAATTTTCAGTTGGATAGAGCATCTGAAAAGAAATGGTTTGCTTCCTTATTTGTTGTTAATTTTCATCTCTATATATAGAAGTTTCAACTAGAAAATTAACTAGAATCGTCATACTTTAATCTAAATATATTTAGAACTTGATTTTGCAATTTTTTAAAAAAAATCAAATTTTATGGTTTTCATGGTTAATCATTATTTCTTTTGGTGGTTTCTTGGGAAAATGTGATTTTTAGGTTTTTACGGAAATGATATTTTGTAGTTTTTCCAGATAAAAATGTAATTTTTCAGTTTGGAGGGAGGGGTGGGTGGGAAATATAATTTGCGGTTTTGACAGGAAAGTTATTTATTTCTTTTTTAGCAGGAAATGTGATTTTACGAGTTTGACAGGAAAATATGTGTGGGAACCAAAATTCGCACTATCGAATTCGTATGGGGAGAAAGCGTAGCTTTTACGCCTTCTCTGAGCATCCGGGTCTCTTTGAATACAACGACAAGTGATCAAGCAATATTCGAAAAAGAGAAGGAAAATAGTAACAAAATTGAGAGCAAGAGATTAATATGCTTAAGATCCGGGTCTTCTCTGAGGATCCGGGTCTCTTCGAATACATCGTAAGAGTGTTTGCGATGTTACAACAGATTGTAAAAGTCGTGGCAGCAAGACCTGTGAGCGAGTTCTCTAGTTTTGACCACCTAAACCTTAAACCTAGTTGAGTAGCAGCTCGGTAACTTAAACGAAAATAAGCCTAAAATTCTTTAAATTGTATATCGGTGTCCGGAGAACTTATACTAATTGCATAGCACCTTAAAGCTTTACAGTTGACAAAGTACCCAATATGTTTGATAATTATAGTACCTTAAGTTCTGATTCCCAGAAAACAATTTAGAGAGACTAAGTGGTTTAGATGTTTGGAAATTATATATACTATTTCCTTTCTAAGAAATTTGCTAACTTTTATTTGTATTCAGAAGTTTGAATTGATATGTTATAAATTAAAAAAAAAACTAGACAGAGAGTTGTTATATCTAACATATAACAAAATGAAATCAAACTCTCTATTAACATGTCTACCAAAATGTTAAAAACAACTACTTTTGAGTAAAAAGTGGGGATAAATCAGTACGAGTTTTTGTATATATTTAAAAATCTGGAAAATCATATAATATTTCTCGTTGTCAAGTTAATAAAACAGTTATTCAATGCTCATACATAATATTTGATCAACAAAAACAAGATATTTATTATATAAAAAACATAGGTTTTCGAGAACATTATTTTTATCGCCTTTGTGAAAAATGGAAAGTAGTAAAATGATTCCAATTTAAATTGTTTAAACATGTAGATTAATATAAATATGAAGATTTTAAGATTCAAAATTATTTGCAAAACAGTTAACTTTATTATTCAGACATGTTTTAAGATATAATAAATTGAAACCAAAGTTCAACAACCAAGCTATATCGATTCAGTTTTTTTGGCATAAAATCTATTATTATCCAAATCAAATCTAAATTGTATATCTGGATAAATGCTTTTTCTTACTGTCACGATAATTATTTTTAAATAATAAAAATTTAGAAATAAAATTTCAGTTAAAATTTTAGCTTTTTATTGCAGAAAATCTATAATTATCTACATTATCTGTAAGTAACAATTTTATGCCGCTATAAAAAGATTTGTTTTCTTCCATATTTCTTCATTAAACAAAATTCTAAATAAATATGGCTTCTTTAAGATTTATTTTATGTTGTGTCTTAGTAAATTGTGCATGTGCCACAATAGTTTCTCACGATGGTCGAGCCATCACCATTGATGGTCATCGCCGAGTCCTCCTTTCTGGTTCAATCCATTACCCTAGAAGCACTCCTGAGGTATTTAAAATACCATACATCGAACACTATGAGTCGCTTATTCTTCTGTGTTTACTACTAATTATATTTGTTTTGTTAATATGTTTAGATGTGGCCAGATCTTATAAAAAAGGGTAAGGAAGGTGGTCTTGATGCGATCGAAACTTATGTTTTCTGGAATGCGCATGAGCCTACTCGCCGTCAATATGATTTCTCTGGAAAACTAGATCTTATTCGATTCCTAAAAACCATTCAAGATGAAGGACTGTATGGTGTTCTTCGCATAGGACCATATGCATGTGCCGAGTGGAATTACGGGTAATATTATAAAACAGATTTAACTAGTCTCTTTAACTGCAGTATATATATCAGCTTAATTAGTCTTCATCATTAACATCTTGTGTAGTGATATAACTATTTCCCATATATTGTTTAGATCGGTAAATGGTCCACTGGATTGATTTTATTAATCAATATACCAAAACTTATATATCGTAAATGTCCTCATCTAGTCTCTTTAAATTATATATATATATACATATATATATATATATATAAATTATCATAATGAGTTAGCCTCTTGTATTATGATATTATGATTTCCCTTGTAATATTTTTAATTTGTCAGTTATCTAATCATTTTTAAATAGAGGATTCCCTGTGTGGCTGCACAACATGCCCGGAATGGTGTTCAGAACTACAAACAAAGCATATATGGTAATTTTACCGATCAGAAATATATTTTTTTTATCAAATATGTATTCTTCTTAATTAAATTTTATATGGATCATTTATGTATAGGATGAGATGCAAAACTTCACAACTATGATAGTAGACATGGTCAAAAAAGAAAAGTTGTTTGCATCACAAGGAGGTCCAATTATCCTTACTCAGGTGATCGATCTATGTCCGAAATACATTATCCCGTCTGGTAATGTTATATAAAGTTCTTAACATAATTGTTTTAATTTTTTTTATTAATCATACAGATTGAAAATGAGTACGGAAATATAATGGGACCCTATGGAGAAGCGGGTAAATCATACATTAAGTGGTGTGCAAACATGGCTCAGGCTCTCGATGTTGGTGTTCCATGGATAATGTGTCAACAAAATGATGCCCCTCAGCCTATGGTAACAAGATCAGCCTAGTTATAATGAATATTTATTTTAAGATATTCAAAGGTTAACCATTTTAAATCGTTTTCTTTTATAGTTGAACACATGTAATGGCTTTTATTGTGACAATTTTACACCAAACAGTCCCAACACTCCAAAGATGTGGACTGAGAATTGGACCGGATGGTTAGTTTTATTTTCAGTATGATTAAATATTTTTCTTGCTTTTAAAATATTTTATCATATATAAATATTGTGTGTCTTATATTTGTTTAGGTTTAAGCAATGGGGTGGTAAAAATCCTCATAGAACAACTGAAGATGTTGCATTTTCTGTTGCAAGATTCTTCCAAAGAGGAGGAACTTTTAATAATTATTACATGGTAAAATATAATAATTAAAAAATAATTTATTTAATTACGTAAGCACACAAAATAGTCATTAATTAGAATAATAAATTGAAATACTTTTACTTTTATAGTACCATGGAGGCACCAACTTTGATAGAACCGCAGGTGGTCCATACATCACAACTTCATATGATTATGATGCTCCCCTAGACGAATATGGTAAATTTAAATTATAGTCATATTTTAATCTATTTTTGCAGTTTCTATTTTTTTAACATGGGATTCTACTAGGTAATTTGAACCAACCAAAATACGGTCATCTGAAACAACTTCATGATGTTCTTCATTCTATGGAGAAAACTCTCACATACGGAAACATCTCCACCATTGACTTTGGAAACTCCGCATCGGTAATATTCTTGTAATTTTTTATCAGTATTGTACATGTTATTCTTGAATTAGTTACTTATCACAAAAATGTTTTATAGGCAACAATTTATACAACCCAAGAAGGATCTAGCTGCTTTTTTGGAAACGGAAATGAAAATTCAGATGCAGCAATTAGTTTCAGAGGAGAATCTTATGTTGTCCCAGCTTGGTCTGTTACCATTTTACCGGATTGCAAAACAGAGGCTTATAACACCGCCAAGGTTATTTCTTTTAGATTTTTCTTTTGTGGATTTTAAAATTTCATGCTAACAACCATTGTTCATTCAAAGATGTAACAAAAATTCATTGTTTTGTTGGTTTTAAATTTTAGATTACCACTCAGACTTCAATGATGGTTAAGAAACCAAATGAAGCTGAAGAGGACCCTTCAACTCTAAAATGGTCATGGAGACCAGAGAACATGGACAATTTCCTTTTGAGAGGAAAAGGAGAATCTACAAACACACAACTCTTTGATCAGAAAGTAGTAAGCAATGACCAAAGTGATTATCTATGGTATATGACTACCGTTAAGTTTAGAAAACGAGATCCATTTTTGGGTAAAAACATGTCTCTCCGCGTCAATAGTACTGCTCATGTCCTTCGTGTTTTTGTCAATGGAAAACATATTGGTAAGTAATCTCATGTATATGTTTTTAAAATCTCTACAATACTAGCTTACAATAAAAAAAATCTTTGATTTATGTTTTAGGTAGTCAACACGCTGAAAATGGAAAATTTCACTATATTTTTGAGAAAGATGCAAAGTTTAAGTCCGGCCGTAATGTCATTTCTCTCCTTAGCATAACTGTGGGACTTCAGGTAACTTATAAAATATTATATTATGTTGCATTTTTAAGTTCTATTCTAACAAAAAATAAAATTTTGTCAAATTTCTTTATAGAACTATGGTGCTTTCTTCGAAAGTGTTCCAGTTGGAATCACTGGACCGATTTCAATTATTGGAAGAAATGGTGATGAAACCATAGTTAAGGACTTGTCTTCTCATAAATGGAGCTATAAAACCGGTTTAAATGGGTTTGAGAACAAACTCTTTAAAACGGAATCACCGTCTAAATGGTCATTCCAAAGTGTACCATTGAACCGAACCATGACTTGGTATGAGGTAATTAGATATTATTATTCATAAGATTACTAACCAAACACTTGTTGATTTAGTATCAAATAATATCATATCATTTTGTCTTTCAGACTACGTTCAAGGCTCCATTGGGAAATGATCCAGTTGTTGTCGATCTTTTGGGACTTGGAAAAGGTACAGCTTGGGTCAATGGAAACAACATTGGACGCTATTGGCCGGCATTCATTTCAAGCTCTGATGGTTGTTCTGCGAAATGTAACTATAGAGGGGCTTATTATGCGGAAAAGTGTCAGACCAATTGTGGAGAACCTACACAAAGATGGTACATTTTCAACAAATTATTAGGTTACAAATTCAAATCTTTTAAATATAAAACTGAGGAACATTTATTGGATTTTTTTTCTTGATTCTTTTCATGAACAGGTACCATGTTCCTCGTTCTTTCTTGATCACAGAAGGACATAACACACTAGTTTTGTTTGAGGAGATGGGAGGAAACCCATCGCTCGTCAATTTTCAAACTACTATAGTGGGAAGTGTATGTGCCAACGTCTATGAGAAAAATGTTATTGAGCTTTCATGCGATAGGAAAACTATTTCTGCCATCAAATTTGCCTCTTTTGGTAACCCAGATGGAAATTGTGGATCTTTCGTAAAGGGAACCTGCGAAGGAAGTAAAAACGCTGTTGATATTCTAACAAAAGAATGTGTCGGAAAAGAGAAGTGTTCCATTGATGTCACTGCAGAAAAGTTTGGAGTACCAGATTGCAGTGGTGCTGCTAGAAGGCTCGCTATTGAAGCTATATGTTAAGTGTTTTCTAGATTTATGGTGTTTTATCGTATTTCTAAATTATGTAGTACTTTTCATTTTCAAATATTTAGTTCAATTTACTCATTACTGGTTGTGAACTTATTCAATAAATGTACACATTATTCTTTTTCTCTTGGAAAATCCATGGTCATTTCTTCTCAACAATCCCCATTCTCTCTTAAAAATAAGATAATTGTTCTCTTCAGTATCTATTACTTTTCTCTTTTGTTTATATTTATATCTTTCTTATCTACTACATATATATTCTCATATGATTTTATCTAATCATTAATGAATTCAATGACATTTTTATTCTCTTGTATATCAAATATTTTTATTGAACATGTTTTTTTTTACGTCAAACGGTCATTCTATTACACAAACTTGAGGTGGTCTGGGTAACAAGACCGGAATAGAACAACCAATGAAAAGTAACTCCCGATGGAAGGATCTAGCAGTCTTAGCTAAAAAATCTGAAATTTGATTACGCGCTCATGGAACATGAGTGATGCAGAAATCCGGGAAGCATATCTGTAGCGTCTCTATCTTCTCCAATTCTATCGCAAAGCTTGGCCAAGGATGAGGTTCCTCTAACATTGCAATCAGCTCCTTACAGTCAGTCCCGAAGCTCTGGCATGTTGAGTGTTGGAGCATATTCTCCATTGCCCACCGCAGTGCTTCTACTTCCGAATGCAAGGCTGATTTCACGTCTAGTAAGATTTCTTATCCCCATGAGCTGAGTAATCCCCCTACTGTCCATCCAAACCCATCCACATCCACTAAAATTGGCAGATGCAATCCAAGATCCATCTAACAAGCATATATTACCCAAGCTTATGACTTGGGGGCTGACCACATTGTTCTCTTGTACCCCTGGTTGTACCACTTCGTTCGCATCAAACCAGGCCTGACATTCACTCTCTGCATATCGAACCAACTCCAAAGGATCTCTATCTATCCCCCTAAACAGTTTATCATTCCTAGCCATCCGGATATACCAAATTATCCAGGGAAAAGGGTACCTGTCTTGTTTCGACTCGATAATAGAGTTTTTCCTCCATAATAGGTAGTCCATATTTGTGTAGACACTTGATACTGGAAATACCTCTGGGCTTGTTGGAGTTGCTGATAAGGTCCAAGCCTGTAGCGCTGTCGGGCATTCAAAGATGGCATGTGTTACAGATTCTTCTAATTCTCCACATTTTGGACAATAGTTATCACATCTCATATTGCGTCTTTGCTAAATACCTTGTTACTGCCACATGCCCAGTTACAACTGCCATATAAGATGACATATCTTTGTAGGTGCCTTCAGCTTCCAAGCAAAGGCTTGAAGCTTGGTGATACTCGGCTCCAAGATTTCATGCTCTTCCCACGTGTTTAATAAATTTTGGGCCACCCAATATCCAGATTTAACCGTGTATTGGTCATTTCTTGTGTAGCTCCAGCAAAAAATATCATGACGATGAGATGAGATTATGGCCAAACTTCTTATGAGCGGTATGTCATCAAAATTGACGTAGTTCTCCATTAGTCCAACATCCCAATCCTTCGCTGTCTGATTAATGAGATCAATGATTCTCATATTGGGATGCATAACTGGTGTAACAGGGATAGCCGGCCTCGCTGGGATCGTTAGGATCCCTGGATCCTCCCACACCTTAACATGTTTAATGAATATGTTTAGAATGATTTCTGATGTAAGAACATGGAGAAACACATTCTTCTAAGTCAATGTATTCTATGTCTTTATATCACATTTCTCTAACTTAGACTTTTGGTTTTGATCTTTATCTTTGAAACTCTTATGCATATTGTATTATATTCTCCTTCCTGTAGATATACTGGAAGTTCAATAAAATTTTAAGCGCGTAAAATAAAAAAATTCATCACGAAGAACAACATATTTCATAAAAAATTATTTTATATTATTTCTAGATCCTTTAAATATTTACAGTCATGCAACGACTTCTTAAAAAAAAAATTTATGCCCTTTAAATTATGAATTTAAGTGTATTATATCATACACTTTAGATATACAAAGCTCTTTAGTTATATAAGATTCTATATATATAAGTTTTTCCGCCTGTCACATACTAATAAATTTATATTTTGTTTCAGTCAGTATATGAATATATACTATGTTTCCTTGAGGATTAAGTAACAAAATACATAAATCTTTTGAGATGTTTAGATTTGAAATGACCTCTATGAAAGCATAGTTCCCAAGTATCACTAAATGACATTGGGCATGTTTCTTTGCTCATCTATCTATACCATCTATATAGTTTATTCAGTTATTTCAGTCAAATGATTCATCTTAATGTTGTTTGTTTATATTCAAATTTTCAGTTGGATAGAGCATCTAAAAAGAAATGGTTTGCTTCCTTATTTGTTGTTAATTTCCATCTCAATATATAAAAGTTTCAATTAGAAAATTAACTAGAATCCTCATACTTTGATCTAAATATATTTAGAACTTGATTTTTCAATTTTGAAAAAAAAAGTCAAATTTTATGGTTTTCATGGTAAATCATTATTTCTTTTGGCGGTGTCTTGGGAAAATGTGATTTTTAGGTTTTCACGGAAATGATATTTTGTAGTTTTGCCAGAAAAAATGTAATTTTGCAGTTTGGAGGGAGGGGTGGTGGGAAAATATAATTTGCGGTTTTGACAGGAAAGTTATTTATTTCTTTTTTAGCAGGAAATGTGATTTTACCAGTTTGACGGGAAAATATGTGTGGGAACCAAAATTCGCACTATCGAATTTGTATGGGGAGAAAGCGTAGCTTTTACGCCTTCTTTGAGGATCCGGGTCTCTTTGAATACAACGACAAGTGATCAAGCAATATTCAAAAAAAGAGAAGGTAAATCGTAACGAAATTGAGAGCAAGAGATTAATATGCTTAAGATTCGGGTCTTCTTTGAGGATCCGGGTCTCTTCGAATACATCGTAAGAGCGTTTGCGATGTTACAACAGATTGTAAAAGTCGTGGCAGCAAGACCTGTGAGCGAGCTCTCTAGTTCTAACCACCTAAACCTTAAACCTAGTTGAGTAGCAGCTCGATAACTTAAACTAAAATAAGCCTAAAATTCTTTAAGTGTCGAGTTTCTCTGTGAATTATTATGTGTCCCTTCCCCTCTGCCTAGGATCCCTTTATATATGCCTCTATTGTTGTTTGTCTTTCTTTTTATGTCTTGATTTGCTTTTATCCTTTTGCGGAGATTCTTCCTTATTTTCGTGAAATTCATGTTTATCTTAGAAACTTTAAATTGATCCGCCTTTTTCCATTTTTCGTCATCAAAGTCAAGTAAACCGACATTGCAATCCGGGATGGTTTACGTTTCAAGTCATGAGGGGGCTTTCATCGTGTTTAGGTTGTTTCAGACTGTTATATGATTTATGCGTTTCAGACGGGTTTTATGTCGTTGGTCTTCTGAAATGAAGAAAATCAATTCATTTTGTCTCAATCATGATGGTGTTAAGTTAACCATTCTAGACTTGACATTTGACTTAAAATTTTATGAGAAAAAAACATCTTACTTGTTTTCTCTGTAAAATCTCACTGAAAATTCTGATTACGACTAAAAAGGACATTTCGAGCGAGATTCAATCGAGAACATGATGAACAGTGGATATCGAAATGATGAGGCTTCATAGGCAGTGTGAATAGACATTGATGGGGAAGAGAGAGTACATGGGCGATGAAGACTCGAGAAGAAGATGTTCGGACAATGACGACTCAAGGAGAAGGTACCATGGGAATGTTGTTGGGAGATGAAGGCATGAGGCCGCTTGAAGGGTGATATGGACTAAGGAGGATCTTTACGGGCGATGTAAAACGAGATGAATCTAGACGGGTGATGCAAAACGAGGGGCCATGCTTGATGGGATATGAAAATTATGATGTCATGTGTGATGGGCAATGCAAATCGTGATGCTAAGCTTTACGGGCGATGCAAAACAAGATGTATTTCTTGATGGGCGATTCAAAGCAAGATGTCTTGCTTGATGGGCGATACAAAGTAGAGAGGATAAGAGAAGTGGACCCCACGGGCCATGAGGAGGCTTCATGGGTGATTCTGAGCAAGGACATGGTGTTTGGTGTGCGATGCTGAACAAGGAAGAGAAAGGAGGTCGGTCCCATGAGTGTTGATTCCTTTCTATAGTTCCTTTTTTTTCTCTGTTGATCGCTTCGTATATTTCTTGAACTTTTTTTTTTGTGGAAGATTATCTTGCATATTTTTTACGAGAGTTTTTCGACGGAAACTTTCTGAATTTCGTTTTACAGAAAATTGTTTCGTCTAACTGGTTTTATGAAAGTTTTCCGTTAAAATCTTCCAAACGTTGTTTTGCGGAAGATTGATTCGTAAAATTTATTTTATGTAATTTTTTCCCCATAAACTTTCTGAAAGCCGTTTTACGGAAGATTGTTCCATAAAGTTTGTTATTTCTCGCATAAACTTTTCAAATGAATTTTTCCTGGTCTTCATGTTTGGAAATAAATTCTTTGATTCCTTGTACTAGATGAAAAATATGAAGTTTTTTCTTGTATCTTATGCATATAGACTCGGCTTATGTGGTAAAGATCTTAAATAGATCTTAGAGAGAGAATTATAAATACATTTGAGGCCCAATTGCTATTAACTGAACCCGATCTAAACATATATAAAATCCGGATGGAATTAGTGTTGTACCTGAGAACTCGAAAACCCGAAGGCCACCGCTAGTTTATGTGGAAAATGTGATTTCTTCATTGGAAAATTTGCAAAAATAGAACAAAAAATCAGCCTCTTTGTCCCTTTAATATAAAACACTTTTTGTCCTTTTCTCCTTTTTACTCTTTACATTTTCAAAACCTATGAAATAGTTTTACCCTTTAGGATAAAAAATGGTTTTCTGAATCAAAACAAATTATTAAAAAAATAGAAAAATTAGATGAAATACCCATATACACAAACTTGTATTTTTTTGGGTTGAAAAACTTGTTAAATTAAAATTTTAAATTTTGTTTTACGGAAAGTAGATTTCATATTCTACAAAAGATGGTTTGGTAGAAATTGAATTCCAGGTTAAACAACTTGATCTACTTTCTCTAGAACCAATATTCTACTTTTAAATAAAATTCTAAATATAAAGAATGTGAAGTCTACGCATTGTAAAGGTGACTATATTTTCTTTGAATGCAGATTCTACTTTAATAAGCAATTCTAAAATTCTAGGAATACGAAATCTACACACAATTCAAAAGACTACATATAGTAGAATCTGCTTATGAAATTGTTTTATGGTTTCTACGCAGTGTAGAAGGTACATTCTACGAATAAGAAAACCTGATTTCCGAAAATTTTGGAAGTTCAGTTATGTAAATATTCCAAGAAAATATTTTTAGTCTTCTAACTATCCTAAAACGTGTAGAGGCCAGGCCGATTTCTTTGTCAAAAAAAAATTGATTTAACCTTTTCTTCTTCTTCAAACTATGATTTCTCTAGAGTTTTTCTTTTGATTTTCACACACTTTTGTTCTATGATGCATATCTATACGACATGTGGTGTATGAAAATTAGGTGCAACAACGGGATAGATTTTTTCAGCTGATGACAAAAGGGGTAGGTTACTGTTATTGGAATCGAGTTTTACCTTAGAGGATTTAAAGAGAATGTTTTTGGAAGATTTTGGTATTGAAGAAGATAGCTTAGCCGATTTGGAGTTGAGTTATATCCTTACTGAGTTGATCAATTCATCAACATATCCACCTGTGAGCAACGACCGACAGCTTAAGAATTTTGTTGTTTTTGTTAAAAAGAATGTCTAGACTCGATTGTGTGTAACATATAGAGCCAAGGCTGAGAATCGGAATGAAGCAGAATTTGATCTTAACAAAGTTGCCAACAGATTCAAGTACTGATGAAAATGAGGAAAACTCGTTTTACAGAAGGGACGAATCAGAGATGCATAGCGAGAAGAAGAAATAAAAGATGAAACGTGTCAAATTTGATGGGGAGGAGGCCTATGATGCTGATACCATGATCTCTAAAAAATATAAGAGAAACAATATGTCCAAGATTTCTTTGCTCAAAGTTGTTAAGAAGGGACAACTTTTATGAGAACAAAACTTTGCTGAAAATGAGTTTCGAGATTTGTGCAATGAAGCATAACTTCAATTACCAAGTTATCAAATCAGAGAAAGAAGTTTGGTATATTAGATGCACGGATAATGCATGCAATTGGAGTATTAAGCAAAGTGTTTGAATGAATCTACATATTTCATTTTCAAAAAGTATGTTGGTGCACATACATGCGCACTTTCAAGCAAAACCAAAAGGGGTAAGACTGCTTCGACCAAAACTATAGACAGTCTGATTATGCATAAGTATGAAAGCGTCAAGGAAGGGCCAAAATCTAATGATATCATACAGATTATGCATATGGATTACAGATGTGAGATCACATATTCTTTAGCAAGGGATGCACGTGAATATGTGGTCAATGCAGTTAGAGGTATTCTGGAGACAAGTTATGGGAAAATGCCGAAATACTTGCACAAGTTGAGAGAGGCTAATCCGGATACACATTCATCGTATGAGATCGACAGCAATGGGAGATTTCGGTACATGATTATTGCATTTGGGAAATCAATATGAGGATTTAACATAGTCATGAGGCGGGTGGGTTATTGCGGTTGACGGGACTTTTTGAAGAATTGGTTGCAACTGCTGTAGATGGAAATTATAATTTGCATCTTATTGCATTTGGGGTAGTCGACTCAGAGAATGAGCATTCTTTGAAATGGCTTATGAGACAACTAAAGGTTGTCATTGATGATGATCATCATTTGGCTTTTATTTCAGACAAACATGGGGCCATCGCTAAGACGCTTGAGAACATGTATCCAACAGGTAGTATACATGGTATATACATTTATCATTTGTTAAACAATTTGGTAACATATTCCATGGAAAGGACTTGTTCGATTGGTTTCAAAGGCGTCAAAGGCTTTGGAGATAAAACTTTAAAAATAGAAAGACACTAATTTAGTTGTTGTTTTGAAATTTTTGATGTAACTTTTGTTAATGCAAGAAACAAGAACTTGATATGAATTTTAAGTGAGTAGCAAATGATTTTGTCCATAATTATATGTATATTATCTAATTGTGAGCAATAAGAATCATTAATATAAATATTTTAAATAAAAAGAGATAAATAAACAAGAAATATAAAGTTAAGTATACTTATGTTTGGTGATCTTCGGATATCCATTCGGTTTTGGATATTACCCGTACGGATTCAGATATTACCCGAACCGGTGAAATAAGTAATTTGTTTGGTTGTTCTAATTAGATGATTTTTAGACCGAGCTGGTAAATATATACTAGACAAACATTTATATTTCGAGTCTGCACTTGCATTCTATAACAGCTTGATATATTAAATTTGAACATTAACCTGTTAATATAGTTTGCCGATGATTTTTATTTCAAAATTTTGATTCTTAGATATGAATATGGAGTGAAACTAATTTTTACATGTGTCCAACTTTTTTAATTGACGCTTATGTAATTCACTAAATTCATAAAAAACATTTAAAAAGGAAACTTAACTCATATCAATGAAACAAAGACGAGAACAAAAGCACAATTCTATAGAGATAGAAATCGAAATCACTTATGGAAAGTCAATAGTAAACAAATCGAGGGCAGAAAACCTAATATCCTTTCGTCATTGTACAATCGATGTTGCCTATTTAGTTTTGGTGATTTGTGTTAGCCGCAAACCTTAATTTTCTTTTGTGCATATAGAGTCTTAAAAATAATTAATATGAGATGTAATATGTTAACTTTCAACAACGATGATATATTTAAGAGACCAACATTTGTATTTATCATTTTATAATCGATAATGATTGTAGTGTTGCAAAAAAATCATTTCATAAACAAATATTTTTATAAGAACTCACTCTGCGCATGTGCGGATTATCATCTATTCCATAATTATTAGAAAAATAGGTTGGTCAATATAAACTTATATTATACTTTTTACTAAACTAACTATCAATCAATAAACAGTATACAAAAGAATATTCTCGCACTTTCCTTAAGTAAGCGCTACAAAATTACCTAATATGAATAACGTATATATAACACTAATGATTAGAATAATAAATATTTGATAACAATTTTTGTATCTTAGTTTTTTTTTTAATTTTATATTATTAAAATATATTAAATAATAACATTAACCATATAATGAAAATTATTATTTTTTTATATGTTATATTTTAAATTTTAAAATGACTATAAATTACTAAAAACGTTAAATATTTCATACTAAAATTTTGTGATCAATGATTTAGTTTTTTTTGTAATAACAAGATACAAATAATCATAAATCATATGAATATGAAATCGCAAGTAATTGAAATTCATATATATATTAATATAGTTTAAAATTAAACTATATAACATATGAAATACATAAATATATTAATTTCTAAATTTGTATTGAAAAAATATTAAAACTTTAGTATTCTAATTTTGAAGTTTTCATTAAAAAAATTGCACATTTTTGTGTTTACCATATAAGTATGAATTCTCAATAATATTTATATTAAAATATACTACTTATCTATCGTCCATATCATTGAAACTTAGTTATATACTATATTAAATAAATAAAATAATTATATTAATTTATTTATCAAAAAAATATCGTAAATAAACAAGCAGTGTTATTTTGATTTACGTGCTTATTCTAATTTAATTATATATATATATAGTACCTAAATGAACACAAATAAATAATAATAGATAAAAGTTTACTTTTTATATATGATTTCATCCCTTGCAATCTAAGAAGTGTTTTAAATCAAGATTGGTGTGTTCGAAAAGGGTGCTACATCTTCTGAAACACGCCTTTACCCATCAGTGTGCTGCTTGCAACCCTTTGGTCCATAATGCTGAGCACATCGCTTCACCACTTTTTTGCAAAGGTAACAGAAATGTGCTTGACACGCCCAGCAAAACAAGTGATTGTTGTTTCCCGCCTACACAATAATTACCAACTCAAGAATCATCTCCAAGAAGTTGTATGTTTCCACATTGTTATTGACCTTTCATTTTTTTACCTTTAGGTTGAACTGGCGGCAATTAGGACATATCTGACCGCGCTGAGGAAACTGACCGTGCGGTGCAAACAACTGAGCTTGAATCTGAAAAACTTGTCGTTCATTCATTTCATTCCATTCTTGGATAGCGTCCTGTGGGAATAGCTCACATGTTCCCTCTCTTTCCCCCCAAGTAAAAAAAAAGGGTTATTACTTTAGTTCCATGATCTGCTATCTACTTATGCATATATATGTAGGAATCCACAAACCTGAAATGTTCATAACCAGTGATAGCTTTGTTGCAACGGTAGCAAAAGAATTGGCCACAGTTATTACAAACCATTTTATTACAGCCTCCGGTTCTTGAGATGGCCATTTTGCAAGACGGGCATTGCTTTGCGCTTTGCTTTATCACACTCACACTGATAATCTCATTGATCATTTCCCTTTCTTTTCGCCTTTGTTCCTCTCCCAGACATGAAGAACTTTGACGTTCCTACAAAATAATGTTACATGTAATAAAGAGGCTTCCAGTTTAAATGCCACGGATTGATCAAATGTGATACCTCCAAGATTTGAAGCCTGAGCTCCGGGCTCATACAGGTACCTCCCACGTGTCGCTTTTCGTTACAGAGAGTACAGAAACTGTAGTAGCACTTGAAACATAAAGCAAACTGGTCCTCGTCTTCTATGCAGGGGGTTTCACATCTAGGACAGTAAGCAACGTCAGTCATGGACTCCAGTGTTTTCTGTAACATTAGAGTTTCCCAACGTTGATACGCTTCATCTCCCAACAATCTCTTCAATACACCTGGAGGTACAATCTCTCCACATTTCGAGTCTGGACACTGAAGCTTGTTCACTGTGCCTTCAGAGACATGTATGTCTGTATACGTCTTCATACATTTTACACAAAAGAAATGCTCACATGGTAACTTAACAAAGTCGAAACCTGTTGAGAGGGAGAAAAAAAACAAAAGTGGTGAACCAACCCTAAACCCATAGAGTACTGAAAGAAGAAACAAGTTTTAAATTTACCTGCAGATTCAGAGAAACATATACAGCACTCGTGTAAGCTCTCAAGGAAGCTCTCACGGCGTTTCTCGTCGTCATAACTCCTAATATAGGGGATATCTACATCAGGTGAACGACTTCCAGAGACAGCACGTTTATCTCTAGAAGATGTAACGCCATAAGGACCAAGAACAATCTCATTATCAAAGCCGAGATGAGAAACAGACGAGTTCTGTAACCAATCTGTCCACTGGTACAAGACTTCTTGCCCTGGCTGTTCAGTCCATATCGAATCCAGTATGGAGCAGAGGCTCGAGATCTTATCAGGGTTCATCCACTGAACGCTTATCAAGTAGTAAGGCGGCAAGTGGCTAGGATAAGCATTTGGTAACAAACAAGTCAACACAATCGGAGGAAGGTGCTGGGCTTGGAACGTGTATAAGAAATCATCTGACTCTTTGCTTGAATCAGCTTGTAAGCAGAGCTTTGCAGAGATAGTATGTTCACTAGTTGCCTCAACGTTTACATGAATCTACAAAATAAATAAATAAATAAATAAATAAATAAGACTCCTAGAACACTTGTTTATGTCACATATAAGTATGAAAGATTATATATTGACCTGAAAGTATCGCATATCTTTATGCCGTTCAAGGATGAACATGTTACCTCCATAGATATACCCTAGTGCCAGAAGCTGCATAGAATAAGTAAAGTCTACGTGAACAGAGAAACTGAAACACAACAATAGCATTTTGGAGGTTAGCTTAATTCAAAGTCTTAAAACTTTACCTCATCTTCTTGTAACTGATCATTCAACCTTAGCTGCTCATCGGTTAGCTCCGGCTCAGTGACGTTAGATCGCAAATCATTCAGAATAGTCAACATGATATCTTCCTTCCTTTCTATCTCAGGGCTCTGCTTATCCTCCGAGTATACACTTGAATTATCATTATTAACCGGATTTGAATTATGTTTCAGGGCTAAGGTGCTTAACTCATCGGCCAAGCAATCAGCAGCATCGGGTTCAGTTGAATTCACCTCTGATTTCTCCAAGTAGGGAGGTGCGGACTTTGATCCACCACGGCGGCGCCGAATACGGCGAGGTTTTGTGGGGTGATCGAGGTTTTGCGATGGCTGAGAAGTAGAAGTAGAGGGAGAAGCAGCAGAGAACCGATCCGTGGAGGTCGTGTCTTCTTGCTGATGCTCCGATTGGGGATGATCGTTGACTGGATTCACGACCGGAGCAGTTACGCCGTCACGGCGAATGTAGCGGCGGTCGTGATTCCTTCGACTCATGGCGGTGGAGGTAGAGACGTGGGGGTGGGGTCCAGAGACAGCTTTAGTTCCCCGATAGGGAAGAAAAAACCGTATTTATTATAGAGAGATTGGTCTGAATTCCGACACAGAATCGGGTCAAAATAGCCCAACAATTTTAAATTGGGCCTTAATTATAGTCCAAGATGTTGAACGCACTTTTGAATAGGCATGGTTATTCAGTTCTCGGTTGGTTCTTTCGTTTCTTTTAGTTTTTCGATTTTAGAAGTTCAGAATCCATTCGGTTATTTAGAAAATTTAATTCTGTTATTTGGCTTTCGGTTTGTTCAGATTACAAAATTAGGAATCGACTAATATCTGAAGTAATTTCAGATTCCATTCAGTTCCAGTTTGGTTAAAAGTAAAAAAAAAAATTGAATTTTTCGGATTTAATATCAATTTTTGGGTTTTTGGATAAAATTTAGATAATTCAGATAATTTTAAATATTTCTGATAAAAAAATTATGGTATTTTGGTTTATATTTATATTATTTAATTACTTCAAAAATAAATATTTTTTTTTTACTCTGAGAATTGCATTACTTTAAAAAAAAGTGAACAACCAAAACAATCAAGATAAAACCAAAACTAAAACCAAAAAAACCCCGTAACACATACTAAACATAGCCGTAATACACTCCCCCAACCACTTCCACGACCACCGTATCCTCAGAATAAACTATACTATAGAAATTTGGGTACCTATTTAGTTCTCGGTTCGGTTCTGGTTCAATTTTAAAATATAGAATCCGCTAGGGTAATTAATTTTCGGTTTGGTTCTCTGGTTCCAAATAAATATGCTTAGGCCTACTTTTAATTCAGAGACCGTCTTTCGTTAGCTTTTCTGGTGGTTTTTTCGGCTAAATCAGTAGTCCTTATATCCATATTAATAGTTCGTCGGACACCTTGTAATGGGTACTACAATCGGATATATTCAAACCTCAAAAACAAAATTAAATTTGAATAAGAAATAAAGCAATAAAGTGGGAAAATGAGATTATCAAAAGATTAAAAAGCCATTATGTTTGTTCCACATTTAGCATAAAAAGCAATTATGTGTTGTCTAAATATGTCCACCCCAGTGTCTTTGATCAAAGACTTCAAGGAGAGAGAAGAGACGGTTCTAAGGGCCACTATAAAGTGATTTTGGGTTTGGGGGCAATTTACTTTGTGTTTTTGGTCAATTTTCAAACCAGAAACAACAAGATATTTATGTTTAAACGATCCATAGTTCGTCTTAAAATAACACGAAGTCGCTTTTTACCACAAAGAATAGAGCGAATCAACAGAAAAAGATCTTGCATAGGAGGTTTCTCAACGTTCCGCTTCTAAGATTTCCCCGAAATTTTTATTAAAGTGTGCACGTGCAGCGTATATTACGAATATCTGTAACCAAATATTCAAACCTAACCCAAATCGAAAAACCAATGTATCCGGTATAAAATGTAAAAAATATCCGAATGGATCTTGATAGGTGATAAAAAATATATCAGAATCCAAAATGTTATTAACCGAATCCGAACAGATAACTCCGATAACCCAAAAACGAAAAACCTGAAATCATATCTGAAGAAGCCCAAAATTATTGTTTAAGCATAAAATTATATTTTTGAAGTTTTTTCTTTTCTTTTGAAGCCATTTGAATGTTTTTGAATTTACAGGTTTTTCAAATCTGAGACACACTTTTGAAGACTTCTCAGAAGACTTTCGGAAGATTCCTCGTAAGACTTCTAGGCAAGTCTTCTAATGTATTTTATGCTAAAAGACTTCTCACAAAGTCTTCTTCGGAAAGTCTTCCGAAATCTTTTATCCAAAGTGGTACAAAGGAATAGGAATGATGTCAAATGGAGTCCAAACTTATCTATGTTGAGGAATGATATCTACCTTCATGTGTAATAGTTTTGTTTATGGTATGTTTTATGATTTGTATGTGTACTATTTTAGTTGTGATTTTTTTTGTAAACTTGAAGAGATATTAATCAAAAGAATTCGG
Organism: Brassica rapa; assembly: GCF_000309985.2. Lineage (NCBI taxonomy): Eukaryota > Viridiplantae > Streptophyta > Magnoliopsida > Brassicales > Brassicaceae > Brassica > Brassica rapa. Next base: position 17,193,796 of record NC_024799.2, on the reverse strand, counting down.
TATATATGTTGATGTTTTCCAAAAGTACTTGACATTATTGAAGTTATTGCTACAACATACAAAGAAGTTTTTAAACCATTCTACTCATTCATAACAAAACACAACAACTCAAAAACTTAGTCAAATTTACCAAAACTAAAAGAGAAGACTTCACAAGAAAACTTAGTCAAATTAACAAAAGATCAAACTTGAATTTTAAGTGAAAGTTGAAATTTTAAATATCATGCAAGTTAAAAAAAATTTACCTTGTGATCTAAAAAGACACATAAAACCACATGACCTTGATATTCTTGAAGTTACTTAACACTTTTGAAAGTTATAAACATACCTTGAAGTTACTTAACAATCTTGAAAATCTAACGTAGAAGACTTTTTCTCTAAAAGACTTCTGGAGAAGTCTTCTAGGATTAACTAGAAACATTAGTAAACATAAATATTTGAAATCTCATAATTATCACCAAATATTTTATGAATTTCATCCACGAGCTCCAATATTGACTAATACACACGAATTATAAGAAAATGTTTAAAAAATATTTAATTGTAGAGAAAATGAAAGTATATTAAACATTAACGTAGAAGACTTCCTAAGTAGTCTTCTCAGAGAAGAATTCTACGGAAGTCTTCTAAGTCTTTTATTTAGGTCATTTTTGCAATTGCAAATTTATGATGGAAGACTTCTTAAGAAGTCTACTCTACATAAGACATCTTGAGAAGTCTTCCACTGTAAATATTGGCTTAATTTTGAATTTGAAATATTGTCAAAAATGTCAGAGAAGACTTTTCGAGAAGTGTTCTCGGATAAACAGGTTAGTTTTGCAATTGACCAAAGTTTGTCAAAAACTTGACTTTTTATAGAAGACTTCTCGGGAAGTCTTCTCGGAAAAGACTTATACAGAAGTCTTCTAAAAGTCTTCTCAATGTTGCAAGAAGTCTACTTGGGATACTTTTGCAATTGACTATATTTGATTTTTCCAGAAAATACTTCTCTAGAAGTCTTCTCTCGTAACTAAAGATTTGACCAAAACCCGGAATAAAATTTGAAGAAGACTTCAGAAGTTTATATTAAATATTTTACTATTATTTTTCAATTGCAAAAGTAACCCACACAAACTTCTTGCGCTAGTGAGAAGACTTCAGCAATTTTTTCAAAAGATTTATGTAGAAGTTTTTCCCAAGAAGTCTTCTATAAAAAGTCAAATTTCTGACAAACTTTGGTCAATTGCAAAACTAACATATTTATCCGAGAAGACTTCTCGAGAAGTCTTCTCTGGGATTTTCAGTTTTTTTTTTCTTAATAAAGGAAAGTTAGAAGACTTCCCTAGAAGTCTTCTTGATGGAGAACACATCTAGCAAAGTCTTCTGAAAGTCTTCGCGAAATGGATTTGAGAAAAAATGATTTCATACCTTGAGCATGTAAGATTACTTGATTAGATTCTCCTAGCACTTAGAACTTCACTACAAGAACTACCAAGTCGTTAATAACCACGAATCATGAGCTTCAATGTCTCTATGAACCTTAAAAACTTGAAATCAAAATCGTGGTTTTTTTTAATGAATTTAAAGAGAGAGTCAAATAGATGTGATTTGTGTGCATAAGTAATGAGATATTAAGTGTAAAAATGAAAACTTTAATGCATTAAGAACTTCAAATTAATTGTTCATAGTGGTTAGTATATTGATGGCAATGGCAATATTGTAAATACTTTGTGAAGATGAGGATGACAAGATAAAAGAATCATTTTCCAAAAAAAATGTAATGGCATTTTTGTGAATAACTCGAACTTCTAAGGTGAATAGGAAAAATGAAAGTTTCAAAAAAAAAACATAGGTTATTTTGTGTTTGACTTGAAATTTTAAGTCATATTTGAAAATAAAAACTAATAAAAAAAATTACATGTGAAATCACATATCTAATTAAAATGAGAATATAATGATAAATAATATTTTTTATTATACATATAAATTACAAAATACTTTAAATTTATAAACAAACGAAAACATATTTATTAATCGTTATAATTCAAATTCGTGTCGCATGATCTTTAGTGATATCCAATCGGAGCTGGTGCTTCCTTGAGTTCGCGTCCTTGAAATTGTATGTCCTGCCAACAATAATCCCATATTTTAGCGAAATTCACATTTTTACACCTAATATTGTATATCATTTTACAAATAAACATATAACTTTACCGAAGCATAATGGTTAATATCTCGGTGGTGAGCTTCATCAGCTCGGATGACAAAAACCACGTCCCTCAGCGTCGCATCTTTAGGCAACCGCCAGTAATCAATCGCGATGGCCGGAGCTGGTGAGTTTTTGAACTTTCCGGCATCGATGTCATTGAGAAACTCGGTATAAGAATTCACAGCTTCTTCTTCTAAGTATCCAGTGATACGATGAGCAAGTTTGGGAGAAACTACATAAGACAGGAAATATGCGTTGAAGAAAACACCCTGGACCGCAAACACAATCGCCCGTTCATACCTTAAAAAACAAATTCAAAAGGATAAATCAGTTATACATTTTCAAAAATTTATGAAAATATTTGTCAATTAGATAACTGATCCAGGTCAAACCACAGTTGGTTCAAGAACTCAACCAAAATGTAGAAAAGTCGATATTTGATTTCACTGTCTCAATTGTATACGTTGTATTTTTTTTTTTTTTGATCAAATTATACGTTGTATTTTAAATCGGTAATTTACCATTTGGGTTGTGAGAGCTCGATGAAGGTCATGAGATGCATACGCTCGTTCTCAGCCTCTTCGAGCAAGGCTTTGATCCATCCGCCACTATGTTCGAACCTCCGTAGAGATTTCAAGTGCAAAAGCATCCCTCCCACCATTCCTGGCACCGCCGCCACTGTCTCCAGCAACATTGCATGGCACATATGCTTCCTCTATACTCAAAATATATACATTGAAATTAGGCAATGTAAGTGTCCAATATAATATGAGTGTATGGGTATTGATCAAAGGCTTGTTTAGCTATCAAGCTAAGTCGGTAGTCTAAGATGATGATTAACAAAAGGAAATTTAGTATTGCTGAGAGTTTAAATCACTGAAAATTTTCACTAATCATCTTTTTTTTAAATACTAACATCCCAAAAACTAATCACAACTCACTTTTTTCTTTCTCCACCAAGATGTAGACGTTTCTCAAACAACCCTCATAATTAACTCATATAGTCGGGTTATGAGAATTATTCTCGGGTTCACTCCCTAGGGTGAACCTAGAGGTTCACCAACCAATAAAATTGTGTGATTTCATATTCGAAATCTTTCAAAAAACAAAATATTTTCTCAAGCTATAAGTTATATTATATTTTTAAAATAAAAAGGTAAAAATAAATAAATTAAAAAAATAGTAATTAAAAAAATATATTTTTAACGTCCTTAGCAAAATATTAAACCCTAAATTCTAATCCCTAAACCCTAAATCCTAAACCCTTGGGTAAACCCTAAAGCCTTAGGTAAACCCTAAACACTTGGATAAATCCTAAACTCCAAATCAAAAATACTAAACACTCAAAGGTTTAGGGTTTAGGGTTTTAGGATTTAGTGTTTTTGATTTAGAGTATGAATTATCCAAGGGTTTAGAGTTTGCCCAAGGATTTATAGGGTTTATGATTTAGGGTTTAGGGATTAGGATTTAGTGTTTTGCTGACGACGATAAAATATTTTTTTTTTAAATTCGTTTTTCTCTAACTACTATTTTTTTTTAATTTTTTTAACCTTTTTATTTTAAAAACATAATATATCCTGACAATATTTTGTTTCTTTTTCTAAAAGATATCGAATTTGAAATAATGAAATCCTATTGGTTGGTGAACCTAGAGATTCGTCTTAGGAGGTGAACCCAAGAATAACTCATGAAAAAAACAAGGTTTTTAACCAATTAATGCTTTCTTGTTTCTTTAATGAGTTATTCTTGGGTTCACTCTTTAGGGTGAACTTATAGGTTCACCAACCAATAAAATTTAGTTATTTCAAATTCGATATCGTTTAAAAAAAGAAACAAAATATTATCAAATTATGTTACGTTTTAAAAAAAGTATAAATAAATAAAAATAATAGTAGTTGCAAAAAAATAGTTTTCAAAAAAAATTAATGCCATAAACAAAACATTAAACTCTAAATCTAAACCCTAAACCCTTTGGTAAACCCTAAACCCTTTGATAAATTTTAAATTCTTGAATTTAAAAAAAAATATTTTAACACAATCAACAAAACACTAAACCCTAAATCCTAATCCTAAACCCTAAACCTTTGGATAAACTCTAAACCCTTGGATAAACTCTAAACCCCTGGGTAAACCCTAAACCCTTAGATAAATCCGAAACTCTTGGATCAAATCTTAAACTTTAAGATTTATGATTTATTCAAGAATTTAGGATTTACCTAAAGGTTTAGGGTTTAGGATTTAATATTTGTTGGAAGCGTTAAAAATACTTTTGAAAAACAAATTCTTTTTTTTTTACGATTAAAAAAACTTCTTTTGTGATTAATATAATTTTTGTTTTAAACATATAATATAATTCGATAATATTTTGTTCTTTTTTTAAAAGGATACTGAATCTAAAATGACACAATCCTATTGGTTGGTAAACCTACATATTCACCTAGGAGGTGAACCCAAGAATAAGTCTTCATTAATTAATAAGCAATCGATAGAACAGTTCTACTAGATTACCTGGAAAAATAATTGAACCGGTATCTTCAGAGATTGGACAGTCCAATATGCGAATTTGTCAGTGAAATTGGCCGGTTTGTGATGTTTGGTTACGTCAATGGACACATCCGGTTTGTATGAATCCCATGGTTGAAAACAATTCCACTTCCAAGCTGAACCGTCCGGTTTAGTAATCTTAGTCGGAGGTATACCCCAATAAGTGGAAATGACTTTGCCGTCGGCCGTTCGGACAGGATTTCCCGGCAGCCTATTCCCAGTTGCCGAAGATGACGTGTCGGAGCTCAAAAACCGAATAGTGGGCAAGTGGCTGATGACATGCCCATTTATTCCATGTCCAGTACCTAAACCGGATGATACTACCGAAGATGATAGCACCGGTCGAAGAGTACGGTAAATCGACCTGGAGGACATGAGTACCCAACAGATGGGTTTGGATGTAACTTCGATTAGTTTTGGGATGATAATGGAAACTTTTAATAGATGAGAGTGGGTTTTATATCTTTGTTTTTTTATATTTCTTCAGATTGGTTATGTGGCAAATGAATTGGGAAGAGAAGAGTTTATATATAGTACGACTGATTACTACTAATCTCGGTCAGATTCAAAGTTTCTTGGAGGATTGTTAAGAACAGAGGAGAAGTTTGACACGCTTCGTTGCCCTGGAAAAGTAAAAGAACATGTGAGTCTCATAATTTAGTTGTTATCGTTTAATAATTAATACACATCTAAAGTCTAGACTACCAAATTTGAACACAAAATATTACATGATGGATGTTCTTATACGTATCAATTAGCTAGGTTATGTTACTATGTTACTACCGTACTCTTTCACAGACTTTTAATTGCCTTAGATTGACATATTGATATATGCATATCTGTTTAAGTTATATTTTAATATAGGTTAACTTAAAATCTATACTCTAATTAACTTCAAAAGAAGATAAATTCATTTGAGCGTTTAGATATAGATCCAAAACCAGTTCTGTAAAACTAGAAATAAATCCAGACTGCTTTTGAGATGGATTTAGTTGTTAAAAGAGAATTTTACTTCTAGAGACACATTATCACTTTACAATTACATCTAGAGACACATCTGACTTTTGACACATTTTCTTCATATGAATTGTCACTTTTACCCTTTCATTACACAAACTATAGATTTCAGAAAAATATTTACGATTCTCCACTTATCCTCTTTGTTTCTTTTTCATGTTTAAAATTTGAAATCACTTTCCCAAATCGATGAACCCTAATTTTTCCTCCGTCGACTGAATAAATGGAGAACAGGTGACTGAGTTGGTACGAGAGTCTCTCGGATTTGTTCAAGTCGACGTGTTATGTGGATGAGGAGCATGTTACGGGTTTTGGAGCTTTCAATTTGGATGGATAGCTATTCGAACATTCCAATGTTTTATTAAATTTTGTTGATAAGTGGATCTTCAAAATCGACTTCTGCATCTCTAACAGAGTCAATCTCTAGCACGGAAACCATCAACGGCTCACAAAGATTCAGAATCAGCCGCTACTCTCTCTCCAAACGGATGGGGATAGGCAAATACGTCGCCTCCGATACGTTCATGCTTGGCAGAGAATCTGCTTGTGGTGAAACCAGTGATTCTTTTCGAAGGATTCATAAACGATGGCTTTGACGACAACAGATCAAATCCGATGATGGCGTCTCCTCCATGCCCCTCGTCGCTGAGAGAAGAAAAAAGTCAGAGAGATGTTGCGCTAGAGGTTGAGTTATTTCCAGGAGCTGATTACAAGATAATCACCAAGGGTCTCCGTCGCCGGTGACACAAAACCCAGAAACCGGGCTGCTTCCTCGCATGTCCAGTTCCTGGTCGGATTCAGCGGCCAACCGTGGCCGAGCTAAACCTGTGACGTCTCCTTGCGGCCAATCGCCAATCTTCAAGCTCTCTGTCGCCGTGAACCCAGAACTTGATAACTTCCAATGACGATCTCTTCTTAGTTTCATAGTAGGTCCCTAAATGCTTTATTATTTTCCCATTGTGCTTTAAACTTCTAAATCGTACAGAAAGGTCCTTTTGAATCAACCCCCCTAACTTCGAATATTGACTCTAAACCTTTTTCATAATTGCACAATGGTCAATTGTTTTCTGATGTTTTTTTAATTTGGACACAAAATTTTGAATTTGCAGAAATGACTGATCTGTGTGAAATATATGTATACAACTTGTCCATCCACAATGTATCCATCCATAATTTTATGTAATTTTTTTTTAAAAATTATATATAATTTGTATAATGTAAATTTTTTATATAATTATATATAATTTGTATATATATTTAGTCATTTTTTAGTTATTTGTTTGTCCATTTAATTTATTATTATATAGTGCACCTTATCAAATTAATTCAAAACATATTCAAAAGCTTTTAATACCATCCACATCCACAAGATAAGTTGATTTGACTTCTGTGCAGGATAAGTTAATTTTTTATTCGATTGAAAAAGCAGAGAAACAAGAAGGAAGAAGATGAAGTACGTGCTAATAATAGGAAGTGTTGTGAGTGGATTAGGCAACGGAGTAAAAACAAGTAGTATATGTGTTCTCCTTAAAGCTTACCAAGTCATCACTCATCCACACATTACTCGTATATTCCATCTACAAATCACCCATCCACACCGTCCACAAATCACGCATCCACATTTTACCTGAGTGTCCACAAGTGTGGTTTTCATTAAGGGTAAAATTGTTCATAATCTGTCATTGGCCCACAACAAAGTATGTCACATGTAAGAAGTGTCTTTAGATGTAATAGAAAGTCAAAAAGTGTTCTTGAGTGTAATCAACTCAAAATCACCCGGAAGAATCTAAGCAAGTCCGAAAAAAATAAACAATCTAAGCAAGTTCATTTACAAAAGTCAAAAGTCTTGAATGTTGAGTCAATGAGTCTGATTGTATGTTTTTCATATGTGATTTTTTTAATCATTGGCTAATTTAGTAATTTGTAAACCACCAAATTATACATTATAATAAAAATCTGGTAGAAATATTACATTATTTTTTGAAAATGTATAGATATAATAAGTATTCTACAAAAGTACATTTGAAAATATTTATCTTCAACGGATCTATTACAATCCTTTACATGCCTTCAGATATCTTGTAAGGAAATCATTTGGTTTCGACTTGAATCGCCTCACACAAATCAAAAAGGTAAAACAAGAACAAACAAAGAACACTGAAGATTGTTTATGCGGTGTTCACCTCCTCTTTCTTAATAAAACGAACTTGGACGTACAACAATGGTCTCTCCCCCCCCAGTAGCATTTCTCTCATTACTATTGAACTCTATCTGAGAAAAACAGCAACAGGTTCAACTTTCTCTATAAAGGCATCAAATTCCCTCGTCTAACGGCCACCAGTATTCATCTTCCTTTTATTTTCATATATGTATTTTCAAACAAAGGTTTCTTGCCTGAAATATCCTCATATGGTAACTTAGACCACATTTTTTCCATACTAGCTTTCCGAACCATTTTTCTTCGTTACATCTTCAAATATTGATATATCATCGACTTCAAACTCTTCTAGAAGACTAGACAAAAATTAACTTCTCATCTTCTTTTTATTTGAATACACATGAATAAAGACAATTAATTATCATTGAGATAGGATCACTATTAAAAAAAAAATCACATAAGAAATTGTTAGAAAACATCATGAGATGTATTAAATTTATTATATTAGTTACTAGAATTTTAAAAACTGAATAATTTTTTGTAATAAAATATTATTATTTGGATTTTTATTTAATTTTTAATTTTATGTTATTCGTACGGATCAGATAGAATATTCGGTTAAAAACTCAAAGATTTCCGGATATCCATGACACCGAATATCTGGATGACTATGGATCGAATAAAATCGAATTAGATAATTGATTATTAAGATGAAACGGACCAAATCACCAATACCTACGAAAATCTGGATATTTGATCCATACCCACCTCTATAAATCATTACAAATTTTAATACAGTGTTCTGACTTCAAATCTCAAACCTGTATTTAATTTCATTTTTACTATAGACAATACTAGTCAGTTTGAAATTATTGTCCTAATAAATATCTTATCCGATGTCCACACGGTAAGTTCCCCCATTATATTCTCACTTTGAAGCTCGGAATATTCCTTTTTTTCATATTGATTTTTTTCTGGGGCGATCATTGGTGTTTCCAAATATCGATTTTTTGTAGTGACTTCTTATTCAATCATCTGTCCAAATTCATTTTCCCAGTTTTATCGCTTTGAGTGTCAAAAAACTTGTCGTTGATCAATGCATTTGATGCTTTTCGAGGATACCCATCTGATCTATCTCTGCAAATTGAAAGGACAGAATTAGGGTTTAGAGGCAATCGATGAGTCACCACCGGCGTGATTCCGGCGGAGATGTAGTTCACGTGATACCCACAAACAACCCTCCGCCGGAGAATTGGTTTCCGAACGTCGGCGATAGCGCCGTCTGGGCGACGGAAGACGACTACAATCGCGTCTGGGCGGTGAATCCGGACGGCGAGAATGGTCCTCCGAACAAGAAAAGTCGAGGGTCTCCGTCGTCCTCCGCCGCGAGCAACCGTACCAAAGCGATCGGGAAGATGTTCTTCAAGACGAAGCTCTGCTGCAAGTTCCGCGCGGGGACGTGTCCGTACGTCACGAACTGCAACTTCGCTCACACCGTGGAGGAGCTTCGTCGTCCGCCGCCGAACTGGCAGGAGATCGTGGCGGGAACGCCCACTACGGTTGAGCAGAGGGAAGAGTTTCAGATCCCGTCGACGGCGGACGAGAGTGGGAGGTCGTTTAAAGGAAGGCATTGCAAGAAGTTTTACACTGAGGAAGGGTGTCCTTATGGAGAAAGCTGTTCTTTTATGCACGATGAGGCTTCCAGGAATAGAGAGAGCGTTGCCATTAGTTTAGGCCCTGCTGGTTACGGTAATAGCAACCTCCTAGTGCTTGGTGGAATTGGAATTCAGATTGTGAAGCCTTCAAACTGGAAGACAAGGATTTGCAATAAGTGGGAGATTACTGGTTATTGTCCCTTTGGTGCTAAGTGTCATTTTGCTCACGGAGCTGCAGGTATAAAACATTCTAGAATCTCTGTTTGCTTTATCGTAGAATGTAATTAAAAGATCATTGTACCCTTAAGCTCTAAGCTGAGTGCTATCATTTGCCAAGTCTATCCAAGTTTTAGAATTGCTGACCTTTAAGGAGTTCCAAAGTCGTCTACCTTTAAAGTTTTGAGTCTTTATGATTGGCAGAGTTGCATAGATTTGGTGGAGGACTTGTAGAAGGACAAGGCAAAGACGGCATATCGCCTAATCCAGACGTAAAGCAAACAGGACCAAACCCAAAAGGACATTCAGACACAACAACTACACTTTTATCTCCAGGACTTCCCCATCATTCAGACGCTGGTTACCACAGTGGAGTAGCATTGCAACGAGCTTCTAGTGCGGTTACGCAGAAGCCTGGGATCAGAACTCTTCAGAAATGGAAAGGACCGGGGAAAATCAGTCTGATATACGGTGATTGGATTGACGATATTGAATGAAAGTTATCTTCTACTTAAACTCCAGTGATAAATGATGATGGTACAGTTCGTTTGTTTGTTTGTTTGTAGAGTTTTGTATCTTTGTAATGGCTTGTATCTCGTTTTATTGTTGTTGTACATTATGACTGCTCTAAGAAGTTGAAATGTCATCTTTGATTCTCTGTATCCTTTCCATTTTTTTTATCAATCCAACCATGTATTGATATATAAAGCAGAAAGATCTTGACAAAATATCAATTCAACTTTCTTTCAAGTTTTTTTTTTTTTTTTTTTTTTGTCACAGGATCAATCTTTTAGGTTAAAACAAAGGAAAATTTGAACCAATAACCAACAAAAAAATTATATTTCACTAACTAACCATTTTCTTCTCTTTCTCTTTCTTTTTCTTCCTATCTCTCTCTACTCTCTTACTACAAAACTAATATTTTCTCCCAATATACTTATTCAACAAATTAACCCTAAAACAAATTGTTAATTCACTTTGTATCACCTAAACATCTCATTTTTATGATATTTACATTCTTAACAAACAAACAAAAAGCTGACCATGTATTCGTTGTTCCAAATCGTATCTAACTATTTCATGTTTTTAACTTGTAAACTGGTGCATTTCAATCAAACATAATCCTCCTGTAAAACTGTAAACATTTGGTTGATTAGATTTTGAACCACTTCAATTATACAAAACGGTTCTTAGTTACGAAGATGTTCTTCACCGTGACGGGAACTTGTTCGTTCATCACGAATTACCACTGCGATTGCACCGTGGAGGAGCTTCGTCGTTCTCTGCCAACTACACAATTACACACTAGGAAAAATAAAAAAGAGATATTTTGGAATACCTCATACGTTTCTAATGTCCTTGTCATGTTTGGTTTCAATTTTGATTCTTCTTCTCTATCTCTCTCTCTCTCTTTAGTGCCTTACTCGAGCTTCGAACTCGTCAAGCGTTTCACATTAATGTGCCTTCGCTGACTGTATGAGCTACAAGAGTTAGGCGCCTCTTCTTTATCCTGCAATTTATTTAACCAACTTTTAGTCTTTTCGGCCAACAATCCGTATATTATTTGGCATTTATTTAAGAAACATTTACGTTATAGGTCAATTTTCTAGTTTAATATTACATTATAAGACACTTCTTTCTATTAAGGTAGTTTTCTTTAACCAAATCTACTTTTTTTTTGAACAAAAACCAAATCTACTTTCTATCTATAAACCAACTAAATAAGCTAACTAATGGGTCCCATTTTTCTATGAACTTCTTCCCTTTCTCATCAACTTCTTCTTTCTCAAAACAAGTTCTTCTTTTTTTTGTCAGAAGATTTGTCTTTTACATATTTTTAATTTTGAAATGTTCAAGAAATTTTTTTTAAGTTTAAAATTCTACATTTTTCAGTTCATCCATGACGTTCTTTAATTTTCACTAAAACAAATAACAAAAATTCCTTTCTCCGATGAATCTCCAATTACCTAACAAACATTGAGAAAAAGGTACGGAGGCAAATGAGATAGGCTTCCACGACGACCAGCATCGCAAGCTTGAACCAGAAGCAAAGAAAATTCCAGTTGCCGTTCTTGTGGCCGAGCTAAGAAGCATCAGTGTGGTAGAGCTTGTGACCTTAGATGACGACGGGTTTACTCTGACAGAAGACGACAGCAAGCTCATCTCTTTTTGTGAATCCGAAGCTTGAAAAGTCAGAGATTCATGGTTACAAGCTTAAAGAGACAGAGATCCTTGATAAAAAAAAGAGAGACAGAGATCCATGGCTCCATCCGAGCTCCACCGCAGCCCTTTTTGTTCTCAACGATTTCAAATCTTCTCAATGATTTCATGTCGCCGCCGCTACCTACCAGGACCGTCTCTCGCCATGATCCTTTGCTTTGATTGAACTTCTCCCATGGTGAACTGAAACTCGAGCCTGAGATTGGGATCGAGCGAGCGTTACCCAAACAACTTCTTTTATTTACATTTTAAGCCCTTCATATTTAGCTTTATTGTCAATTGACTCCAAACTCTTGAATATACAAATTTGTCCTCTTTAATTGATCCTAAACTTACAAATATGCACTTTTGCCCTTGGTATATACATATGAACACACAATGGCAATGTATATTACAAAATAGAACCTAAAGTGACTTAAATTAACTAAATTAAAATGGTAAGTACCATTAAAATCATAAAATATTAAGATGAAACAAATAGTGTCTAAATTCAACTAAATTAAAATGGTAAAAACCATTTAGATGTAATATATACACATAAATAAAATTTTAAATGATCTAAATTAACTAAAACAAGATACTCAAAATTATTTGAATCATAAATTATCATTATTTCTGCAATGTCCAATTCGGTGTACATGTGTTCCATTTGGTGAAATGTTGTACATGTGGACAATAAAAAAATATGTGTATACCATGACAATTTTTACCCTTCAAATATTTCAAATTTAAAATGTTTCTAACAAATTTATCAGGTGTATGTGATTTCTTGCATATGTAACTAAAATGTTATCCGGTCTCTATGTATTATTGTACAAACAAATTCAATATATATGCATATATGTAATGAAACCTAACGAGATCTAAATGAACTAAAACAAGTTACTCAAAATTGCGGAATGTACCAACAAAACTTGTGTACATATTATTTGTCGTAAAACCGTGTACATATTCATTGTTGTACATGTGGATACCGAAATGTTTGTGTGCACCATTCCATGTACATATAGATATTCAAGAATCATTGTACATGTGATCATACTTAAATATTACTGTTGAATGATGTCAAATGGTATGAAGATAACATGTCTATTATTGAATATATTTTTTCTTTGTTCAATAAATTTATATTTTCTAAATATTTACTGTATTTTTAATACAATATATGGTTTTGATGATTTTTTTTACAATGTGTACATGTGAATCATTGCCCAATTAACTAGTGTACATGTGATTATTGTACATATGGATAAAGAAATTTTGTGTACACAGTATCATGTACATATGACTTACATACAAATATCATTATAAACAATATACACAAGAAATAATTTATACACCATTGATATGTTATTATTTTACAGATATTTATAATCTCATTTAGCTCATATTAATCATTTTTAAGATGCATTTAAATATATACACATATATATATATATATTTGGAAATATGAGACCAAATAAAATGGATTTATTTGAAAATCAGAAACATCAGTGGCAGAAACAAAATGACAGGGACCAATGTTGTAAAATCAGAATATTTTTTGGGTCTGGATTGCACAATTAAAAGTCTAAGGAAAAATTCGTGAACAAATTTGAGACAAATTGAAAAATAAACAAAAGTTGAAGGACGACCAGTTGTGAAAATAAAAACAATTCACCATTGTTGCTCCTGTGAAGCTTCTCTTTCATTTGCGACCAATACGACAATGATTTCGGCAGCCACAACTATGTTCCCAACCATGGCAACCACGGAGAGGAGGAGACGACTTGAATTTGACACTGATTGCTGTAGAGATCTATCAGGGCGGAGCCGCAGTTTGAGGTCGCCGACAGAGCTCTCCTCACTGCTTTGTCACGTTGCTCTTGGCTTATCACGGTAGTAGATTAAGTTTAAGCATGGCTGAAGATTCAAGGATTAAACGTGTTTCTATTTTTGATGATTCTATGGATGAAGAAGTGAGAAACAAAAATTTGAAGAAAAAAAAAGGTGCATTTATGTTTGATAGAAGCGTGTCAAGTGGGCACCTAATTCATAATTAGTGGGTCCTATTGGTTACCCATTTAGTTTTGTTTTAGTTAGTAAAGAAAATAAAGTTAAAAGAAAGTGTCTAAGGAGCTGAAAGTGTCTTAGAGTGTTACTAAAACTCATAAAGTGACCTATTATGAAAATCAAATTAACTACAATGTAAACCTATCCTTTTATATATTGATTGGGAAGTCAATTTAGTGATTTAAGCTATGTGTCGCTCATAGATGAGCTCTCTGATTAATTGTTTTAATTTGATTGGTTGATGATTTTTTATTTTTTATTTATTTAATTAAAGTTTTTAAAAGGAAACAATTCATAGAATTACCTAATCTAATCTATATTTCCAAACATACAAAATATCTTAAATATAGATGAATTAACATAATTTGTTTATAGAAATAGTTAAATATCTAGATTACGTTATATAAATTGATGAGATACATATAAATACATATGATACTATAGAAACAATTGTAAAAACAGTTTTTATTATGTTTGTATTAATAGTGAATAAAATAAATCATAGATTTTAGAATATTAATTAATCTAAACTTAATAATATTAATTAAATTCACTCATTCACTATATATATAGTATAAAATGTGTCAAATGAATGCACAACAGTCAAATATATAATTCTAAAAAATTCTAATCATTTCCAATGACAATGTACATATATGCATTATCACTCATATTGTTTATCTCCACGTATTATACAAAAAAAAAAGTAATACAGAAAAGCGACATTCCTGAAAAAGAAAGAGTGATTTACACTATGAGTGTTTTTGACTTTTTATTACACAAAAGAGCAGTTTGTGCTACTATGGTAGTTTTTGGTGGTTAAAGACATTGTTGACCTTGGAAAAGTGTAACCATTAGCTCTTTTTGTGTCACCCTTATAGATATAGTTAGCTTTTCATTATAGTCTCTTCATTATATGTGCCCCTAACTAAGCGTAACAACAAGAATATTTTTTTTTCTTTTGTTTTAAATTTCTTAAAATGTTGAAACCCAGAAAACGTAGAAAACATTGAACCTTTTTTGGTTTGCTTTTCTGGATTTTTTCTTGGGTTAGCATTTTTGTTGTCTTTCATTTGATCCTAAACTATTTTTGACCACCAAGACCGGAACATCATGACTTCGCCGCCACCGCGAGTTTAGTATACTCGGCCACAAAATCAGTTAAAAACATCTATGTTATGGTGATTTGAGTAAAAAAATCAGTTGTTATATCAAGGATCTATCATATTTGAATGGTAATAATAAAGAAACGAGGTTGAATCAACGCAAATCATCCCAAAAATAGTGATTCATGTCTGAAAACAAAAATGGCTGCAAATTGTGTAGAAAGAAAGTGTCGATGAAGAAGAAGATATATAAAATTACAATACTACCCTTTGCTATCATAATTTCATATGTCCACAACAAAAGAATTGTGCATATCTGTGAGTCTACATGTGTACAATATAAATTGTGGCGTACATCTGTACAAAAAAAACTTGGATGTATGACATAGAAATCTTTTTGTAGATATGGTAAAAATGTACACTTTAGAATTTATTGGCCAATGATTACACGACCTTTCAATAATAAAAAGATTTCTAAAAAAATAGATAAACTTTTGTATCTCTATCATAATCTCATTGACAACAACAAAATTGCGCACATCCGTGAGTGTACATGTGTACAATAGAAGTTGTGGGCATACATGTGTACAAAAAACAAAACTTGCGAACATGTACACATAATTATCAAACATGTACACATAATTAGCACTGTTCACATGTACATACATTTCCAAAACCTTACATGTACATTAGTTCACTTGTACATCTAATAGGTTTTCTAAAATGATGAGCTTGGAAATACATATTCTCTGGCCTTCTTAACTTGTATTGTGAGTGAAATCTTGTGCACCAAGCATATCATCATAAGATGAGAACTCATCTATGTCGGTTTCACCTTCATCCCATCTACACAAGTTAAATAAACATAGTACAAAGACATTACCAGTAAAACCTCACATATTCTAGACAAATGCTAATTGAACATAATTCAGAGACATTACTAGTAAAACCTCCAAAGTATTGTCTTTCTACAGATATACTGATAGACAGATCTACAAACCCTTAAGACTTATTTGAGTTCATCTTCCTAAGTTGGTAGCTTCCACTTTCCTCAACTACAAAACTTGATGAACTCTGCTTCTTATACGTAGCTAGAAACTCCTTCAAAGAAATAGTTGAAGAGTCATGAAGCTTATTCCTTAAGAAGATGGGTTCTTTGAAAGGGCTGAAAGAAATATATTTTAAGATCTTGTCAACAGCAAATGATTCTTGTCTAAAGTCTAAATAACAAAAAAAATGAAAATAAAAGCACTAAGTTACCGATCAAATACTTCAAACTATTATGTTAGAGAGTAAAATAAAATAAACAACAACAAAAAAACAAATTTACGCAAATGTAGCTTAGTTTACAAAAAAAATAATCATTCAGGGACATGAGGACAGATATGAATCTGATGATACAAGAGAAAGATAAATAAAAAAAGAGAAAAACCATAAATTGTCAAATTAAAAAAGATTAAAAATAAATTTTATTTTCTTATTTAGTTAAGATTTAATTAGATTTCAATTGTTTTATGAATTGGAAGAGATAAAACGTGTATCGGAAGAAAAGAAAGTGTGTGAAGAACATAAACTAGCTTATATTGTTATTAGAAAGTGGAAAACTGCCATGTAGTGTAAGAGCATGTTTATTGTTGAGACCCTTAATGTCTCTTAAATTGTCCTTAATGAATTTTTTAATTATTAAAATCAAGAGAAGAGACATCGTTAAGAGACTTTTAATTTTAGTGGTTTATTGTTTGTCTCTTAATTAGAGGTTCTTTTTTAAAATAAATTATTAAACATAATTTTATTGAAGATAAAATTTAAACATAGCATTTTAAACATAACATTTTAAACATAGAATAAAAAAAACATAAAAACAAAAAAATAAAAAAAGTACAAAAACAAACGATAATAATTTCAAAGATGCATCGAAGTTCAGTTGTTGTTTTAATCAGTTCCAAATTTAGCCCATATACGTTCGACCAAATCCCGTTTTAGTTGTGCATGCACATTTGTATCACGAATTTCAGTTCGAACACCCATCTGATTGGCAATATTTGTAGGCCTTCTCCTTGTTCGACGATCGACATGTGAACTTCTGCTGGCTTCTCCTTCTTCGAAATCTGAAAGATTAAATTGAGTACCTTCATCTCGTTCGCTTTCTACTATCATATTATTGAGTATAATACATGCTCTCATAATCTTCCCGATCTTGACTTTATCCCAAGAAAGTGCCGGATTTCTAACAATGGCAAATCGAGCTTGTAAAACTCCGAAAGCATGCTCAACATCTTTTCGGACAGCTTCTTGACGTTGCGCAAATAAGACTGCTTTCGGCACTTGTGGAAGTCGTATAGATTGGATGAAAGTTGCCCAATTTGGATAAATGCCATCGGTGAGATAATAAACCATATGGTACTCATTTCCATTTACCGAGAAATTCACTTGTGGGGCTTCACCATTTATTATGTCATCAAAAACAGGTGAGCGATCCAGAACATTAATATCATTTAAGGTACCTGGAGCTCCAAAAAACGCATGCCATATCCAGAGATCGTATGAAGCAACCGCCTCTAAAACGATAGTGGGTTTTCCCAAACCCCGAGCAAATTGCCCTTTCCAAGCGGTGGGACAATTCTTCCACTCCCAATTCATACAATCGATGCTTCCTATCATCCCGAGAAATCCATGATTCTCTGCATCATGAAGTAGACGTTGCAGATCATATGGTGTTGGTTTTCTTAGATACTCATCGCCGAACATATTTACTATTGACTCCACAAAATTTTCCACACATAACCGTGCCGTGGTTGCACCGAGCCTGAGGTATTCGTCGACCGCATCAAGGGCAGAACCATACGCCAACACACGTATAGCTGCTGTACACTTTTGAAGTATTGAGAGACCAAGCCTTCCGAAACCATCTTTTTTTTGTTGAAAGAATGGAACTTCATTGGAGAGACGATTCACAATATATATGAACAATGATTTGTTCATTCTGAATCGTCGTCGGAAAAGATTTTCAGCATACGTTGGAGTTTCACTGAAATAATCGTTCCATAGACGTATATTGCCTTCTTCACGATTCCTTTCGATAAAAACTCGTTTTTTTCTTTTCTTTCTTTCATCTTCTTGATCATCTTGAGCATTGACCAGATTCTCAAATGCTTGATCAAAATATTGTTCGAACATATCATCAAACGGGTCTGTAGATGCCATGAATTGTATTGAAAAAAAAAGAGAAGTCTTTTGATGAAACTTAGAACAAGAAATAAAAAGATAATGAGAGATAAGAGAATGAGAGAGACGAGATAGTGAAATGAGAGAACTCGTTTGATAAGTTGTGAAAGAGAGTCTGCTGAGTTGTGAATGAGAGAATACAAGTCAATTTATAAGGAAAATATACACTTGTGTTACAAGAGGCAAATAATAATACAACTACAGAACGATCCACTCTCGTGACTTCAAATAATACAACTACAAGACAAGATAAACAGACTCTCCTCTCCACTCCACTCTCCACTCCCGTGACAACTACAAGACAAGACAGGACTCTCCACTCCACTCTCCACTCCCGCGACAACTACAAGACAAGATAGGACTCTCCACTCGTGACTCCACTCCACTCTCCACTCCACTCTCCACTCCCGTGACAACTAGCAACATGATTTCCAAACGTGTACTGTCTCACCTGCATTGACAACAACATCATTTTAGCATTTTTATACAATGACTCTTTGAAAATACATAACAAAACAAATAAACAGAACTTGAAAGAAACAGAGACTAATCATTTTAGCATTGCAGATCATGAACAGAAACAGAGAGTAACATAAACTTAACAACAAGAACAAGTACATAAACGACATTAAACAAGAACAAGCAACAAACAGAAATAGAAACAGAACTAGAATCAGAACTAGAAATACAACAAGACACAGAACTAGAAACACAACTAACTAGACATAACGTAGTGATGAGCTTCTTCTTGAGAACTTTTTCCTCCTCATCTAGACCCTCTGTTCTCCCAATGAGACACTCAAGCATACTCATCTTAGCCATACGTTCGTTCACTGCCATATCCTTCTCTCTGATTGTCCACATATTCTGAAACTCATTCATAGTATGCTGCTGTACTTCTTTGTTCTTACCAGTCGCCTTTGCGGCCTTAACACCCGGGGGACGCTTGCTATCAGAGGCTTCATGGGTTGATGAATCTGCAGGATCCTCACACTTCCTCTTCTTTGAACTCCCATCGTTTTTAGCAGAAGTAAGGTCACACCACTTCTGGTCGTTTCTTAGCTCCTTCCATGCGTGTTCTAGAGTGAATCTCTTCTGATGATTGTTGTAGAATATTTGATGAGCTAATTTGACAACATCATTCTCATTTTGCCCACTACTTTTCTCCCTAGTAGCAGCATCATACGCTCCAGAGAACTTTGCCACAAGGTCATTGATCCTGTGCCAACGCTGCTTGCAGTGGCTAGGCTCTCTCTGTGCATTATGACTTGCCTCAAAGTAGGCAGAAACTCTAGCTCAAAACCTCCCTGCTTTTTGGTCGTTGCCAACCACAGCATCTTTGCTCGTTGTTTAACCACGAGCTGATGTGTTGTAGGCACAGGGGGGGGGGGGGGGGTAACCCACGAATAAAAAATGGTGGAACCAAGGTTTAAACCTGAAAACAAAGAGAACCGATTTTTATGATGCAAACAGAAACAAATATGAATATGAATCAAAATTATACTATGAATAAAAACAAATAGAAAAAGGATAGATTGATGAAGATGGGATCTTTGTTGCTGGATGTGTATCACTCTCAACAAAGATCGATGGATGGAAGATGAATGAAGATGGAACCGGTCTTGCTGGATGTGTATCACTCTCAAGATCGATTGGTGGATGGAAATGGGATGATGGACGCCACAAAGCTCTGTGAAAGGAGGCTTTGATAAGTCTGGATGCTCAAGAGCTGCTTCTCACAATACTCTAAGACTTAGAACAATAGTTTTGAGAAACTAGAAAAACTGTATTTTCATTCATAAAAGTTCAAGGGTGATTTACAATGAAGAAACATCTTGAGCTTTATAGGCTCGACTACTGGGACTCTCTAACAGTCATAAAATGACATAAGGAAACTAATAAAGTCGAAATAATAAACTTGGAAGCAAAAAAATTGATGGCTCCATGAAAACTAGCCGTTGAAGGCTTTATGATGAGAATCTTTGCCAAATAAATGTAGATGGTGTTCTCCTTGTATCTGGACGGTTTGAGGGGATAACTAAGCTTCCTGGGAACCTTCTTGATGGTTTGGAGGGTGCTGAGGTCGTGCCTAATCTGAAGGAAAAAGAGCTGTTGGAGCTGGATGGCAAGAAGCTCCAAATAAGGCAAGTTGGGGTTAATGAGGATCCTCCTGATCCTATGTGGGCTGGTGCATGGAATGAACTTGTCTGACTCTTCTGAACCATTGGATAGACTTCCTGAATGCATAGATATATCTCCTGGTCGCCAATGTCTGGTTTGAAGCTGATTGAACCGGTTAGTTTCCAATTGAGGCAAGTGTAGAACTGGTTTGACCGGTTTTGGAGATTGGATCATAACTTCATAATTCCGTGGACATTTCTCCTGATCTTGGTCTTTCTGGAAAGCTGATAAACTCCTCTTGAATCCTATGATGGGATTTGGTTCAGGCCGCTCCTTCCTTGGGCTGGAATCTCCTTCTAAAGTCGGGTACTCGCAGATGGACGGGCTGGAAAACCTCTGACTTGTAAAATTCATAACTTCTTGGTCCGTGCGTATTTTGGACTGATTCCAAATGGTCTGGACTCCTTCTTGCGTGTAGAGTCCACTAAAATTTGTCTCGTGACTTAAACCCTCCTGGTTTGTAAGATACAGCATTTTTAGTGCACATGTGTTCTGCTTGTCGCCTTGGCTGGTTAAGTAGGACTTTGGGTTGACCTCCGGTTCGGTTGCTGATATGATGACCACATCATCCCCTCCCTCTTGACAAGGTTTCGACCTCGAAACTGTATAATCTGCACCAAGATAGAGCAAGTCAGCTTTCATTCTCTTTTGAGATTCTAAAACCTTACCTTGGTATTGTTTTGGTTTTGTTTCTTTAAGCAACATGGACTGCATTGTCTCTTGAACAATCTTCTTGTCCATCACAAGAGTCACTCCTGGTGGTTCTTCTTCTTTAAATTCTTGCTCCTTAAGTCCTGTTACAACACCCTTTGACAAAGACACGTGCATTATACAAGAATTTGGAACCAATATATCAGATTGAATAAAACTATCACTTTTCATAGATAATTCTGTTTTCTCTTCTAGTGATGTTTCTATCAATGCTTTCTTAGTAAGACAAACTATAGCATAGTGTCCTTTCTTATGACATCTATAACATGTATGATATTTCAAATCCTCAGAGTTAGAAGACTTACCTTGGCTTGATGCCTCTTTTTTCTTTGGGTTTGAAATCTCATCATTCCTTGGACTTAAATCATGAACAACTTTTAAATCCAAAAAGGACTTTGAGATCGTGTCTTTCTTGACTTCAGGACCTGTCTTATCATCCTTGGACAAAGACAAGTGACTCATACAAGTGGGAGATGATTTACAAACAAATTTATCAAATATAGGACTTACCTTGGCCTTTTCTTGAAAAATCAGTTTGTCTGGTTTTTCTTTGTGTCTGGCCAATGTGTCTTGGCTGACAAACTTCTTCTCCTCCATGGTCTTTGGGACCTCAATAGGTTGGTTTTGATCATAGAAAACCGTGGGCTTCTGGTTTGGCCGAATCTGGTCTTGATGGATCAAGCTTCTATGACCTTCTTTTGGTACATCTTTTCTTGCTTCTTTGGAACCATGAGTTGGATACCTCCTTGGATATAGTTCCTGGATTTCAGAACTTGTAATCTTTGGTGCAAACTCATATCTCATGACTTCCTTAAGAGCTCTCCATGTTTTGATAGTTGGCTCCTTGTAAAACCATCTATCACCTTCTTCTTGTACCCACCATTCAAAGGCATCATCTCTAAGTTGTTCAATGGCATAAGCAAGCCTCTCTTCCTTCAAGATGTTGTTGAAGTGAAACCATTCATCAAGGTTCCTCTCCCATATTAGATAACCTCTTTTTCCTGAAAATGTAAAGAGTTTATTTTTATCAGCAAAAGAGTTATAATTAAATTGAGAATTAACAACATGATGTTTGTGGGTTTGAGAAGTTGGGGTTTGATTGATCCTTGAAGGATCTGGTGGCTTGGGCTCGACATAGACAGCCTCTGGAGCATCTCCAAATCTCCTTTCTCCTGGTTGTGGACATTGGCCTTGTGCCTTCTTTCTTTTCCTCAGCTGTGCAATCAGATCAACCTCTTGCAAAGCTGTCAAATGTTGGTTCTCTTTGGCCATCTGACAGTGGCCGTGTGTTTCTCCTACCATGGCTTCCTGAAAACACTCTCAAGATCAAGTGAAAGATATGGGAAGGTCTGGTCGAACCAAAATAAATCAAGTGCACAATGCAATTTAAACTAAACCGAGAAAATATGCAATTATGAACCGAAATGAAATAAAGTATGCAAAAATTATTTTTCTTTTGGTTTTCTCAATGCAAACACGAAATGAATCAATATGATATGATAATAAACACAAATGAAAAGAAAATATGGAAAGCAAACTAATGCTGATATTTGTTTTTTTTTTAAAAAAAAAATTTTCTTTGATGCAAACAATTAAACCACTTATGCAAAAGATATAAACTAAGCTTGAAAATATTTTATTTTTCTTTTCTGATGCAATCACGAAATGGACCAACTAATATGATATGAAACAATAACTAGGATGATTTCTTTTGGCTTTTAAATTTATGGATGCAAATGAAAAGGAATCAAATTCAAAACAGAACTTTTTATGGGATTTTTTTTTATGGAAACTAATGAATGCAAACACTTTTCTTTTGGGATTTTCGATTTTAAATGAATCAAACAAAACTTTTCTTTTCTTTTTCGTGGCACTTAGCAGAATGAACAGCAAGAACACAAAACAAATGCAAAACAAAACTTGAAACAAAGAAACAGTTTTTATGGATTTTCGGTTTATGATGAAAAACAAATGCAAACAAATATGAATGATGCAAGGATAGAGTGACCTGATTCAGGAGCTTGAGCTCTGATACCAAAATGTTGTAGGCACAGGGGGGGGGGGGGGGGTAACCCACGAATAAAAAATGGTGGAACCAAGGTTTAAACCTGAAAACAAAGAGAACCGATTTTTATGATGCAAACAGAAACAAATATGAATATGAATCAAAATTATACTATGAATAAAAACAAATAGAAAAAGGATAGATTGATGAAGATGGGATCTTTGTTGCTGGATGTGTATCACTCTCAACAAAGATCGATGGATGGAAGATGAATGAAGATGGAACCGGTCTTGCTGGATGTGTATCACTCTCAAGATCGATTGGTGGATGGAAATGGGATGATGGACGCCACAAAGCTCTGTGAAAGGAGGCTTTGATAAGTCTGGATGCTCAAGAGCTGCTTCTCACAATACTCTAAGACTTAGAACAATAGTTTTGAGAAACTAGAAAAACTGTATTTTCATTCATAAAAGTTCAAGGGTGATTTACAATGAAGAAACATCTTGAGCTTTATAGGCTCGACTACTGGGACTCTCTAACAGTCATAAAATGACATAAGGAAACTAATAAAGTCGAAATAATAAACTTGGAAGCAAAAAAATTGATGGCTCCATGAAAACTAGCCGTTGAAGGCTTTATGATGAGAATCTTTGCCAAATAAATGTAGATGGTGTTCTCCTTGTATCTGGACGGTTTGAGGGGATAACTAAGCTTCCTGGGAACCTTCTTGATGGTTTGGAGGGTGCTGAGGTCGTGCCTAATCTGAAGGAAAAAGAGCTGTTGGAGCTGGATGGCAAGAAGCTCCAAATAAGGCAAGTTGGGGTTAATGAGGATCCTCCTGATCCTATGTGGGCTGGTGCATGGAATGAACTTGTCTGACTCTTCTGAACCATTGGATAGACTTCCTGAATGCATAGATATATCTCCTGGTCGCCAATGTCTGGTTTGAAACTGATTGAACCGGTTAGTTTCCAATTGAGGCAAATGTAGAACTGGTTTGACCGGTTTTGGAGATTGGATCATAACTTCATAATTACGTGGACATTTCTCCTGATCTTGGTCTTTCTGGAAAGCTGATAAACTCCTCTTGAATCCTATGATGGGATTTGGTTCAGGCCGCTCCTTCCTTGGGCTGGAATCTCCTTCTAAAGTCGGGTACTCGCAGATGGACGGGCTGGAAAACCTCTGACTTGTAAAATTCATAACTTCTTGGTCCGTGCGTATTTTGGACTGATTCCAAATGGTCTGGACTCCTTCTTGAGTGTAGAGTCCACTAAAATTTGTCTCGTGACTTAAACTCTCCTGGTTTGTAAGATACAGCATTTTTAGTGCACATGTGTTCTGCTTGTCGCCTTGGCTGGTTAAGTAGGGCTTTGGGTTGACCTCCGGTTCGGTTGCTGATCTGATGACCACATCATGATGAGGACAATATCATCTTGTGGTGTCCATTTGCGTCGTTCTTTTGCCGCTGCATGACTTGAGGCTTCGTTACGTTGACTGCCTAGGAAAGGAAGTTGCGATGAAGACAGTTCAACACTATCTTCATGGTTACCAAAGGAAACAGTTTGTTGACTATTAAGTAGATCAACAAACTTTGAGGTTCCAGTAGATGGATTGGAATCCATAGATGAGAAAGGAATGAAAACAAGAAAGATGAGAAGGAATGAAAACAAGAAAGATGAGAAGGAGAAGAACACGGTTTGCAATGAATTCAAGAAAGAGGAGAAGTTCATATTTTTATAGACTGAAGAGAAGATAAACGCATTGATCACAAGCATTCAACACGGACTTGACATTTATCTAACACCTCCTTCACACAAGACCATTCATTTCTATCTAACTATAATCTATTTAAGACAAGCATTATCTCTGCCTAACCACTTTATTAAACAGCTATTTATTACCAAACCTAACACATACTTACGCAAACCACAAACCACTATATTCACAATGGTTTATCCAATTCAAACAAGAGTAAAAATACATACTAATCGGAACATATATCAGAAACCACAAACCAATATATTCACAATGACTTATCCAATTCAACAGAGCAAAGACAATAGTTTTATCCAATTCAAAATTCATTTCAACCAAGGATAAAATTTAACAACAATTGCAATAAAATTCAACAACAATTCGCAACCCAGCAACGAATATAAACTATGGTCTTTCCTATTCAACAGAGCAAAGAGATTGATTTTATACAATTGAAAAGACCAAAGACAAAGGTTTTACCTTATGAACAATCGTGGGGGTTTGTCAGACAAAGCCCAAGCTTGAGCTTCGATCATGCCTCTTCATCACTCCATATGAAGACACAAACACAGAAAAAAAAAACAAAAATCAGTGGATCGAACTTATCTAGATTCACGATGAAATAACATAATCTAAGCCCAATTTTATTAGATTCCTCGACATGCACAAGCTAAGACGTGCACAAACAAACTCATCCTTACCTTTCGAGCCACCGAGAAGAAGAAGAGCCACGGCGAAGAAGAGAGATCTCGCTGTTATCCTTCGCCGATGAGACCAACCGATAGAGGGGATTCCGTTTTCCTTCATCAACACGACCCGCCTAGAGAGCCACCGAGAAGAAGAACAGCCACGGCGAAGAAGAGATATCGCCTTCTCGGTCGTCTGGAGAGGAGAGAAGGAAGAGAGAAAGAGAGAGATAGAGAAATGAAGAACCGAGACGAAACAACGCGGCACCATTTTTCCTCTCCCCAATTAACTTCAGACACGTGTGTCAAGAGGCGCCCTTTTGCGTCCGTAATTAAGCTGCGTGTCTTCATATTTTGGCTGTGATTTGAGTATTTTTAATCTATTTAATACTAAGAGAAGCAGTTAAGAGCATCTGCATCAGTGAACTCCATAGGGAGTTCACTGCACTGAACCCGGATCATCACTATAGCGCGGGCCCCGCGATACATGGCGGCCCGTGATTGGCCCGATTAATAAATTTTTTTTTTTTTAAACAAAAATCAAACAGAAAAAAAATAATAATAAAAAAAATTTTTGTGAATCACTTCCATGGGGTTCACTAATGCTGATGCTCTAAGCGCTTGCAATAAACATGTCCTGATATTTTCAAAAAGAAAAAAAATCTTTTGACTGCCTTTTAACGGGAAGTCCCCACGAGACACGTAAGCTGAGAACAGGCAAGTAAAACGACACAGTATCCCCGTTTTGCACTCTCGAGAAAGTGAAAAAAGCTTTCGCCGCACCGCGTGAGAAAAAACAAAGAAAACAAAAAAGTCTGATTCTCGGAGACCAGCACCTTCTTCTTCTTCGTCGAATCAGTTTTTCGTCTCTACGGCGAGAATCTGATACTGCGTAGATTCCCTTCCCCGACGTATAATAATAATAATAAGAATAACGCATGGCGTCGCTAGCTCTGACTTCTCCTCCCGGCGTTAAGGTTCCGTCGTACCTTGCCTCCTCGTCTTCGTCTCTCTTCTCATGCTCCTCGATTTCCAATTCGGCGGTGAGCAGTCTTGTATCTTCTTGGAATTCAATCATACATACACATTACGTACGTAAACGTGTATGTATTAATGTATTATAGACTGTTTTGGATGCTGCTATAGTAATGAATTCAAACAATCTTCTGTTTGATATCTGATTTGGTCTGTGGAGATGAGCGTAATGCATTTATGTTCTAACTTATTATTTTTTTTTTTTGCCAGAAATGCAATTTGCCGAAAGCACTGAATCTTGGCAACGGGACGACACTTCCAAAGTATTTTGATTCTTCTTCCCGGTTGGAGAAACCATTTGAGTAGTAGTAGAGCCAACACAAAGCTCAAGCTCTTCTCTGGTACTGCAAATCCAGCCCTTTCTCAGGTTTGTTTTTTCCTCCTCAGTCTTCTTCTTCTGATCATGTTTTTTTTTTTTAAATCTCTCTCTCTCTCTCTCTCTCTCTCTCTCTCTCTCTCTCTCTCTCTCTCTCTCTCTCTCTCTCTCTCTCTCTCTCTCTCTCTCTCTCTCTCTCTCTCTCTCTCTCTCTCTCTCTCTCTCTCTCTCTCTCTCTCTCTGTGAAGGAAATTGCTTGGTATATGGGCTTGGAGCTTGGCAAGATTAGCATCAAGAGGTTTTTTTTTTTTTTTTTTTTTTTTAGCATCAAGAGGTTTGCTGATGGGGAAGTCTACGTTCAGCTCAAAGAGAGTGTTAGAGGCTGCGATGTCTTCTTGGTGCAGCCTACTTGCACTCCAACTAATGAGAATCTCATGGAGCTTTTGATCTTGGTCGATGCTTGCCGTAGAGCTTCCGCTAAGAAAGTTACTGCTGTGATTCCCTACTTTGGATACGCAAGAGCTGATAGAAAGGTACCAACAATTAATCTCTCCTTTTCTTTTTGCAAAAAGAGGTTTCAAGCAAAATTTTAAAACTTATTGTATATTCTAGACTCAAGGGCGTGAATCCATTGCTGCCAAACTGGTTGCAAACCTTGTAACGGAGGCAGGTGCGGATCGGGTTCTTGCATGTGATCTTCATTCAGGACAGTCCATGGGTTATTTTGACATAAGGGCTGTTCCTTTGGTTGCCGCAGGTACCGGCGGTAAAGGCAGCGTCAATATTCTGCGTCACATTTCGTTGACGCAGGAAGCTACACTGACGCTGCATCCGAACGCCGCGTCCTGCGGCGTCAGCCGGTAAAACAGGTTAATGTTTATTAATTATTTTAAATATCATGATAAATATATAGATATCAAAATAAATAAATTAAATAATAATATTAATTAAACTAATGATTTATCCTAAAATTATGGAAAATATGAAAAGTAAGAAAATTAACTAAAGAAACTGATTAATTAAGATATATTAGTATACTTATATATAAATTTTATAATAATTTGTATTTGATCAATATTTTCAGTAAAAATCAGAGAAATTATCTATAATATTAATCATTAAAATTATAAAATGAGAGAAAGTAATGATGATATTATCGATATATATTATTAATATCTATTTATAAATTAAATTTCCTAAATATCAAGTTTATTATATATTAAATTTTTTTTACAAATATTAATATATATATATATATATCCGTAAAATAGGTTCATGTTTATCTTGATTTAAATATCATGATAAATATATAGATATCAAAATAAAAAACTTAATAATAATATTAATTAAACTGATGATTTATCTTAAAATCATGGAAAAGATGACAAGTAAGCAAATTAACTAAAATTATGGAAAAGATAAGCCAAATCACTTCATAAATAATAGTATAGATAAATATTTTGATATCTGCGTTGAACATATATTCAAAAGTTAATATTTTAATTTTGAAATCTTTATTATTTTTTTAAATGATTATAAATTATAAGATAGAGTCTTGATGGAGACTCCAATGTATATCCTCCTAAGGGCACATATGTACTGTGTGATAAGGGAAGGCGTTTTCAAGAACCTGTTTTTGTGTAATCAAACCGGTTTTAATTTCAGATCCAACATTAACCATTGACTTGGCAACCACTTTTGATTTTGATTGAATCTATACTATCAAAAGAGAAGGAGTCCTAAAAAAATATACTTGTGGAAAGTTATTGCATCTATTCATTAATTATTTATTATATTATGGTGCTACTTTTATTTTCTCTAACCATACAGTAGTCTAAATAATTGATTCTTTGTTATGTTGAGATTTGTTTTTTTTCATGCTGAGATTTCGTATTCCTTTAACCAATTATAACTAATAGACATAATTACCACATAAATTCAGTAACCGTTAGCAAACTTCAATAGCCCATTTGATTAATTTCACATTTTTGTCACATACACTAAATTTCTTATCACCAAGATCCTACACTCTTTAAAAATATTAAACAAACCCATACTCGTATATTAGTATGTTGATATGTTCAAAATTCCAAAAAAGTCAATATTTTGGTCTATGTAGATATTAACTACTCTTTCAATGAAAAACACTATTATTTTTGGAGTGCATAACTTATGAAGTTTAATATACCACCAATACTGCAATTCAAAAATTACACTAGAATAAATTAATAAATAGTATCAAATATATTACCATTCCAAAATTAGTGCGTACAAAAGATGTGTTACCCATAAGTTATACCGAATTTGATCACTATGTGCTAACTAACTTAATATTTCACAAAATAGGGTAATTCTCCTTAATAGACCATTTTCAAGATTTGATCACAAAAATATATCACAAGGAGAAAAATGACCAAAATGTTTCATTTAATAGGTAAAAAGACACTAATACCCTAGATATATAAAAAATAAAAAACTAAAATTTTTTTTTTTAAAAAATAATTTTTTTTATAGTTTTAGATTATATTTTCAAATTCAAAATTTTTTATAATTTTTTTTTTCGAATTTGTTTAATTGTTTTTTCAAATTTTCTTTTTGTAATTCGAAAATACTTTTTGAAACAGTTTTTAAAATTTTTATTTTAAAATTTTTAATATTTATTTTTTGTTTTATAAAATTTTAAATCTCAATCCCAAATCTCCACCCCTTAACTCTAAACCCAAATGTTTGGATTAGTTAACCTTAGGGGTATAAATGTATATTTACCTCTTTAATGAAACATTTTGATCATTTCGATCCTTAGAATCTATATTTGTGACATAAACCTTTTTAGTGCTATCTTAGAGTATTTTCCTAAAAATATCTTAAAACTATCATAAAATTAATTTTCAAATCTAAAATAAATAAAATATAAACTTATAATAGGTGAGTAATAAAAAACTAATATTGTCATATCAATTGATTTTGTTTTTCCTTTCTATTACTATTTTTTCATTTTTTGAATGACATATAAAAAAAATTCATCAAATTCTAAGGAATCACAAGCTTATTCAATTTATGCAACATTAAAAATTATATTAGTAATTTAATCAAATGTTTAAAAAATATGTGTTATATCGGATCAACCGGTATCGGACGCATGTGAATAGGGGATTTTTGGATTTTTACCGTATTTTTACCAAATTTTGTTTTGTACTATATACATGTCACTTGATCAATCGGTTCGACCACAAGTCTAGATTATGTATGAAAACACTATGAAAATACTGTTTGAAACTCGAACATTATAATAGAAAAACTTTTAAATTACTTATTTCTAATAAAAATTTATAAATCTATTCAAATTTTATCAAACGGTCAACAAAAAAAATCTACGATTTTAAGCGGGGGTCAAAATCTAGTTAAGCGTTAAATTCCAACTGGTTTCCCTCCCATTAAAAAGAAGTGTACCATAAAATCAAGATTTTGCTGAAAGCTCTTAATTAATTTGAAGGTTTGATTAAGAGTTAATGAATATTTTTACACCAAAAAGAAAATTATACATATTTATGACAAAAAAATATTTATATGAGATTTTCATCATGACGCAAAGAGTATCGTCAGGCATGGACTCTGTAAATTGACTTAGGGTGATTACTATAAAATCAAGACTAGCGCTTGATCCGCCCATCCGTGCGGGTATTTATTTTTATTTTTAAAAAATATAAATTTATCTTATATAAATGTATATATATATATATTTTAAAATCTAATAACATAAAGTAGAAAGGGATTCTCTTCTCAGCCTGCCAGGTCATCAAATAGGTGAAGGAGAGCTCAACACCTGTCTAAGTCTCACGTTTAAAACTCAACTCTATTTAAAGTGAATGTACATGATCATCATTCTCTATTGTAACATGAATAACATGAATTCTTTAGTTATTAATCAACTCCAGATAACTACACAATAAAAATATCAAATAGTTTACAGAGTTTTTGATTTTCAGATTGAACTAAAAAATCAAAATAAAGAAGACGGAAACGTTGTTTGCTTTATGAAACCAAAAAAAATAACACTGAAATGCATATAGAGAAACAATCTAAAATTAATAACAAACATTTAAAAATGGTTGTTTAGATGAACATTAAAAATTCAGTTATGCCTCTTATTCATGAGAAGCACATTTTATTACATAGAACATTCACTGTTTTCTTAAGAAATATTATGTAAATATAACATTTATTACATAGAATACTTCTTTTGTGCCAACCTTCCAAGCTGCTGATGCGCGACCCTTCTTGGTGGCGACACCACTGGAAGATGTTCCTCAATATGATGATTCCTCATGATCATTGCCATCATCCTTAACCTTAGAGAGTACTGAACTGCCACCAGGCATGTCATCCCCATTATCATCATCATTATTTGATGTTAGTCACGACAACAACTCCTGGATCATCTCCAAAGCCTTCCAGCTTATTGTGAAACGCCACTGCTTGCGAGTCAAACAGAGTCATAGTGACAGATACATCACTGCCAACAGAGAAACAATAATATGAAATAACCATCGTATATTTACTCAGTTATGAAAATGATGAATAGCTTTATACGAAGAGATATTAACTTATCCATCTTGATCGCTGCCATAACACGTTCTATTCCCTGAGGAACGTCACTCACTATACTCTTCACAGCAGCGAGTTCTCCAATTATTTCTGAGAGTTAATGGAGCGCTCAATTATTTATCGGTTTCAATAATGAATTTGGGATGAATCAGATATTAAGCGGATGTACCTGGAAGATGTGTGCTTGTATTGGCTAGGCCATGAAGCGAATCGTGATTTCAGAACCTAAACCGTTGTTCAGGTATTGGTGAGACTGATATGGTTAACTCATCAAAGTGGTTGAATCACTGAACCGAATTGAGAGTCGGTTAGGCTGAAGCTCTGATTGCACTGTGTCACATCGAACCCGCTTAATGTGAACAGAGAATAGGCCTCGAGACGGCGTCGGAAGGTGGCGAGACGGTTGAATTTGGCATCATTGTCGACTGAAAAACGTCTAAAATAAATCAAATAAACAAACGGGTTCAAGATTTATCTTTTTAAATAGTTTGGAAAATGATCTTTTTACAGTTTTGAAGATTTATGAGTATAAAAGCCAGAAATAATTAACAGAAAATGAGTTCATGAGTTTCAAGAACGGAGAACCTTAGCATCGATGAAGATCATGTCAACGACCATCATCTTGACACCGCATCTAAAATTTATGGCTTCCCAGAATAGAGCAAGAGCAACCTCACCTCGATGGTGGATGAACAACTGCCAGCCTTCAAATCAGCAAGTAGAACAACGTATTGCTTACCCATTGTAATGAGAAATTATCATCGAATGCTTTTGGAATTGTGAGGAAGATTCTCAATGCATGAGGACTAATCTTTTTATAGGTAGAGATCTAAGAAGATAAAGAGACATTGACTGCATAATTGTGGTTGTAGTGGGTCGTGAGAGAAAAGCAAGATTTAATGATGTTGAATCAATGCTGAATCGCTGAACTTGTAACGACAACGGGTAACAAAACGAAACGCTGCTAAACTCCATCGCAGCTTTTCAGAAAATGAGAAACCCTAACGGGGATACCATTTACAAAGGGAAGGCGACTCACGTGTCAATTTTGGGCCAATATTCAGAAAGTCTTCAGTCCAACATAATATCCTGAAGTCCAGAGAATATACATGAATTTAAAAGCCCATTTTAAAGAAAGAATAGCGAAACTTACGTGAGACTTGGACAGGTGTTGAGCTCTCCTTCACCTATTTGATGACCTGGCAGGCTGAGAAGAGAATCCCTTTCTACTTTATGTTATTAGATGGGCTTTTAAATTCATGTATATTCTCTGGACTTCAGGATATTATGTTGGACTGAAGACTTTCTGAATATTGGCCCAAAATTGACACGTGAGTCGCCTTCCCTTTGTAAATGGTATCCCCGTTAGGGTTTCTCATTTTCTGAAAAGCTGCGATGGAGTTTAGCAGCGTTTCGTTTTGTTACCCGTTGTCGTTACAAGTTCAGCGATTCAGCATTGATTCAACATCATTAAATCTTGCTTTTCTCTCACGACCCACTACAACCACAATTATGCAGTCAATGTCTCTTTATCTTCTTAGATCTCTACCTATAAAAAGATTAGTCCTCATGCATTGAGAATCTTCCTCACAATTCCAAAAGCATTCGATGATAATTTCTCATTACAATGGGTAAGCAATACGTTGTTCTACTTGCTGATTTGAAGGCTGGCAGTTGTTCATCCACCATCGAGGTGAGGTTGCTCTTGCTCTATTCTGGGAAGCCATAAATTTTAGATGCGGTGTCAAGATGATGGTCGTTGACATGATCTTCATCGATGCTAAGGTTCTCCGTTCTTGAAACTCATGAACTCATTTTCTGTTAATTATTTCTGGCTTTTATACTCATAAATCTTCAAAACTGTAAAAAGATCATTTTCCAAACTATTTAAAAAGATAAATCTTGAACCCGTTTGTTTATTTGATTTATTTTAGACGTTTTTCAGTCGACAATGATGCCAAATTCAACCGTCTCGCCACCTTCCGACGCCGTCTCGAGGCCTATTCTCTGTTCACATTAAGCGGGTTCGATGTGACACAGTGCAATCAGAGCTTCAGCCTAACCGACTCTCAATTCGGTTCAGTGATTCAACCACTTTTGATGAGTTAACCATATCAGTCTCACCAATACCTGAACAACGGTTTAGGTTCTGAAATCACGATTCGCTTCATGGCCTAGCCAATACAAGCACACATCTTCCAGGTACATCCGCTTAATATCTGATTCATCCCAAATTCATTATTGAAACCGATAAATAATTGAGCGCTCCATTAACTCTCAGAAATAATTGGAGAACTCGCTGCTGTGAAGAGTATAGTGAGTGACGTTCCTCAGGGAATAGAACGTGTTATGGCAGCGATCAAGATGGATAAGTTAATATCTCTTCGTATAAAGCTATTCATCATTTTCATAACTGAGTAAATATACGATGGTTATTTCATATTATTGTTTCTCTGTTGGCAGTGATGTATCTGTCACTATGACTCTGTTTGACTCGCAAGCAGTGGCGTTTCACAATAAGCTGGAAGGCTTTGGAGATGATCCAGGAGTTGTTGTCGTGACTAACATCAAATAATGATGATGATAATGGGGATGACATGCCTGGTGGCAGTTCAGTACTCTCTAAGGTTAAGGATGATGGCAATGATCATGAGGAATCATCATATTGAGGAACATCTTCCAGTGGTGTCGCCACCAAGAAGGGTCGCGCATCAGCAGCTTGGAAGGTTGGCACAAAAGAAGTATTCTATGTAATAAATGTTATATTTACATAATATTTCTTAAGAAAACAGTGAATGTTCTATGTAATAAAATGTGCTTCTCATGAATAAGAGGCATAACTGAATTTTTAATGTTCATCTAAACAACCATTTTTAAATGTTTGTTATTAATTTTAGATTGTTTCTCTATATGCATTTCAGTGTTATTTTTTTTGGTTTCATAAAGCAAACAACGTTTCCGTCTTCTTTATTTTGATTTTTTAGTTCAATCTGAAAATCAAAAACTCTGTAAACTATTTGATATTTTTATTGTGTAGTTATCTGGAGTTGATTAATAACTAAAGAATTCATGTTATTCATGTTACAATAGAGAATGATGATCATGTACATTCACTTTAAATAGAGTTGAGTTTTAAATCATGATATTCATCTGTTGCGTTACTCGCAAGTCAGCACCTTTTTGTTAACCCTTGCGGTTACAAATATACGCTGGGTGCATTTACTCACTCATAAAACCATTCCCATTAAAACCAAAAACAGTCCATGCTCCTTCATTCACCGTTTAGCTACCTCATATCCTTAACCATCATCTAAAATACTCAGAGAATCTGTTAACATTGAAACCACAACAAGAATACTCAGACATGGTTAAGAAAGAAGCCAAGGGTAGAGCTAAAGCGGTTAACGGCGAGCAGAGCAATAGCAACCAAGGTCGTCGTGTCGTAAACGCAGACTCAGTCAATGATACTGACGTTGACGATGAATTCATCTCATGTAACTAAAGTTGCTTTAAAAACAAAATGTTTGGGTTGATGTTTCTTGGAAAATTATGGGAATTTATAAATCCATCCAAGACAGGCAAACAGAGGCGCTCATGGTTAGATGCTAAGTATCTCTCTCAGGAGACACTTAAAAATTTCAGCTATCATTCACCAACAAGTACAACTACAGTTATTTGCTGTCTGTCATGCTTTTTTCTTCTGGAAAATAAATAAACAGAATTGAGATTATATAGAACTCTCCACCAAATGGTTAAGAGTCTCATTAGAACATTGCTATATACCGCATCCACATTTACGATTTTCAAGTTTATATGAAACTTCCATCTATTGGATCCTGTCTGACATGATCTATCTCACATAGTAATTGCAGCACGATTAGCTCGACAAACACGGTGATGAGGCCATCCAAGTAGAGGTTCCCATAGTTAGGCGCGGTCCGACTACCCGGAGTGGAACCAGGGCCTTGCGAGAAGGTTTCACCAAAGCTGTCCAGCATATCCTTGATCAAGATGGACAGACTGACCAGGACCAGCTGCTGATTGAGAAGATGGTCCAGTTGAAGATTCAAGATCAAGCCGGCCCAAAGGAGGTTCAGGACGCGGCCGACCCGATCCAGTTCAGACTCAACCAAGCCGGACTTCTCATCTCCACATCCGAGCTTGGTCCAGACTCAGTTTCCATTTCATCCACTCCAACTCTTTCCGGTTCTGAGATCTAGCCGACCACCAAGGGGAGTAGCATGTGTTGTACTCTTTTTCCTCACCAGGTTTTGTCCCATTGGGTTTTCTTGGTAAGGTTTTAATGAGGCAACATGCAAGCATGCTATTAGCCTTGGTCTAAGCCTTCTCAAACCGACAACCAGATGTCTGGTTTATTTTAATTTATTTGGTTAAGACTTTGGGCTAATGTTTCAGCCTCATTTCCGGCCAGCTTGTTTAAGGCCTTTTATCTTTGAGTCTCATAAGGGATAAACCCTATATAACTCCATGAAGTTGGCGATTTTTGCCTAAGTCTTTTATGAAATAATTTTGCCTTTGCAAACCTAAAACCCTAAGTCTTTTTCTGTGAGAAACAAGAGAGAGCAGCCGAATCTTATCAAGCTTCAAACCACCAAGCTTGTGGCGATTCTTCACCTCCATTCCACCCACCGATTTGCCTTGAGAGTGATACACATCCAGCAAGCCAAATCCCATAGCTATCCACCTCCATCCACTGTTCTTGTTGAGAGAGATACACATCCAGCAACAAGGATCCATCCCCCATACTTCTATCCTTCTTTCGTTTTGTTTTATCTTTCATCATATAGTTCTAGCTTTTTCCATTCATTATAAAAACTCATAAAAAGTCCTATTTGCTTCTGTTCTTCATTGATCATATTGTTTTCTTCCTGTTCCTTATTTTGATTCATAAAAACTCATAAAAATAGTGTCCTTTTGTTTCAGGAACCAGATCGGCCAACTCCCAACCCATCGCGACCGTCTAGCCGTCCCATAACCGTCCGTCCGTCCTGTCCAGTCCGACTTCTCGAACCTCAGACTGTCCGTCCGTGCAGACTGCTTCCCGGCCTGTATCATTTTGGTATCAGAGCTCAAAGCTCCTAAACCTTCGGTTGTATCCTATCCTTGTTACCTTTGTTAATTGTTTGGTTCATCATCTTGTCTTTTAAAAAAAAAAAATTGCATTTGTTCTTGCTGTTCTTGGCGAGTTCAAACTTGTTTCTTTCCTGCATATCTTTTGATCCGTTTTTGTGCATTCTCCATTCTAGTAATCTGTTTTTGGCATCCAGCGATTTCACTTTCCTTTTTGATCGGATTTCCATTTAATTGCATTTACTTTTTTTCTCTTGGCTTGCACTTCAAGTTTTTCCATATTTAAAAAAAAAAAAAAAAGATTGCACTTTCCTATTTTTAAACTTTCGATTTTTACAAAAAAAAAAAGGAAGATTTACATTCAATGCATATCATAGTTAAATAACCTTTTCCTTTTTCTTTTACCCTTTTGCAAATCACTCTTTCTTTTCCTCTCTTGTCGCAGGAGACATGGGAGACCTAAATGGAGCACCCACACAAGCCGAGATCAATGCTCAGCTGATGGCTAACCATGCTGAACTCCAAGCCACACTGGCTACTGTGACTGAGCAGCTGGCTCAGATAGCAGGAAGGGATCGAGCTAATGCTCCCCGGCCGAGGAGGAGAAACCAACCCCTTCCGGAAGAACAACAGTCCCAATCCAGTGAGGACAACTCGGACACTGACCGTACCGAACCGGAAGAGCCGCGGCGCAAACGGGCCGGACGTGGGAACCGACGGGAGTATCGGGTCCAAGGCGATGGGAGCCCGGTCCGAAGGAGATTCCGAGACGATGAAGTAGCTTGGCAAGGAGGCAAGGATCTCAAACTTACTCCTCCGACCTTTGCTGGAAAGGTTGACCCGGACGCCTACATTGAATGGGAGAGGCGCATGGAGTACATCTTTGAATACTACCGCTATACCGAGGCCAAGAAGATCGCCTTAGCCGCAGCCCAACTGACGGACAATGCCCTAACCTGGTGGGACAGGGAAGTAGCCGAGGTTGGCAGGGTCTATAGGATTGAGACTTGGGATGAGATGCGAGCTAAGCTCCGTGCAAGGTATATTCCCTCATATTATCAGCGGGACTTACTAAAACGTTTTCGCAAGTTGTCTCAGGGTACTAGGTCCGTAGAGGAGTACTTTGAGGAGTTTGAGGCTCTCAAGAACAAGCTCAGGACGCGCGAGACCGAAGAGGTTATGATGGCTCAGTTCTTGGAAGGCCTTCAAGACCGCATCGCTCGCAAGGTGGAGAGGCAGACCTACGTCAACTTCAATGATCTCCTCCACTATGCCATCCAGGCCGAGCAGCACATTAAAAGGAAGAACGCCTCTAGTGCCAGGAACAAGACGCCATGGGCTTCAACCGGATCCAAGGGGGCTGAGAAGAACAAATCCATTGAAGTGGAAAACCGGTTCAAGAAGAGCCAAACCGACCAGTCCAAACCAGGTTCATCCGAACCAGGTAAGGGACAAACACAAGCTCAAAGAACTCGTGATATTACTTGTTTCAAATGTCAGGGGAAGGGGCACTACGCCAGGGACTGTCCGAACAAGCGTGTCATGATCCTTAAGGCAGACGGCGAGTATGAGTCCCAAGACGAGGCCGATGTAGAGATGGCCGACTCAGGAGACGAGATAGTGGACTATGCTGAAACTGGTGAGCTACTGGTGGTCAGACGAGCTCTCAGTGCTCTCTTTGATCCAGAAACCGTCCAACGAGAGAACATCTTCCATACTAGATGTAGCGTGGAAGGCAAGGTATGTAGTCTAATTATTGATGGTGGCTCTTGCACTAACGTGGCCAGCAGGTACCTTGTTGAGAAGTTAGGGCTAGCAAAGTTGCCACACCCCAGGCCATACAAGCTCAAGTGGCTCAATGATGAGACGGAGCTTAAAATCTCGGAGCAAGTTGTTGTTTCCTTTTGTATTGGTAAGTACCAGGACCAGGTGAAGTGTGATGTGGTTCCTATGCAAGCCGGTCATCTACTGTTAGGGAGGCCTTGGCAGTTTGACAAGGAGACTATTCACCATGGGAGGACTAACATCTACAGCTTTACCCACAACAACAAGAAGCACAGCCTGGCTCCTCTCAGTCCACAAGAGGTGTACGAGATGCAGAGGGCCATGGATCAGTCTGGATTGTTTAGTAAAACTAACCTTTACATCTCTTCTAGTAAATTGATTAAATCATTGCAGCAAGACACACAGGTGCTACTAATGGTTTTCAAGGAAGGTTGTTTTGCAGGTTTTGAGGCACCAGATTGTCCAGCTGAGATGCAAGGACTAATGGACCAGTACAAGGACGTGTTCCCTGAAGAGATACCAGCCGGCTTACCACCCCTCCGAGGCATCGAACATCAGATAGACTTTGTGCCAGGCGCCCCACTTCCAAACCGAGCCGCATACCGAGTCAATCCGGAGGAGGCTAAGGAGCTGGAGAGACAGGTCCAAGACCTCATGGACAAGGGATACATTCGAGAGAGTCTCAGCCCATGTGCAGTACCCGTCCTATTGGTGCCTAAGAAGGATGGAACGTGGCGTATGTGTGTTGATTGCCGAGCCATCAACAACATCACCATAAAATATCGGTACCCCATTCCTAGACTTGATGATATGTTAGATGAACTGAGTGGTTCCACCGTGTTTTCCAAGATTGATCTTAGGAGTGGCTATCACCAAGTTCGGATGAAGGAGGGAGACGAGTGGAAGACTGCTTTCAAGACCAAGCAAGGCTTGTATGAGTGGCTGGTGATGCCATTTGGTCTTACCAACGCCCCTAGTACCTTCATGAGGCTTATGAACGAGGTTCTAAGGCCTTACATTGGTAAATTTGTGGTTGTCTATTTTGATGACATATTGATCTATAGTCAGTGCTTATCCGATCACATTAGTCATGTAGAACAGGTTTTGAAGGCTCTCAGGCAGGAAGGACTCTTTGCCAATCTCAAGAAGTGTGTATTTTGCACTGACCAGTTAATATTTTTAGGCTTTGTTGTGAGTTCACAGGGTTTGAAGGTCGATGAGGAGAAGATCAAGGCCATCCAAGACTGGCCCACACCGACCACTATTGGGCAAGTCCGAAGTTTCCATGGCCTAGCCAGCTTCTATAGGCGGTTTGTCAAGGACTTCAGCACCATTGCCGCACCCATGACCTCAGTGATCAAGAAGAATGTATCCTTTGTTTGGGGCCCTGCCCAAGAGGAGTCTTTCAACAAGCTTAAATATAGTTTAACTCATGCACCCGTTCTTACACTCCCTGATTTTAATAAAACTTTTGAGATTGAGTGTGATGCATCAGGTACAGGCATTGGAGCTGTCCTCACTCAAGGGGGCCGACCAGTGGCATTCTTTAGTGAGAAACTGAGTGGAGCTGCCCTCAACTACCCAACCTATGACAAAGAGCTATACGCTCTAGTAAGGTCCCTTGAAACTTGGCAGCATTACCTTTTGTCTAAGGAATTTGTTATTCATACAGATCATGAGACACTTAAGCACTTGAGGGGACAGACCACACTCAAGAAGAGGCACGCCAGATGGCTCGAGTTCGTGGAGACCTTTCCCTATGTGATCAAGTACAAGAAGGGCAAGGACAATGTGGTGGCCGATGCACTGTCCCGGAGACACACTCTCATTGTGACCATGGAGGCCAAGATCATGGGTTTCGAACATATTAAAGAATCTTATGCCACTGATCTTGATTTTAATGAAGTTTTCAGGAACACTGAGAAGGGGGCTTTTGGGCCATACTACCAGCATGAGGGGTTCCTGTTCAAGGGAAAGAGGCTGTGCATTCCCAAAGGAGCCATGAGGGAACTGCTGGTTCGGGAGGCCCATGGTGGCGGCCTCATGGGACACTTTGGTCGGGACAAGACCTTGAGTGTCCTAACTGAACATTTCTTTTGGCCAAACATGAAGAGGGATGTGGAGAGCATATGCGCCAAGTGCACTACTTGCCTCAAAACCAAGTCCAGGTCACATCCTTACGGTTTACAAATGCCATTACCGATTCCTAACCACCCTTGGGTAGACATTTCTATGGACTTTGTGCTGGGTTTACCCAAGATAAACCACAAGGATTCCATTTTTGTAGTGGTAGACAGGTTCTCCAAGATGGCCCATTTCATAGCCTGTAACACCACTAATGATGCCACTCAGACCGCCGACCTATTCTTCAAAGAAGTGGTTCGACTACATGGTGTTCCTCGAACCATTGTGTCTGACCGTGATACCAAGTTCCTCAGCCATTTCTGGAGAACACTATGGGGCAAGTTCGGAACCAAGCTACTATTCTCGACCACTTGCCATCCCCAGACCGACGGCCAGACTGAGGTAGTAAACCGTACGCTTTCTCAACTGTTGAGAGCTACGGTCGGTAAGAATTTAAGAAATTGGTTGTCTTGTTTGCCTTTTGTTGAGTTTGCTTATAACCATGCTAGGCACTCTA
Organism: Brassica rapa; assembly: GCF_000309985.2. Taxonomy (NCBI): domain Eukaryota; kingdom Viridiplantae; phylum Streptophyta; class Magnoliopsida; order Brassicales; family Brassicaceae; genus Brassica; species Brassica rapa. Next base: position 17,152,601 of record NC_024799.2, on the reverse strand, counting down.
CTACTAACCTGTCACCTTTTGAGATTGTTTATGGGTTTCAGCCAGAGACTCCTTTAGACTTCACCGAACTGCCCAGCTCTATGTACCGCAGTCGTGATGGAGCCGCCAAGGCAGAGTTTGTTAAGAATATGCACCTAAAGGTCAAGGAGAGGATAGAAGCCAAGGCGGCTAAGGTCAAGGCCAAGTATGACCAAAAGAGGAAGGAGGTACTGTTCGAACCCGGGGACTTGGTGTGGTTACACATGCGGCCCGAGAGGTTTCCAGAAGCCCGGAAGTCCAAGCTCTCTCCTCGTGGGACAGGGCCATTCCGCATCCTAAAGAAGATCAATGACAACGCCTATATCCTTGACCTCCCTGCTGAATTTAAAATTTCACATACTTTCAATGTCTCGGATTTGTCTCCTTTCCATGCAGATAGTGATGACTTTGCAGATGATGGTGTTCTGAGGCAAGAACCTCTTCAAGAGGGAGGGAATGATGAGGCCATCCAAGTAGAGGTTCCCATAGTTAGGCGCGGTCCGACTACCCGGAGTGGAACCAGGGCCTTGCGAGAAGGTTTCACCAAAGCTGTCCAGCATATCCTTGATCAAGATGGACAGACTGACCAGGACCAGCTGCTGATTGAGAAGATGGTCCAGTTGAAGATTCAAGATCAAGCCGGCCCAAAGGAGGTTCAGGACGCGGCCGACCCGATCCAGTTCAGACTCAACCAAGCCGGACTTCTCATCTCCACATCCGAGCTTGGTCCAGACTCAGTTTCCATTTCATCCACTCCAACTCTTTCCGGTTCTGAGATCTAGCCGACCACCAAGGGGAGTAGCATGTGTTGTACTCTTTTTCCTCACCAGGTTTTGTCCCATTGGGTTTTCTTGGTAAGGTTTTAATGAGGCAACATGCAAGCATGCTATTAGCCTTGGTCTAAGCCTTCTCAAACCGACAACCAGATGTCTGGTTTATTTTAATTTATTTGGTTAAGACTTTGGGCTAGTGTTTCAGCCTCATTTTCGGCCAGCTTGTTTAAGGCCTTTTATCTTTGAGTCTCATAAGGGGTAAACCCTATATAACTCCATGAAGTTGGCGATTTTTGCCTAAGTCTTTTATGAAATAATTTTGCCTTTGCAAACCTAAAACCCTAAGTCTTTTTCTGTGAGAAACAAGAGAGAGCAGCCGAATCTTATCAAGCTTCAAACCACCAAGCTTGTGGCGATTCTTCACCTCCATTCCACCCACCGATTTGCCTTGAGAGTGATACACATCCAGCAAGCCAAATCCCATAGCTATCCACCTCCATCCACTGTTCTTGTTGAGAGAGATACACATCCAGCAACAAGGATCCATCCCCCATACTTCTATCCTTCTTTCGTTTTTGTTTTATCTTTCATCATATAGTTCTAGCTTTTTCCATTCATTATAAAAACTCATAAAAAGTCATATTTGCTTCTGTTCTTCATTGATCATATTGTTTTCTTCCTGTTCCTTATTTTGATTCATAAAAATAGTGTCCTTTTGTTTCAGGAACCAGATCGGCCAACTCCCAACCCATCGCGACCGTCTAGCCGTCCCATAACCGTCCGTCCGTCCTGTCCAGTCCGACTTCTCGAACCTCAGACTGTCCGTCCGTGCAGACTGCTTCCCGGCCTGTATCACACGGATGCTCCTGGGAGCTACTAAATCGACGCATATTGTATCAGAAGGTTAGTCACAATTAATCGTTTCTTCTGCAAGTAACATTCTCAGCGCCCATAACTCATCAAAATTCCTTTATTTCTTCAGCTAAAACTCAAACATTTAAAAGACGTGGAAGAGGAAGAACTCACGCTTTACCAGGTACAAAAATGCATGTATATAACGACTATACTTTTCAAGCTTAACAACCAATAGTGACAACAATTACTATCACCATTAGTTCAAAAAAAAAAAAACAATTACTATCACCAATATACATTCCATTCGCAGTCCAAACACACCAAATACCAAATTATAACAACAATTATACAAACCATGATAACTGGAAAATCAAATCCCGCTCATATTTGAAAATGATCCATTGGCCAAGCCAACTGTTGCTGGATTTGGACAGTTTATTATTTTTTTTATTTTAGATTTTGACTCATATCCTTTATTATAGTTTAGCCCCATACCAATTTAGATGGAAAATTAATTTATCTAATAGGTTTTTATGATAATAATACAATTATTTTATTTTGAATTTTGGAAGATTATAAAACAATTAATTCCTCATCTTTCTGAGGAAACAACTATCCATTTGACTTATTATATGTAAACAACTATTAATTTTAAAGACATTGGTTTTCATATTTGGAGTTAATTAATAACTATTTTAAGAGATAGTAATACATAATGGATTAAAAAAAGTTAATACGACAATAAGACCACAACAAAAAAATGAATAGATAATAAAAAAATCAAAAATAATTGTTAGGAAAAATATAATAAAGTACAGGAAAAAAATAAATATAAAAACAAAAATGAATATTCTTTTTATATAAAAGAGATATATTAAGTTATTCTAACTAAATAAATGTAGAATGTATTCTAAATATGTATGTGAAGGATTCTTAAAAAAACTATAAACATAGATCCACAAGTGTGAAAAAATAAAATATATAGTTATATAATCGAATAAGAGACACACGATATAAAATAATGTAAGAGAATGGATAAAACTAGATAGCTTCAAGCTAAACAAATAAATCAACAATTCTACACCATCAAAATAAAAACAGAATAAAACTTCAAATACAAAATCTTAAGAAAAAAATTAGTTAATTGTAATGAGAATGAAACTGAATAAAGAATAACAATAAATAAAATAAAATAAAATAACAATCAATAAAATAATGATTCATACTAATATAGAACAAAACAATTTAAAATACAAATAAATATTAAACAAAAATCAAAAATATTTACTCTAATTATTTAAATTATCTTTAAATTATTTTTAAATTATCATCCCGCCCGTAGGGCGGGCCGACCCTAGTTTTATATATATTAAATAATTTTTAGCATTTAAAAAAATTTATAATTAAGAATGAATAATTTTATTTTATTTTTTTATCTGTCAATTTTATTATCTATATTTTTAAAATATGATCCGTATGTTCGTGTAAATGTATTTTTTATGGATCAAAATTTAATGTAAAATAAAAGTGTCATCTATGGTTATATTTGATTTCTACGATAAAAAAATCAATATATCATTTATTTTGTGTGTTTTATATTATGTATTTTATAACATTTTCTTGAGTTTTTGACATAGTTAATTATACTAAAATAAAAAATAACCAACCCGTAATAATGGACATCTTATTACATTTTTGGAATTGATTAAGTATAATTTAATGTTTACCTAGATTATAGAAAATATTTCTAAAATAAATGACACTTAATTTATTGTACTTCAATTTAGGAAAATGCATTAATAAAACAGAAAAAAAAACAAGCATTAAAATAGACAGTTTAATAATTAGTCAGTGGCATAGAAGTGTAAATAAGTTTGAAAACTAAAGGGTAATTTTAAATGATACTTCTCTTTTAATAATAGAGATATCTTGAAACACAAAAGCCAAATAAACAAAAAGAATTTGTTGACTGAAGCACACTGCAAGAAAACGTTTTAGATTAAGAATGTTCCTTTAAAAAATGATAATAAATAAAAGTGAGATAACTTCATTTTAAAATACTCTTATCATTTGAATTATTTATTTATTTTAAAGAGAGTCGAGAGCCTGCTAAGGAAACAACGGAGGCTGGGGCTGAAGATGTGTCTGAATCACCCCAAAAAGATCCTGGAAATGATCTTGAACAGAAATCTGAAACAGAACCGATAGAAGGAAAAGAAGTCATGTCAGAAGACATGAAGCCGAACGTCTGTAATAATAATATTTCTGGCGTGGACGCTGGTTCACACAGTCCTCACGGATCTAACGGATTGGGGGCAGGACGTACAGCACCACAAGAAAATTTGGCAGTTTCGGATGAACACACATATTCAATGGATCCGCCTTCGGGTAGGAACACTGAGATGAACTTCACGATGACTAGCATGGCCAGTGGTGAGACGTTGACGGACAGCATACAAGAGATGGAATTTCCTCAGAGCCAGTCATCGACATCTCAACAAACCTTGGAGAAAAGCAAGAGGCTGAAAATGAGATAGATGACCCTGATGCCGGTGAATATGGATATGCTTCTCAGTTTGATGAAGGAACTTCCCAAGCTCTAGGGCATGCGTTGCCTGAGCAAGTGAACACACAAATATGAGAGAGGGAATCCGAGGACGAAAAACAAACCTGCTGTTCAGTCCAAACCGTCTATCAGGAATAGCAGCACCGCTGAACCGGTCCAAGAACCAGATACAGATAGGACCCTTCAAGAGAACTCCTCTCATATCCAGAATGTTGGTGATGGCAACAGCAGGATGGACTCTATGGTCTCTGTTTACAATACGTTCTTGGGGGAAGATGCATGTCTTCCTGACTGGATACAGGTGACCGATAAGGATAAGGACACGGAAAACAATCAGGATAATGAGGAAGATCCTGATGCCAGAAGTAATGCAGTTATTCTTTGGAGGAGATGTGAGTTGCTTACTACGAGACCGTCTCAGGAGCGGGCTAAGCAGCTGCGTCTTATCTTGGAACCCACACTTGCTAGCAAACTCAGTGGTGATTACAGAACGGGTAAAAGGATCAACATGAAAAAGGTTATTCCTTACATAGCAAGTCACTATAGTGTTGGGTATGGGCCAAGCCCTCCCAAAAGGCCCGCAAGACAATTACCCAGATATATGATTACAACACAGAGGATCGGCTCGTCGACTTGTAAGCTGGCGATCAGCTCGGCTCCAGACTACTTTTAGTCGACGAGACGATTGACTGAACAACATCGGCTCGCCGACCTGACACAACGGCCCGATAAGTCGGCCCAATTACTCGAGGAGGCCCATCGAGACAAGACACATTAGGTCAACAAATGCTCACCTATAAAAGGAGGAGACAAGGCAACAAGGAGGGGATCCGCAAATTACTACACTCACTTTCGGCTAGAATTAGGGTTTTACATCTTACATCTCGCCGACTTGTACGGTCCGACGAACTTGTCTTCGCCGGACTTTTTCCTCTGTTCTCTCCCCTTTTGTAACTCGGTTTCGACTCACTGATCTAATAAAACACGTCTTTGTCTTGACCCACCGACGAGAACTCGTCTCTTCTCTTTACTGGTTTATTGACAGTCTCAGTTTAAACAGTTGGCGCCCACCGTGGGGCAGACAGAGTAGCGTCAGCAAAAGATCATGACTCGACCCGACTCGCCGTCCGACGACGAGTCGCCTGTGACCGAAGGCGCTCCAACAGCAGCGGCCTTCGCAGAAACCATACTCGAGAGGATGGCGCAGCAAGACGCCGCCCAAAAGGCGACGACCGAGCAACTCGCCGCCATCGCCGCCATTCTAGCTCCGTTGGCCGGAGGCTCGGGAGATCCGGCTACAACGGTCCGAAAGCAACTGTTCGACACTTACCGAACAGCCAGTGCCGGAAACCCCGCAAGTACGAGTGCCGTATAGGTCCAAACTCCCGGCGGCGTCGACCTCGTTACCGTCCGGGAACTCGCTGAGCTTAAGCAATCAGTCCTGGACATGAAAGACCGGATGCTCGAAGGACCTACGTCAGCGCCGCTGATCGAACGTGTCCTCGCTGAAACCCTAAAAACCCCATTTTCCCGGAAGATCACCGACGTACGTTACCGGCCGACCGAGAAAATTCGCCTTCCGACTTACCACGGAAAGGCGGACCCAACCGACCACATCACTGCTTTCAACATCACGATGGGTCGAACCAACTTCTCTGAGGAAGAAAGAGACGCCGGCTACTGTCGTCTCTTCGTGGAAAGTCTTCAAGGACCAGCTCTCGGATGGTTCACTGGATTGGAGCGCGACTCCATCAACGATTTCCACGATCTGACGACTGCTTTCCTCAAACACTACATCATGTTTACAAGACAAGGAGCAACTCTGTCCGATTTATGGAATCTGTCTCAAGGATCGAGCCAAAGCCTCCGAGACTTCATGGAAAAATTCAAAGCAGTCGCTTCGAAAGTCCAAGTCCCCGACAGCGTTTCCGTCGACGCACTGATGAACACTCTCTACTTCAAGTCCTTGTTTCGCGAGGACCTGTACAGAAATCCAACCACGTCGCTCCAGGACGCAATCGCCAGGTCGAACAACTTCATCCGAATGGAAGAAGATACAGCAGCGATACTTAAGAAACTGAACACGGCAACCAAACCGGCAACTGTCCCCAAAGCTCCCGAGGCACGCCAGGAACCCCGTCAGCACGCCTCAGGCAGTAAACCTAACCAGCCGAAAAGTTTCGTTTACGTGGTCGAAGACAAAAACGCGTCCCCACAGCCCACTGTCGTTGTACGCGAAAAAGGTTGGAATGTTTGGGAAAACGACGAAAAGCCGCAAACCTCTTCGACACCTCCGGTGTCGAGTCCTGGACCTGCAGAGCCAAACATGTGGTGTAGCTTCCACAAGTCTAAAGCGCACGATACGAAAAACTGCAGGCATTTGTTAGACGCTCTCTTCTCGTCGTACGAAAAGAGAACGTCGAACGTCGAACTCCCCAAGCCTAGGCCAAACGGCGCCAAGAGCTGGAGCAAAAACAAAGAAAAGAAAACTCACAAGAGTCAGGATAAGTCTGGAACTCGGCCGAGGCATACTGAGGATTACAAGCCAGAAGAGCACGGCGAAGATGACGGCGATACACAAGTCGACGAGGAGCAACCACGTAATCGTCGACATGTACAAGTTATCCTCGCGCGACCCAGTTCGTCCTCAGATGAAGAAGAGGATAAACAAGTCCATGACTCACGCGAGTATTCAAGCAAACGAACTAACGAGAGCATAGGATCAGAAGGGTCAAACGACTTAAGGAACAAGCTCAGGCGAAAGTCGCAGACATCTGATCGTACATACGACTCACACGGAGATCTCCGCACAACCATCGAAAAATCCAGGGCTAGGAAAATCGAGGACTCGAGTGTTCGACCCCGTCTCAGACCACGAGTCATCGATCTTCGTGAAAAGCTCAACTCAAAGTCGGAAGACCTCAGGATCAAGCTCAACTCAAAGACGGAAGACCTCAGGATCAAGCTCAACCGACCAAAACATTCAGACTTACGAAGAAGAATCGAGGAGGTGAGGCCCAAGAATAAGGACTCACCCGTTGTCGAGGACTCACCCAACGTCAAAAATTCGCCCGTCGTCGAAGACTCGCCTAGCGACTTGAGGACTCGACTGAGAAATAAACGAGTCGTCGAGCCTAACTTCCTAAACGTAATTATGGGTGGTTTACCTCCGTGCGGCGACTCTGTCCGGTCAGTAAAGGACCATCGACGACAGGCAGTAACCTCGAAGAAATGGCCATCGAAATCTGAGAATGATTCCTCAATCACTTTCTCACCAAACGATGCCATCGGCGTCCATTTACCTCACAACGACCCACTGCTAGTCGAGGTAGGAATAGCGAAGTGTGACGTTGCTAAAGTATTGATCGATACAGGCAGTTCAGTCGACTTAATCTTTCGAGATACGCTCGATAAGATGGGAGTCGACCTGCGCGACATGAAACCATCATCTCGCTCCCTCACAGGATTCAACGGTGCTTCTGAGACAATGATTGGTACGATCAAACTCCCCGTCTACGCTTGCGGAGTGATACACACAGTTAAATTCTCAGTCATCCGAACGAAAGCTCCTTGCAACGCGATCCTCGGAACCCCCTGGTTACATTCTGTTAAGGCAGTATCCTCGACATATCATCAATGCGTGAAATTTCCTGGACCAAACGGAGAAGTGCAGATGCTTCGCGGAGATCAGCAAGCCGCTCGAGAACTACTCATCGCAACGGTGAAGATGCAACAATCAACTCCTCGCATCAACGCGATAGCGAAGCAAATTCAACCGCAGAAAGATGAGATTTTAGAAGTCACCATCGACGACTCTGATAAGAGCAAAGTAGTCCGAGTCGGAGCGTTCCTCAACGATGAGATGCAACGCGCAATCATCGATTTCCTCAAGGAGAACGTCTCAACGTTTGCTTGGGCAACATCGGATATGAAAGGAATAAACCCCGCCATCACGACCCACGAGTTGAATGTCGATCCAACTATCAAACCCATTCGCCAGAAGAGACGAAAGCTCGGTCACGACCGAAGCAAAGCTGTCAACGAAGAAGTGGAGCGACTCCTCGCAGCTGGCTCAATCACCGAGGTGAGATACCCCGAGTGGCTAGCTAACCCGGTCGTCGTAAAGAAGAAGAACGGAAAGTGGCGCATTTGCGTCGATTTTACCGATTTGAACAGAGCTTGCCCAAAAGACAGTTACCCGCTTCCGCATATCGACAGACTCGTCGAGTCGACTGCCGGGAATGAACTCCTGACTTTCATGGACGCATTTTCTGGTTATAATCAGATCATGATGCATCCAGACGATCAAGAGAAGACAGCGTTCATCACCGATAGAGGGAAGTACTGTTACAAAGTAATGCCGTTCGGTCTCAAGAACGCGGGTGCAACTTATCAAAGACTCGTCAATCGAATGTTCGCTGACAAATTAGGGAACACGATGGAAGTCTACATCGACGACATGCTGGTAAAATCACTCCGCGCAACGGACCATCTGGATCATCTTAAAGAATGCTTCAAGACTTTGAACGAATACGGTATGAAGCTCAACCCAGCCAAGTGTACCTTCGGCGTCACTTCAGGAGAGTTTTTAGGGTACATCGTCACCCAGCGAGGAATTGAGGCAAATCCTAAACAGATCTCTGCCATACTTGATCTTCCCAGCCCAAAAACCAGCAGAGAAGTCCAGCGACTCACAGGAAGGATCGCGGCCCTGAATCGTTTCATTTCCAGATCTACGGACAAATGCCTTCCTTTCTACGAGTTGTTGCGAGGAAACAAACGCTTCATCTGGGACGAGAAATGCGAAGAGGCGTTCAAACAACTCAACGAGTATCTTACAACTCCTCCCGTATTGTCCAAGCCCGAAACTGGCGACACACTCTCACTCTATATCGCCGTATCCTCAACCGCGGTCAGCAGCGTCCTCATCCGAGAGGATCGAGGAGAACAGAAGCCTATCTTCTACACGAGCAAGCGCATAACTGATCCAGAGACTCGATATCCCACCCTTGAGAAGATGGCTCTTGCCGTTGTAACATCGGCGAGAAAACTGTGTCCCAACTTTCAGTCGCACACAATCGAAGTGTTGACAAATCAACCATTGCGAACCGTAATGCAGAATACAAATCAATCCGGACGGTTATCGAAGTGGGCTATCGAACTCAGCGAGCACGACATTGTCTTCAAGAATCGAACAGCTGCAAAATCTCAAGTCCTCGCAGACTTTCTCATTGAGCTCGCACCAGAGCTCGAGCAAGATCTAATCCTCCCGAGTCAAAATTGGATACTCCACGTCGACGGGTCGTCGACAAACAAAGGATCAGGAGCAGGAGTACCTGCAATCTCCGACAGGAGAACTGATCAGACAGTCGTTCAGCTTCGGCTTCGCCGCTTCAAACAACGAAGCAGAGTATGAGTCGTTGATCGCAGGACTACGACTAGCCAAGGCAGTCAAGGCAAAACGCCTCAGCGCATACTGCGATTCGCAACTCGTAACTAGTCAGTTTAGTGGTGACTACGACGCCCGCAACGAACGGATGGACGCATACCTTAAGATCGTTCAAACACTCGCCAAAGATTTCGAATTCTTCGAACTCACCAAAGTCCCCAGAGGAGAGAACGTATGCGCTGATGCTCTCGCTGCCTTAGGAAGCAGGTTGCGCGATCAGGTGAAACGTACCATTCCTATCCACAAGATCGACAAGCCAAGCATCGATCTGACTCCCATCGAGACCGCCATCGTAGCACCGATAACCGAAGCCGTACCCGCGAACCAAGTCCTCGAAGAGGTATCAAACGACACCAATGATTGGAGAACAGAATTTATCGACTATTTGGTCGATGGAAAGCTACCTCCCGAGAAGTGGATTGCAAGACGACTCAAGACGCGGAGTGCTCATTATGTCGTCCTCGACGGAGAACTCCACCGATGGACCGCGACCAAGGTACTTCTGAAGTGCATCAACGGCGAGGAGACGCATTTAGTCATGGCTGAAACGCACGAAGGCGCTGCAGGAAATCATTCTGGAGGTCGAGCACTTGCTTTAAAAGTAAAGAGTCTCGGTTTCTACTGGCCAACGATGAACGCAGACTGCAAAGCTTACGCTCAGCAATGTGACCAGTGCCAACGACACGCCTCGACGATCCACTCTCCGACACAGTTGCTGCGAACAATGACTGCTCCTTACCCTTTCATGCGATGGGGAATGGACATAATCGGCCCGATGCCGAGCTCTCGACAGAAACGCTTCGTCCTAGTCTTGACAGATTACTTCACGAAGTGGATTGAGGCAGAGGCTTTCGCGAGCATTACAGAGAAGGAAGTCCAACGATTTGTGTGGAAGAACATCATCTGTCGCCACGGCCTACCCTACGAGATAGTGACTGACAACGGCTCCCAATTCATATCAAGTAAATTTCGAGAGTTCTGCGAGAGATGGAGAATCCGACTCTACACGTCAAGTCCGCGATACCCCCAGAGCAACGGCCAAGCCGAGGCGACCAACAAAATCATAATTGACGGTTTGAAAAAACGCCTCGATCTCAAAAAAGGATGTTGGGCAGACGAGCTCGACGGTGTCCTCTGGTCACATAGAACGACTCCTCGAGGAGCAACGAAATCAACTCTTTTCTCGATGGCACACGGAGTCGAAGCCATGGCTCCCGCCGAAGTCAACGTAACCAGTCTTCGAAGGTCGAGGATGCCACCAAACGTCGAGCTCAACAGCAGTATGCTCTTCGATGCCTTGGACGCTATAGAAGAACGCCGCGACCAAGCACTACTACGCATCCAGAACTATCAGCATCAGATCGAAGGTTACTACAACAAGAAGGTCAAGTCTCGACCTCTCGAACTAGGCGACATAGTACTACGCAAAGTGTTCGAAAACACCAAGGAGCTAAACGCAGGCAAGCTCGAAACTAATTGGGAAGGGCCGTACAAAATTTCTCAAGTCATTAAACCAGGAGTCTACCGACTCGAGACGTCGACTGGCGAACCCGTTCCCAGAGCATGGAACTCAATGCACCTCCGACGATACTACTCTTAGGCACAAGCCAGAAGATCGAACACTCAAGGAGTCTTGTCTCAACAAACGAGTGAATGACACCCTTGTCACTTTCACTCAAAAAAAAAAAAAAAAAAACAACAAGTGAATGCGCATCCACTGCCACTTTCACTAACCAAAACGAACTACGAATGGCTTGATCCTCTCCTAGAGGTACGTAGGCAGCCCTTTACCGGGTCCAGCTATAACAAAAACAATCTCCCAACTAGTAGGAGCGCGAATTGTTTTAAGCGATGCTTACGCACGAGCACGACCTTGTCTCTCGGACAAACGTACTAGCACTCGCACCCACTAACGGGCATGTCCTGATCAGACACGTGCTCGAGGGATTCTTCGGTCGTATCGCGGTCCTGAACCGTGCGATCGAGACGACAACTTTCAGTCATCTTATAATCCTCTAAAGCCGGGATTGGCCAACCTAATATTTCTTTTTTGGATTACTTAAAGATCGATTAGAAAACCGTTGTTGCTCGAAAATATAAACGATTGTCTTCGAAACTCGAAAATTTGTGTTGATTATCGAGGACTCGAACTGATGGCATGATGTGTAAAAATTTGATAAAACCAAGTCATCGACTTTCCGGTTTAATTCAAGACATCGACCAGATCGCCAAACCAAATCGTTTAAATCCAACATTTAAAATAGATTTCAGCGACTCGTCGAAGGCTAACCCGCATCCTCGAGTCCACGAAACTATATCTCTATGACTAAGGCAAATTCTGTTTCAGAAATAACTTCTAAGGAGAGCAAACTTACTGAAAGTCTGAAACAACAGATAGCCGCAAAAGCAAAATAGATCCAGATATTACATCAACAAAAGCCTCCAAGGGCCAAAAACCAAAAGTCTAAAAGAAAAAACAACAACATATTAAGCTAGTCTTCGGCACGGTTGGAGCCCCCCTCGACGACCTGAACAGTCACATCCGCTGGAAGAACTGGCAGATCATCAGTTCTGTCGACTGCTCCCTCTTCATTTTGCGGGTTACCAACTAAACCGGGTTCAGTCTCCTCCAGGTGTTCGCCACCCTCTTCTTCAGTCGAAGAGTCTGAGAGTTCGAGAAGATGAACAGGCTCTGTCCTCGTCTCGGCACCAGTCTCAAGAACCGAGACCAACGGATCTTCATTCACAACGAGGTCGGTGGAGAGCGCAATCGGATCCAAAGCAGGTGCAACGGTTGTATCCTCGAGCCTTGCAACCTCACCAACGGACCTACCTTCTTGAAAGGACGGCTCCCCGAGCTCTCTTCCAGATGGTTCTACAGATTCTCCATTCACATGATCTCCTTGAGAACTACTAGGAGTTTGAAGGAAAGCAGCAGTCCCAGCATCAATCAAGCCCGCGTTCGATCCATATGGGTCGATCGCCGCCCATACATTCTCGTTTAGGAAAGGGGATCGAAGATGAAGTGGAGAAAGACAAAGAAGCTCCTCGGGGATCCCTCCGACGGCTAGGAGTTCAGCCGCAGCCTCATGCTCCTTCTCTTGTTCAGCAAACAAGTCAATCATCTCTTGCGGAATGTCGGTCCCGCTCTCCTTGAGCGCTTCGAGGCATTTCTTTGTCCCGAAAGCTTGGCTCTGCAAGGATCTGACTACTTCGTACTCACTACGACGCTTCTCGAGATCTCGAATTTGGGAGAAACGCTTGTTGCTCTTAGCAATCATGGCCGTTTGTACACGGAACCGCTCTTGAGTAACCTCATAACCTCGTTCAGATATCAACGCAAGATCCTCCCTCGAAGAGTCGACGTTGGCCGGGCCTGTAGACGGTCCCGGGGAAACCACGAGAGGAAGTGGAGTGGGAGGAACTGCTCCACGAGGAATCTTTTCGCGAGGAGTCTCTTCGCGAGGAGTCGTCTCACTAGGAGTTGTCTCGCTAGGAGTTGCGGAAGATGCCTTTTTCGCCCCGCTCAGCTTTTTCTTGATCAGCGCACTCAAGTCTGGAAGTTCTTTCATTTCCCTTGCTGCGTTGATGATCTTTTGCTCGGCGCTACTAAATATCGAAAACCGCAGCTTGTTACCGGTAATCAAAGGTAACAGATCAGACCTCCAATCCTCTGAAAAAGATCAACCAGTCAGAATTAGCACGAATCGGAAGAAACATGTGATCACAAGAGGAAACTTACTCCTCGAGATTCTGTCAAGCACTCGTCGAATCCTCTCGATGGTAATATCCTTCCAGCTTACTTGGACGCGTGAAACCACTGCACGAGCATCAGAGATGAAATCTTCCGGATAAGAGGCCGTGTCCGGGTGATCAACTGCGAACAAACGAAAACTCATCAGAAAACAAGAAAAAAGACAATCGATGAGCTGACAACAGCGTTCTACCAAGTTCACGATTCCACAAAAAACGGAAGGAATCGTCGGGCGGCTCCTCGAAAGCAAAACCATCAGACTTGATGTAAAAGTAGAAACGCTGCCAGTGCATCGTTCTACCCGGATGGTTGACGATCACGTTGTAGTTGGGCCTCATCTGGATCGAGAATAAACCACCGCCCATAGACTTCGTATAGGTCAACTCCTCGAGTGTCCGAACACTCATCGAAACGTCGATCTCCGCCGCAGTCACCATCAACGCCACTGAGGTACGGAACGCGCCGTTAAAAAATTGACTTATTGACGCGTCACGACGTCTCACATAAGACGTAACGAGTCGAGGAATTGGAAACCAAAGTTTGGTCTCTTCCTGAAAAAACGACTCATAGACGCATTGAAATCCCATGGGAGGAGACCACGGCCTCTGAGATTTAGTTGGGATCAAAAAGGTCACCCCGGTTCCCCCACACTCTCTCAATAAAGCTTTCACGCTGCTAGGAGTCGACCGAGTCTCCTCGATATTCTCCCAGGATTGTCCCTCTACAACAGAGGGACGCATCTGCTCCGCCGCCAAAGCTGGAAGGTCCTCGAAGATTCCCCCCGGATGGTAACAGCACGGAACGAAATCGGGGAGGGAAGTCTCTCCGACATCAGCTCCACCTTGATCGTCTCTCGAAACTAATGTTACGTTTTCTCTCTCCTCGCGGAGCTGTCGCGCCGAATCAGCAACGAGGACTCGCTGGGGCGTGTCCATATTCTCCGTATCCATCATGGCTTCACGATGAATCGTCTCTAAATCAGGCGAGGAATTCGACTCGACGACACGTGCAGGACTCGATTCGGTCACATTCACCGCAGCTTTCCCTTTCTGGACCCTAGAAAGTTTACCTCTACCGCCCGACGACATTCTCAGATCTAAGACTATAAAGTTAGAGAGAGAAGCAGAGAGTTAGAGAGAGAAAGTACCTGAGCCGGATGAAGAGTGGAGAAAATGAGAAGGAAGAGGGGTATTTATAGAGAGAGGAGCGCATCGCACCCCGAGGCGTCATTATTAGACCTAGATGGGCCTAGAGTCGGCCCATTAAGGCGCGTGGAGCTCACCAAACGTCGCGACTTTTCAACTTCTCGAGGAGAACCGAAATCGGTTCAAATCAAAACCGGAACTGACCACCGGTTTAAATATTAAAAAAAAAAACCATCATCATCATCGTCATCGAAATCAAATCGGTCGGATCCTCGAGCGCGAGCATACGAAGTCCACTGTATAGTCAAGGAGTCGAGTGGACAGTCAAGGAGTCGATTGAAATCACAGATTTGGGATAATTGTTTCACGAACCCTACTATCAAATTCGCTGAGTCGGCTACGCTACTCATCAGCGAACTGGGGGGACTTACTGTTGGGTATGGGCCAAGCCCTCCCAAAAGGCCCGCAAGACAATTACCCAGATATATGATTACAACACAGAGGATCGGCTCGTCGACTTGTAAGCTGGCGATCAGCTCGGCTCCAGACTACTTTTAGTCGACGAGACGATTGACTGAACAACATCGGCTCGCCGACCTGACACAACGGCCCGATAAGTCGGCCCAATTACTCGAGGAGGCCCATCGAGACAAGACACATTAGGTCAACAAATGCTCACCTATAAAAGGAGGAGACAAGGCAACAAGGAGGGGATCCGCAAATTACTACACTCACTTTCGGCTAGAATTAGGGTTTTACATCTTACATCTCGCCGACTTGTACGGTCCGACGAACTTGTCTTCGCCGGACTTTTTCCTCTGTTCTCTCCCCTTTTGTAACTCGGTTTCGACTCACTGATCTAATAAAACACGTCTTTGTCTGGACCCACCGACGAGAACTCGTCTCTTCTCTTTACTGGTTTATTGACAGTCTCAGTTTAAACATATAGGAAAGATAAGATTTGGTTGAGGAGAACAAAGCCAAACAAGTGTGACTACCAGGTTGTTATTGCTGTGGATGATTCACGTAGCATGTCGGAAAGTGGAAGTGGTGCCTTTGCTTCTAGACTGTTTTAGTATACATTACCATATAGAACGACCGTAGTTAGTTAACGTTTTTATCTTTTATTATTTATACTAGGTTTAACGTTTATATTCTTATCTTCCTATATAAGTTGTACATGTATAAGCTTTATCATTATGAGTCAATATAAAATTCTTCCAATCTTATACTCTCATCATTCTCTACGATCACAAATTGTAGACTTCTTGCAACAATAGTCTACTTCGAATATAGATATTTACAGAATAAATAAATCATAACATATAGTTTTAATAGTCATTTTACTATTTATATATTCACAACCCAAAATACAGAATGATATAGGCAGACTGATAATCTTCTTTCTTAAAAAATTCCCTATAGTTTTTTCTTTTGAACTGAAAAAAAACATCAAACCGAAGACAAACCGCTACATAGAAGTCTAGCTAATCAAACTAAGACATGGTAACGATTGCATATCTTAATCAGTCTCAGCCTCCACCTCCGCCTCCACCACCACCTCCACAACCACAGCCACCGTCTCCACCACCACCTCCCTCCACAGTCACCGTGATCACCACCACCTCCGCCTTCAATGGCCTCATCACCACCTCCTCCTATACCGACTCCAGTCACACATGATCCATTGCAAATGCGCGTAAGAACCCCAAAAGCAAAAATGACAACAAATACGATTATGACATATTATTTGTATAGAATGCATGTTACACACAGTGGCGGAGGTAGAGGGTAATGAGGGGGGTCAATTGACACCCATGGATTTTATAAATAATGTTATTCTTTACCAAATATATTTTGTTGACCCCTACCAAAACAGAATATTGACCCTTACGAAAATTGAATTTTAAAGAGTAGTCTAACTGTGACCTTCCTGAATAAATTTTCTGCCGCCGCCACTGGTTACACAACACAAGTTGAGGAGGCTTGAGACTTGAGTTGAGAGTAATGATTGATGTCTCTACGTTAACTATTAAGTCTCGATGATATATAACCAGAGCCGGCCCTAGGAAGTGGTGGGCTAGAAGCGAAAATAATTTTTTTGGGCCTATTAGTTATAAATAAAAAAAAAAGAAATGTCTATAGTTGTATTGGTTACATTTCGAACTCATCACCTTTGATGGTTTATTGCTGTGCATTAACCAATTTAGCTAAAGAAACTTTTAAAAAAATACGGCCGATTTTCTTGTTATTATTTGGCGGCCGGAAGCATGGGCTTGGTCCGCTTCTACTCAGGGCCGGCTCTGTATATAACACATATTTGTTTTTATCTCTAATGTTTTCTTGTATACAAATAACGTGTTTAGGTTGTACATTGACTAATTAGACTTTTAATATTTATGTGCTTACATTCAAAAGACAGTTTGCTTCAAAGATTTAGTCATGGATAAAACTTGAATAAAATGTAACCTGTGAAGCTTTTGACGCCAAATATTATATGATAAATCTTGTAACTGGATTTGAATTCCAATTGTTTTATTACGCTGAACCAAAGAGGCATCATCACAATGATCATTGCAGCTCTAGTTGAGAAAATACGACTTGACCGTACCGAACACAACAGAGCCATGAGTGTGTTTTGTTGAATCGATCGTCAGAAACAGGATTAGGCCAAAATTAGGATATATTCTGGGAAAATAAAATTTCCATAGAAAAGAAGCAAATGAAAGACTTTCATAAATGTTTTCATAAAAATTTCGTAGAATCGAGAATAATCTTTCATCTTGCTTCTCAGTTCATTGTCATTGGCATTGCGGAGGCGTTTCACTCGGTGGACTCCAAGAGTACTTCTACGACAAAGTCCCATATTGTATGAGAAGCTTAGGTATAGCATTTTACCTAAGCGTGATAGGCGCAGGTAGCTTCCTTAAGAATCTAGTGATCGCAGTCATTGATTCTCTAGCGGTGATTTCTCGACCAAGCGTTGGTTCGGTACTTCGGTAAGACCTTGAACCGCAGTGGGTTGGACTGGTTACTGGTTGCTAGCTGGTCTAACCGCTGCCAATATGTGCATCTTTATGATTGTGGCAAAAAGATGTCCTTACAAAAGCGTGCAGTCAACAGTCAAGCCAAGTCTTAGCTGATTGGTTCGTCCGTGTCTGTTGCCTAAATATATAATTTTCTTAAAATCTCATAATGTATCTTCTTCTTCTTTGTGCCTTTACAACAATGACCATCACACATTATAGATTTCTTCCAACCATAGACTGCTTGATTAAAATATGTACTTGGTGACTTTCAGAATTCATATAAAGTAAAATATTTATAAAATAAATAAATTAAAATAAGTAGTTTTCGAACTTTTGATAGCAATTTTAATTATTTAGATATTCACAAATCACAACCACAAAACATTTATTTTACAACAAACAGCCGTACGTGAAACATGCAAAACATTAATTTTTAACTTATATGAGCAGTCTGCGCTACTTCTTACCGTCGGTTTTAAGAAGTCGACAATTATATAGAGAGAGTGCTAATCTTCTTCTTAAAGATCCGTATAATTGGATTGGCTTTCGTTTAATCCATGAGTTTAATCTAGCATTATTGGCAAAGCAATTATGGAGATTGGTTTAGTACCCTGACTCACTGGTGGTCCGGGTCATGAGGGGTAGGTATTATTGAATGACATCACCTTTAGGTGTAATCTCTGCAAGTAGTCCATCATATGTGTGGACAAGCATTTACGCCGCAAGAAAGCTTTTGCTCCTGGGAATAAGAAAGAACATTCATTCTGGTTATGAAGTCAAGGTGTGGGAGGATCCATGGATTCCAACGACACCTGCTAGACCAGCTAAACCTGTAGCATATGTGATGCATCCAAATATGAGAGTCAGTGATCTCATTAACCAGGAATCGAAGGAATGGGACATAGGGCTACTAGAGGATTATGTCCACCCCGATGATATATCCTCTCATACGCAGTATGGCCATAAGCTCTATTTATCGCCGTGATACTTTCTGCTGGAACTACACGAGAAATGGCCAATATACAGTTAAATCTGGCTACTGGATTGCTCAAAATCTATTGAAGCCAGAAGAAGAAAAGGAAATACTGGAACCGAGCATCACTAAACTTCAAGCCTTTGCTTGGAAGTTGAAAGCGCCAAGGAAGATGTGCCATCTTATATGGCAATTGATAACGGGCCAGGTGGCAGTAACGAGAAACTTAGTGATACGGAATATGAGGTGCGGTAATTATTGTCCAAGGTGTGGAGAAATAGAAGAATCTGTAACTCATGCAATATTTGAATGCCCTCCAGCTCTCCAAGTATGGTCCTTATCAGCAACTCCTACAAGCTCAGGTATATTTCCAGTGTCAAGCGTCTACACAAACATGGACTATCTATTCTGGAAGAAGAATGATATCTTACAACCAGACCAAGACAGGGATCCTTATCCCTGGATAATTTGGTATATTTGGAAGGCTCGTAATGATAAGCTATTCAGGGGAATAGACAGAGACCCTTTGGAACTAGTTCGATACGCAGAAAGTGAGTGTCAAGCATGGTTTAATGCAAATGAGATGATACCACCGATAGTACAGGCCAGCGATAATGAGGAAATCCAAGTCTTAAGCTTGGGTAATATTTGCATGCTAGATGGGTCCTGGACAACTTCAGATCGCTTTAGTGGATGTGGATGGGTTTGGATGGATAGCTGGGAGAACATACAACTTATGGGAACACATAATTTTACTCGATGTGAATCAGCATTGCATTCGGAGGTAGAAGCACTGCGATGAGCGATGGAGAATATGCTTCAACACTCGCCATGCCAGAGCTTTGGGACTGACTGCAAGGAACTGATTGCAATGATAAAGGAGCCCCAGGAGTGGCCAAGCTTCGCGACAAAGTTGGAGAAGATAGAGACGCTTCAGATTTGTTTCCCGGAATTCAAAATCACCCATGTGCCACGAGTGCGCAACCAGATGTCTGATTTTTTAGCTAAGACTGCTAGGACCTTTCACTGGGAGTTACTTTTCATTAGTTGTTCTATTCTGGTCTGGTTACCCAGACCAC
Organism: Brassica rapa; assembly: GCF_000309985.2. NCBI lineage: Eukaryota > Viridiplantae > Streptophyta > Magnoliopsida > Brassicales > Brassicaceae > Brassica > Brassica rapa. The sequence goes on along the minus strand of NC_024799.2, from coordinate 17,132,960 downwards.
CTCAAATTTGAGTAAATGGCCGTTAGACGTAAAAAAAAAAAAAAAAAAAAGATCCGTAAAATTCTAACCAAATAAAGAAATTGTCCTATAACACTTAGAAATGACCCATAAGAAGCAAACAAAAAACATCAAACCGCGTTATAGAAGAAGTCTAGCTAATCAAACTAAGACCTGGTTACGATTCATTTCTTAATCATTCTCCGCCTCCACCACCACCTCCACAGCCACCGCCTCCACCACCACCTCCGCCTCCCCAGTCACCGCCTCCACCAAAACCTCCGCCTTCACAGTCACCGTCATCACCACCAACACCACCTCCCCCTTCAGTACCCCCACTGCCACCTCCTCCTATAACGACACCAGTCGCACATCCATTGGAAATGGCTATAAGAACCCCCAGAGAAAAAACGACAACAAAAACGATTATGAAGATTATTGTTGAGAAATGCATGTTACACAACACAAGCTGAGGCTTGAGTTGAGAGTAATGATTGAAATCTCTACGTTAAATATTAAGTCTTGATGATATATATATAACACATATTTTTTTTGTCTCTCAGGTTTTTCTGTAAATAAATAACGTATTTAGGTTGCATTGACTTAGACTTTTAGTATTTATATGTTTACATTCAAAGATATAGGTTTTTTTTTTGTAAAATCATTACAAGGTTTAGTTACGGATAAAACTTGAATAAAACGTAACCTCTGAAGCTTTGACGCCAAATATATGATAAATTTTGGGAAAATCGCATTTTAAACACTCAGAGTGTTACTTTCTAGCACTTTAAACACTCAACTTTTTTGACTAGCACTTTAAACCTTCAAAGTGACATTTTTATCATAATAAACCTCCAAAGATGTTTTCATGTTTATAGACGACCGGTAATGTTCATTTTACAGGTCAAAATGACGACGTATCGGTTTCTTAAAAAAAAACAGAAAAATTCGAATGAAATTGGAAATTTTTTAAAAAATTCAAAACAAAATTAAAAAAATCTAAAAATTCAAAAAACATAAAAATTAAAATTTCAAACTTAAAAATAAAATAAAATATTAAAAATTCAAAAATAAGATCTAAAATTAAAATGTCAAATTGAAAAAATAAAATAAAATTTTAAAATTCTAAAATAAGATCTAAAATTAAAACTTCAAACTTAAAAATTACAATTGTAAATATTTAACCAAAAAATTATATTTATTTTAAAATTCCATTTTTTGAAAGTGACTGTCACTTAGATGATATCAAAACTTGCCACCATCAAAAACAATACTCCCTCTGTTCTATATTGTAGGTAGTTTTAGTTAAAAGCACTAATATTAAGAAATTGTTGTTTTTGTAAAAAATATTATTTAATTAATAAAATCAACTTATTATAAAAAAGCTAGCATTATTTGATTGGTTACACAATATCTAATAAAGAGAAAATGTGCATTGAAATATGAAAACTACTTATATTGTGAAACAAACATTTTTTGCTAAAACTACTTATAATATAAAACGGAGGGAGTATATCAAAACTTGATACCACCAAAAACTTTTTTTTGATAATCCGGATATCTAGACACCTTACATAACCCTACTAGCGCCTAAGTACACTTTGCAAAAAGCATCTCGGGGGTTGCCAATTTCACCCCATGTTAGTTGATGGTGGCTACACGCATGGCTAGTAATTCTCTCAAATATATTATTTTGAGTTTTGTCCCAAAAAGATTTTTTAAGAAAAAAAATGACCAAAATGTTTCATTAGAGATGCAAAAGACTCTTATGCTCTAAATATATAAATACAAATAAATAAAGAAAAATTTCAAATTATTTTTTAATATTTTATCTCTTATTTTAGAATTTTTAGAATTTCTAAATTTTTTTTTAATTTGACATTTTTTTAGATCTTATTTGTAAATTTTTCTAATTTTTAATATTGAATTTTATTTTTAAGTTTGATATTTTTATTTTTATTTAACTTTTAGATTTTTAAATTTTTTTTGAATTTTTTACGATTTTTTCTACTTTCGTTCGTATTTTTCTGTATTTTTTAAAGAAACTGACACGTCATCATTTTGACCTGTAAAATGAACAGTACCGGTCGTCTATGAACAGAAAACGTCTTTGGAGGTTTATTATGATAAAAACGTCACTTTGAAGGTTTAAAGTGGTAGTCAAAAAAGTTCAATGTTTAAAGTGCTAGAAAGTGACACTCTGAATGTTTAAAATGCGATATTCCCATAAATCTTGTAAATGGATTTGAATTTCAATTGATGTTTCTACGCTGAACCGATGTGTCATCTCTCACGCGGTCTCTGACCAGATACAAACATTACGCACATTTGATTTTTGACCGATCTATTGAATTTTGGTTTGAATTTATATACATTTGGAAACAAACCCGCGCATTCGCACGGCAATTCAATTCTTTAGTGCCAATTTTAGTTATTTGATATTAATAAATTGTATTTACAAAATAGTCATATTCAACAAAATTTATTTATTTTAAAATACTGATCATCAATCAAAAGACTTTATAAATCAAAAATAATTCTAATGATGATAAAGTAACTGCAAGACTAGTGTATAAATATTGACAATACTCAAAAGAAGAACAAGCAAATATCATTATTGAAAAATATCAATTTCTGGATGTGAAGTTTTTTATTACAATATACACCCTGATTTCGAAAAATAAAAGACTGATTAAAGATTAAATATTAGATGACTGGTGCAGAGAATATAATGGTAATACACCTAGAAATTGCATTGAATAATATTATCGCTTGGTTTATCATAATATATTTTTTTAACAAAAATGACCTTTTTAGAGGGACACAAATGAGAAAAAAATGAAGCGACTATTTAAGAGGTGTAACTACTTATAAGAATGTGGACATTAACTTTTAGTCCTAACCCTACGTAATAAGTCATATTTAAATAAATTAATCTAAAATATCTAATTAGGATTTTTTTATAGGAAATGATGATGTAAGAAAATTTGAAAGTGAGTTTCCTCCAAAATTTAACCCCAAAATACAAAAGAAAATTAATCAACATTAGATAGGAAACAATTGATGTATGAAATATTATGCAATGGAAACATAGTGTCAAATATAAGTTGCAGAGAGTTCTCCAAGATAAAAATATGCTTAAGACGTTCGCTAAATGGAGTGTAATGATCTATCAAAGTTAAGCTTGCCTCCCTAAATTGTATATTGTAAAAGAATAAAAATAATAAAGCAAACAATGCTTTGTAAATTAATTTCAATGGGTCTAAATCAATTTAAATTAGTATAAACTGATCTAAACTGGTTTAATTTTTTTAATTAAACAATAATTTTAGTGCAAATCCACAATTTTATTTTATTTTTTTGTAGATGTGATTTTTATAATTCATCAAAACTATTTTATAAATAAAGCTAAAAACTTAAATATGTAATGTGGATGCAAAATATTTAAAATAAATCAATAATTTGTTAACACCTATACCCCGAAAATAGTTAGTTACCATATGGTGATTTCTTGAAAATTGATTGTAAGAGATAAAAAAAATTCAATGAACTTTTATTTGTCCATAGATAACTTACATTTATAATATACTAATACCTGCATGGAAGTGAAACTACAATTGATCAATTCAAAATGTAACTTTTTCAATTTAGAGACATGTTTTAAAATTTAAAGCAAAAACTAATTTTTTTATATTTTAAAATGTTGTGAACTGTTATTTCTTATCATTAACATCACCACATTTTGGTCGACAGTAAATTTTATTTTAGTGTAAAAAGTTATAAAATATATACCTTATTAAGTTACAAACTTCCCTACTGTTAGATAAACTATCTTTGAAATTCAAATAATAATTACATTGTCGTTTGGATTATCATAATATAACTGAAAAATTTATGGTAAAATTCAAAATTCTATAGGATATCATCGATTCTTTCTAAAACATGCCTACAGTATATTGCCGAAACAGGGTTTTATATACATTTGTACTTATTTTTCCTGTATTTTTCGTTTCTGTATTTGAAAATAAAATATATGTGAAGTTTTATAAAAACATAATGCTTCTACCAAAAAAACACTATATTGAAAACATAACCCTGCCTGATTTGTTCATGATTAAATAATTGATTATGATCATCTGTTGTTTGACATATGATCTTTTGCTTCTGATCGTTGATCAACTGGTGTTAAAATGCATGATTGAACAAAGTGGAGGTCTCATTAGCTCTGAATCATGTGAAGTAATTGTTAAAAGGCTTACATTCTTATGTAAAAGTTCTTGGCTCAGTGAAATGCTCCCCTTTTTCGACTTCGTGATTCCCATGTTAAAAGGCTTACAGTCTTATGAATGATATAAGTTGGTCATGTAATATCTTCGTGGAAAGGAAAATTGATTAGAAAAAAATTGTGATGTCGATGATGTTTTTTGGTGAATCCTCTTGCATAGAATTTAAGTTGCAAGTGTAGTGAACAGTAACAAAATAAAATAGTTACTGTAAATTTAGTTTGTTTCCACTCCAAATTTTGTGTGGGATAAAAATTGAAAAGTTAATCATTGTATAATTGTTGAAGCATTGCAACTGTTTGCAGAAGGATTGCCTTATAGCAGCTTTTGTGAATTTGATCTGTCATTTGAACAATATCTAGTTAAAACTTACAACATAAAGATTACAAAAAATTTGAAAGCCCTCTTCTTTTTCAAATCTCCACAACGTCAATTGCTATTTCTCCTAAAGTGTGTACACTTTCAAATGTACATTGATGGTAAAAGTATCATTACAAACTGATAAAGCACAGGAAAATTATGTATGACATCAAGTTATCTGACCGGGTTGTTGTCTTGGTATATCATCTGATTTAGTTACAGCGAACCTGGTTCATCAATTTAGCATCTGATACACATGCCATTCTTCAGAACTTTTGCATAAAGAGTGAACCATAATGAAATACATTTAATGTAAACAAAAATAATCGAATAAATATTCACATATTTTCAACATCATTTTCGCTCCTGCTATTTTTACCAACTCTTTTTGGGGGTTATTGGGAGATGAATTTGTGTAGAGTTTGTGAATTTTAAGAATTGATAGATTTTAAAAGTTATGTAGATTGTAAAAATTATATACATCGACTTATTAAGATTTTTAAAATCCAAGAACCAATAATAATGAAATCTAATTTTTTTTCAATTCGTGAAAATTCACTTACCAATAGCACCCTGTTTATTTCTTGAGTCGATAACGGTTTGGAACACTTTTTTATCTTTTTTGACACACTCAGACACAACTTGTTGGAGGAACACTTTGTCTTGATTCTGAGCTGGTTTCGGACCATTGTGCCCCTCACTTCCTTAACTGAGACCAAGGTTGAGTCAGTATTTTTTTATTATTTCTCGCCAACTGGAAAGCGACCGTACAGCCCTGCGTTTTGTAGGAGTTATTAAGTTTGGTTTCTCGGGAATACTTTCTTCTCAACTTTTCCTTTGTTTTTTTTGCAAAGTTCTTATGTTTTTATTTGTTTTTTTCTCAGAGTTTAAGACATTTGAAGAAAGTATAATTATTTCAATAAATTATAATTTGTTTTTCTCTATATTTTAACATCTATTTTCATATATATTTTATATATTTCAACAATTATATAAAAAAATGTATGGACATAAGAAGTGTGGATGCAAAATTATGAACATATAAGAAAAATACGTGAACATAAAAAGATGTGGACATGGATGGATAAAAAATGTAGAAAATCTCTTTAAAATTTTCGTGGATGAGGTTTCATGAACTAAGTTTCATGGATGTGTTTTCTTGGACAAGTTCTTATATTCCTAATCATCTTACATAATTTTTTAGTATCTATGGACAAGTGCTTTATGCATATCGTGTAGTGTTTATGTACATTCTCAACATATTTTTTTGGTCATTATTACAAATTATAATGTTTAAAATCTATATTAATGTATAAAATAAGTTATAACTTTTTCTCTTCTACATTTTGATATCCATAATGTATATATTTATTTGTAATAAATTTTGATGTCCATGTGAACGAGTTCTTGTGAACGAGGTTTTGTGAACACTATTTTGTGGATATACATATTTCTATATATCATATAGGATTGTGTGGACACCGTTTTATGGATATGCATATTTTTATAGAGCATTTCGTCGAACAACTTGAATGTGTTTTTTGTGTTTTTCCATTTTGATTTTTTGTCCATATAACATTCAAATTATTTTCTCAATAAATTAAGTTATTTTACACACTTTGTTTCAAAACTCAAAAGTGATTACAACAGCCAAACAATGAACAAAACCATCAAGGAACAAAATAAATCTAATCCACCAAATAAGAAGACTTTGTACATAAACAAGGAAAAACACAATTTTTTTTTTGAAAAGAGGAAAAAAAAGAGTGAAGCACATACTTACTTCTCCAACGAAAGAAAATAAGCAATTAAGGTAACTATCATCCATCCACTAAAGCAAAATAATCGATCCAGTTCTCAACGTTCTCAGCGTTTTTATGTTTGCCACCACGAGATTGGTGATGATGATACAAATAATTATAGTGTTGATAAGGAGAGTAAGGAGGCGCATACATCATCTGGTGAGGCATCATGGTTGGTTTTGAAATCAAATGAAACTAGAGGTGAAAGAGAAATCAGTGAGATTAAAATTCATGGATTTGAGAAAATGATTTTGAGATTCGAAATAAGAGAGAGAAGAAGTCTTTTGTTTATTTAAAATAAAGAAAGTATTGAGAAGAGAAGAGAAAGAACCATAGTTAGTTTTCTCTTCTTAGTCTTTGTGTAATCTGGTCAAATATGAGGGCATGAAAGACTTTACGCAGCTATAATGTGTGTGGCAAGCAGGAAGTGTCTTATTGAGTAATACATAAGACATAAAATGTCCTAGAGAGAAAAATGAGTGCATTACAACATAGGACACGTTTTTGTCTTTTTTAACGCTATAAGACACTTCTTGCTGGTCAGACACTTTATAGATGTGCTGGCTTTTTCTGGACATTAATGCCCCTCGCTGGTGGATCTGAGAAATTGAGAGAGAACGTGTCGTTAAGTGGGTACTAAACTTAGTTACGTATGTTGTTGGTAAGAGGGACAAATTTCAGCCGTTGGATGTAAATCAATCCGACGGTTTGGGGCTTATTCCTGGTTTGTTTTCAAAAATGGTAGGTGTCGACAATAAATGCAGGGTTTTTCTTCTGTGTAGAGACTGAAACGAGCCGCCGCTGAGGAGAAAAAAGGTAATTGCTTGAGATTTATGAAAAGAAGATTGTATGTAATATTTGCAGTTTGGAAACAGACGAAGGAGAACATGTTGAAGAGGACATTGACGAGCTAGATGTCAGGCCTAGATGTGGACGTGGATGGAATAAGTGTGTGGACATGGATGAAAAAATGTGAACAATAAAAATGTGAACATATATATAAAAAGAAAATGAATCAATGAAAAAGAGATGTATATCTGAAACGTGAAATTCTTAGTCATCGGTAAAAGAATTTATTTCAGCTTCTTGCAAAAAAGATTTAATTGGCCAATAGATAAAAGAATTACAATGGATCTGCTTGTTGCCGTAATCACCGTAGATAGCCCAAATGGCTTTACGCCTTTCTGGTGTCATAAGCAAAGTTCCAGTAACAAAACCACTACAACTCAGAAAATGAACATACAATTCAACGTTACACCAAAGCTAGAGAAGAGAAACCAAAGATCCTAACCAAGATAAAAAGTTTTAGCATATTCAGCACACACTTGAACGCCTCGATCATAAGCTTCAACTAACAAACTCAAACTCCCAGGACGAACAATATCTTGGGGTTTCTTCACATCAAGTTCAGGAGAAGTAGTCGTAAGCTGTGGACACGGACACAATTAATGTATATAAAAATGTGGACATAGACACAATTAATGTATATAAAAATGTGGACAAGGATTAATAAAAATCCCTCAGCTTTGAGCAGAGTTACCCAAACATAATCCCTCAGCTTTAACTTCAATTAAAATTATAGAAAACAAATTGATGAATGGAAGAACCAACCTTTTGGATATGATAGAGAACAGAGTCTTCGAGGAACATCTTCAACAGCTTTTACTGGACGGAGAGTGGCTTGAAGAGCTTCGGATCGAAAGGCGACAAAGACGACGGCTTGATTCTGACAGTTATGATCCTGATACCGGTTTAAGTGTTTGTGGTGGGTTTGGTTGCTCAGTAATCTTCGCTTTCTTCTTTGACTTCAATTTCGTCATGGTTCGTTACGGATGATGAAGAAGGGCGACGAAAAACAAAGAAAATTGGAGAAAGATTATGAAGGGCAAGGCCTCTGGATTGTCTGATGTTCTCCAACAATTGATGAAAAAGATATGGAGGTGTATCACGAGATTAGGGATAGGAGTTCAGGAAATGGAGAAAGTAGATCTGAGACTCACAAATGGGAGAGACAATATACGTAGTTTCCCAAATTCAAAAGTTGATTTATGAAATTGCAATTTAGAAATTATTATTTTATCAATAAGAGAGTTGAGTGGGATTGACTCGTCAGAGGAGAACTAGAAGAAGGGAATGTAGTTGAGGGGCATGCAAGACATTGCACATAGATAAAGTGTGCTTCCAGCCACAAGTGTCTTAATGTGGTATTGAAAAGACATAATGTGTGTTAGAGTATAAAAAATTCAAGAAAAATTCTTATTTTTTTTTATCCCAACAACTACTTTGCCACGTGCATTCGTCTAGGCTTTAATCACTTCTTTTTGGGTCATCGGCCCTTAATGATTAAAGTTGATTTTCTTTGAGTAACAAGCCTTTCAAGGTTATGAACAAGGCAACTCTATTAGCACTACATAAAAAAACAGTGATATTTAGATCATTTATTGTTGAAATATAACTTTTCTTACATTTTTTTCCTGTATCCAACCCAGTTAACATTTCTTGTGAAATAGTAGATGGGCAAATCTCCAAAATAGCACATTTCTAAGTTTATATCACAAAAATAGCACTCAAAAACTAAAATGACCAAAATAACATTTTATCTTTTGAAAAATTTAAATTTTTTTATTTTTCAAAATTTGAAATCTTATCCCCAAAACCTCACTTCTCAACTCTAAACCCTAAAACCTAAATTCTAAATTCTAAACCCTAAATTCTAAACCGTAAACCCTAAACCCCACCCCTTGAGTGCTATTTTGTGACTTTTGACCTTGAGTGCTAGTTTGGGAACAAAAACTTGATTTAGTGCTATTTTGGTCTTTTTCTCATAGTAGAACGAAAAATAATTTTATCAGTTTCAACTTCGAAAAACTTCTTTCAGCTGTGCGACCGATACTGAAATAATCAACCTGTGTTTTGATAATAATATTTCATTTTTTAAAAAAAAGGTCGAGCACTCGGTAAACTTTTGAATTTCCATGAATATTGATTCTTGAACTATGTTTAAATGCGTACCATTCTGTAAAGAAACTTCAAAATTTAAATATGATGTTCTCAAAGTATCACTTTTAGTTTTTTTTTTTAAATCAAACAAAAATCCAAAAGACCAAGTTTTTTCATATATTTGAAATTGTTCAAATCTGGACTCGATGGAGTTCACCAAATGAAGACTGTGGGTCTGTTTGTTTCTCCATCTGGATGAGTTATTTGGATGAAGATGAGAGTTTTGTTTATTTAGACACTAAAAGTGAAACTCATTCAGATAGATCATTCGGATGACTTTTGAAAATTTAGGCTTAATTTTAAAGTCTATTCAGCTGAACCAATTTGGATCTTTTGAATGGAGATGGTTCATTCAAAATAGTGTCTATTATGCCCCTAATGTAATTCACAAATTACAAACCTAAAAATAATATCATTTTTCTCACATACGAAAACTAACAAAACTACAAAAACACGTTTTCCCACGAAAACCTAAAAATTATTTTTTCACGCCAAAACCCCAAAAACGCAATTTCCCGTCAAAATTGCAAAAACGTGTTTTTCCGTCAAAATTGCAAAAACGTGTTTTTCCGCAAAAATCAAAAAACGTGTTTTCATGCCAAAATCACAAAAAACATGTTTTCACGCTAACACCCCAAAACACATTTTTCCGCCAAACACACAAAAACACATTTTTCCGCCAAAATTGCAAAAACGTATTTTTCCGTCAAAAACAAAAAAAAACGCGTTTTCCTGCTAAAACCGAAAATCTTGTTTTCCCGCCAAAACCGAAAAATCTCGTTTTCCCGCCAAAACCGAAATATCTCATTTTCTCGCCAAAACTAAAAAATCTTGTTTTCCCGCTAAAACCGTAAAAACGCAAAAACATGTTTTCCCGCCAAAACCGCAAAAACGCGTTTTCCCGTCAAAACATGTTTTCCCGCCAAAACCGCAAAAACGTGTTTTTCCGCCAAAACCGCAAAACGCGTTTTCTTGCCAAAACAGCAAAAACGCATTTTCCCGCCAAAAATGTGTTTTCCCGCCAAAACCGCAAAACGCGTTTTCCCGTCAATGACGAAAAATCTCATTTTTTCGCCAAAACCGAAAAATTTCGTTTTAACGTGTTTCCTTCCAAAACGGCAAAAATGCGTTTTCCCGCCAAAAACGTCTTTTTCTGCCAAAACTGCAAAAACGTGTTTTCTCGCCAAAACCAAAAATTTGTATTTTCCCGCCAAAACAAAAAAATCTCGTTTTTCCGCCAGAACCGAAAAATCTTGTTTTTCGGCTGAAACCAAAAAAGTGCGTTTCTTGCTAAAACCGAAAAATCTTTTTTTCCCACCCAAACTGCAAAAAAAAAAATTGTTAATTTTGAAATAATTCTAATGTAAATATATTAAACTAAATAATTAAATGTAATATAGTTAAAATTAATATCAAACATGTGATTAAACCAACACAAGGGTATTTTGGTAATTTGTTTACTAAACTCATTTGAATGGAAATGAAAATAAAGAAACAAACATAAGATTTATTTGGATGATTCATCTAGATGAGCCATATGGATGGATAAACAAACAATCACAAAAATATGAATGGATCATCTGAATAGATCATACAAATGAATCATTTGGATGGAGATGATAAATGATGAAACAAACAGCCCCTGTATTGACCAAATGAAGAACCAAAAAAGTATATCATCTTCTCGACTCTCTTTAACATGTTTAGGTGTGTGTATTCATGAACACTCTCATAAAACTTAGTCTTAAAACTTAGATAACATGATGAAGCAGATGAATTTTATATATAATAAGAATTATAGGACCGAATCAAACAACCAAAGATGAAATTACAAACGACTACAAAGACACAACAAAAAGAGTTTTCTAGGTTGATTAGAGAGATCTCCAATGCTAAGAGTCAATCATCATCAACCTAGAAACAACCCTCTAGTTTCACTGACTCTCTTGATTGCTACACACGAAGACAAGAAAACAGGAAAAGAGAACCGACTGAACTCTCTCTTTTGAAGACCTTTTAGCATGGACTCACATGATGGTGCATCGACCCTTTTCTTCATTTGGTTGCGTTGGCATTTGCTGGAACCGGTGCGACTCTGAGGGATTGTATGTGAACTCAGATGTGTCAAGCCCATACTGGTTCAACAAAAAAAAAAACACACATCAGCGAATCTCAGAGTATCTCGTTTCTTTTCAATTGTTGTTTCAAAAGCTTTTAAGCAATTTAATCATGTTACCTTCTCCCTCATACGTGCACTCCAAGGGTCACTGCGGCTCGGGCGTTGGTCTAAAGTAGGAGCGACTGGGACACCAGTAACAGGGGCGGGTTGGCGGTTGATAAATGGCTGCCTGATCTGCCTCGGTGGAGTAATAAACTCGTCATCACTGTCATACTCCGCTGGTGTATTAGCTGCCCTAACCATAAGGGCAAGCAAGAAAAGCAAAGCCTGCGAGTAAACAAGACAGCATTAAGAGTTTTTAGAGGTGATAGTATGTTTCCATTGCAATATTCTGAGTAGACAGGGATATTAAATTTTTCAAGAGAGTTTTGCAGACAAGTTTTATTCATCAAAAATATTTAATACTGATATCAAAAGTTTGCTTGCTCTTACCTCGAAAACAACGGCTCCTAGAGCTACCCATCTCACAATGTTCCAGTTTTCTCTGAGGAAGTTATAGATAGTATCGAAGTTTCCAGTCCTGTCAGAAGGAATTTCCTAGAGAACAGATATACAAAATGGTTAGCTAAGAATTGAGTACAGTCCTGACTTCAGAACACTCACATCTCTCCAGCTGTTGTCGAAGAAGATAAACGCAGCAGCTCCAAGCTCCGCCAAGATCAACAAGATGAGAAGCAGAGAGTACTAATCTCAATTAAGGAATCTAAAAGGTTGTTTGTAAAGCAGAGAGTAGTAGCAATGACAATAAATAAGGTAGTAATAATGACAGATTCACAAGAGCAAACAAATCAAAGAGAAGCATGGTGAGCCAGGATACACAAGATAAGCAGCAGACGTTCCTGGAACAAGTACCAACACAGCCACAGCATGAAATAACAAACAGGGCCACGCCGATACCAATGAACAAGTAGATGAACCTGCAGTTCAGTTTCACGTGACCAAGATTATGTTTTTTGGGACACAGAAAAAATAACTAGTAAAACACATATATACATACATACCAAGCTTTGGGGAGATTGTCAAAGACATTGGAAGAGAGAGCGAGAGACATAAGCATGGGCCTCCCGAAAGAGACGTGACTTTGGTCGTCGCGAGTGAAGTTAAGAGAGTTGTTATCGGTTGCTCTCTGGTACTCGACAAACAAGTAGATACCATAACCAATCATGCCAAGTCCAGCAACCGCCAGAAGAAAGTTGAGTAACTTTAGCAAACACTCCAAACAACCTCTACATGCCATTTTGTTCTTTAACGACTCGGCTCCTTTATGTATGGTTGACTCAGCTTTGGCTGAAAAAAAGGATGAAAAACTAAAATTAATCGAAACTAAAACTACTTAGGCAACCCTAGAAAATATGTTATTACAAAAATTCAAAAATCCGACATGCCGTGACTATACACGAATCAAAAATCAAGTAAGAGATGAAATAAATCAAATTTTCCTAATCATCACAGAAATGATTCCACGAAGCATTTCCGGATAACAAAAGTTTATAAGAATCGAATTAGTTCAGATCGGGACAAGGACAGCGAATCGGTGAACCGGAATTAGGGGATCGAGAGGGAAGAAACTTACGGAGAGTGTTCGAGCAAAGGTCTGAATAGATAGTTTTTAGTTTTTATCTTTGTCGTCGAGAGGAAGGGGAAGAAAACCCGAAGGGAATGGAATGGAATTTTCTTCTGTTTTGTATTTTTGCTGTATTTTTAGTGCCAGCTGGCTTTTTATTTTTATAAATGGACAACTTGAAGATATATAAGGCCTTTTAAGTGTCAGGAGCCCAAGTCGGTGTACGTGTCTTTCGATGATAATCTTTATTATTATTCAGTCGGCAATTAAAATTAGTTTCTTTTTTTCTTTTGTGTGTGGAATGGAATGTACAGTCCCACACAATTTCTGTTTGTAATTTTACTAAAACACAAATCCAACTTTAGTTCATCTTCAGAACGTGGTTCAGAATGGATCTAACCAGGACTAAATATCTTCAACCCGCTTCGGAGTGCAGTTGACACTTGCTTTATCACTGTTGACTGAATGCAATCCTTTTTGACACGTGACATCGACTATTTGCGGATTTACTGTAATTATCATGAACGTTACCGTGCCTGATAACAATTTCGATTTTACATATAAGAATCTATATATATTTTAGCCTTTTAGGCAATGTCTAAAAATTTGAAGCGCATCAAAAGAATTTTCCCCACCCATCCAAACCTTGGAAAATACTTGATTCGAAACCGAACAAAAATATACAAGTATTTAACTGGGTTTAAAAATTTTCTACCAAAAACAAAAACCCAAAAAAAAAACTGACACGAATAAATCCAAATCAAAAAATAACTGACTCGAATAGACTCAACCAAATAAAAATCAATTTATATCTGATCAAAAATGTGAATATCCAAGACTAGTTTATATATTTAATTTATGATTTAATTGTATTATATTTTCGTTTGCAATATTTATTATTATTTTTGTAATATTTTCAATTAGTGTAAAATTTTAAATGGCAAATTTAGAGTTTAAACTGCCTAACTTGATTATTAATAATTTTTTTGGTTATTTTTAGAACTTTCGATAAATATGATGAATTAGCTAATTTTGATGAAGTTTTGGTTATTTGAGTTTTTTGATAATAAATACTTGAACCCGGCTCGTTACAGACCTAGAAAATTATAAATATTTTATAGGTATTTTAATTATAGATCTTAATCAATCCGTATACGAAAGGAACCGACTCGAATCCAAACCAAAAATTTCCAAATATCTAATTGGATCCAAGTGTCTAGTAACCGAAAGATACGGACTTGAAAAGAACCGATCTGAACCCGACCCAAAATCTCGAATCCCCATGCCTAGGCATCAACAGCCGAGTGGTCTATGAAAAGATTTGATCGTTAAGGGTTATTTTATCACCTGGAATAAATCTAACATTAGTCGGTATGATTATCGCGTTGTTTGGTCCAAATTCATTCAAAGTTCCGCTATTGTTTGTTTGAAACACTGTCTCAATTTAAATTGATTCTATCGGTTTTTTTGAAAATAGTTGTTGAGCTTGTCAAGTCCTAGGTAATTGTTTTATAGAAATATAGTTTCTCTTAGTTAACTGATTTTTTTCTTTTTCATAGAGTTTAATAGCGAATGTTAAAGAAGAATTGAGGTTGAAATATGTTGTATTTGATTGCCAGATTATTAATAAGCTTCATCCCTCTTACCACTTAAAGATACAGCATAAAACAGACCTTTAATGTTACTTTATTTGAGCTCTTTTGTTGTGCTATTCTGTTAAATTGAAGATTGATTCATTGGTTTTATGTGTTACATATTCTTTTATGATTTCGATAATGAAATCTATTCCAAAACTGTATGAGAGAATTAAATGGAGTTAATGTCACAGACGTCCATGTCACTTTTTGGATTAATGAAATTAAGCTTGTGATGTTAATTCCATAACATCATTAAGTTGAGGGATGTTGTCATGTATAACATATACTTCATGTAGCTAGATATACATTTGTTCAGTCTGCATGACTAGCCATGTGGTGGTTAATAGTCCATGTAGCTAGCAATCATTTTTCCTTCTAATAAACACTATCTTGAATATATATTATGGTCTTCATTAATAGCTTTGATATCTTCTTATAAATATTAACTAATCATGAAATTATACCTAGTTGGTTCTCTTTGTTGTTGTACAATTCCCTCTAGGAAAGGAAAATCGTCACTACACTTAAGTTCTATCCAATCACGAAGTGAAGAAGAGACGCATAGGATTGAAAGGTGATGATCCCATCAGATTGCTCCATAACTTTTATGTATCGGGTGTTCCCATCACTATCAGGGCAAAAACCGCTAAGAGTCGTCGATGTTGTTTGTTCCCCAATGTCATCACCACAATCTGGATGCAATCTGAGCTTCCACTGCACTAATTGAAGAACATTTAGGTAACGTTCTAGATCTCATTAATTGCTTTATTTGTTTGTAATGTAAGTTTGATGCAGTAACTTCTATGGCAACCTAATAACAATATCAATTATAACTATTGTAATCCGCAACCAAATGTTACTCTTTGTTTTCTTCAACCTAATGTAACTCTTACTTTTCATTTAATGATCTCAAATGACTCACATTTTTAAATTAGGTACTTGGATATCCACTCGAAAAATATGTTACTAATGCTTTTGTTGCAGTAACTCTGATCTCATCTTCGTATTGTATATTTCTTTTGTTCATCTCAGTGTTGGGATAAGTGTAACTAAAATGGTAGTACATGAAGATACAAGAATGCCAAGCATCCTCTTTAACGATACAACAAATTTTCTTACCTGATATATAAAGATATAAGTATCATTTAACTCTTATCTGGCGTCATCTAAAGGTTCGTCTTGCTTGATAATAAATAATTGAACTTGTGTAGTTCCCACTAAGTCGAATTGACTTTCAAACTGTCACATTATTGTCATTTTTAGCTTTCTTTTTGGTTTTTGTTTTGAGCTGTCCACTAAAATTGTACCTGAAATAAGTGAATTTTTTTTAAATATTATCATATATATTTTATGGAGGGTTTTGTTAATCGTTGATTGTCTTGTAGATGTTGCACATCTTACCAGAAAATATAAATGTGATAAATGGTTTTGATTTTATAAGCTATATTCATGTTATATTTTCCCACGTCTCGAATACTTATTGAGGCTTTTCTTTCTTTCTTTTATTACTATGTATAGGTTACAGCGATCTTCAGCTTCACTGAAAATGATCAAATCACTGAAGATATCTTCATTCTTGATCGTCACACTAAATTATATGTCCGAGTTGGGCAACAAGTTGACCCTAAGAAGTAGTAGTTTTTTGCCACTGAAAAGGTACTTAGATTCATTCAGCTTATATTAATGTAGCAAAACTACAAAATTGTTCCTATAGATCCTCTGCCTTAACAAAATTTTCTTAAGCATGATTTTTTTATAGAGAATATAACAAGCGAAGCACCGATATACACTTTAAGAGAAGGAAACAAACCTCCAATTTTATTTGGTTCTTCACTTGCGAGTCTTCTAAAGCTGTAGTAAGAAGGGTTAGAGTCTGATCTTGGATCTGCAAGTTAGGTAATTCTTAGTCTGCAGTCATGTTGTGTTCTAGTCATTTTATTTAGATATTCTTAAGAGTTTTATGATTAAAAAATTTTCTTTGAAAAAGTTTGACTGAATCAAGCATATATGTAGTTTAACGTCAATCTTTTTGGCAAATTTATCACATATATTTATTAGAGAAAGTGCATTTTCTTCTTCTCAATGTCGTGTGGGAGAAAGAATTTCAAACATTTTCGTTCATACAAAAATATTATGTTTACTATTATATTGATACATCCTTTCACATAGCAACTACGCTAAAATTGAAGATATGATACAATTTTACATATGTGTTATGACATGCACATAAGCATCAAGACTTTTATTCTTCAAATATTAATCTATATACAATAACAAACTGATTTTGTGTACTTGCTCACATCATCTTTCTTTCATAGTAAAAAAAATTCTAATCCAATGGTCATAATTTTTTTTATGAACTAACGGTCGTATAATAATTTTGCTGATGTCATAAAAAAATATATTTGGTAACTCTTCATTGAACATTTATCTTTTTAAACAATACATAATTTAAGAACCATACATTTTCATTACTTAAACAACACTTCCGTTGACATACATGCCTTTTTATAATTTTTAGAAAAAAATTATTTTTAACCAACACATCCCTTAAAAGACATACCTTTTCATTATTTAAACAACACATCTAATCCAATGGTCATAATTTTTTTTTATGATCTAAGGATCATATAATACTTTTGCTGAAGTCATCAAAAATTTACATTTGGCAACTCTTCATTGAACATTTTATCTTTTTAAACAATACATCCTTTAAAAATCATACATTTTCATTACCTAAACAACACATCTTTGGACATACATACCTTTTTATAATTCTTAGAACAATTATCTTTTCTTTTTTAAAACGCATCCCTTGAAAAAAATACCTTTCATTATTTACACAATACATCCTTTGACAAACATACATTTTTGTAATTTAAAAATCTGAAGAATTACAATGTGATGGTCATAATTGGCTTTTTTTTTATCTAATGGTCTTAAAATATTTTTTTGTTTGAAAGCATTATTTGATCGTAACTCTTCTTTGAAATGTTTCCTTTTCAAACAACACATGTACCTTTTCAGGATCTATATATTGAAGTTCTTACAGCAGAATTATTCTTACATCTTGTTTCTTATTCTTTCATCTTTTTAATTATTGTTAAGGTATGCTTTTTGGAAAAGACAACAAGGATGATGATGACTATAGATTAACAATAGCAACTCGCAAGTGTTCGTTATTGAATTGTTGATATATTACCATCCCTTCTTTCAAAGTCACAATTGTTGATCTCTCCACGTCCATTTCTTTCGAATCTATTACCCTTTTTGGATGTAACTATTGCTATTTCCGGTAGTGGTTTATGCTGACTGCAATGGGCTCCTCTTTTAATTTCATTAAAGTGGAGAGATGAAGAGATGGAAGGCTTGAAGGATAATATCAATAGGATAACAATGCAACTTGCGACCGTTGACGACTGAATAGTGATTGCTAGATTGGTAGAGGATAGAAAAAATAAGTGTGTTAGGATTAATAGTATAATCAAATGAAACCAAACGTAATGGTTTAACGTTGTTAAGAAAAAGTAAAAAAAGACAATTACCGAACCGAAAAAGCTTTTACGGCATCATATGATTCTAGTGATTCAAATAATTATTAAACACTCGTTAAAGTGTATCGGTATCATTATGATGCCGTACTAACGAGATTACGAGACTGTACGTTCCCGAACGTCTTAGAAAATAAATCATGAACACCCTTTAAAACGGTTTCATCCGTATATGCATATTTGATTATACAAAAAAATTAAAATATGAAAAAAATTAAAATATGCATATTAAGAATTCTGTGTTTATTTGTTTTATGCATTTGCTAAAGTGATGTTAAGTTGAATATTGTATATACAACTTATAATTTTTATGTTATTTTGTTTAAACACTTGAATTACAGAAAATGTCAGGTCTTCAAAAAAACTAATTCCAATAGTTTTGTTACACATGAGAAATTTATGTTACCAAAGTTTTATAATGAGCAAGGTGAAAATAGTTTTATGAATTTAATAAATTTTCCATATTGAAGTAAATAAATTTAATTTAAGTTTTTATTGTAGGACTATCCTTAAAAACAAGTGACACAAGTAATAATTAACTTTATTTGATTTAATATACATATATTTTTTAATAATTTGCATTTTATATTAAATACTAATAATCCTTTCTTCATTATTTTTACAGATTGTGTTGATATGGTTTTGGATATAAAAGGAGCTGCTAAAATTGAGAAACAAACATATATATTGAAATTGTCTAAAGGTTTGTTTAAATTTTTTTTGTTCATATTTATCTACTAAAAGATTATTTAATCAATAGTTTTTATTAGATTCGCGAAAACGAAAATATGACGAATATATAGAAAATATGATGAATATATAGAAAATATATTGGATGTGTTTTATGTAAAGTAATTAATTTTAACGTGATTAAAAACTAAATTTAATGATTTAAATATTATTTAAATTTTAGTTCACTAATAATAAATTTCAATAATTGTAAAATTGATATGGAGGCAATGATCAAAATTAAAACAAAAACAACTAATGTGTTGCTGTGATAGTAATGCTTTAGTATGGTTTGATGAAAGTACTGAAAAAGATCGAATAACCAAACGTCCGTTACTTACTATATTTTGTAAACAAGGTCGCATTAAATTACTCAAAATTCAGGATCCGCCAATAGTCTTGAAAAATTTGTTATGTGATCCTTCATTTAGGAACAATATTAGAATTTTCAATTCTTTATTGTCTATGTGTTCTATGGGTGGTGACATAGATTATTCAATACTAAACTATGGTGGTCCTTTTTGCTTTAAGGTTCATGGTAAAAATTATCATAGTATAGGATCACTTTTACCACTTGATGATAGAAGACCCAAATTTCTACATATATATATATTCGACACATCTAATGAAATAAAAAATAGACTTTTAATCATGAACCGAGAAGGAAAAGAATCAGTAGATACACAAATATTATCATCACTAATAAAAATGCTCGATGAAAGTAATGTCCTGGCAACGATTTTTAGAAAAGCTAGAAACAAATATGAAAGTGGTGATACAGCGGAATTGAAAATTCATATGGTAGGATATGATAAATGGAAAAAGACAATATGAATTACCATCAGCCGATGAAATAGCTTGATTAATAATTGGAGATTTTTCTTCAACTATGGATGAATGGGATGTTTTACTTCAACATAAAACTGGTAATTTGCAAAGAATTTTGGCTACTCATCCACTATATATGTCTTTGTAGTATTCCTTATTATTTCCATATGGAGAAATTGGATTTTATGATGGTATACCATATGTCCAAAAATCGCAATCAAATCAAAGTAATAGTTTTTTAAAAAATTACAGAATACTATACGTATCGTATCCAAAAAAGAAATACCGAAGCATATACTATTACCCGTAGCGGTAGATTATTTCATCAATATGTAGTAGATGCTTTTACTTCTATTGAAGCAAGTCGTCTTACATTTATTAAACTTAATCAAAAATCAATAAGAGCTGATGTATATAATAATGTAAAAAATGCTCTATCTAGAAGAGATCATGACTCCATAAGTCCGAGAAAAAGAATTGTATTGTCATCATCAATTACAGGTAATCCAAGATATATGGCTAAAAAATATCAAGATGCAATGGCACTTTTTCGTTGTTATGGAAATCCTGTTTTGTTTATTACAATGATTGCCAATCCCAAATGAACTAATTAATGGCACTTTTTTGTTGTTATAGATGAATACTTAAAAGTATCTGGTGCTAGTTCAGCTAATGATAGGTTTGATATTGAATCATGGGTGTTTCAATTAAAAGTGAACCAATTAATGTTTTTGATTAAAAAAAAATTTATTTGGACCAATCAGTGGAGGCATGTATATAATTATGTATTGTTAATATCATTTTAAATGTATGTTTTACAGATTATTTGCTGTTACTAATGTTTTTTTATTTATGCAGTCGTTTATACAATAAAATTTAAAAAAACGAGGACTTCAAGATGCACATATTCTAATTTGGTTAAAAATTGGGCGTGAGAATGTATGTTCTAATGACATTTATAAATTAGTCTCAGCTGAATTGCCAGGTAGAATTAATGATCCTGAAGGTTATAAATTAGTGGATCAACTTATGATGCATGATCCATGTGGAATCGATAAACCAAACAATTCTTGCATTGAAAATGGTATTTGCACAAAAATATCCTCAGCGTTTTGCATATCTTCATGCCTTGATAATAAAGAATACATTAATTATAAACGTAGGGATCTATTTACCAGCTATGTTATGAAGAATCTTCTTCACAGCGACCAAGCTGATAAGTAGCACCTGTTGTACCCATCTTATGTCCCAAGGGAAACTTCCCTTTATCAAACTTTGTTTTAAGATGTCGGTATGTTTCAGCAAGTTTATCACAATCGATTTGAGGTATATAAGTAATGGGAACAGACTCAACACCATATGGCTCCACATTCATACCTGCCCCTTTAAAGACATTATAAAACGAGATATAAAATTATGTTTCTCATTGGCATATATAAAATTATAAACGTAGGGATTTATTGTCCAGTGATATATGGTGTTTTATACATCTTGTATATATGCTTTTAAATTAGTTTTCAAGTCTTTATCGAGTCTTCCTAGTCTTTTTGGAGTCATTACAGGTCTGGAGTTGCATTGGATGGGAGATGGACCAGCTGGAACAAAAGAGGCAGAAAACAATGCAATTTGGTGGTTTTCACGCAGAACAGTCTTGATGACTGTTCCGGATAGCGGAGCAATCCGAGTGACTGTTCCGAGTGAGTGTTCCAGCGGCAGAGATTTTTAAGGAAACTACAATCATTACGGGATTTGCCCTAATTATCCATATTTTCTCTCCCAGCCGCCTGTGGCTTTGATATATCATATTTTCTGTTTCTCTTTATCATACTACGCTGTTTTGGGGAGAAGAAACCAGACCTTAGAGATGGAGACTTGAGATTTTGCTACTTTGTAAAGGGAGAAGGCCATCTCTCTCGATTTAGAGAAGAACCCCCTGAACCCTATTACTTTATTTCAGTCATATTTCATGTTGCTTTATATCTCTGTCTCTGTGTTTTCTTGCTCCATGGCTGAGTAGTCAGCTTGCTTAGTCTAGGGTGTTAGGGTGTTAGATCTGTGAGCTTGACATAAATAAGTTATAAATCGATTGTCTTCATTCACTGTTGTTCTTAAGGCTTGCATCAAGTTAACCACTTAGTTCATGATTCTAGGTTTAATCTATTCATCAAAAGTGTTATAGGTTGCTAGACATAACTTGAATGAGCATTGCATCCCTAATCAGCGAAAGTAAATATTAGGGTGTTTTGTAAACATATCGGACTTGATCTCTATTGCTTGCTGTCGCATCTTGATCCAAACGAGAGTTTAGGTATCAAGATCGATCAGCATAGGGAGCAGTACCACGACAGTGGACTGTTCTACTTGAGTGATCCGAGTTCTAGACTTGCTCTTAATTAAACTTGAATAATTGTTTGGCTCACACTTGTTTAACACCCGACCAAACCACCCTAGGCTAGCATTTTAATCATCTGAAATCTTTAATTAATCTTATTACTTGCTTGTTACGAAACTTTAATCTCAAAACCCCATCATTGTTTTAGCTAAGCATTGATCCCATGAGGATAAAGTGTAATTGTTGGTCTCTGTGGATTCGATCCTAAAGTGCTACATCGACATACCATTCGATTGTGGTAGTGTGCACATTAGGTTACTTGGTGTGCGTATACACGTAATATCAATTTGGCGCCGTTGCCGGGGACCATCTTTTTACCTTTATTTTTCGGTTATTTATTTAGTCTAAGACCTCTAACTTGCCTTATCCTTTTTGTTGCAGCTAATGTTCCAGGTGCATGACCAGTAGACATACTCGGAGAAACGCACAAGGAGAGTTAGTTACATTTACCAACCAGGAGCTAGCAAGGTTAGAAAGAACAAATCGTCAACAGCCAAGGCAAACCGACACCACTATGGGTGATCACGCCAATCACGAGCAACTCACTGCTCAGTTGCAACAGATGCAACAACAGATGCTTCAAATGCAGCAGACCATCCAAGCTCAGCAGGATGCTACTGAACAGACTGCTCTCGCACGGCAGGAACAACAGGCGCATACTGTTCCAATCGGGCAGAGAAACCTTCCTTGCAACATCCCTACTACGCGCTCTGCCATTGTTCCTCCACTCTGCACCAGGCAGGACTTCGAGATCAAGCCTGCTTTGATCGGTCTAGTACAGAGAAAGGTGTTCTATGGTCTCTCTACAGAAATTCCAATGGAGCATATTGAGAGCTTCGAAAAATTCTACAGTTTCACTCGCGTGAATGGTGTTCCACCAGACTACATCACGTGCATGTTATTCCCATTCTCTCTTGATGGAAAAGCTGCACGGTGGTTGAACTCTCTCCCTACCGGCTCTCTCACTTCATGGGAACAGGTCCGATCAGCGTTCCTCAGCCATTTCTACTCTAAGGCAAGAACAGCTGCATTGAGGAACAAGATCACCTCCTTCAGACAGCTCACTGATGAGCCTTTCTGCGATGCATGGGAGCGCTTCAATGACTATTGCAGAGAATGTCCTCACCATGGATTTGATGATGATTACCTCCTGGACATTTTCTATGATGGAGTGGACTGGAAATACCAAGGTGCTCTAAACACTGCGAGCAATGGAGACTTCATGACTCAAACCACTGATGGAGCGTTTAAGCTGATTGAGAACATGGCTGCTAGCTCAGCTAATAAAAAAGAGGAGAGTGATTGCTCCATGAAAGGGAGCAGTTCTGACACCCAAAAAATAGATGAGCTGACTGCCAAGGTTGATCAGCTACTGAAAAACAACCAAGGGCACGTCTTCAACATGGAGCAACCTACGGCCGGGCATATTCAGAACCAGAACCAGCGACAACCGTAGAGCAATCCGCATGCTGTTCCAGCTATCGGGAACAGTCAACCAGATGAGCTGAAGGGTCTGGGTATGATGATGCAACAATTGTTGCAGGGTCAGCAGGTTCAGGACAAGGCATTGAATCAGGTAACCACATAAATGGATACCAGGATGGGCAACATGTTCACTGAGCTGAATAACAAGTATGACAATCTTGCGATCCACATAAGAAAGATCGATGTTCAGCTTGCTCAAACAGCTGAGAGTGTCAAGAGGCAACAAGAGACGCTCCCTGGAAGAACTGATAAAAATTTTAGGACTGAGCACTGTAATGTAATAGAGCAGCTGTTCGCTGAGACTGTTCTAGGCGCAGAAGAGGACACAGAGCAGTCTGCTAGCTCTGGAGTGACTGGTCCTAGCGTGCCTGCTGAAACTTCACCAGTGCGAGTCTATGTTCCCAAGGTTCCCTATCCTATTCCACCTAGACATCTGATGGATCCCATTAGTGAAGAGCAGCTGATTGGTTTTAACAAGATGGTGAGAAGGCTTCCTAAAGAACTTGCATTTGAAGATGCTCTGCAGATTCGTCCATTGCTCCAGTTCTTTAAACACTGTAGAGAGACTCAAGAGGAGATCAAGGTCCTCTATACCAAAGCATTGTCTACACCAGCACTGAAGGTATTGCCTAAGGTTGATGATCCTGGAAAATTTGTTTTCCCATGTTCCATCGCAGGAACAACCTTCAAGGACGCTCTTTGTGACTCTGGTTCTTGTGTGAATCTCGTCTCAAAGGCTATTGTAGACGATTTGGGTATTGCTGATGTTGAGCGTTCTCAGCTGACCCTGACCTTTGCAAACTCTTCCAGAGTAGTCCCATATGGAACCATCCGCAGCCTTCATGTTCAAGTAGGGGAATGCATTGTTCCTGCTGAGTTTCAAGTTGTTGAGATGACCAAGGATCAAGAGATGCCTTTGATATTTGGAAGGACATTCATGGCTACTGTTGGAGCAACCATCGATATGCCTAACAAGAGAGTCTGCTTCTCCAACATTAACAAGAAAATTTTCTACAAGGCTGTACCCACCAGATCTTCCTCATCACACGCCTCTTGCATCTCAGTGTTTGATGTAGAAAAGCTGAAGGTTGTTCCAGAGAAGGAGCATGGTGATAAGGGTGAGAGCAGACTGTTCTTTGATGAAGATCCTAGCACTGATTCTACTAAATTCAGGGAGAATTCAAGGGTAAAACAGAAAATCCAGAAGAAAAGGGTCAAGGGAGATCCTACAATGACTTTGATACCTTTCAAGTGTGATGAGAACTCCATTGAGTATGAGGTAAAGTTCAAGGGTACCTCTAAACCTTTCTCTAAAGTCAGAGCTATTCTTATACATGAGCTGAAGGAGAAAGGAAAAGCTGCTGTGAAAGGGTTGTTGAGCAGAGTTCTGGAGCTGAACATGTCTGATTGTGGAGCTTGTTTTGGAACAAGCCCTCCTGCTCACCCCGACTGATCCCAGTCACCAAGTCAAGCTAGAGACTTAAACCAAGCGCTTGGTGGGAGGCAACCCACTAGTGAGTGTCATTAACATTAGGATTTTCTTTTTACTTATTTTTGTTTTTAGTTTGTTGAGTCTCAGGTCATAAATCAGAAAATCCGAGATCCTTGACTGGAGCAAGCAGCTGGCTGCTCTCATTCCAGAGCATCCTTTACCGGAGCAACCGCGTCTTGCTCTGTCAGGCTGCTCCGCGCCAGGTAAGTATCTCGAACAAAAAAAAAAATGTTTATTCTTGATTTCACCTTCTCTCTGATTTATTTTCACACCAGGGACGTTGTGAAGTAAGTCTGGGGGAGGGTTTTCGTCGTTTACTAACTTGTTTCTTTCTTTTGTTTTTCTTTTAAGTCAGTTTGAGTCAGTTTTTATGATTGAGTCAGTCAAAACTTTGTGGAAATTAGGACCTTATTCCGTGTTGATCACTGACCACCTCGTGCTTTAGTTATCTTATTCAGTGACCTTAGCAGTGGCGAAAGACACACATGTGGACCTGGAACGCCCTGACATATCTCACTTGATTCTCCAGAAGTTCTCAGCCGATCAGGTTACACTGGGTAGACATAACTCCACCTTACTTGAACCTAATCTTGACTGAAATTCTTCTTGTTATGGGCATTAGATCAGGGAAACGAGAACACACTCAGGACTTCTTATCATTTTTATCCATCTTGCTGATCCTGAGTGGCTAGCTCATATTTAGCTAGTTCCCACCCTGCACCTTAGCCTTTATTCCACCTTCATGCATTTGTTTTTCAGTGTCATATGTGCAGATATGTGCAAAAAGGTCGGAGAGGAAAGGATCAACGCAGCCTCCTACTCGTTACTGCTGCAGAAATTATGTCAGAAAGGAGAACAAGCAGATTAAGGGAGCAACCGCTCCATAACTAATGAACTGCGCAAGAGCAGGGGTGGAGAACCAGAATGGTTACGAAATCAGAACCACCAGTGGCACTCAGAACCATCATGTATGACCTCCTTCTTCGTCACATCACCATATCAGTCTTCAAAAAAAAAAAAAAAAAAAAAAACCAAAATAAGGTGATGGAGAAGGGAATGATATCAAAGAAACATGAGCCATTGGGAAGATAGAGCAAAGGAGTGGGTACCAAAAGAAAAGTGGAACGCAGAACAATCAGTTGTCTATTCCGTCATCAGAACAGTCGCACCAGATAGAGCAAAAACGAGTAGAGGTTGTGGACATCAATGGATCTATCCTCTCTTGCCATTTTGTGTGATATCCTGCATCCTCTTCAATGAAATTGTAGCCCCTAAACACTCTTAACTCTACCATAAAATAGCCTGTTCCACACCTAGACCGTTTACCCTGAATGATGCCTGTGATGAGAAGCTCACGCTACTCTTAAATGAATGTAGGGAGTTCTGTCTCGATAGTGTTGCTTTTCAGGTTTGAGATGAAGAGTATGGAGCCGATTTTTGAACAGCAGTCAGTGGGGTTCTGGTAAGGGTGTGTTGTCCTAGTTTTACTGCTTGTATGGTTCAAAGATTCGTGGTTAAAGTATGGTTGCTGAGAATATGAGAGTTCCCACACTTTCAAACCTTTCTCCCTGTTCTTGATACTTGACATTGTTTGAGGACAAACAAGGATCTAAGTCTGGAGGAATTGATATATGGTGTTTTATACATCTTGTATATATGCTTTTAAATTAGTTTTCAAGTCTTTATCGAGTCTTCCTAGTCCTTTTGGAGTCATTACAGGTCTGGAGTTGCATTGGATGGGAGATGGACCAGCTGGAACAAAAGAGGCAGAAAACAATGCAATTTGGTGGTTTTCACGCAGAACAGTCTTGATGACTGTTCCGGATAGCGGAGCAACCCGAGTGACTGTTCCGAGTGAGTGTTCCAGCGGCAGAGATTTTTAAGGAAACTACAATCATTACGGGATTTGCCCTAATTATCCATATTTTTTCTCCCAGCCGCCTGTGGCTTTGATATATCATATTTTCTGTTTCTCTTTATCATACTACGCTGTTTTGGGGAGAAGAAACCAGACCTTAGAGTTGGAGACTTGACATTTTGCTACTTTGTAAAGGGAGAAGGCCATCTCTCTCGATTTAGAGAAGAACCCCCTGAACCCTATTACTTTATTTCAGTCATATTTCATGTTGCTTTATATCTCTGTCTCTGTGTTTTCTTGCTCCATGGCTGAGTAGTCAGCTTGCTTAGTCTAGGGTGTTAGGGTGTTAGATCTGTGAGCTTGACATAAATAAGTTATAAATCGATTGTCTTCATTCACTGTTGTTCTTAAGGCTTGCATCAAGTTAACCACTTAGTGCATGATTCTAGGTTTAATCTATTCATCAAAAGTGTTATAGGTTGCTAGACATAACTTGAATGAGCATTGCATCCCTAATCAGCGAAAGTAGATATTAAGGTGTTTTGTGAACATATCGGACTTGATCTCTATTGCTTGCTGTCGCATCTTGATCCAAACGAGAGTTTAGGTATCAAGATCGATCAGCATAGGGAGCAGTACCACGACAGTGGACTGTTCTACTTGAGTGATCCGAGTTCTAGACTTGCTCTTAATTAAACTTGAATACTTGTTTGGTTCACACTTGTTTAACACCCGACCAAACCACCCTAGGCTAGCATTTTAATCATCTGAAATCTTTAATTAATCTTATTACTTGCTTGTTACGAAACCTTAATCTCAAAACCCCATCATTGTTTTAGCTAAGCATTGATCCCATAAGGATAAAGTGTAATTGTTGGTCTCTGTGGATTCGATCCTAAAGTGCTACATCGACATACCATTCGATTGTGGTAGTGTGCACATTAGGTTAATTGGTGTGCGTATACACGTAATATCATCCAGCTATGTTATGAAGAATCTTTTTCACAGCGACCAGGCTGATGAGTAGCACCTGTTGTACCCATCTTATGTTCCAAACAAAACTTCCCTTTATCAAACTTTGCTTTAAGATGTCGGTATGTTTCAGCAAGTTTACCACAATCGATTTGAGGTATATTAGTAGTGGGAACAGACACAATACCATATGGCCCCACATTCATACCTGCCCCAGTAAAGACATTATAAAACAAGATGTAAAATTATGTTTATCATTTGCATATATAAAATTATTAAAAATTTTAAAATTTATAAAATTATGAATATGATCCGACATTCATACTTGCCCTAGTAAAAGCATTAGTAACATGTCTTTCATTGTCCATGCCAGGACCGGAAGGATTGTCACCAGTGATATCATCACCTCGCCTATTGTTGGCATCATCATCAACATGAAGAGGACATTCCTTCTCATCATGTGTCAACATTCCACACAAAAGGCAGAAAAATTTTAAGTCGATCATAACGAAAAGAAAGTGTGAAAATCTCACCAATACCAAACTGATAGTTATGTTTGAAAAGCAAAGGGTTGTCAATGTTCCAGTTGACCAAGACCCACACACAATCAGTAAGGATCGAAGAGTCCTCAAATTCAACGTCTACAACTTGAGCAAGTGTGACTCCAATGAATTCGATTATTGCCCTCGATGGATAATGGGGAGAGATTCCCTTTATCTGAACCCATAATTGACCAAGGACCTCTACTTAAAACTTTGTTAAGAGCTTCTTCTGTCTTAAATAGAAACTGGAACTTCTTGGTGTTTATAATCCGACTTATGACTTCAGCAGTTATGCCCCAAATGCAAGGCATCTGATTTATCAACCCTCTCATATTTTTTTTCTGGGTTAACAAGAACACCAATGATGGAGAAACAATTCAAATACACAGATTGGGCGCACAATACTGGAGGCAAAACAATAGGCGTTTCATCCAGCCCTAATTCAATATCTTTCAAAAGGAATCGATGATAATCACTCATCTTGAGAAAACAGAGATCGTAAAAAAAGAAGAAGGGTGTGAGAATCAAAGTATATATAAGTTCAGACCATGGCGGTTTAAACTTAGAAAATTGGTTAACTACCTTAAACCGTTACACAAGACAGAAGAAACCAGTAGACGAAAATTTGTATGAAAACCTAATTTGAGGGATGAAACCACTAACGAAAAGTCACAACCTTAAAGAAAAAACCATGTCCCTTTATTTACAACGCAACTACTTTTTAAATTTTTTTATAATGAATAATTATAAAATGAAGGGATGCGATTAAAATACAATGAAACACCACATTTTCCCTCTATAAAAGGAAAACGAAGACAACTACCTTTTCTTACAAAACAACTTAGATATGTATAGAATCAAACTCCCTTCATATAAGTTTCTAGAAGACATCAAAGTGAAACATGGAGAACAAAAAAATATTTGAAGAGTAATTCGACTATGGGAAGTAAGAAATCCTAAAAATGATAATGAAATTATAAGTCTAAATTTCTTACTATTGGATGAAAATATAATATTTCCAATACTTTTCACTAAAATAACATTTAAATTTTTTTTTTAAAATAATAATTCTATAATATAGGAAACAACCATTATGAGATCAATATATACTCGTTACATTCATTAATTTTCTATGGAGCTCTTAGAATGAAAAATATATATCTTCAATGATTTTGAAGTATGGAGGGCTGGTGAACGTTATAAAATTTCAGAACATTCATTTCTTATACGGGTGAATGGAAATTCAACAATAAATCCGGTACCAGAAAGAAATATGCTAATAAATTGGGAGAAATTTAAGTTCTGTGATTATGATCAACTTATGAAAATTGAAGACACGGATTTATATTATGAAGGTAACTGAATAATCCACATACACAAAACGTTTACAACTTTAAATGCATACTTATTTGAATAATTTTAAATGTAGATATTATTGGTGTTATTGTTGAAGAAAAGATAAATACTGAAGTTACTAGTACATGACAAAGAAGAATAAACCTAAACCTACAGCTAGAAGGGTTAGTAAAATATTTCATCAATTAGTAATATACATTATAATTAAATATAAAATTAAATTTCTATATATATATAATCTTTTTGGAGTGTTTACTCGTCTGACTCAAAACTAAACCGAAACATACATAAAACAATAAGAAAATGATCAACTGTTTGTTCTAATGGTTAAAATGAATAACTAGAGAGTTTACTCGCCTGACTCAAAATTCTAATTGAACATCTGTTTTCCGTTAAATGTTTTTTACTATCACATTATTTAAATATTTTAGTAAAACTGTTACAATAATAATAACTAAATCACATGGGAGGCAATGTTCATATTACTATAGGGGACAATATGGTAGATATATACCAAACACAGATGAACATAAAGTAGCATATGATATAACTCTGATAATAACAAGCGTAATCCCAAAACGTATTCAGGTTTTCTAAAAAAATATTATATTTCATTTACTTAAATTACTTATTTTTAACAATAAATTAAAAACTACTGAATAATAGGATATCTTTCTTTAAACACAACGTCCGCTTCCAAAATATATCAAGATGATCCTTTAAGTACTATTCTTTTTTTGTCAAGATGATCCTTTAAATACTATTCAATCTTTCAAAAAAATATAACCTTCTAAAAAATTATAAATTAATATAAATAATATATAGTACATAAAATAAATTAATTTTGTGGTCAATACAGAATACCTCCAATACAACTGAAGGGTGAAAACAGTTAAAGGAAATCAAATGATAACATTATCAAAATAACAAAAATACTAGACTTCGTTGCCACAGATTTGTTTGAGGTAGAGAAAACACTAATTCTCTTACTATTATCTTTTAACTTTCAAATTTCTAATAATCATAATTATATGAAAAAAAAATTCTTGGTACAACATATATTGTAGGAGAAAGAGTTTAACAATGAAGGAAAAATTATTGAACTTAGTTCAAGGAATGGATGGAATTATATATCTTATAATCATTTTGCTAAAATACTTTAAAAAAAAGATGGAAGCCTTATTTGAAAACAAATGCAAAAAACTAGATATTGTTGGCATATTACGATAATTAAGAACAATTCAAGTTTTTAAATTTACATATCTAACAAAATATTAATACAACATATTTAAATAAGTATAAACTTTAAATTATTGTCGAAGATAATCCATATATTGCATTATTAACCACATTCAACAAAGACATGAGTCATGACTAGAATTATGGGTAAATCAGCAACATACTTGATTAAATTTCATGTAAATGTAGTACTTATAATAATTAAAATACAAAACTGTATAAAAACTGAGATTTATCATTAGTATATGCAAAAACAATCATATAATGATTCATGTGATAACACGATTATATCCTTCTTATCAGAAAAACTTATAGAAAAAATTTACAAATTCAATGTTAAAGTCACTTCTTTTAATTATAATTCAAGTTCGGTTGGTTTATTTGTTACAAGAATTTCAGGCACCCCAATTAATATTGAGGAAGTACACAAGTTTGAATCAAATTAAATATTTATGGTATTAATACATAAAACATAAATATTATATTATTATAAAAGAAATTACAAACTTACATTTATATATAACAGTCTATAATAATAAATAAAGCTGTTGAGGAAGCTGGAGGGAAAGAAAAAATTAATGTTTCTAACCAAATTAAAACAAGAAAATAGATAACATAAGAAAACGAAAGATAGAAAACAAAGCGAAGACGAAGATCTAAATGAAAAGAAATAAGTAACAGAAGAAGTAAAATGGCCACAAAGAAAAAAAAATGATCGAAGATGATTACATTACTTAATATTACAATGCTACCTAAGAACTATTTAATTTTTAAACACATACATAATATTTGCCCATTCTCAATTGGTATATTATTTAAATGAACAATTTTGTTTGAAACATTTATTTTGATGGTTTAATTACCTATTGTCCCTCTAAATTCAACAACCAATCTGTAGTTAATTTGTTACATATATTTTACGTTCTCCTATTTTAACTAATATTTTTCTACTAAAATGAAACAAAATATTAAATATTTTTTAATAGTTATTAAATATATACGTTTAAATAATATTAAATATTTTTTAGTAAAGAATTCAAGTGGGTTTGTTTCCTAGATCAACTAATTTTCATACCCTTTTTTATTTCTAATTTTTTTGTTATATAATAAATAAAAAACATTATCCTATACAAAATTTTTGGTAAACATTTTTTAGGGAATGATTGAACCATTATACAAATTTCTTAAAGTAAAACATTAAAATAGAAAATACACGTCTTTTCTTCCTGCGCGAACGCGCGGAATTGTTTCTTAGCACTATTAAAAGATAATCATCCCTAATATTTACCTTTATAAAACCTTGACATATTACTTAAAATGACATTGCATTGTCAAACAACCTTTTACCTCTCATTAATGGTAAAATAGTTTTTTTTTTTAATTTCTAGACATGCCTTCCCTTATTATTGGTTTATCCATCCCGCATACATTTTATTATACACTAAATATGATACATATATATTTTCAAAATATGAGTCTCTTATTGATTATGATCTTTAAAATAGCCCTGTACTGTTTGTGTATTACACTTCGGTCTTGATTGATAGAGCTGATGGTAAATTAGTAATAGTATAATATAGAAGCAGTATGTTGCAAAGGTTGTATGATGTTATTTATGTATTTAACAATGTGATTGGTAAATCAGTAAATGATTCATATATAAAATTATTATAAAAATTAATATATGGTATGTAATTTAATTATTTCAAAATAATATAGATATATTTATATTTATAGTATATAAATATTATTTTATGTCAAAATAGGATTTTTTATTTTCATCTTTAAATGTTTTGACAATTAGTTGAACTCGAAAACTTCATTTTGTCAAATTCATTTTTTTTTAAGTACTCTAACTAGGATTTTGTTAAATCTTGTTTGCTTTATGTAAAAAACTGTCAGTGAAGGAATTGGAAAGAAAAAAAAAATATTTTTATGTCAATGGTAACTGATGACTTTTAACCTTTTGATTTCATTGAATCTAAATCTAATTGGTTGCAGTGA
This sequence comes from Brassica rapa, assembly GCF_000309985.2. Classification (NCBI taxonomy): domain Eukaryota; kingdom Viridiplantae; phylum Streptophyta; class Magnoliopsida; order Brassicales; family Brassicaceae; genus Brassica; species Brassica rapa. The sequence goes on along the minus strand of NC_024799.2, from coordinate 17,099,690 downwards.
AAATGTATGTGCTTCTCCCAAGGCCTTTGCTTTTCCTTGTTGGATTAGACAGTGCATCTCTATTCAATGAATCAGACAATAAGTACATATTTTGTATATTGGCCACTATTGTTTGGTTGCTTTTGCGTTTATGGTTAAAATATATTTTGCAAGAAACACTCTCTAAATCACCTCAAGCAAAAATATTTTATTAATTGTTAATGTAAACACCAAACTCAATCTTGAAATTTTGTTTGCGCTTGCATTTGCATTTTGCAAAGCAACAATAGAGGTCTTTTAAAGTCTACATAATCAAAAATTTACATGAATGTTTTCTTATTCAGCTGAATCAATCCAAGAATGTTCTTGACTGGTGCATCAGCAGTTGTGAGCATGCAATGCCCTCTTTTCTAACGCACGCTGGACTCATCTGTTGAGTGCATTAGCCTTTGATTTCTCTTCCTACATTGTCTTATGTTGCCATTATGAGTTACATTTTCATAGGAGATGACAATGACAACGATTACAACTACATTTAAAAAAGCATAAAAATTCACCACCTTATATTTCAAGCTCAAAGTCTCAGTATTTTTACAATCTATGCGATTCGATTGATGGTTCATTAAAATAAACCTTTGTTGCGACGAATCACCCAGCTGGATTAGTCATAATTCACAAGACTTGCATGATTGAAGTTTCACAACTTTGAGATTTTTTTTGGATTCAAGTGTATATAGGAAATATGAATGAATGATTTTAAAATGAACATTTTGTATGGTCTGGTTTGGGTTTAAATATTTTTTTCATAATCATTCAACCAAATAAGTCATTCTATTTAGATGCTTTGAAGCGAAATCATCAATCAAAGATTTAGCATCTAATTCTTTCAAATATTGTTCTCAATTGCTATTAAATCTTAGCCATGTAACTTTTCTTGTGACATAGATGCTTTTAGGTACTTGAAATGCTTCAAGTTTGAAAAAAGCAATTCTCCATAATCAATAGTAATAAGAACAGTGAGTAAACTTTTATATGTAGCTTTAGTATTTGCAAAACTATCAAATTATTTAGAAAAAATACAAAACATCACATACATTTATCTTCTTACTTGATAAAAGTTATTTAAGAATCTTAACCTCAAGAGAAAAGTCACATCAATTCACATCGTAATCAATTTTTTGTTTTAAAACTATTTTCTACAAAATTAAAACATGACTTTAAACACTCATCACCATACATTTTCAACTTAGTAGAATCAAATAGCAAACCAAATATAGTTTGATATAATGTATTAATGTGTATTGTTCAAATATTTTATCATGTGAACTAATAGAATTTCCTAGACATTATTTACCAAGTGATTTGTACATGTCTCATCATTACAATCACTCTAAGAGAAAAATGTTGACATGGCTTTGGAAAATGTAACATGGCACAAACCTAATTGTGAAATGTACAATTTTCCTCATAAAGCTCTATATATTAACGTCTAGATTATAATTAGTGTTAATTTTCTATATAAGTATTTATTTTTGGCAAGACTATTAAAATATATTAAAACTAATAACTCATATATTACTATTAAATTAATATATATACATATATTACATTAATAAAAATAAACTAAATGGTAAATATAGTTACAAATATATTTCTTACACTAACTTATATATCATATTTTGTATAAACATACATTTAACACAAATTAATTATAAATGTTCATCAACAAATACAAAACTAAAGAACCACTAATCAAATTTTTTTTTGATTGGTAAATGATTAAAATTTTATTTTAATATATAGGTCATTAGGTTAATTAAAAAATTGATATTTCTTAGTTTAACATATTTTAACTAAAACAAAAAAAATTAAAAATTTATTAGAATATATATATATATATATATATATATATATATATATATATATATTAAAAACTAAATGGTATAAGATAGATTTAAAATAAAGAGTAATTAAATGCAATATAATATAACTAAAAATATTATTATAAAATATAATTTTAACTTATTAAAATTTAAATAAAAATCAAATTGAAGTAATTAAACCAAATAAAAATAAATAAGACTACAAGGATACGTTTATGATTTTTTTCAAAGTGTTGAAGTTAAAATATAAAAAGAAATATGTCCAAATACAAATACAAATTTTCTTTTAAAATAAAAAATATTACATCAACAATTATTGTTTCTGCGCATGGCGCAGAGAAATTCTTAGTGATCTATTATATAAAAAGTAATTGAATCAATGTTTCTTCTATAGATAATATAGTTTCATTACTATTAATTACCAAACTTCCTTTTTCTTTTGCTTTCATCATAGATCAACAATCCCAGTTTCTCTATATTTAAAAAAAAAAGAAATCAATCCACTTACTACAGTCATTGCAATATCAGTTTGCTATCTTTGACTGTAATTGTTAACTAACCATTTTCACTACATGCAATATGTCAAACGATAATACTAGATAATATAAATTCAAAACTACTTAGTTTGTTTATTGCTAAAGGTTTTGCTTCACTTTGGATCAAATGATCAATTATCATTTTCACTCATTTCAAATAAAGCTTCTCGTATATCTATAATCTGAACTCTTATGGCTTTAATTCTTTAATCCAATTTTCCCAACATATTGTTGACAACCACTTAAGAGTGAAAATTTCCACCTTTATTTTCAAAATGTTCCCCCATTTTGTATAGAATTATATAAAAAAAAATATAAATATTGCAGCACACCAAAAAGTATTCACATAATTGTTTGCATTATCACGCAAGACCAAATTTAGACTATGACAGACATATAGTGTGTAAAATTTGTAGGAGTAATATTCAAAAAAAAAAATTATGAACACTTTGTTTATGTTCTTTTCTATTAGATACATTATCATAGTTTTGAACTTTCACTTTATCTAAATCAAGATCTAAAGATTATAGTGCATATTTTAACACTTCAAAAGTGAAAAATGAACTTACCTTAGAATAATTGTAAGGAGTACAATTCAAAATTACTTAAAATATTCTGCTTCTTTTATTTTTGTAATGATTTTAATTTAATTCTTGAAGTAATCAAAAGAATTAATTCATTTTGAATATCATGACCAATATAATGATGATGAAATATTACCACTAGTGATATGTAATCCAATAACAATAAACATGTTTTTTTGGTTCTGCATACTGAAGGGTGAATGTGCAATAAATGCAGTCTTATCTGCATGACTTTTGTTTTGTTTTTGTTCCGTATTACAATTATACACTTAGTTAGATACACCACTATTGATATCTTGTCAAGAATGCAGATCATTAAAAAGAAGCATTGAGTTTAATTATGTTTTCTGTATCTAAAGGTTTTAGCCAAATATTAGTAATCAAATACACTTTTTCCATTAGAGATATATGAAAATGGAAGAAAAAATAACAAATTTAAGAGGTGATTGATAAGGGCTTTATGTTTTTTCCTTTATGTTTTGGGCTTTAATCTGTAGATTTATTTGCTATAACTTCTTTTGTTGTACTTTTGTAAAACACTAGTTTTCTGCTCTGAAATAAATTTCTTTACAATCATTTTTTTTGTTTTCTAGAGATTTTTTGCTGTATTTTTTTTAAGAAAGGAACACTTGATTGGTTGATATATATGGCTCTTAACTAAATTTTGGCTCTCTCGAGCATCTACATCCACAACCAGTCACTCTTTTAATCTATTTTTAGCGAGCAAAACTGATTTAATCATTGTTTAAATCACTTCTCATAGTATTTTTCTTAGTATGTGGCACATATATGTGATAATTTATTTTTCTACAAAATTTTATTGAATTTATAATCTTACTTTTGTTGTGTAATCATTTGTCAAAAAAAAGAGAACTTAAAATTTGATTGAAATAAAATTGACTTTAGAAATTTCAGAACTAAATTAAAGCTTCTATAACCATTATACTAAAAACACAAAAACAAAATTGTAACAAAATACACAAACATGAAAATCACAAAAATAAAATTCATTACACAAGAAAATATTAAATTACCTTTAAATGTTAAATCTTAAAAAAACAAATAAAATAAAATAAATATATGTATAATTGATTATTTCGTACTTTATTTTTTATGTTAAAAATGTTTATTTATTTTATATTTAGTTTATTATATAATGATAAATAAAATATATCTGCTTATTGTCTTTTAATGAATATCTTATTGATAGTGATATATTTTGTCACAAAACAATTGTTTTAATGATTAAGGGTATTTTCTGATAAGCTAAAATTTCTAATTTAGTTGTATCTGGAACTGTTACAAAAAAAAAAAAAAAATCTACAAATGCCGCTAGCTTTAACAAAATTAGAGTAATAATTTCAGGTAGTGTAGCCAACCACCCGAAAGATTAGAGAATTCAAAACCACAAATTCGAATACCGACATCAAAAGAAAAACGGATAGCCAACCTGTTATGGTCTTTGGATGCTAATTTTAGGTCGACCACATAAAACAAATAAATTTTAGCATTCACATAACAAACTGGTTTAAATTTGAGGATATTTTTCTTTTTTTGCTTTTTTTTTCATTTCATATATACTATGTTTTGTGGTATATAATGTGACCAGGGTTGTTCAAAAAGAAAATAACAATAATGTGACTAGGAAAAAAAGTAGTAACTATGTGGTAGATGCGAAGATATAATAAAAAAGTTACTTGCTTCTACCTGGGTCAGAGGGTTCAGTGTAACTGACAAACAAACAAACAAACAATAACATAAAATAACAACAAGACAAAACCCTCGCTTCTCTGTCTCTCTTTCTCCGCCCCTCCCTTCCTTCTGTATCCCCCTCTCTCTCTCTCTCTTAAATATCAGTTTTAACAGAAAACCTCATTCTCATTCTCTCTCCTCTGCTTGACCTCTGTTCTTCAAGTTGTACGACATGGCGGCGACAGGTCAAATCTCGACGAGAATGACGGTGGATCGCACTCTGTCCTCCTCCAGGAACGCTGGACTTTCCCTTTCACCATCACCCCAGAGAACGCTAATCGGCGTCGCCGGAAGGTCTGGTATCGCTCACCGTCAACTGTCTCTATCCGTCAGAGCGATTAACACCAATGAAGATAGCCGGAAAGTCAAGGTTTATGCAGAGAATGGCGCTTTCGATTTGGTCAGTAATATTTGCTCCTTCACGTTTCTTGTTTCTCACGCTCCCGTATTGTGAAGATGTGATTTTTTGGTGGTCATTGTAGGGAGTGATGGATCCTTCAGTGGAGCCATATAAATTTGCGGAGCCAAGAACAAGTCATAATGATTCGAGGAGGAAAACTAAGATTGTGTGTACCATTGGACCTTCCTCTAGCTCTCGTGAAATGATTTGGAAACTCGCGGAAGCAGGAATGAATGTGGCTCGTTTGAATATGTCTCATGGAGATCATGCTTCTCATCAGATTACTATTGATCTTGTTAAAGAATACAACTCTCTCTTTGTTGACAAAGCCATTGCTATCATGTTGGATACAAAGGTACCATCTTCTTTTTTTTTGTTTGTCAATAAAAAAAAGGTTATTTATTTCTCTGATATGTTTGTGAAGGGTCCTGAGGTTCGAAGTGGGGATGTACCTCAGCCGATCTTCCTTGAAGAGGGTCAAGAGTTTAATTTTACCATCAAGAGAGGGGTCTCCATGAAAGACACCGTCAGTGTCAACTATGATGATTTTGTTAACGATGTCGAAGTTGGAGACATACTTTTGGTCGATGGTAAGCTCTCTTTGTGGCTATTGGAGTCTTTGTTTTAGTTCTAACAAGAAGAGATGGCTTTCTACTAGGTGGAATGATGTCACTAGCTGTTAAGTCCAAGACGAGCGATTTGGTGAAATGTGTAGTTATTGACGGTGGAGAGCTTCAATCTAGACGTCACTTGAATGTTCGAGGAAAGAGTGCTACTCTTCCTTCCATAACAGGTTGATTAGTTTTCACAACCTCTTGCAGCAAGGAACTTTTGTAATTTCTGAATATTCATTCTCTTGTTGCAGACAAAGATTGGGAAGACATCAAATTTGGAGTGGACAACCAAGTTGATTTCTATGCTGTCTCTTTTGTTAAGGATGCTAAAGTTGTCCATGAGTTGAAAAACTACCTCAAAAGTAACTAAGCATATACTATATATCTTCTACCTCCAATAGCATTGGTGAAATCTCTGTGAAAGTAATGAATCTTCCAAAATGTTTTGATAGCCTGCAGTGCGGATATCTCTGTGATTGTGAAAATTGAAAGCGCAGATTCTATAAAGAATCTTCCTTCCATTATATCGGCTTGTGATGGGGTTAGTTGCAGAGTCCTTTTTTAAGATATTTTTCCTGAGCTTATATGATTAACGATGCTTTTATCAGGCAATGGTTGCTCGTGGAGATCTTGGAGCTGAACTTCCCATTGAGGAGGTTCCCTTGTTACAGGTAAAATCCAAGACATGGTTTACAAACAAAACACTGCCATAGAGTCTGTTGGTACTTATGCTTTCGTCGTCATGCCATGTTTTAGGAGGAGATAATCACAAGGTGTAGGAACATTCATAAACCAGTGATTGTCGCCACAAACATGCTAGAGAGTATGATTAATCATCCAACACCTACAAGAGCTGAAGTATCTGACATTGCAATTGCAGTGCGCGAAGGAGCAGATGCAATCATGCTTTCTGGTGAAACCGCACACGGAAAGTTCGTAAATCCAACTTAAACCCTCCCTTTGCCATTCTCATCAACAGAACACTGATCTTGAGATATTCTTATGTCAGGTTTCCTCTGAAAGCTGTTAACGTGATGCATACCGTGGCTTTGAGAACTGAGGCTAGTCTACCTGTTAGAACCTCAGCAATCCGGACCACTGCTTACAAGGTACTCCACACATCAGAAACGTTACGTATGGTTCTTTACTCATATATTTGAGTGTTAATACAGGGTCGCATGGGCCAAATGTTTGCTTTCCATGCTTCTATAATGGCGAATACACTGAACACACCGATAATTGTGTTCACAAGAACTGGATCCATGGCAGTGCTTCTGAGTCACTACCGCCCGTCCTCAACAATTTTCGCCTTCACAAACCAGTATGTGTTTGTTTGTTTACCTGTCTTTCAGAAAATGTCAACTTTTAATCAGACGTATTGGGTTTTGATTGATATGTTTGGTTCTTACCTTTTAGGAGGAGAATAATGCAAAGGCTGGCTCTTTACCAAGGTGTCATGCCTATATACATGGAGTTTTCTGATGATGCAGAAGATACATATGCCCGTTCCTTGAAACTCCTACAGGTACATTAACCATCTTGTCTTGTCCCTTCTCGTCTATCAACCTTGCAGAAACACTGATCTGTTTTATATATCCTCAGGACGAGAATATGCTCAAGGAAGGACAACATGTAACTCTTGTCCAAAGTGGTGCGCAACCCATTTGGCGTGAAGAATCAACACATCTCATACAAGTCCGTAAGATTAAGATAGGTTGATGTTTTTCACTACTTGAGCTTCTATATCCCTGTCTTTATTTTTCTTACACGATTTGATCCAATATTGTTTTAAGTCACTCACAGTGAAACCATATATATTTGTTTTAAGTTCTTGAACCACATGACTGTAAAAACAAAATAGTCTTTTTGATGAAAAAGACCAATCCGATTCAGCCTTTTTATTTATCAATCAGTTTGTTTGTTACACTGAAGAAAAAAACCGAAAACCAAACACACATTCAGTTAGACTCTAGAATCCTTCATTGGCTCCTCGTAGTCATCACTGTCATCATCACTCACCATTTCTTGCATCTCATCTTTCGCTTCTAGTTTTATACATTTGTACCATCTCGCACATGCAATGTACACCACCAGGTCAATGCTGGTCAACGCAGCCAGGAGGAAATAGAATCTGTCCAAGTGACCTTTGTTGAGGTTCCTTGGAATCCAACCAGGCATGTGATCCTCTGTAGAGATCTTCACCACCATTGTCACCAACAAGCTACTAACAAAGTTCCCCATGGACATTGACATCATACACAAAGCGCTCCCAAAGCTCTTTAGTCCGTCTGGTGTCTGCGCGTTGAAGAACTCAAGCTGACCAACATACATGAACACTTCTGATGCTCCGATGAGCGAGTATTGTGGAACCTGTAATCAGGAGATACAATGTCAGGACTTGAAGAGTTTCCTCTTTAGGACTGAGCTGGGTTGTGTTTCATTACCTGCCAGAAGATGCTTAGTGAGCTTGAGCCATCACAGTGAGTGCAACTCCTGTCTGCGTATTTAAGTCTAAAGCATTCAACAACCCCGGCTGCAACCATAGCTAAGATAGCAATCACAAGCCCGATTCCCATCCTGTGAAGCTCGGTGATTCCTTTTGTTCCATCCTTCTTCTTGAATCTGTTGGCTAGTGGCTCGAGAACTCTGCGGTATATGAATATGAACAAGGCAACGCTAAGGATGTCGAAGCTGGACATACTTGCTGGAGGGATTTTGAAATCAGAGACAGTGGTCTTCATCGCTGCGCCTTGCTCCACAAAGAGAGAGGCCATTTGGGTGAAGACGACCGAGTAGATGATAGTGCAGAGCCAAATGGGCATCAGTCTAAGAATACACTTGACTTCCTCAACTTGTGTCACCGGACAAAGCCTCCACGGATTCACTCCGCCTTGTTTCTTGTCGTCAAGATCTCTTGCTGTGATGTACGCGGCTCTGTCCAAGAACCTACAAGTCGGAAACAGAAACATGTTAGAACACTTGCATGACACTGTGAAAACCGCGGTTTTTTGGCAACGTACTTGAATTCATCAGTATGAACTATCCTCCTCCCTGTATCTCCTGAAGCATTCTTCCCTTGTCTATCTTCATCATACATCTCCTCTCTCCCTCTGGAAGGCGCCTCCATAGATGATTTCTTCGTTGCAGCCACCAAAACTTGGCAAAACCTCGAAAGAGGGTTCCCTGTAGGCTTGAAGTTTCGGTATCTCGGAGTTCCAAGGAGGAAAAGAATCAAAGCCAAGATGGCAGAGCCAGTAGACGCCCAAAACCCGAGTGCCCACATCCCCTCGTCTTCAAAATATCCCAAGATTGTGTTGGAAAAGAGCGAGCCGAGGTTTAAAGCAAGGTAGAAGTAGCTGAAGAAGGCGATCTTTGAGTACCCTTCTTTAGGATGCTCTTCATCGAACTGATCAGCTCCAAACGTTGCAATGTTCGGTTGGTAACCCCCATTCCCCAATGCGATCAAGTAGATTGATAGGTAGAACATTGTGATCTCCATCGTTGAATGTGTACCGCAAGGCGTGACTTCATCCCCGCAACCTTTTGGTCTGATCAAGAACATGTATGATGATAGCGAGAGCGATGAAAGTCCCTGCGTTTTTACATTCCAAGAAAGTGTTATAATCAGCTTAAATTGTCAAACCTTACACTTTAACACACAACACCATATATGCTGTAATTGATGTCACTTACGATGACAAAAATGACTTGGAAGATAGCACAAGTCTTGTAACGACCCCAGTAAGAATCGCTGAGAAACGCTCCGACCAATGAGAAGATGTAAACAGTTCCTGTCCATTTGCTAACGTTGTTCGCTGCGTCTGCGTTGTTCTGCTGCAAAACGCGAGTTAGGAACAGCACTAGATTCACTCCAACTCCAAAGAATGCCAGCGTCGCCAACCCCTGGTTCACTGTTAAATCGGTTCAATTAACATAATTCGGTTAGAAACTGGTTTAGTAAGTTAACCAAAATTATTTATATTGGTAATAATGTTAACCCAAGTTATTGATTTGAAAGGAACCTGAACTATTGAAAGAATGGTAATGATTGTGAATGATTGAAACTATGTTCCGTGTTCGTCAAGATGATGTTAACATTTACTTGGTTGGATGGTATCTAATGACTACTCTATAGTAGTTCCACCTTCTAACGAAATTTAAATTTTCTGTGATAGTGAAATTTCACATGCGAATAACAAATCGGTAACCAATAATCTTGTGATTTTTTATTAAAACTATTAGGTGGTTCTACTAACTTAAGCACACTAGAAAAGAAGACCAACCAAAAAATCCCAAATTGTATTTTGTATTATAGAAAGATATTTATGATTTTTTATTTATATAGAGAAATGTTGAGTTGGTGCAAATATTTTAAAACATTTACTCATTATAATTCAATATTGTTATATAAGTTAAATCTGAAAAATGTTAGGAGTAAAGAGGATTTATGTTTTGCAAATAAAATGTAACGAAGTGAACGTGGCATAAGCTACTGTCATGGAAAGACGGGATGGGTAATTACGTGTAAGGCAACGTTATTCCACTAACACAGCCTTTCTTTGCACTATATTAATATATTATATATTAGTGTCGTCTTCCTCAAACTTACTTTTATTTCTTTTTTTGGTTAAATTTTAGGATAACTTACAACTCTAAAAGTTTTCAGTTTTAGTTATTCTAAAATGACAAACTAAATTCGTATCACTAAAACACTCAATCAATCATTCCATCTATTACATCATTTTTGCTGCGTTTATATTATTTTCAGAAAATGATCGAAAAGCATTAAAAGTAACCATAGTTTTAGATTTAAAATAAATATTTTCACCGTTTTATGTGTATAAGTGATAAATAAATAAATATATGCATATCATGTGGTTGGTGATTTTAACCACGACATGCAGGCTACGTTTGAACACATGGATATGTCTTGACACGTTCACGTAAAACTCGAAGTTTTTCTTTGAACATAACGTAAAACTCGAAGTTTATTAAAAAAACTAGTAGAAGTTAACTTTTAATGATTTTTGGTTGGTTCTGTTGTCACTTTCCTAGTTTCTGATAACTTATTACCTCAAAGATAAGTACGCATGTCAATCAATCTACACACTTTTAGATATACATTATATCATAACATATTTATACGTTACATATAGGACGTGATGAACCAGAAAATGTACAAAGAAGCTGTAAAGTATTCAAGACAATATTGTCTTGTTTGATAGTCCTTTTTTGTTTTATGGTCGTTTTTGCTTTCGATTTAAATCGTGATTAGAGAAGAGAGACATACCGAGAATGATGATACCAGCAACCCATTTGCCTGAGTTAGAACGGATAGAGGGACGACCATAGTAATCCACAGTTCCATCTCTTGTTTCTTCTTCTTCTTCTTTCTTCATCATCATCTGCATTTTCATTTATATCAATTTATTACTTGACAAAATATTATATCATTTTATATATTAAACATAGATCGAAAGATGCATATGTATGTTTAACCCTCTGGTAGTATCTATTATCTACCACTTTTTGCCATGGTGATATGGAGAAGATTCATAAGTTCGATATTTTTTTTTTTGTTTGGTAAAAGATAAGTTCGATAGTTTTTTGTATTTCCATCTTTTTCTAGTTTCAATTTTAATTTGAATCTGTATTTTGACGTGATTATTATAGAATCACACCTTCTTTTTTTTTTTTGCATTGCCACGTATTCTCGTGTCGTAGGCACAGTTTCTTAGATTCTTTGGATTTATTCTCGACTTTAATTTGCAGCACAAAAAGAGACTGTTACGAAGATGATTAGCTATTATCGAGCTTAATTAAAAGCTTGTCGATTAAAACAAGAGTTTGAAGGAAAAAAAATAAAATAAAAGAAAAGATGTTGAGCTAAACGCATTTTGCACATAAAGATTGCGACTGTCGATTGCATTAAGCATGCCCTTTTGATATGCTCTTCTTGAGCCACCAAAGAAAAGTTATACTATTAATTACCTTCTTTTCTAATTCATTTTAAGCACATATGTAATTCAAGAAACAAGAACCTTAATCATATAAACAAAATCTTATAAGGAAGAAAAGTGAAGGCCCATTAAATTCAAACTCTGAGTAAGCAAAAGAAACAACTGAAGATATATAAAAGCTTATAAATTAAAGTACTTACATCTTTGTTATATATCCCTAGGCAAGACATTTTTGATGATATTGGATTATATGTGTTTTTGTAAGAGAATAATAACGAAATAGATTTTTGGTGTTTTTCTCAAGTGATAAGGAGAGAATGATAACAAAGGACGAATTGAAGAAGGAAGAAGCAGAAAGAAAGTTCAGGCTTGGATGCTGTAGAGAAGAGGGGATTGAGAATAAATAGAGGTTTGGAAGATGATTTGAACGGTCCTGATTTTACATGGGACACTCACATGCCCGATACCTATATTAATTATATTTCCTATACAATAATACAGTCATATAAGCACGATGGCAAAAAAAAAAGAGAACTCTAAAGCATATTTCATTATAAGTAACATAAAAAATTTCCTATTCTCCAATTTGTTTTTGTTTTTGTTTTGTTGCTGAGAGAAACATCTTGGGCTTTCGAAGCTTCGAGCCAAGAATGAGTGCCGTAGGGATGGATCTTTGGGTTTAAATTCGTGTTCGGTTTAGGTAAGATTCGATTCCGTTTATATGGGTCTAAAGATTTTTAATCAATTTTGGTTCATGTTCGATTTGATTCGGTTTTAGTTCATTTTGGTTTCTTTTGGTTTGTTTTTAGTTCGGCTTTGTATTTGTTCGATTTTATTTAGTTTTGTTTGTCTTTGTTTAGTTCAGCCGAGTTGATTTTTAAGTTAAGTTCTAGTTTATATTAAAAAATATAATTTATAAAAATAAATCATCATTTGACACTAAAAAAATATTTTTTCATATTTAAACGAAAATCTAAACATCACAATAAAAATGTACAAGATATAATCCACTAATTTTATATTATTATCTTCAAACCTAATATTAATATAATAGATAATTGTTTTTGGTTTTGATGTTAATGTATAAGATTTATCTTATTTTAGTTGTATTTTGGCTATTCATTTATACGTAAAATTTACCAAAATATGTTAAAGTTTTTAAATTAAATATTTTAAATCTTAATATTATTAGTACATTTAGTTAATCTAATTAAAGCAACATTTTAGTTTTTCGGTTCGATTCAATTTAAAACTAAACCAAACCAAACCGTTTGAATTGATAAATTTTTTAACTAAATGAGTTTTCATATATTTTGTTTTGGTTTGCATTTGGCTAAATTATTTTGGTTTGATTTGGTTTACTCAGCAAAGGTGGAGGGCAGTCAAGAGAGTAAAGAGAAATATAATGCAAAACTATATATCAAAAATAAAGGGACATTACACTAAAGAAGTCTGTATGAATTGAAAATTTTGAAGTTTCAACCAGAGCATTGCTATTACAAAGGTTTTCAAAATTGAGTATATATACATATATATCTTTTTGTGTGCACCAATTGAGTAAATATCTCACTCTATACTCATGTAAAAATATCTCAAAATTTATAAAAAATACTTGTGTTTTTTTTGTATAGGTATCTCAATATTTATACTAGCTTAATTATGTATAATTTATTTTCTTGATTAGAGTGAAAGATTCATTTTTGAAAATCTTTCCGATCTTTTTTTTTTGGCAGCATCTGATCTTTCCGATCTTAAGATGATGATATTAGCTAAATATAATTAAGTATCGTGGTTGTTATAAAAGATTGCCATTCAAAATAATGAAATTTTACACCTTCTATTTAAAATTAAACGTGTTGGTGATTATTTTTCAAACAAGTTATTATTTCAGGTTTTGAATGTAAATTTTTAAATATTGTACAATTTCATCTCAATGCATTTTCCTTTTAGAAATAATAGTTTTTCATATTTTCCTAATGTATGTAGGAAAAAATTAAACAATATCGATTATATTTCATTTTTTCAAAAAAAAAAATATCGATTATATTTCACTTGATTAATAAATATACATTGCAATACAGAAAATATCTTATAGGAAATTTTGTATAAAAATGAAAATATAATCTACATTATAATAATGAGGCATTTTGCCACTCCTCAATATGTCACGTCAGCATTTTGTGGATCCCACTTTTAAAAAGTGTGAGAAAAGTATCAAATTCATGGTTCAAATCCGGATTATAGAGATATAAACACCAACATTTATACCACTAAACTAAAGGGTATATTATACATTGATGGCCGAAATTAATATATATTTATGAAGATCGGAAGTCCTTGCTTCTTCGGCTTCCTTCTGAGGGTCGGGCCTATAAGTGTATTATAGGTTTTATTTTTAAATGAAATTCATCACATTATATGAAAAAAGGCTCAAGTTTGCAACAATTATAGTTTTTTCATATTGTAAATTGTCATCGTTTAACATGAGTTAGGGTTCTTTTCATCATTGTCCCAGACAAGTCTGAGTTACAGAGTTGCGCCGTGTGTCTATTCGTAATCTATTTTTTCATTGGTGAACTCTTCATCTCCCCATCTTAAAACACTTGATCATAAATGTTCCTGATTTGTAGTCCCTCCATAAACCCTATATATATATATATATATATATGATTCTCATCATTGATGAACCCAATCTATATCTCTACAAAAGTAATTGTTTTCTCGTAGCTTTAACCATCTTCTAGAAAATGTCTATCTTTGCCTCTCCAGTTTCTCAAACCGACGTCTCCGGCGTCCGTCACTCACCTTCGAGTCTCTCCGTCTTGGTCGTAGTAGTCAGAGCATAGCCTCTGGCCTTCTCCACTTTTGGGATTCCCTGAACTTCAAGAAAGACAATGAGATTATGAGAATCACAATTCTCTTCCTTGATGAAAATGTAAGTTAATCTTCGATCTATCCCACTTATTTAACATAATTGTTTTTAATTGATTTCCTGATTCTTTTTTGAATAATATTATTTACAGATTCCGTGATTCATGGTTTTATTCTCGTTGGACGTGCTAATCACTACAGGCTATCTTTGAAAGCCGGTTCCATTGTGAAAGTCGTTCGTTTTGGGGTTGCTAGGTGCTCAAGCATGTACAAGCTAACTGATCATCCATTCTTCATTCGTTTCATCTCACCAACCATTATCGATGAAGTCATCACGGGTGCTCCTGAGATCAATCTTCAGTCATGATTAGACTGTTAGACAATCTCCAAGTGATTGCGAACAAAAACCTAAAACTCCTATGTATATTATCATATTGCATCTATGTTTATATTATGTTTTGATATCATAACTGATATTTAAACTCGCAGATGTGGTTTGATAAATCCGTTCTATCCAAGGCTATGACCTCACCAAAGAAACAACTCGAGTCGTTATCCGTCTCTTCATTGATCCGTAAGAAATAATTAACACACAATTCCCTTTATATTGCTGTATATATTGTGCTACCATCAATAATTAAAAATATTTCCTACCCAAGATCTTTGGCCGTCTATTTATCTTCATTACTTATCAAACTAATTTTACACAAACTTTTATTTTGCAGTTTAAAAGAAACCACAACAGCCCAAATAATTAAAACACCAAAAATTAGAATCTCAAAAAGACGAATTATTAATGATCACCTTTTTTTTTTCTAATCGTACAAATAAACCTAAAACAAATATACCAAACAAATCACATCTACTAAACTCAACGACACAATACATTGAGTCAGCATAAAAAAATACAAACTACACGTCCAGATATTTAACAATTTACAAACTTACTTTCGCAGATGCTTACGAAGATGACGAAGACGACAACCAAAATGAGTGAAATTACCTAAACAAAAAAGTAAAGTAAGTTACGAACTCTGATAAATACAACTAACAATGATTTTTGTTTACATATTACACATCAAATAAAAGAGAAACAACCACAACCACACCAGGAGATACAAGAGACAATCCCGACATACACAAAAGCGGCAACAACATCTCCACCTACTTACTCCTCTTGTCTTATGAAAATAGCTTACATGCCCAATGTCAACAGGCCAATGCTATTGTCTTCTTATGAGAAATACATAAATTCGTTTAAAACCCATTAAGACCTAAATATTCAAAATTATCACTCATTTTATAGTTATTTCTACAAGTCTTCACATATTTGGTTTAGATGTCCGGTAAAAGCAACAAGTTTAAAACTAAAAAAACATATAAAAAACATAATAAGAATAATAAAAATTATTACTTAATACACACAACTTACACAATTAAACTGGAAAAAAAATATCCAGAAACAAAAGGTACTTTCAACAACCTTAATATATTTATGTACTCTCAACAGTACAAAAAAAATTAAAAAGATAAACAAACAATAAGTCTCAGTGACACACGAAGCAACACCACAAACTATGTCAATCACATGACTAACACAGGTTAGTCATTCATAAGTGAAGAAAAATGCATACACAGTTCATCATCACAACTTTAACCTTATAATAATAAAAAACTTGAAAAACAATGATCAACTCAAAACTTAAAATTCACAACTACAATAACCCTAGCAAATATTAAGATGAAACAAGAACTCTGTTCACAACTCTGCGTTTACGCGGGAACAATGCCCCTAGTTATCAACAATACTAAGGTAAGAAAATGACCTTTTTAAAAAAAATATAGCATTTAAAGCAAAAAGAGATGAAGGGCAGTAAAACGATATAACTAACAATTTTTTGTTTGAAATGAATAGTTTTTACTATTAATAATTTAGTAGATATTTGTACAAAAATAGAGATAAAAAGGCAAGAAAATCTAGTATAAAAAAATATAATATGTGTCTAGAGTGTTTGTTGTTTTCTTTCTTTTTTTTTTTTGTCAAAAAACGGCTATTCTATTACTGAAACATGAGGTGGTCTGGGTAGTCAGACCGGAATAGAACAACTAATAAAACAAAGAGATCTATGAAAAAATCGAGCATTCCTAGCTAAAGAATCAGCAATTTCATTCTGTGTTCTTGGCACGTAGGTGATCTTGAAATCCGAATAACACATGAGGATGATTTGAATGGCTTCCAGCTCCAATGAAAAGTTTGGCCAGGCTTGGAGTTCCTTTATCATAGCTATCAGGTCCTTGCAATCTGTACCAAAGTGTTGGCAGTTTGAATGTTGAAGCATGCTTTCCAATGCCCATTTCAATGCTTCCAATTCCGAGTGTAGTGCTGTCTCCCGCCTCCTTAAATTCCGTGTTCCCATAAGTTGGATCGTTCCCGTGTTATCCTTCCATACCCATCCAATTCCACTGAAAAGATCTGTGGATGTCCAAGAGCCATCCACCATGCACATATTATTCAAGCTTAAGGCTTGTACCACTTCGAGTGTTTGGTGCCTGAGGGGGTTTAGGTATAGACTCCTTAGCATTATACCAAGCCTGACATTCACTTTCTGCATACCTGACCAGTTCTAGAGGGTCCCTGTTAATCTCCCTGAATAGCTTATCATTCCTCGCCTTCAATAGTGTTTGTTGTTTTCACCTTCTTCCCTTTTAGTTGTTTTCATCTTCTACAATTGATCTGGTCTTTATTGTTCAAAATCATGTTTAATATCTCTATTTATTTCGTTAATTTGTTATTTATCGATATTTTATTCGGTGGATTTGAACATTTCGAATCAAAACACTTTATTCCTTATTTTGAATTAAATTTGTCCCTTTGAGTATTTTCATTCGGTTTGACCCCATAAGTTTGCATATATTGTTATTATGCAAGATTCTAAATTAGTTTTTTTACTATTTACATTCAGAATTCAAATATACGTTTTACCTCATTTATGGACATCTGATTTTCTTCTTATTAGGGTTAAATACTTAAGCCAAATTTATGCCCCCAACAAATCTATGTTATTGGAATGCTTAATTTTTAGGTTATATTGTTTTATACCTTTATAAATAGTTAATGATCATAAGGTCATCATCTTATACAAAAATTTAACCACCTAACATTGTGATAAGTGATCTTCTGAGATCTACATTTAAAATTTCTACTGACAAATAAGTATAGGGCTGGGCAAATAAACCGAACCCGAAAATTCGAACCGAACCCGATCCGATAAAAATGAATTCGAACCGAACCCGACATAAATACCGAATAAATCTTGTTTTTTGGTATTTGGGTTATGGGTATTATCCGAAACGAACCCGAACTTAAATGGATATCCGACAGAACCCGAAACATTTAAAATCACAAAAAGAACTTCTGCCAAATATGATCTTAATTCTTAATATGTATCCAAAATACTTTAAGATATTATTAAACTTCTAAAATAATTATCTATTACATGAAGGTTGATGGTGGAATGTGGCGATTGAAGCCTGAAGTTATAGATTTTGGTTTTTTTTTCATTGAATAATGTTTCTCATTTCATGAGAACTTAGTTTTTGTTTTATGGTTTCATTTATCTGGTTTTCTTTCTATCACTAACTATGTTTATCTTTTGCTTGATTTTGAATGATCACCTTTGATGTTTTTTCTTATTTTTGAATCGATGTTACTTATATTTTGGCTATTGTAATATGTACAAATCATGTATTTTAAATCCGAAGAACCGATTTCACGGATGTTTTAGTTACAAAATATGTACAAATCAGGTATTTTAAAACCGAAGAACCGATTGGGACCCAAACCTGAAAGTACAATAGGCTATATCGGTTCTTTGAAGATTTACTAACCCCAATCCGAACCCGATAGAACCCGAACCGGACTTTTATATAATCCGAATGAGACTGATTTTGATAAACCCGAAAAACCAAAACCCGAATGGATAAAACTGAAACCCGATTAGGACCCCGAATGCCCATGCCTAAATAAGCATGTCTAAACAAACTAATTAAAGCAAGCTTGCCTTCACTTTTTTTTTCTTTGTTTAATTCATTATCTAGCAAACTTTTTTTTGTTAATGTTACTTTAAATCAATGACATAGACAATAAATACCTATTTAAAAATATATTAATAATAAAACAAAAAAGCGGAGATAAAGATCCAATTACAAACTGACTCACACAAAATTACACAATTAGACTCTTTATTTTTGTAGCTACGCATGACCCATATCCCCGGCGCGTTTTGATAGACCTAATCAAGTATCATCACATATTAAATACCGTTCTCTACCTTTAGCGATAACCACAGAAAGGAGAAATTTATCTCATTTCATCGGATGCTGGAGTCTTTTCGTGTCGTCTCTGGAGTAGCTAGTACCCGATGAGTTTGTCTAAGTTCATAATCTTACCATCACTGAAGCAAGACGTAAAATAATTTAAGTAGGACCAAGATACACTAACCAAAACGTGCAGTCCATGATTTGTCAGTAAACACTCACATCGCACGGCAAAGACTGGAGGGGGACATGGAACCTGATCTGGACTCCTTAACCTAACATCAAGAGAAAAAAAACGGGCACGAGTCAACTGTTACATCAAAACCTGCTAACTCTTGGACTTGCAAAAATGTTAGCAATACAACACTACCATGAGCACCAACTGGCAGCTCACGTCACTAGGATGCGCCGAACCGCCGAATGAAGTCACCGACGGACAAAGGACCCAGGTGAAAAACTGAACCACAACGAACCCCGCCGGAAGCCGCCTTTGGGAACCAAAGGACAGTTAGTTTAAGTTATCTAAGGTGGAGATCCAGTGACAATGAATCCACCAAGCACTAAAACCACACGAGCTTAACATCGAAGACCTTGCCGACAAAGAGCTAAGATGTGGCCGGAAGAGGAAGGGCGATTGAAGAGATCAGACAACACCGCCTCGGAGAATCCACAGACGACCATACCCGACACCATGCCAGAGTCCACGGGCCACTGCCCAAAGCATAAACACATGCCAGCACCGCTGACTAAGCCTGCCTCAGAGCATAGGGAACTCCAAAGCACCCTTGACAGTTTTGGAGCAACCGTGTCTCACCAAGACGCTTAGGCAGAGACAACAGAACCACATCCACTGCTACGATGCTACAAGCCAGAAAAAAGCAGCCAAGATACCTCTAACCAGAAAGTAGCAAAAGACGAGCATCCTCCTCCACATGGCATTGATTCTCCAAGAATCTTTAGAGACCGCCTGTAATACCCTAAAAACCATCTCCGCCAACAGAAACTGCTATAACCACCGTGCTAATCCTCCAGATCTAGCTAAACCTGCGCCGAAGACGAACCTCCTCTCGAGTGGAGATGCCACCAGACGAGATCAGAACAACAAGCAGGACTATTAAGAGAAAGCGGACGCCAAGTAGAAAATTAATAGGAAAGAAAAGGAGAGGATGAATATAGATCTAATCAGCTTTTGGGGTTTTAGATCGTGGAGAATGAGAGAAAATTTATTTTTCTTTCATTAAATTTATTTTTCTTTTCTTATATTTCATTTAATTGTCCATTCTTCCTCGTGTGGATAGGAATGTCAACCAAGGACCTGGACCACAGGCTTGGGGCGGGGCGGTAATGGGCCGAGGAATTGTAATCCCGTAAAATAGCGGGCCTTGCGGGTTGGTACTTTGCGGGATTGGGCTTAATGCGGGATGGCCTAAGTTGATCCGCGGTTAACCTAGTGTCCCGCACCTTCTTCCTTCTCATTTCATCCACCACCTGAAGAAACAAAGGAGAGAGAGACAGAGAGAGAGAGAGAGAGAGAGAGAGAGAGAGAGAGAGAGAGAGAGAGAGAGAGAGAGAGAGAGAGAGAGAGAGAGAGAGAAAGAGTAAAAAATGACTCGCCGACACAATAAAGAGAGCTCCGGCGACATAGATAAGCTTTGGTTCTTCCATCTCGGCTTCTAAACTTCAAAGATCAAACATGCATATACAGAGATAAGTTGTTCATCTCGGCTTCTAAGTTTTGCATGTTCTGTTTTGAAGTTTCTTAATCCATCAAACTCTTTACCAAAGCGGCTTATAGTGTACTCTTGTATATCATGTGCAGGTTCTCTTCTTCGATCCACCACCGGAGCAAAGATGATTCTTAGATCCACCGCTGGAGCTTCCATTCGTTTAAGATCCACAACCGGAGCTTCCATTCAACTTGTACCTTACGACGCTGCAACCTCCGAGGGTATGATTCGCTTCCCTTTTTCCTGGTTCTACATGCATGTAAATAAAATGACAAAGAGTCTATTGTAGATCAACCATGCATGTACTCGATGACCAAGAAGACTAAATAGATCTTATGTGTGTTGTCTCTGCTTGTCGTTAGTTGTTTGATGTTGCTAACTGATAAGTATGATGTTCTGTCTATTGTAGATCGACCATGCATGTACTTCATTGATCCGTTTGTGTGTGATGATTAGTTACAATTGTCTGTCTCGGTTAGCTTGATCTTTAATTACTTGTTGTATCTATTTGTGATCCACTTGCATTATTTGTCTTAACTCGATTCATTCTATGATATGTATCTTGTTTTTGTAGGTGAACCAGGAGGAGGCTGGTAATCACTGTGAAGGCCGGTGTACGCTCAAAACGATATAGCATGTTATAGTGTTGACTTGATTTATGTGTTGAGCGCACACCGGCTTGCCAGTGATTACCAGCCGGCGTTTACTTGTTTAAGAAAAGAAGATACTAGAGAGAGCTAGCTGAAAGCTTTGTAAGTTGTTACTACTATGAATTTGTATGCTTCTAATATGATATTAAGTATCTGATGAGTCTTTTGTCTTTTTGTTGTTGTATGTTTCGAGGTGATGGAGTGATTGTGAACAAGACTCAACTGGTTCATCTTCTTTTCCGCTGCAGTGAACATGTATGGTGTTATGTCTCTAATGTTTAGTTTTTTTTTGCGTCTCTGTTAGCTTATTTATGTTTAGTTACTTGTTGTTAGAAGTTGAGATTACTTGTCTTGACTAGTTCAGCGGAATTTTAGGCGGGTAGCTGATGAAAAATCATTCAAAGGAATGAAGGATGATTGTAAATTAGCTACGCTGCATATTCCCTGCGAAGTTAAGACAAGACTCTCGATCGAGTCTCTGATATGTTAAATGTTTTGAGCCGTTTGTTTATAAAACTCTCTCTCTGTTAGCTTAGATTCTTGTTGTTTCGATTACTTGTCTTTACTAGATAAGACAAGACTCTCGATCGAGTCTCTGACTAGTTGCTTGTGCTCTACCACCACCACATACCGATATGAATGTTGCAATTCAGCTCCTTGATTCACTAAAAGAGTGGGGAATTGATAAGAAGGTGTTCTCAGTGACGTTAGATAACACTACCAGTAATGGCTCGATGCAAGATATTATAAAATCGCAGCTGAATTTGAGTGATGCTTTGTTGTGTAGAGGAGAGTTTTTCCATGTCAGATGTGCAGCTCACATTCTTAACCTCATAGTGCAAGATGGGTTGAAGTAATTGGAGACTCTTTGCACAAAGTAAGAGAGAGTGTTAAGTATGTACTATCATCAGAAACACGTGAAATTTGTTTCCAGAAATGTGTCAAGGCTGCGGGTGTAGTAGAAACTAGCGGGCTAATACTGGATGTGCCGACAAGATGGAACTCGACTTACTTTATGCTTAAAAGAGCCATCAAGTACCGTAGAGCATTTATTAAGTTGGAGACATTTGATAAGAAGGGTTATAAAATGGCTCCCACAGCTGAGGAATGGACAAGAGCTGACAATATCTGCTGTTTTCTAGGTCAGTTTGTTGTGATCACAAGCTTGATGTCTGGTACAAACTACCCGACTTCGAACTTGTATATCTATCAGGTTTGGAAAATCCATGATTGGCTTCAAATGAATGAGGAAAGCGAAGATGAGATTGTCAGATACATGGTGCCACCGATGAAAGAGAAGTTCGATAAATATTGGGATGAAGTCAGTGGTGTTTTTGCAATGGCAGCAGTCGATCCAAGGTTTAAGCTCTATATTGTCGAATGTTGTTTGGGAAAGCTTGACATGAGTACACATGATGCAAAGTTAAAGAACTTGCGTGAGAAGCTCAGTATTATGTTTGAGTCATACGACAAAAAATCTAAGAATAACTCACCTTCTACAGAGCCACGTGAGACTGTTTCACAAAAGCTTCTGCAACAGGGTCAATGGGACTATTTGAGAACTACGATGTGAGTGTTTATTCATTTTTTAACCTTTTGTTCATCTCTCTTTTCATTTCTAATTTTCTTTTAAATAACCTTCTTAGGATTTCTTTGCATTTTGCAAAGTCAGTGCCGTTGTGAGTGGAAAAACACCTCTAGAAGCTTATCTTGTTGAACCACCTTTGAACATTAATAATTTTCAGAGCTTGGACATCCTCGATTAGTGGAAAGATAATGTGCATCGGTATGGTGATTTGGCTGCAATGGCATGTGATCTGCTAAGTATTCTAATCACAACAGTGGCTTCGGGTCCTCCTTCAGTATTGGATCCAGAGTTCTTAACAAATACATGAGCCGTCTTCTCCCAAAAAATGTGCAAGCTTTGATATGCACTATGAATTGGATCAAGGGATACGAATCTTATGCACATGATAAATAATTCACATTGTTATTTCTTGTAGAGTACCATTATCCTTATTCTTTAATCCTAAGTAAATGAAATTTCTGATATTTACAGATGAAGAAATCGATGGTGATGGTGAAGAAGAGAAAGTACCACCATTTGAGTCCATTGTCAATGGGGAAGATGAAGATGAGGAAGCTTGAATTGTTATCTTGATTTGGCGTTTTTCAATTTTACAATCTGTTTTTCTTGTTTTAGTTGCTTGGTTTTGTTTTGACTATGATTTGGTGTTTTTCTTTATTTAAATTTGGTTCAGACTTAACATCTCATCTTCTACTTGCACTTTAAGATTTGGTTATGACTCCATATATGTATATGTATAACAAAAGCCGAAGATATTTGATACAGATTCTCATCTCATCTTATACATGCATTATTAGTAGAGAAAATAGATTTCAAAAACTGATATAAAATAAAATTGATTACAAAAACAATATATAACAAATTTGGTACATCTTTAATAGTAGATGCACTTAGATACGTAGTATAGCAGCCTGAAGCGTCCTGGAGCAGATGCATCGACAAGAAGTGTCATGGAGCAGCCTGAAGCGTCTTGGAGTAGAATGCAGTGTAAAGAAGACTCTTGGTGCACTCTTTGGCGTCCAGCCCGCGGGACAATCTGTAAGGGACTGTGCACTTCGGCGAGGCGGGATTGGGCTGACCTTTTAGAGACAGCAGCCCGCGCGGACCTGACCTACTGTAACCCGCAAAAAGGAGAGCCTGCTGCGGTATGAGACGGGACGGCACAGAACATTCTGTTTGACATTCCTACGTGTGGACAAAAAGCAATATATCAAAATCATTATGATTAATTTCAAACTGGACACTGACACGAGAAACATCCAATTGAATAAAGATGGTACAAGTACATGTTTGATCCAAAAATGGTGTTTATGCTGGTAGTGTTTGTTGAATCAATACAATAAAAGAATCTAAGTTGAATGATAAGATTCTTGAGGCTTAGGAGATATTTTGAAATGAAATCAAATGGGAAAAGAACATAAAATAGATTTCATTGATTAAAGGTTCATCACCAAGATGATTACAAAGGTAAAGTGAACCTTAGAATACAAAATCTATATGAAAGTATGTTCTAAAAGTCTAAAAAAAGGAGAAGATCCTTTCTCATAAGGAGGTAGCTCCTTATTTATAGAAAGATGAAGCCTATGGCTTCCTAACAATATGGGTCTAGTTCAATGTTTAATGGGCCTTGAGGAGGATGTAAATCCATCCCCAACAGTAAGTCCCCCAAGTTCGTTGAGAGAGATGGAATCGATCTCTGCGAAGTTTACGAATAGGGTTTATTAATGAACTAGACATACTCATGCCTATGACGGTTTAGGCGAGTTTATTTCGAACTTGTGCCTAGTAAAAAAGTGAGTTTGCTTTAAACTCGTGCTTAGCGAAAAACGAGTTTACTTGACTCATGCTAAGACAGAAGCGAGTTTACTGAAAACTCGTGCCTAGTGGAAGGAGAGCTTCTGTAAACTCATACCTAGCCAAAGATGAGTGTTTGTAAATTTATTGGTGTAAATTTTACAGCCAAGTTAATTTTAATTAGTTCAATTATTTTCGTGTTGGCTCTTAAAATGGCTAGTCAATATAATTAGTAATCAACAAGCCATACGATTAGCTAGTTGAACTTTTTGTCAATAAATCGATTAATTAACCTGTTTAAATTAATTAAAATAGTAGATGATCCGCCGGAGACAATGGTAGCAGCCAAGAATTTTAGTAGAATATCTCATTTGGAATTGGAGATTCTCATTTAGGCTCTATATAGTTTATTTTTATTCTTTTTGCTAAATTTTGGGCTATATATGTTTATTGTGAAGGCATTTACATATTATGACGTTTAAAACAGGTGCACGGAGCTTCCGAAGATGACAACATTGCGTACAATCTGGTTGGCGTAGTCCTCCTGATGGAAGAGTAATTATGATAGTTTTAGGGGCTGTTTGTTTCACCATCTGTCATCTCCATCCAAATGATTCATTTGTATGATATATTCAAATGATCCATTTAGATTTTTGTGATTGTTTGTTTGTCCATCCACATAGCTCATCTAGATGAATCATCTAAATGGATCTTATGTTTGTTTCTTTATTTTCATTTCCATTCAAATGAGTTTAGTAAACAAATTACCAAAATACTCTTGTCTTGATTTAATCATATGTTTGACATTAATTTTAACTATATTACATTTAATTATTTAGTTTAATATATTTACATTAGAATTATTTCAAAATTAATGAGTTTTTTTTTTGCGGTTTGGGCAGGAAAACAAGTTTTTTTGGTTTTAGCGAGAAAACACATTTTTTTTCTGTTTTGGCGGAAAACAAGATTTTTCGGTTCTGGCGGGAAAACGAGATTTTTCGGTTTTGGCGAAAATATACAAATTTTCGATTTTAGCGGGAAAACATGTTTTTACGGTTTTGGCGGAAAAACACGTTTTTTGCGAGAAAAAAACGTTTTTGTGGTTTTGGAGGGAACCACTTTTTTGCGATTTTAGCGGGAAAACGCATTTTTGCGGTTTTGGCGGGAAAACGCGTTTTTGCGGTTTTGGCGGGAAAACGCGTTTTTGCGGTTTTGGCGGGAAAACGCGTTTTTGCGGTTTTGGCGGGAAAACGCGTTTTTGCGGTTTTGGCGGGAAAACGCGTTTTTGCGGTTTTGGCGAAAAAACGCGTTTTTGCGGTTTTGGCGGGAAAACGCGTTTTTGCGGTTTTGGCGGAAAAACGCGTTTTTTGGCGGAAAACGCGTTTTTGCGGTTTTGGCGGGAAAACACGTTTTTGGCGGGAAAAGACTTTTTTTTTGCGTTTTTGGAGGGAAACACGTTTTTGCGATTTTGACGGGAAAACGTGCTTTTGCGGTTTTGGTGGGAAAACATGTTTTTGTGGTTTTGGCGAGAAAAAGCGTTTTTGTGGTTTTGGCGAAAAATACACGTTTTGGCGGGAAAACGCGTTTTTGCGGTTTTGGCGGAAAAACACGTTTTTTGCGGGTTTGGCGGAAAAACGCATTTTTGCGGTTTTTGGCAGGAAAACTTGTTTTTGGCGGGAACACATTTTTACGGTTTTTGCGGGAAAACGAGATTTTTCGGTTTTGGCGGGAAAATACAAATTTTCGGTTTTGGCGGGAAAACACGTTTTTTTTGGTTTTGGCGGAAAAACACGTTTTTGCAATTTTGGCTGGAAAACACATTTTGCGACTTTGGCGGGAAAACGTGTTTTTTGTGTTTTGGCGGAAAATATATTTTTGGGTGTTGGATGTTGGTGCAAAAACATTTTGTTTTGTGATTTTGGCATGAAAACTTGTTTTTCGGTTTTTGCGGAAAAACACGTTTTTTCAATTTTGGCGGGAAAACATTTTTTTTGCAATTTTAGCGGGAAAATGTGTTTTGGCGTTTTGGCGTGAAAAAGTAGTTTTTAGCACGGGAAAAAGTGTTTTTGTAGTTTTGTAGTTTTTGACAGTTTTCGTTTGTGACAAAAATGATATTATGTTTTGGTTTATAATTTGTGAATTATATTAGGGGCGTAATAGACATTATACCATTTTGAATGAACCATATCCATTCAAATGATCCAAATTGGTTCAGCTGAATGGACTTTAAAATTAAGCCTAAATTTCCAAAAGTCATCCGGATGATCCATCTGAATGAATTGCACTTTTAGTGCCTAAACAAACAAAACTCTCATCTTCATCCAAATGGTCCATCCAGATGGAGAAACAAACAGGCCTATCTCAAAGTTATAGTACTTAAAATGAGACGTAAGCAATGTACAAGTTATATAAATTTATCTATTCATTGCTGATTAGTTTTTGTTATGGCAAATCTCTAAAATAGCACTTTTCTAAGTTTATATCAAAAAAATAGCACTCAAAAACTAAAATGACCAAAATAGCATTTTATCTTTTGAAAAATTTAAATTTTTTTATTTTTCAAAATTTGAAATCTTATCCCCAAAACCTCACTTCTCAACTCTAAACCCTAAAACCTAAACTCTAAACCCTAAACCCTAAACCCTAAATTATAAACCCTAAACCCCACCCCTTGAGTGCTATTTTTGTGACTTTTGGACTTGAGTGCTAGTTTGGGAACAAAAACTTGATTTAGTGCTATTTTGGTCTTTTTCTCTTTTTGTTATATATATATATATATATATTTTTTTTTAAAAGTTAACTGACTTTCGTATAAATTTATTCTATTAGTTTTTTTATTAACTCTGAGTAATTATGAATATAATTATGATAAAGATTAAACAAACGACTCTAGTCACTCTAACACCAATAAATATATAAGTTTTATGAGGATACTGTGTAAGAGAGGTTTTGACTTTTTAACAAGCTTAACACTAATAAATATATAAGCTTTCTAACACCATGCACAAACCATAGAGTGTTCCAGGCCTTATTTCCGGTAAGAATCCTCCGTCTGCAGCCGCCGGCGAGCCACCTGACCCTCCGCTTATCCCCCCAGACCCCCCTGACCCAGCATCTTCCCTCTCCCCACACAACTTTCCCTCCTTATCCGATTCAAAGACTGCCCCTCGATCTGCTTCTGCAATCCGTAAAGGGAGTTACCGTTCAACTGTCAATACTGACAAAGCTCTGGCTCCTCAAACTGCCACTGGTTCTGTAAATCTCGATAATACAACCATGGCTACCTCTACTGGTCCCCTTACTGGATCTGCACCACAAACCTCATTTCCACCTGAATCTCAGATCTTGAAATCTCAAAACCTCAAAACCATACCTTCCAAAAATTCTTCACCCATTATCACAAATAAAACGTCTTCCACCCCATCTATACCGCACCCCACTGATGAAACTCAATCACCAATGGAAATCCAACTTGAAACCCAATCAGCACCTGAAACCTAACCACAACTGAAACCTTATCCACATCTGACCCACCATGCCTGTTAAACCAGCACCTCTTCCCACTATCCCTCAACCTTCTCTTGTTGAAAAAATCCGTCGAACTGAGAACAAGACCCTGAGAAGATTTGCTCCGACAACCATATCCTCATCAGGAAGACCGCGAGTTGTCATCCCTGATGTTGTGTTCAAGAAGGGAGCTGAGATTCACAAAGACTTCATTATATGCTATTTTAATGGTAGAGCCCCACCCTTCAGTCAAATACAAAGTGTATTCAACCATATGTGGGGAAAAGAAAAAAGATTGGAAATACACAACAACCCCCTTACCCACTCTGCTCTAGTTCGAATACCAAGTGACTACCTTCGACAGAAAATCCTTGAAAAAAGCATATGGTACGTCGGTGACTCCATGTTTCACACGGCTCAGTGGTCTTCCATCCATTCAAAGTCCACGCCCCCATTGAAAGCGATAATGATCTGGGCTCACATTACTGGCATACCGCTGGACCTGAGGCATGAAGATGGTTATAGCTTGATTGCAGGCTTAATAGGTGAACCGAAAGAAACGGATGATTTTACCAAGAATCTTGTAAGCCTTACCTTATCCAATGTAAAGATCGAAGTTGATCTCTCTCAACCCCTTCCAGCTGTTGTTGAGTTTGAAAGAGAGGATGGTGAAGTGGTTGAAGTCACAGTGACTTACCCTTGGGTGCCACCGACTTGTAGCCACTGCCATGAGCTAGGCCACATTGTCCGCAACTGCCTTCTTTTCACTCCTCCTCCCCCTACCAACTCAAACCCAACTCCTAAGAAAGCTCCTGCTGCAAAATCAGACCCAAGAGCAAAAAAAAAGTACCAGCCTGTCCAAAACATCATCAAACCTACCTCTTCTGACCATAAACCAGCTGACCCCCCTCCTTCCCTCCTTAAAACAACATCACCTTTGTTCCCTGAGCAGCAGCCCTCACTCACTCCCAATATCCCACCTGCAACATTCACCAAAAAGAAGCCTCTTGACCCTCGAACTGTTACAAGCACAAATATCCTGACCCCTAACTCCTTCCAGTTACCAGACTCTAACCCTTTCTCAACACCAACACAAACTCCTCGGCCCTCTCTTAAAAGATCACGATCCTCCTCTACCCTCACTCCACCTGAAGCCTCCACAAACACCTCAAACCCAAACCCTTTTGTTAACCTTGTCTCTGTATCCGACTCATCCTCGTTCAAACCCCCGGACCTAAACCACCCCTCTTTTTTGTCAAACACTACTTCTACTTCTTTTGTTCCTGGGGATTCCTCCATTCTCTCGAAGGTTTCTCACTCTCTAGCTTAATGAGTGTCAAGCTCTTTTTTTGGAATGTCCGAGATCTAAATGACCCGGTCAAGCATAGACCCTTTGCTTCTTGGCTTAATTCAAACACTCCTCTTTTTGGTGATATTCTCGAATCACATATTAAAGAGCCTTCTCTGATACCTATATTATCTAGCCTTTGCCCAAACTGGTTTTTTACTTCAAATCACCGCTCTGATCCGGATGGAAGAATCATATTGATATGGCGAAACTCCCTAAATGTCCAAATTCTTCACCAGAGTCGACAGAGTATAACTTGTAGAATCATTATCCCCCATAAACCACCCATTTACTACACAGCTGTCTATGCCTCAAACCAAAGCGATGAAAGAAATGATCTTTGGGCTGAACTCATTCATCTTCATTCAACCTTAAGTTTGGATGATTCTTGTTGGTTCTTTGGAGGTGACCTAAACCAGATCATTCACCCTGATGATCACTCTGACCCTGTTGTAAACGCCCCTGACTACCAGATGTACTTGCTACGAGACTGCATGACGCAACTTGGCTTGTTTGATCTTCGCTACACTGGCACAAACCACTCCTGGACAAATAGTCAACCTGCTCATCCGATAGCAAAAAAGCTAGACAGACTCTTGTGTAACAGTGTAGCAATTGCATCCTATCCTCATGCACTGGCAAACTTCCTACCCCCAAATTTCTCAGGCCATTCACCCTGTATCCTCGACCTTGCCTTTAACCTACCCCAAGTCGGCTCTAAACCGTTCAAATTCCCCAACTACCTTACTAAACACCCAGGCTTCGCTGTGCAACTGCAAGACGCTTGGATTCAAGCTGGAAACATGTGCCAAACACTCACTCAACTGTGCTGGAAACTGAAATTAATAAAGAGTGACTTAAAGCTTCTGAACAAAAACAACTACCCAAAAATTTAGGAGAGAGTGTGTGAGACTAACCGTTTGTTACAAAGTGCGCAGGTACAAGCATTGGAATCCCCATCGGAGACAACCTTTCAGGCCGAACGTGACCTCCACCAAAAATGGCATTTCCTGAGAATGATTGAGGAGATATTCTTTAGACAAAAATCAAGAATCAACTGGCTTAAGGAAGGTGATCTAAACACTACCTATTTTCATAGGATTTGTCAGACGCGTGCAAGCTACAACGCCATCAGAATGTTTCTCTCAGCAACTGGTATCTGGATTACTGACCCGCAGGAGATGAGTGAACTTGTAGTTGGTCACTTTCAGTCTGTACTGGGGCCTCGATTCTACACCCCTCCTTCAATGCACACGGCCCCAACGTGGTTTCAGCTACTCACTGGTTATTCCTGCCCACAACAAATGTCTGATCTGATGCTGTCCTTGCCAACAACTGAAGAGATCAAATCAACTTTCTACAAGCTAAACCCAAACAAGGCGCCCAGTCCCGATGGTCTTACCTCAGCTTTTTTCAAAACCTCTTGGGAAACGTTGGGAAATGAGGTCGTGGTATCTATCAAAAACTTCTTCGCTTCAGTTTTTCTCCCTGCGACAGCAAATGCAACAATACTTACATTAGTGCTAAAGTTCCTCGGAGCCACACAGATAACAGACTTCAGACCTATATCCTGTCTAAACACAGTATATAAGGCCATCTCGAGGCTACTGGTGAAGCGTCTAAAGCCCATGCTATCTCATTTCATTCTACCGAGTCAGACTGCTTTCGTAAAAGGGAGGCTTCTGGTGGAAAATACTACTCTAGCAGGAGAATTGGTGAATGGTTATCACAAAAACAAAGGGAAGAAGAAAATTACCATCAAAGTGGACATAGCGAAGGCATTTGATACGCTCTCATGGGAATTCCTCTTCTCATGCCTTGAAGGACTTCAACTCCCCGCGCGCTTCATACGACTATTGAAGGTCTGTGTCTGTACCCCCAGCTACATGGTAGGATATAACGGTTCAGTCCATGGATTCTTTAAAGAAAAGCGAGGTCTGAGGCAGGGTGATCTCTTATCCCCCTATTTATTTGTCATTGCCATGAATTGTCTATCACATATGCTCAATGAGGCGGCAAGACAAAATAAATTCAGATATCATTCAAACTGCTCCCAAACAAAATTAACTCACCTCTCATTTGCTGATGACCTTCTGATTTTTATCGATGGATCTTTAGACTCGGTCCAACAAGTGTTGCAGGTGCTAAAAGAGTTTGAAAGAAGGTCGGGACTTGCAGTGAGTATGCAAAAGACAAGTTTCTTTGCGTCAGGGCTCTCTCCAGAAGAAACTGATGTCATCCAAGCTTCTACGGGTATGACTCTAGGAGCGCTTCCCATCCGCTACCTAGGAGTTCCTTTAAACTCGAAGAAGCTATCCCTACTTAACTGCGAGCCACTACTTCATCAGATCAAAACGCGGTTCTCCTCCTGGTCAGTAAAATCACTCTCTTTCTCAGGAAGACTGCTACTGATTAAGACGGTGATATCGGGGATCAACAACTTCTGGTGCTCTGCGTTCGTTCTGCCGAAAGCTTGTGTGAAACGCATAAACTCTCTCTGTAGTATCTTCCTGTGGAAATGCAATTTAGAAGGTCACCATTCGGCTAGAGTGTCTTGGGAGACTGTGGTACTGACAAAGAGGCAAGGAGGATTGGGAATCAAAGATTTACTTACTTGGAACAAAGCTTGTACTCTTCGCTTGGTTTGGATGCTGTTCTTTAAGCCACAGTCGGTTTGGGTCCAATGGTTCAAAGAGGTGATACTAAAAGGCTCTCTGCAAAACTACTGGACCACGCCCCCGAGACAATCTTTCTCATGGCTGGTCAACAAGCTGCTCAAGTTAAAGGATGAAGTCTTTCCCTTGATCAAGCTTCGCCTGGGGAATGGAGAAACAGCAAGATTTTGGGCGGACAACTGGTCTCCGTTTGGTAACCTCCACACGTTTCTCGCTGGATCGAACTCAAGATTGGGCATCTCTGAGAATGCAACAATCTCTTCCCTGTATCGGAATGGTGGTTGGAGACTGCCTCCGGTTCGCTCTAATCCACAACTACAGCTCTACACCTACTTGACAACGATCCAACTGCAGGAAAGTGAAGACTACTATGAGTGGTAGATAAATGGAAGCATCTACGAAACATACCAAACTGGGGTTTTATATGATTACCTCCGAGAACCAATGCCTGATATGCCTTGGACGTCGCTAGTCTGGATATCGAGGGGAGTTCCACGGCACTCCTTTCACTCATGGTTAGTGATCCAAAATATGCTTCCGACAAGGACAGACTACTGAGCTGGGGACTACAAACAGATGACCGGTGTTTGCTCTGCAATGCAGCACAAGAAACAAGAGATACATCTTCTTCTCCTGTACTTCCAGCTTTGACCTTTGGCTTAAAGTAACCAGAAGACTCGATCTCTTACCTCAGCGATCCTGGGATGATACGATTATGCAGATGACCTCCTTGCCCCCGCCTCAATGGAAACGAAATCTCGACCTCCAAGCTTGGCAATCAACTATGTATTGGCTCTGGAATGAGAGAAACACTAGGATGCATGCAAGCACTTTCAGATCAACGGACTGCTTGTTCCGACTCCTGGACCAGCAACTACGAAACAAGCTCCAGAGCTTCAGAGATTCAAATCCAATTAAATCCTCACTGATGATGCAGAGCTGGTTCCGATTCTCCTGAAAAATTGATCCCTTCCGTTCTGGTTTCACCGCAAAAGACTGTCGACTTTCCTCAGACTGGAAAACCAACTTGGGCTTGGGCTTATTTTATCAACTAGGCTCTCTATGTGATTTGGGCATATGACTATAGCCAAGAGGCTTATAAAATATTTTGGGTCTTTTATTTAAATTTAAGAAAGCTGCTTTACAAAAAAAAAAAAAAGTTTTATGAGGATTTATAGCCGACTACACTGTCATAACCGGCTTATGAAATACTCATAAATATATTAGAATGTTGATCCACAAAAGAACATTGATTCACACACTTAGCTCCTCACCCAAAATTAAATACAATTTTGAATTGCTATTATTAAAAGATATCTACTTTAGATTTTAAAGAGTTTTGGGGAGGGAAATCTTTTTTCTCTGTTGTAGACAGTATAGTCACCTCTTCATGTGAGTCATATATATTTTTTGAGCAGTGCACCAAGCTATTCACAAGGGCCAACTTGATCATCTCTTTCAGGGTTTGATCTCAGACGAGAGAACCCTAAGGTCATGGTGAAAGCCTATGTATTTTTCATCCCCTAAATGACATTTATCTACTTTGTGCTTGCTCGCTATTTCACACAAAACCTGCATTTTCAGTTAACATAATAGTCTATAAAAAGTTAACAATATTATTTTTACCGAATAAGTTGATATTTTAACTTTTTCACAAGATTAATTTGCTAATAAATAAAAAACTAATTTAAAATATATTTTTTCTAAGTTAATAATGAATTTTAAATAAAATAAGTTAATTTAAAAGACCGATTTGTTTGAAATATATTATTGTTGGATGAATCATATTTAGAGAGATAATTAATAAACAAAATTTTATGTGAGATAGCATCTAAGTTGTCTTAAATTTCAGTTTTTTACTTCAGATACGGATACAGTAATTATCCAAAAAAAAACATTCATTCAAAAAAAAAATTATGTTTACAACAACCTAAATGTCAGTTTTTTTTTTTGACATCATAATAGACTAGAAGCCTATGGGACCACCGGTTCAGATAGCCAAACCGGAGATAAAGAATCGACATATAGCATAGCTGAAGGAAAACTCCTCACACTACGTGCCAGCTTGTCCGCCATTGTGTTTTGTGCCCTTGAGATATGTCTGATCATGAAGTTGGGGAAGAAAATCATACTTCGGCAGAACTCTTCCATGTGTGTAGCGAACACCGGTCATTCTTCAAGTGAGGATACCATCTTCACCAATTGAGAACAATCCGTCACAAATACTACATCTGAGAACTACATGGTCTTCATGCACTCCATCGCCCAAATCAGAGCTTCACATTCAGCATGTAAAGGTGATAGGCTACGTCGAAGGTTCATTGCACCCATCATTACGTCCTTTGAATTTATCATCCGACAATACCAGCCCTGGCCTGTAAAAGCATCATGTTCTCTCCACGCCCCATCAATGTAGCAAATCGAGAGGATCCCAATGTCTGCCAACTCCCATCTATCGGTGGAAATTCATGATTCTCTTGTACCAAAAGTTGGGCCTCAGCCCAAAGTGATCCTTCAACATCCGCTCTGCGCAAAATTTCTTGAGGATTTACAGTCCTATTATTATGAATTTTGTCATTCCTATTTTTCCATATATACCATATAATCCATGGAAAATACTCCGAGTTAACATCTTTTGGGAGTCTCCAAAAAAGATGATCCAGACTGGTAAAAACTGAGGAAGATGGGAAGATTCCGGGAGGGGAAGGGATTCTAGATAAAACCCATGTTTGAAGTGCTGGTGGACATTCAAAAATAATGTGATAGATGGATTCCTCTTCTGCCCCAGAAATACCGCACCGGAGATCACACTCTATGCCACGAGCCTTCAGATTTTTGGATACTGGTAGTGTCCCAGATAAAACTTACCAAACAAAGTGTCTTAGTTTCGAGGAACATTTTAGTTTCCAAGAATGCGCCAAAAAGGGTTTAACATTAGGTCCATAACTTAACACTGTTGGACCCCGATCCGGGTATAAGGATTCTGTCCTAAATCCTGATTTAACCGAGTATTTACCAGAGTACGTAAACATCCAGCCATATATATCTGGCCTTTGTGTTCTACTAACTGCTATACCATGAATAATCTTCACATCACCTGGATGAAAATATACATTAAAGAGATCTTCATTCCAGGAAAAATCAATGGGATTTATAAGATCACCCACCATAAGAGACTGATTTAAAATTTGAAACTGAGTTTTTGGTAATGCTGACCTAAATGTCAGCTTTCATTGTTCACATAGACGAATTTTAACAATGTAAACTGATCTTAAATTTTCTAATTTAACAGATACAAAGAATAAAATTATAGACAAGGTTGAATGAAGTGTTAAGAGTTTTCTTCAACTATAATTTATGTTGATTATATTTAACCCATTTGGTTTATGAATCGGTTTCTAATTTAAATTAGTGTAGTATAGCTATTGTTGAAAAAAAAAAACTAATTATTAACTCGCTGAATAATCCAGTAATCAGTAAAGCAAGAAAAAATAAATTTCAAAAGCTTTTCAAATGACAAATCAACAGTAAGAACTTGGGCATGGATTGAAAAGCAATTGCTCGTATTACGTCCATCCACTTACTTATCAGAATTCCTCGCTTACGTAACCAAATCAACTTTATAAAGTAAAACAACATCCAGTTAAGAAAAACAAGCTTTTGCTAACAATAAATAAACAGTAGTAGAGAATCAAGAACAAATCACTTATCAGGCTTTAGTAATGTCCCCCATCCGCACAATAGCGAAATTACTAAATAAATAGTATGCTTTTCGCAAGAGCTCGACTTGAGTTGGATCGCACTTCACTTATCTGTGTATTTATTGGTTTCTTTTGTTTTATTTTATCAAGACATCAACATCCGTACCAAATTAATTTGGAAAATCAACTAATTTTCATAAGAAAATAATAAAGGTTAATAAATCGAGATATTTGCCTTAGTGTATATATGAATTAAAAGACAGTTACTAACATTTTATAATTTATTTTTGTCACCAAAAGAGTTTCAAAAAAAAAAATGACTAAAATAAATTTCATTAAATAGGCAAAAGACATTTCTACTCTTTGCTTTGTAGATATAAAAATATAAGTAATTACTTAGATAAAATACTAATAATTAAAATATATATATAGTTTCAAATTATATATTTTCAACTTCAATTTTTTCAATAATTTTTTTGATTTTTTTTTCAAATTTTTTTGTTTTGAAATCTAAAAATGCTTTTGAAACTATTAATAAAATTTTTATTTTGACATTTTTTTTTTAAATTTTAAACTCCACCTGCTATAAACCATAAGTCTAAATCAATTAATCTTAAAAGTATAAGTGTATATATAGTTTTTAATAAAATTTATTTTGGTTTGATAGAAAAAATTAAAAAAAAAATTATCATATAAAAAAAATTAGAATAATGTACGAATTGAATTCTTTTTTTTTGGAACAAAATGAATTCATCCTTCGAACATAGGACGGACTATAAACTAAAAAGGATAAATAGTGATTTGTATTAAATAATGAGAGCATATCAATGGCAAAGTAAAATACAATGAAAAATAACTATGGATTTGACTGTATAGCATTATTAGAGTAAACGAAATAGGTGAACAATTATTTTTTCATTTACTCTATAAAATCCCCTAAACACTATTTATGAAAGATTTGCATATGTCTCACTACTACATTAAATTTCAAAAAAAAAATAACATGGCTTTTAAAAATGTGGCATGACATCAATTTAATTGTGACACATGAAGTTTTTCTTATAGCGATTTATATTTTTGGCAAGGTTTTTTTTTAATATGGATTTTTAACTAAATATAGAATGACTATTAACTCATTTTATATTTTCTTCCCATTTTCACTTTTTACATTTCTCTTTTATTCCAGAAATTACCAGTCACAACCTACATGATTTTTTCTTCTTTTATTATTTTTTTCTTGAATTGATGGTTTTATGTACAAATTGACTCTCTGATTCAGTCTGCGATCAAATCTTATTGTGTTATCTACTTATCTCTCTTGATCATGACTTGAGCTCAGCAGAGTGAGTCCTTTCAATCGAGCCGAGATTTTATGTGAAATAACCTAATCTTTTTATTATGCCAGGCCAACACCAGCACTATTAAGGAGACAATAACCTGATTTGTCTAAATGCGTAGCTCCACTTCAACTTTATTTAATTTGTCCAAGTCATACATATTCATAGGTCATAAGATATAGCTGGCTAGATTTCAATTTTCCATCTTGAGTATGTTTGAAATAAAATATTTAGACGTTCGATTTTATTCTAATGCCTAAATTCGGCTGAATATGTAATAAACTAGGTGACTAAAGATCTTGATTCCATGTTGTTTTTTTCTATTAGGACTATAGGAGTATTAATTAATTTAAACAAGACAAGAGTAACAGTTTGTTTATGAGTACTTCAAATGGTGCGACGTTGATTGGAGAACAAAGATCATTAATACATAAAATGTCATATGTATACAATTGATTAGATGAAACCATACAATATGTGATTTGATTGCATGTGCAGCATCAAGATGCACATTTAAAAAAAATCAAGAGACATATGTAGTAAGCATGTGTATAATTTTTTGATTAAAAGTTAATACTATTTTAACAAAATAAAAGTTAAAGTTTTGCAAAGTGTGAGTAGCAAAATGAAGACTTCTAACTTTGGTTCCACCAGAAAAAAATAATAAAAACATCTAAACTATTAAAACAGGAGTACATTTAGTACTTAGCCCTGAGTTTTCCTCAATAATTACAAAAGATTGCCACTGATCAAAACACAGTAGTTTAGCATATTTGCTAATCCATTAATTTCCTATGCCAAAAAAATCGTTATTAACCCATTTTGTCCAGTATAGAAACTATTTAATTAAGTTTGACCGACACATACCTTATATTATTTGAAACCAATATTCCTGTAAACCTATGACCAGTCGTAAACTTTTGATCATGTAATTTATAATTTAGATTAGTTAATGTTTCTTCATAACTGAACAATGATAGACGACAATCTTCAAATCAACGATTTCTTAAGCTTAATATAATGAACTCAAATTAACATTGTCTAGATTGGTTTTGACTTTTGATTGTGCATACCAACATTGTATATATTGATCTAATGAAGCTATGGGTTGTCGATTTTTTTTTGTTTACCGAATTTATAATCTCTTTAAAATTCTTTATTTTGTTTTTTTTTTTGGTGAATACAAGGGAGGAAACCTCCCAAGTTTAATTTATTTCAAAACCTCCCAAGTTAAAATTCTTTATTATGTTTGTTAGCATATTAAGGATACCATTTGATTTTTTTAGTATAGAAAATCAAACTAAATATGCAATTTCCTTCCAACACTAAATATCATTCAAATAATGATTCCTACTTCCACGCAATGAATATTAATTACAGAAAATCATAACTAAATATTCTTTATTCAAAAACAAACAACATCCAAAGTTCTTTTCTTATTTCTACGCACTCACCATATCAAAAAGGATATCTATTAATTAACACAATTATCATTTCTTTTTATTTAAACATGACAAACACGTATTTCTTATCTATATAAAGTATATTCTGCTTTTATTATGGTATAATTTAAAAGGAATGTATATATTTGGTTTGATTTGGCGTGAAAATCAAAACTACCAAAATATTTTGAGTTGATCCTATTAAACCTACCCTTGCCTATGCGGCTATGACATGTCTAAGCTAACGTTTTCTCCTCTCACAAAACTAAGACCTTACAAAAATAACCGGCGAGTTCAAGTGAAGTGTTTACATTCATGGCAGCAAAAAAACACTTTTTGGAGGTGATTCATTCAAGATGATTTTAGCTGATGCATATGTAACTTCTTATTTATAGCTTTTCTTCCATTCATTACATTTCTTTGCTTTATTTGGATCTAATATGACCATGTGTGTTTATAGGATAACAAAATCCATGCTACTTGAAATCGAACTCTCATGTACCGAGTTCAACATGATTTGCCTACAAGAGAATGGGGAGTTATTGAAAACGTTTCCCTAACTTCAGCCTGTGGTCAATATCGAACTACAAAACATCAGTAGAAGATGATCATACGTGTGTGCTCTGGTGGAAGAATGATGGCTGTTTCTTATGCTTCATAACACATAAAATAGTAGCTTTCAGTATGGATTTGATTCTTCAATCTCTTTTTTTCTATAGATGACAACCGAAGCCGAGATAAGAGAGAGAGGTAAGCCAACAGACAAAAAGTTAATGAGAAAGTTTGGATACATGTTTTTTTTTTTTACTTTTCCTGGTATAAACAGTTAGAAAATGAGCTTTGTTTACAATTATTTTTTGGGCTATAATGTTAATCTATTTATCGGATAATGCATGATAAAATCAAATAGTATGTCCCAATGTTAATAAATCTGAAATCAATAGATTATATGTAGATTCAGGTGGTCGATGTTATTAAATATTAAATTAAATTTCAGATTAAAATATGTAGATATACTTTACTTTCTGTACAAATTTATATTTGATTTTTCAATTTATGTGGTATAAAAATAACTGCATAAATATGATATAAAATAAATATATAAAATTTTAAATTGATATAATCTTTAAAAAAAAATTATATTCACATTGTATATTAATATTACTATCTAACTTATGAAACACACATCCAATAAGAAAAATATATAACACAATACAATAAAAATATATATGATCTGAATAAAAAAAATATATGGTATGAATAATAAACACACCCTAGCGGACACACAGATTTTTGGTTTAAGTTAAATACGATTTTTAGCACAACTGGGAATCGGTTTGAGGAACGAGTCACGGTCCGGTTTTCAAAATACTGCAAATATGTAATATGAAAAATGTATTTTATATATTATTTAATATTTATAAACTATAAATTTTACGAAAAATATACATCCGCGCGGGCGCGCGGGTCAAAAGCTAGTGGAAATTAAAATAGTCAATATTTTGGCCTTTCAGTTTGGTAACAAATATGAGTAGCACTAACAATACAATTTTAAAGAATCCGAATGAGATATCGAACCGAGACAGACATGGATTAAGATATCCCAAGACAAGTGAACGACGAAGACAAATCAGGCAAAAATTTGTTTCATCCGGTAGTAGAACATATAATTATTATGTACATCATCATATTTATGTATATAGTTCAAATACTTGTATATTTGTACATAGTAGAAAGCAGTGTAGAGTAGTCTAATGTATGAGTGTAAATACTTCAACATGTACACACTTAATATTTAATGAAGATATTTCTATTTCATTCTCTTTTTTTAATATGGTATCAGAGCGAGCTCAACTTCCGATCATCTCTTTCACAACCTCCAATCATCGCTTTCTCGATCTCCAATCATCTCCCATCATCTCCGATCTTCAATCATCTTCTTATCATCTTCCGCTGTATTCATTGTCTTTATCTCACGGTCTTCGTTAGCTAAAATTATTCATTGTCTTCTTCAAATTCATCTTTAATCCTACCGATTCATCTTTATTTTCACTTAGCATAGGAAAACAAAAATGTATTTTGAAGTACATAACCAACTCCAGAGAATCAGTCACTATTCGCAATACTTATACGAACTATGTTCCTTCTCATGATGCTTCATGGTATTCAAATCAAGCTGTGATATTGTTACTTTCCAAGTTATACAAATATGTTCATATAAGCATTGCGATTGTAGAAGATAGTGAGGTCTGCAAGGAATTCTTCTCACACTGGAGTTGATATTGTTACTTTCCAAGTTTCCTCTAATTCACACTATGGTAAATCTTGCCCAGTAAGCACACAATGTGGTGGTGTTGGTCATGTGGTTGATCTATGTTACAAGATTCATGGATATCCTCTAAGTCTTAAATTAAAATGAATTTTTATCCTCCAAAGAAAACATATCCTTAGAACACTTCACGTTCTGCTAATGCGATCATAACCACTCAGACTGAACAGAATAATCTAGATGTCATAACATCTTCAAGATCATCTTCTCTTACCCCAAAACATATGAAACAGTTCATCGCTTCCTTTAGTTCTCAACCTCACAACTATGGCAGTGCATCATCAAAGGATGGACTTCTTCCTTCTCCGTCAGCTCTACCAACGGCTTGGAAAGCATCTGCTACTTTCCTACCTCTAGATACTTTTTCTCTCATTGGTATGCCTTCAGATCTATCTTCTGGAAATACTTTGGTTTCAAGTGAGTCTTGGGTTTTAGATTCGGGTGCTACACATCATGTTTGTCATGATAAGACCCTTTTTAACATCCCAGAATCCCTACTGAATACCTTTGTTACCTTATCAACAGGAAACTTTGTGAGCATTATTGGAATAGGTCCAATTAAAAGTGATAACCCCTGTTCTAAAACGTGGTTAACGCGGCCGCGTTTCCGACGGCTAATCTTTCCACGGGAACCTCATGTCGCGATTTGCTATAATCGGTTGATTATACGAAATGATTCGAAAAATTTGTTTTTTTTTCTTTTGCTATTTTGGAGTTCAGAGAATCGATTAATATAGGAGAGATATACAATTTTATAGTTGAAAAACAATTAAAAAAGTGAAAAGATGAAGGATTCTATGAAATTTTAATGGTGGCTGTAAAAAAAGTTACAGAGAAATCGTAAACCCTTAAGACTTGTTCATAGGAAGAAGAAGAAGAAGAAGAGAATATTAACATTTTGTCACTCATAAAAAATAAATAGCAAAAATAAACACTTGTGCTATTTGAACTCAAGCTCTGTTGCACTCAACATCGGTATGACCGCCAGACCACACGCATTTCTTAGGTTTTTTTGGTATAAATTTAAGTATTATATATAACTTTTTTTTCTTTTGACAACGTATTATATATAACTTATTAAAAATGAAAAAGGACCTAAAATTGATCGCCGATTAATGCCTTCTTTTATTCATTAAGCGCTAGGCCCAACCCGATCGTACGGATAACGCCTAGCGAATTTCAGAATAGCGGTGATAACATAACAATAAAAAATGTTTTACATATATCTAAGTTTCGTTAAAATTGTTGAGTATAGTTCTTTGACTACGGATGCAGATTATATGGTTGGTTTCACTTCAAATGATTGCTTTACACATGATCTTACACATGAGTTCATGATTGGCAAGGGTAGACAAGTTCGCAACCTCTATGTTCTTGATTCAAGTTCTTTAATTCATGCTTTTCTTAATAATCATAACAATGTTGTTTGCTCTTCAGTAATTGATAGTCATACTTGTCATAATCGTGTAGGACACCCTTCTATGGCTAAGATTGATATTATGTCTGAACTTTATCATTGAATGAAACAAATAAATATGTTTTTTTTTTCATTGTGATGTCTGTCCCAAAGCTAAACAAAAGCGTTTTACTTTTTCATATGATAGTCACACTAGTAAGAATATTTTTGACATAATTCACATTGATGTTTGGGGCTCTTTCTCTGTTATTACACATGAGTGTTATAGATATTTCTTAACCATAGTTGATAATACAGTTGTGCCACGTGGATGTACCTTTTAAAAGCCAAATCTGATGTTTTTACCGTGTTTCATGCATTCATTACAATGGTTGAAACTAAATTTAGTAAAACTATTAAGTATGTTATGTTTGATAATGCTCCTGAGTTGTTCTTTACTAACTTTTATCAGTCAAAGGGTATTCTTTCCTTTCATTCATGTTTTGAAACACCACAAAACAATTCAGTTGTAGAACGAAAAGACCAACATATTCTCAATGTTGCTAGAGCCATAGTTGGGTTGTTGTTTGCAATCAACAGTCGGCCTTGTCTGAGATGGGTATCGATTGACATAAAGACAGTGTCGATCGATGCTTGACAATCATTGGCGGGATATTGGAGTTGTTTTGTAGTAACGATCGTCATCAGGGTAGCATTGGTCGATGCTTACAGTTTGTCAAAATCCTACGGATTCTGCAGAGACTTTAGATCAAACTTGTGAGTTTAAAGTAGTCTGAGATAAGGGTAACAAGCTAAATTCAGTTGTATATATCTTATTTAGAGTCTTTATGTTATGTTTGGATTCTATTCTAGTGTATTTACAGGTTTAGATACGTTCTGGAACATTGTGGACTTTATGGAGCTTTAATAGAGCCAAACCCGTAGCTGAGCAAATGAAGAGGCAACATAGTCGATACCCATAGGAAGTGTCGGTTGACACACATCCTTGGTGTCAATCGACACCCGATGCGAGAAGCTTCACGTGCCAAAATCAAGATTTGAGCCCAGAAGTCTACGCAATTTACAAGAATGCCACTGACAAGTTTTGACCTAGAATATATAAGTTGTGCCATTGTTTTGGCAAAAACAACACATACTAAGATTTATAGATTTCTAAGCTTAAGGTTTTGAAGAGAAGATCCAAGAACTCATTCAGAATATTTTATTGGAACTCTGATTTTTCTATCTCTGTATAATCATGCAATTCATTCAGTTTATCTTTGTGTCTTGTTTGATTATGTCTGCGTAGTTACGTTTTTAGACTTAGGGTTTATATGGTTATGAAGAATTATTTATATTATAACTGCTAAGGTGATAAATTGAAATCCTTCAGACATTTAATACTTATTGCTTGCATTATAGATTAGCTAACTAGGTTCATGATTTAGGAGTTGACAACTACGAGAGTAGGCTCATACTTGATAGCAATTCTGTTGAGTTAGGTTGTTAGACACGAGCTGTAGCTAGCTGGTCTAACTGATTTAGTGAACTTATCGATCAAATCTTAAAACTTGTTTGGAAAAGTATTGATCGACACCCTATAGGTGCATCGATCGATACCGGTTTCGTGTGAACGCGAGAGCGTAGACATAGAATTCCAACTCGTAGACTAGCAGCGAGAGCTGGATATCTTACATTAGAATTTGAGTTTTAGGATTGATTATCATATGCACTTAGAAATTATATTATAATTTGGATTACATAACCTGAAAGTTTGTGAACACACTAGCTTATTTATTACTTATTAATATTTTCTCTCTTAACAATCATTTTCCTAGCTTGATCTTACTATTCATTTGGTCTATTGTGTGCCTCCGCACCCTGTGAATCAGATCTCCAAGTGATACATTCGATGTCTTATTTGAGAGAATTAGCTCTAGGGTTAATTTGAGCTTGCATTGGATTCACCATTAGATTTATTTTTTTTCCTTGTAGCTGTTATTTTTAGTTTATTTTCTTTCTTTTTTACTAATTAAAAATTGATTCTCTTGTGTCTTTCAGGTGCATGCTCAACAACACAAGAAGCAGTAAGGAAAAAGATCTCTTACCACCATCAGATCCTACTAGACTCAAGCGTACAATCCGCAAAGAAAAGCGAGCATCATCGATCGACAC
The DNA here is from genome assembly GCF_000309985.2 of Brassica rapa. NCBI lineage: Eukaryota > Viridiplantae > Streptophyta > Magnoliopsida > Brassicales > Brassicaceae > Brassica > Brassica rapa. Next base: position 17,055,125 of record NC_024799.2, on the reverse strand, counting down.
AACTATTCTGCCGATTGACACTACTCGTAGGCAAGCAACGATCAACACTCTTTTAGAAGCATCGATCAATACAAACCCCGCGATTTAACAACATGGTCACACCTCTAGTATTGACCCGAGATGAGAGTGGAGGCCTGGGTGACCCAGAGGGCCACCTGTATAATGCAGCAGGTCGAAGGATAGATGATCATCAGGGGGCTGAAATCCCTTATCTACAAGCAGAAGCTCTACAAGCTGCTGCTTTGGAAGCATAGAATGCTGCAGCTAATGCTGAGGCGGCTCGACCCAAAACGTTGGCTGACTACAATCGTCAAGATCAATTTTATGCCAACAGATCTTCAATTCGTCCCCCTGCTTTCCAGAGGCACAATTTTGATGTCAAGCCTTCTTACTTCACTCTTGTGGGCTCGCATATGGACTCTCATATGAGCACCCAATGGATCACTTGGAGCGATTCGAGGATCTAGTATCTGCTATTAAAGCCAATGGGGTCCATGATGACTATCTGTTTTGGAAGCTCTTCAAGTACTCACTTGCTGGAGATGCTTTGTATTGGCTTAACAATGGAATCGAGATCTTTTATATCCTAGACTGATATCAAAAACGCATTCATGCGTAACTTCTTTGATGATGCGCGAGCTGAAGACTTGAGGAATAAAATCTCTACATTTTTTCAAAATTCTAGTCTTTCAGAGACTCTTATATTAGATTCAAGTCTTACCAGAGCGATTGCCCACATCATGAATTCAACCAAGTAGAACTTCTCAGTACTTTCTTCAGAGGCATCGATTTGGTCTACCAGATGCCTCTAGACACAACTAGTGAAGATAACTTCAACACCAGAAACCCAGAGGAAGAAACCAGACTCATAGAAAACTTGGCATCTAGCAACAGTACCAAGAACACTGATTATGAGAGGAAGAAATCAGTTTCTAGCATGAACATGCAACAGCTGGATGATGTTAAAGCAAATCTGGATGGAGTCCACAAACTTTTCATGAAGCAAGTCAGTTTCGCAGAGGTATAAGTTGTAGCTCTAGGTGTAGTCAAGCCAGAAGAAGAAGCGGAGGATGTGAAATTTGTGAGTGGTGTTGGTTTTCAGAATCAGAAGTATGGAATCATAACAACAACAAAAACTTCAATGGTTCAGACCAAAGGAGCAACTACAATCAGAACTCCCAGTAGCATAAACCCTTCAACAACATCAACTTCACAAAAACTACGGAGCATCTTCATACCAGAACATCCCTCCACCAACTCAAGAAAGCAAACTGGAATCAATGATTGATCAAGTTCTTGAAGGGCTGGAGAAGATTGTTGTGAACTTCAATGGAAAGATATATGTTGTGTACAACAACTTGAATGGGAAGTTTGACACTCTCAACACCCAAGTGAAAAAGCTGGAAACCCAGGTTGCACAGAATACTGAGGCTGTAAGGAAGCAGGAAGCACAAGCTAAGGAAATAAGTCATACTGGACAAAGACACCACGTGAATGCCCTGCTTGATGATGTCTTCTAGAAAGTGGTGAAGCATGAGAAACCCCAAGAAGGAGACTTCGAAGTCAAGAGCTCCATGCCGATTGACAGCTTTCATTGGTGTCGCTCGATACCACCAGCTGAGCAGCGATCGACACCACCTTTTGAGCATCGATTTCCACCCCCGTCAAAGCAACAATCGACACAACCTGCAGAATCCTTAGGAGCTCGACAAACTGCAAGCATCAACATATGCTACCCTGATCACGATTGTTACTACAAAACATCTCCAGTATCCTGCCCACGATTACCCATCATCGATCGACACCGTCTTTATGTCGATTGATACCCATCTCAGACAAGGCCGACTGTTGATTGGAATCAACAACCCAACTATGGTCGACAACCCCCAGAGTATGATGCATGAGAACCATTAATTTTCAAAGAGACCACTGATGGACATGTTCCTATTGGGAAGAGAAGGAGAGATAAGATTCCTAAGCATCTAAGGAGAGATTGTTCTATATTTTCCTTAAGGACAAGCAAAACGATAAGTCTGGGAGAGTTGATATACTATGGATTTGACCACTTTTTTATGTCATAGTATATGGGTGTGATTGGTAATGGCTGTAGGTGTTGTCCACAGCTCCATGTATTTCTACAACACTAAATTTACAGCAATCAAGCTTTAATAAAAAAAATTAAAATCACAGCTCTTAAAATAACCTACAGCTGTACAAGTTCTCTTGAAATATCCACAGCAATTTTTTTGGGGCTTTCCATAAAATTCTACAATAATAAAATCTAAAGACACAACAAAAAGTCTACAGATTATTTTATACAAATTTTTTAAAGCTACACCCATTACCAATCGGACCCTATATCTCATTTAGAGTCTTTATGTTATTTTTGGAGTATATTTTAGTGTATTTACATGTTTAGGTAGGTTTTGGAACATTATGGACTTTATGGAGCTAAATGGAGCATAAATGGTGCCAAACCCATAGCTGAGAAAATGAATAGGCAACATTGTCGATACCCACAGGAAGTGTCGGTCGATACACATTCTTGGTGTCGATCGACACTCGATGCGAGAAGCTTCGCGAGCCAAGATCATGTTATGAGCCCAGAAGTCTACACAATTTAAAAGAATTCCCCTGAGGAGTTTTGACGTATAATATATTAGTTGTGCCATTGTTCATGGGAAAAAAACACAAACCAAGATTTTATAGTTTTCTAATCTTAAGGCTTTGGAGAGAAGATCCAAGAACTCATTTAGACTACTGTATTGGAACTACGGCTTTTTATATCTCTATCTAATTATACAATTCATTCAGTTTATCTTTGTGTCTTGTTTGATTATGTCTGAGTAGTTACCTTGTTAGACTTTGGGTTTATATGATTATGAAGAATTATCTATCTTATTAAAACTGAAGTACAAAATGAGATTGTTTGGAAACATGTATATGAGTTTAAAAAATAAGAGTGTTTGGTAACATGGATTGTAGTCTTTCAAAAAAATATTACTTTTGTTTGGAAATAAAGATAGTAGTATTTAGCAAAAAAGTAATGGGCTTATGTTATTAAGAAAAATTGAAAGTCCATCATATTATAAAAAATTATCTATTTGGGTCAGTTTTAAAATGAGTCAAATCATTTAAACTTTTTTTTCAAAACTAACCATAAAACAAAATTTAAACTTTATATACATATTTCAAATCAAAATAATAATTCAAAATTGATTTACATCATAAATTAATTGAAAAATATACATATATTCAAAAATGAATTTTTACTAAACTCTTTTTCAATAACCATTACTTTTGTTTGAAAACAAGGATAGTATTATTAAGCAAAAAAGTAATGGGCTTATGTTATTAAGAAAAATTGAAAGTCCATCATATTATAAGAAACTATCTATTTGAGCCAGTTTTAAAATGAGTCAATCTAATTGCCTAAAACTTTTTTTTCTAAACTAACCATAAAACAAAATTTAAACTTTATATACATATTTTAAAATCAAAATAATAATTCAAAATTGATTTATATCATAAATTGATTGAAAAATATACATATATTCAAAAATGGATTTTTACTAAACTATTTTTCAATAACCATTATAAAAAATGTTGTCAACATATATATAAGAAAAATACAATACGAAGCCCAATTTGAAATACCAACTCAAATTATGGTTTTTATATTTCATATTAAGTTTTAAAAATATAATATATGTAATTATTTATATGATGGTACATATAAAATACGATTAATTATATGATGACAATATACGATACATAATAATGACTAGGGATGGACTTTCGGTTACCCATACGAGTTTGGTTCTGATCGATTTGCATTTCAGATTTCCGGGGTCAAAGATTTCAGCCCTATTAGGATGTTTCTAAATTTTGGTTTGAGTGTGATTCAGACCTTTGCGGGTTTGGTTCGAGTTTGGATCCATTTAAATTATTTTTAAAGTTTTAAATCATTATATATTTTAAATTTTTCAAAATCTATAAATAAAATAATATATTTCCTATAAATTTAAATAACATATGTCAGAATACCTAAGCTTAACATATCAATTGGCATTTAAAATTTTTGGATACAAAATCAATAAATATTTTAAGTATTTTTGGTGATTTGAGTATACCTTAACTATTTCAGATATTTACTTTTGACTATCTATATATATTTTCAAGTATTTAAACCAATTTAAAAGTATAATTCTTGATGTTTTATATACGTTAAATCTAAATATAATTAAATATATAAGTATCCGAATACTTCGGTTCGGATCAGATTTGGATCTCTAAATAACAAAACTTTGAATAATTTGAATATTTAATCAATTTATGTTCGGGTTTGGTACTATATTTTCGGATCGGTATCGGGTCTGTTCCTCGGATTCATTTTGCCAAACCCTAATAATTACATGAAAAACAAATATCAACATATTTTTCAAAATATACATCCGCGCAGGCGCGCAGATTAAATATTAACATATTTTTCAAAATATTTTGCTATCAATTTTGGTTCGGGTTTGGTATTACACTTTCAGATCAAGATCGGTTTCGTTCTTCAGATTTTGATTTTTTTCAAGCACTAATATTAACATAAAAAACAAGTAGCAAAATATTTTTGAAAAATACACCCGCGCGGGTGCGCGGGTTAAAATCTAGTTGATATTAAAACTGCTAAGGTGATAAATTGACATCCTTCACAGAGTTAGTACTTATTGCTTGCATTCTAAAGTTGCTAAATAGGATCATGATTTAGGAGTTGAGAACTACGAGAGTAGTCTCATACTTAATAGCAATTCTGTCGAGCTAGGTTTTTAGAGACAAGTTGTATCTAGCTGGCCTAACTGATCTAGTGAACTTATCAATCAATGGTTAAAGCTTGTTTGGAAGAGTATCGATCGACACCTTATAGGTGCATCAATCGATACTGGTTCCGTGTGACACGTGAGAGCGTGGACATATAATCCAACACGTAGACTCGCAGCAAGAGTTGGATATCTTACATCAGAATTCGAGTTCTAAGATTGATTATCAGATGCACTTAGAAACTATATCATAATTTGGATTACCTAACGTGAAAGTCTAGCTTATGTCTTATCTGTGAATACACATCTCTTCTATCTTATTTACTGCTTTATTAATATTTATTGTCTTAACATTCATTTGCTTAACTTGATCTTACTATTCATCTGATCTATTGTGTGCTTCCGCTTCCCGTGGATTCGGTCTCCAAGTTCTACATTCGATCTCTTATTTGAGAGAGTTGGCTCTAGGGTTAATTTGAGCTTGCATCATGCATACGATTAAGCTTAATCCGGATGGTACTTTTGGAAAGTTGAGATCTCGTCTGGTTGCAAAAGGTTTTGAACAAGAATAGGGCCTTAACTATCTGAAAATGTTTAGTTCAGTTGTAATAACTGTTATAATAAGACTGATGTTTGATATTGCTATAGAAAAAGGATTGAAAATCAAGCAATTGAATGTATCAAGTGTACTTTTTCATGGTAATCTACAAGAACAAGTAGATACAAGTGGTCTTGGGTTTGATCAAGACAAAACACATCTCTATTGTGTATCAGATTGCTGATATCTTTACGAAGCCTCTACCAAGAAGATCTTTTGAGCAGCTGCTTAGCAAACTTGGTGAGGAAGTTAACCCCATCCCAAGTTTGAGGGGGATGAAAAGTAACACAACCTTTTTCCCATCACAATGTCAAAATAAAAGCCCAGAAGGAGTCTGATGATCATCTCCCACAACAGTCTTCTCTCCAACATATTTTGTCATATGAGGAAGCTGGTACGGGAAAACAGCTCGAGATTATCTAAAACCCTTTCAGGCCTTTCTTATTTTTACGTGCTGGATAAGATCGACTCTACTTTTACCTTTACAGCTGTTACAATCAATATTGTCTAAATCGTTTGTTCTATGAGCTCTTTATATAAGCTATGTTCTTGCATTGAAAATGTTAAGTAATCAAAGTATTAATCGGTCATATTTTCATCTTTCTTGTTTCCTTAACAATTTATTCATTGAAAAGCCACTCGAATAGCTTTGGACCTTTCTAGAGTGACAAATCATCTTGCATAGACAAACGGTCAAACATTACAAGATGTAAAAATGAGAAACGTTGCAAGATATTATCTTTCAGTGTTAAAATTGTAATGGCATGTGAATGTTTCCGTGTGATACCTTCGAACAGATTTACTGAGTCAAGTTGTCAATATATGTCTTCCTTATTGAATATCTTTCGCATTAGAAGTTTTAATTTGAAAGCATGTATAATGATTGTGTAAACGATAGGAAAATAGTGAACTTTTGGCCAATAGAATCCCTAAAATTAAAAAGGACAACACAGTCCCGTCCACTATGCACTTGCCACAAAGGCACAGGCCCCCTCAAACTGTTCATGTGTGATAAATTACATCATCGGCTTTACTTATCACTCTATAATTATATAGATAAGACCATGGACTAAAATTTAAGAATTGGACTAGATTAGCATAAGTACATGTCTGGTCTAATCTATAGATTCAATCCAAATCAATATGAGAATTTGTGAATTTCTTTTCTTATAAAATTCAATGACGTAAATTTTACCTTTGAAGCAAAGAGAAAAAAGGCGTTGTTAGAATACAATGTAAAAACAGATATCCATGCTTTAAACTTTAAACTGTCACAAGTTAGGTTAGGCTAAAACGGTTAGAATTAGAGCATTTGTAATGTATAATTCCTTTTTAATTAGAATAATTTCATAATGGAATTAAATTGTATTTGAATCTTAATTTATTTGAAATGATAAATATATGATGAATAATTTTATTATAATAAGTATAAATAATTTTATATTTTAGAAAGAAAAATAGAGTAGAGTTGAAAATATCTACTCTATTAAAATAGAGTCTTATTTTTTATCTACCATACACAAGTCTATGTTAGACCATTCATTAGAAATTTAACTAAACATCCTAAAATTACTCATATATGATATTTTCCTAACAAAAATAATATACATCTAAACAATAACATTTCAAAGAAAAGATAAATAAATTGTCATTAAGTAATTATCATTTGACCGTTTATCATATTTAATATAGACCATATTTTATATATTCCAGTAACTAATTTTGAAATTAAATAGTATTGCCCAATTTTTTTTTAAATTATCAAATTAAATTTTTATATAAAACAAAATATATAATATTTTATTGGTTGTAACATTTATGTTTGATAATTTTAGTAAAAATAAAAACAATAAACTGAAATATAATATATTAAATAAAATAATATTTTAAAATATAAAAAATAATTTAATTTATTCACGTAAAAATATTTCAAGAATAAAAATTTCTAAACAAATAAGCTAATAAATTTTTTTATTAATTCATAGAAAAATAATGTTTAAAATTAAAATATTAATATTTATGTTGCATTTTAAATAAATAAACAAAAATACTTCATTAATATATGATTTGTACAATATCATCAAACAAATTTCAACAAATAAAAAATTTCAAAATAAAAATTATATACATAAAATTGATATTAGATATATATTTTTATAACATATTTTATATTTTAAATATTAATTTAAAAATATAAATATATCCGTACGGATGTGCGGGTTAATATCTAGTTTTATTTTAAAATGAAGTTTTGGCCAGAAAATAAGTAAAAGATCTTATAAATATGAAAAACCATACCATTTTATAGATAAATTTTGTTAATTCTGTCTTGAACATCTGTATAACATGAGTTTAGCTAACGCATCTATTGCAGACGATATGTTATTTTAGAAGAAAATTGCCAAATTATAACTTAAACATTATCATTATCTATACTATTAAAACAGAATCATTCTGAAAAAATCTACTTAAAAAAGGTTGTTAGACCTATTTAATAGAAACTTCATATTTACCTTAATCAATAAAAAATATATCAGTATTAATAAAATAGAATCTTTCCTAATATTTACTCCTACAATTTAGGTATCTAACAAACTAATTTTGTAATCAATCAAAATAATTATAATTTTTTCTCTGTTATTTGATTAATCATCAATCTATCTTATTAAAACTCAAGTACAAAATTGGAGTGTTTGGAGACTTGAATAGGACTTTTAAAAATTTGGAGTGTTTGGAAACATGGATTGCAGTCTTTTAAAAAAAAATATTTTTGTTTGAAAACAAGGATAGTAGTATTAAGAAAAAAAGTAATGGGCTTATGTTTTTTTTAAAAATTGAAAGTTATCTAGGCCACTTTTAAAATATACCAAAATGGGTCAATCTAATTCCCTAAAATTTTTTTTTCTAAACTAACCATAAAACAAAATTTAAACTTTATATACATATTTCAAATCAAAATAATAATTCAAATTTGATTTATATCAAAAATTGATTCAAAAATATACATATATTCAAAAATGGAATTTTACTAAACTATTTTTCAATAACCATTATAAAAAAATATTGTCAATATATATAAGAAAAATATAATACAAAGCCCAATTTGAAATACCAACTCAAATTATGGTTTTCATATTTCATATTAAGTTTTAAAAATATAATATATGCAATTATTTATATGATGGTATGTATAAAATACTATTAATTATATGATTACTTATATGATGGTACATATAAAATACGATTAATTATATGATGATAAAATACGATATATAATAATGACTAGGGATGGGCTTTTGGATACCCATACGGGTTTAGTTCTGATCGGTTTGTATTTTGGGTTTTCGGGGTCAAAGATTTCAGCCTTATTAGAATGTTTCTAAATTTTGGTTTGAGTTCGATTTGGATCTTTGCGGGTTTGGTTTGGGTTTGGATAACTAATTTATATTATTTTTAAAGTCTTAAATCATTATATATTTTAAATTTCTCAAAATGTATAAATAAAATAATATATTACGTATAAATTTGAATAACATATGTCATAATACTTAAGCTTAACATATCAATTGGCTTGATTTAAAATTTTGGATACGAAATCAATAATTATTTTAAGTATTTTTGGTGATTTGAGTATACTTTAACTATTTCAGATATTTACTTTTGACTATCTATATATATTTTCAAGTATTTAAACCAATTTAAAAGTATCATTTTTGATGTTTTATATACGTTAAATCTAAAAATAATTAATATATATAAGTATATAAATCTATTTTTAGATAAATTCGGATACCCAAATACTTCGGTTCGGATCAGATTCGGTTCTCTAAATAACAAAATTTTGAATAATTAGAATATTTAATCAATTTATGTTTGGGTTTGGTACTATATCTTTGGATCGGTATCGGTTATGTTCTTCGGATTCATTTTTCCAAATCCTAATAATTACATGAAAAACAAATATCAACATGTTTTTCAAAATATACACCCGCGCGCCTGCGCGGGTCAAAATCTAGTATTATTTTACACAGATTTCCACAACATCTCACATATAGATGGTTCGATCTCATTCATTGGCAATATCATTGATTAATTTAACTATATAATGTTTTAAGTACTTTCAATTGAATTATATGATTACAACTCATTTCATTTGATATACTTCTTCTCTAAATATTTTAAATTTATTTTTATAAAGAGTATTTATAATAACAATTTGTTATTTAAGTAAAGTTTAAAACTATTAAAAACCATATAAATCTATACAATAAATCAGTTAAAATCTGCCAAATAATTATTAAATCTCACCAAATAACAAATATAACTATTATAAAATGCACAAGAAATATAATGAGAGAGAGTAAACATGTGCATTCGGGTCTTGGGGTCAGGTACAGATTGGTTCTTTCTGGTATGAATCTTTTATGTCATAGACCTTTAGACCCAACTAGGTATTTCAAAATTTTCAAATACGTAATGGGTCTGGATATTTAAGACCCAAAATGAATTAAGAGTTTCTCAAATCTCAAAAAGAACAATAACCCAAAAAAATATCCGAAAAAATTCAAATACCAAATATCTCCCCCAAAATATTTTTACCCAAAATCTGACGGAGAAACCAAAAAAGCACACTCAAAATTTTACCCGAATATCCAAAATATTCTTTTTTTAATTTGAAAATTTTCAAACCCCAGAAACAATAACTAACCAAACTCAAAACTTTAAAAAAATATTCGTAATAGAGAAAAAAGATTTAAAATACCCAAATATACCTAATATACACAAAACATTTTAGGTATTTTAGGTACTCGGTTGGGTCTCGAGCATGATCCATATTCGAACCGAGACTGGACCATACTCAAACAAAGACCACGGGTCCAAAAATAATATTCAGTAGGTATTTCAACCTGGATCCATATCCAAACCAGACCTGTATTTTCAATTCAATTTTGGTTTGGCTTCTCGGATCCGGATAATATGTCAACCCTAAAATAGTTACATAAAAGTGTACATACAAAAATCTTAAATAAAATAATTCATAAATTATATAGTTTAAAACATATTCATTTTTCAATAAAATATGATATTTTAATAGTAATATATAACAATTTCAAAATATTTATTCATATTAAACTTTATTTATATATCAAAAAACCCGCGCTTTCGAAGCGCGGATCAAAAACTAGTTAAACATTAAATGTTAATCATATCACCAGAGCCGTGCCAACGTTAACAGCCCCAAGCGAAAAACAAAATCAAATAAAAAATATCTACAATTTATGAAAGCTATTGTAGTTTAGTGTGCAAGAAAATTTATTTATTTAAACTTTTAAATAATTAGCAAATGGTTTCAAAAAAATTTAAGTTTCTATTAAATCTATGTTTTTGTTGTAGTCTCATCTTTTGTTTAACTCGTAAAACTATTAACGAAGTTACATGTTTATATAAAATCCCACTACATAAAACAAATTATAAGAAATGCCTTTAGTGTTTTGTATATTTTTAAAAGATGCCCTAGCCATTTTATCATGTAAGCACGGCACTGCATATCACTATCTTTAAAACCCATTCTTGAGACACATCCGAGAAACTATTGGTATGTATATTTAATATATTGATGTATATACTGTATACTGTACTGTTAAACATTTAGCTATATCATTATATATATGACTAATTATCCACTCAATTCATAAGCTAATCACCATTATAGTTAAGGAAACAGAATAGTTTATCTTGCAGAGATATGATTATATTTTACTATTTCAGACATTTGTACATCATTACATAATACATTATCGACTATCTTAGAAAATAAAAATATAGAGCAAATCATGACCTAATTCGTCCATACTGCAATGCGTTTCGTGTTAATTTAGAATTTAGAGTTCTCGTCGTTTTCAATTAGTACACTTGGCTCTTTTGTCTACACCACTAGTTCTACTTTCTACATTAAATTTAGTAGGTCATCATTAGATAAGTTTTCAACTTAGGCATCACCCATCATTTTATGCCCGCAAAATGTTTTATATAGTAATAGCTTTAATTTTTAAAGCTTTTGGCTTGAAAATTTTGGTAATCCTGCACCACTTATAATATTTTTGTTATTTTATCAATCCATATATATGTTGAATGACATGTCTCATTTTTGTCGACAGCTATTGATGAGCTTTATATAATTTAATAAATTGTAGATTTCAGTGGTTTATATAATCCCAAATGTGCTTCTTTATTGACCATTTGGAAGTGGATTATGCTTTGATTATAAGTGATTAAATGTCTAAAATGACTCTTCATGTACACCGCTGTTTTCATCCCAGTGGTTAATGAAAGGTCGTTATACTTTTCAAATGATCGGTTTAGTGGTTCACAAGTAAGGAACCGGTGGTTTAAGTAAATTCAAGTCTAGTCTATACAAACAGAAAAAAAGTCTGGTCTATAAGTCACAAATAATTTTCCTGCCAATTTACATATTATTAAATTAAAAAGTTATTGATTAAAATTAAAATTTATTTACACTTGTAATAATAATAAAATTAAATTTTAATTAGAAAATAAAAATGTTTAGTCCCATAAATCTGAACCAAACTGATTTTGTTTTAGTTATATTGTAGAAATCTTGTGAATGCTATTTTAAAAACCAAAAAGAAACAAATTCCAAACCAAGCATATTTATTCTTATTACAATATAGTAATATATGACAGAAAACAATACACTAATATATGAACGGCAAACTAGATTTGTATACTACAAATACTGAATAATTAAAATATAGTAATAGATATATATATATATATATATATATATTATAATTATATGAAAACATATTATATAAGTTTTACATAATTTATTTTATTTATTTTATATTTTAATATAATTTTATGACTTTTTAATTTATAAAGTAATAATAGTTTTTCAATTTTGTAATTAATAAATAATTTTAAATAAGATAAATTATGTTGTGTTGACAACTGACTTTTGTGTTAAATATTATTTATTTATTTATTAATATTAAAAACATTAGTACTGTTACTTATATTTGATTACCTAGAAAATGATTGTAACTTTTAATAACTTCTTACTTTTGTTATTAATAATCATAGTAATCTTAAAATTTAAATAAAATAGAAAAAGTAATAAATTTAAAAATTTGTGCACTGAAAATATTTTTAATGTTATAGTAATCTTATTTAACTCATATAAAATAAAATCCATAAAATTTTGTAACAGCATATATATAATAATGCTTTTAGATAAAACCCAAACAAACTGAAAACTGAAGGTATTTAAATCAAAATTAATATAATTTAATATAATAAGAACACTAAATTGATACCATGCTGATATTTGAATCGAACTTCCGACAAATTGAAAAAGTACTAGGAAAAAACCTAGACCTAATATTAGGAAAGAACTTAAGATGTGATTGGTAGTGGATGTAGGTGATGTTCACATCTCCATTTATTTTTATACCACTAAATTCACAGCAATCAAGCTTTAATAAAAAAAAATTATAATTTTTGAAATAACCTACGACTGTACAAATGTTTTGTAGAACCAAATATGCACAGTAATTTTTTTGGGCTTATAAATCAGTTCTACACCAATAAAATCTATAGATTTTTTCTATAACAAATTATTAAAGTTACAGTCATTACCAATCGAATCCTTTAAGTTAGATGGGTAAGCTCTCAAAACTGTTTATATTTATGTTTCAACTGAAATAAGACAAATCATTTTTAATTAAAAGGTAAAGTAAATGTATAAACGTAACCATTTTTTCTAATTTTAGAAAAATGACAAGTTAAAACTATTTAGAATACGGCAAAAATGAGACTAAAGTGACACTACATAAGTTAGAAACTTGTGATAATTTTTTAAATTACCCTATTTATTATTTAAAATTTGAAAATTATACCTATTTTTACTTTTCTGAAAACCACACATTATAATATATAAAAAGATATTTTATGTAAAAACAATTAAATTTGAAAGGGTTATTATTATTATATTTGAAATAAATAAATGTTAATATATTAATATAACAAATAGATAAAAAAATTGTAAATATTTAAGGTTTAGCTATGATTTTACTGTTATGAATTTTATGTAAATAGACCTGTATACGATTCAAAATGATGACCAAGAGCAAAGACAATATATGCTTCGTGATTTGAAAGTAAAAATAGAAACAAATGATGGTTGTGACGTTTTTCAAAGTAGATATGTTATATGTATCATTTAAAAAAAACGAAATGATGAAAATCTTATTATTGTTGAACTTGTTTCTAGACCAATTTCTAAACGAATGTATCAAAATTAAAATTAAAAGAAAATTATTAATTTAAATAAAATAATTATAAATATTTAGATTAGATAGTTTTTTTCATTTCACCTATAAATAAGTGTGTATAGTTTTCAAAGTATAATCTTATTGAAAGTTATTTTCCCTAAAAACATACTAATTTTTATAAATATCTTTAAATATATATATATCTTATTTATGTCGGCAACCATTTTTTAATTTGTTTATATCTAGGAAGTTTTAATTAGGTCATTTTAATATCTTTATATAATTGATTGATTGAACTATAATCTTTATTATTTCTAAAAATTCAAATAACGTTTCTTATATCAAATCTGTAAAATTAATTTATAGACGATTAAATTTGCGAACGAGTTTGTAAGACGGCTCACGTGACACAATAATGGATTTACAGTTTGTAGTTACCGATTAGATTAACTCGCATCAGATATAGTGAGGTGAGCCGACATACGATGACAATCCCATTTAAATGAGACTGCTCATAGGATAGTATCTATTACAAAAAGGTTGTTATAATTACCATGTTTTTTCTGTTCAAGTTATTTATACGTATCTTAAATTAATTAGCTCTACTTCGGGTTAGTTTGGTATATATTTTACACCAGTTATGCTTTCTAACCAAATGTGTTTTTCGTGTTTCTAACAAAAAATAAGTTCTTAGTTCAACTCAAACGATCAACCATGAGTTAGTAGACTACTTGTCAACTTGGTTTTTGTGTGTGTATGGGTGGTTATCAAGTATGGACATTTGCAGATTTTGATTATCATACTTTTCCTTTCGTGACATTCTTTTAAACATTGTTGTCAGTGTTGTCTCATTGTAAAGTCTTGCCTGTTTTTGTTTGTTCTTTCGAAAGTGCGTCTACTACTTGCTTTACTGTTCATGTTATTCATTATTCTTTGTACAGACAAATGTGATGTCAAATTGCATAAAACCTCGCATGCACATATTAACTAATATTAAATTAAGACAAAGAAGACAAATAGAAATTTAGGTCTTGATTTGAAAGCGAGCCTTTAAGGAGTAGTTAGAAAATTTCTGGAGTAAAACGTACGTAATGAAACGGATACAAATCAAAACCTAACATTATAGATCTAACATTTTACCCCCCAAAAATTGTTATAGTTATTCATTTGTTTGTGGTTGTATGTTATTTATCTCAATGTTAAAACCCCAATTCCAAACACTTGGTTTTCGATTTTTTTATTTCGCAACTATGTTTATTATGTAGCATTGTCACTAACACAATTCTACATTATCTTTATGATTGATAATTAATATTTTTGTTTAACCTTTTTATTTAGTTTTATCATTGATCGAATCGGTATTCTTTATGTCTTTAAATTCTGAATCTATATCTGATCAATATATAATAATTTGCATATTCTATTTGAACTTTATTTCTGAGATAAGTAAGTTTATAATCTCTTGCCAACGCCGAAACCACTTCGAAGTATGACTATTTTTCCCGTTTGGGTATTATTTATCGGATCTCGGGATCGCTTTAGGAATCATTTTAGCAATATCCTTTAGGTTTCCTTATCTCTTATTAAATATTTTAAAAGTATCTATGATTGATATGTTTTTAGGTAGAAACAAATTTTTTATTTATCTAGCATAATGTGGTTTAGAAGTTAGAGGAGCTATATATTACATACTTTATGTGTTAACTTCATCAAAAGTATAATTATGTCATTACTAAGTTGCGGTTCATTTATATGTTTCAATTGAACAATTTTAGGAATTGTGTTTCTGGGGAATTTCCAAAAACTTCCAATTTTGTTTCTAATTCCAAAATTGAAAGCAGATCTTGATTTTTCACAAAGTTTTCATGCTATATAGGAGTGAGTGGGTATAAGTTGGACGGGGAAGCTGGTCAAATCTACACGTTTGATCCTTCCACAGCAAATTGAAAGTTTTTCATTAAAAGTCTGATTTGCATAAGAAGCTACAATAAATAGGCATATTAAGATTATTTATTCACTTCTAAATTTGCTTTTATAATAGCAGTTAATCTCCACTTAAAAGTAAATCTACTCTAATATCTTTTCAAAAATAAAGATTGATATTTTTTTCTTTATTTGTAAACTGTAAATGTAGCATTCTTTTATATTTTTGCTGTATATTGAGATTGATATCTAGAAAAAAAAATATTAAATTAAACCAAATTATTATGAAATTTTTTTTTTATATTAGGAAAAATAGCAAAATATTTTAGAAATGGTCTAGAGTCTACGACAGATTATTTCGATGTAGAGTGTGACTGGTTAAGTAGTGGAGTAAAAATGTGCAAAAATGAAAAAAAAAGTGGAAATGGGAGAAATGAAAGGTAATAAAGTTGGCGTAAATCTTTTCATCTCATAAATGTTGAAGGAATAATTACTCTAGTTTAAGTACAACTAGTATAATACCCGCCTTGAAACGCAGTTTTTTTTTAACTTAACCGATAAAAATTATTATTTTTATATATAATAGATTTGTTTATTATTTATTTTGTTTTATTTCTAATTTAATATTTGTTCAATAAATTATTCAGGTAAATTCATTCTCATAAAAATAAATTATTTTTTCTTTGTAAGTTTTTATATTAGTATAAATACATATATATCTCATATTACTTATATGGTTTTTTGAGATCGTTCACACTTTTTGAAAATATATTAATAATCTTGTGGTAAAGAGATTCTAAAGAATCTATCATTGAACAGTTATATTGTCTTTTGACTTATGAAATTATATTTTTATTTCTAAGTCAATCTAATAATTTGCTGTAAAAAAGTTGATCTAATTATTTATTTAAATGTTATACATGCAGATTTATTATGGTGAATCAAGTAACTAACTTTTCTTTACATTTGATATTTATTCAAATAATTTTAAATATTGTAAATTAAGAGTATCTGTGATAAATTATTTGCATAAAATCTAACTGTTTCTTAAGTCTTTACGTAAAGATTAACAATTTTTCCACAAAATGTGGTATAATTCAGATTCTTAACTCAATTAATATCCTATACTATTAGTAGATTAAGTAATTAAGTCAATATTAAGTATATTGTATAATCAATGTGTATATTAAATGGTAGAACTATGAATAAGTCCAAAACTTAAATAACAACTTTCATGGTAGATAAAAATAGGACTATTTTAATAGAGTAGATTTTTCACCTATAAATGAGCTGAAATCATTTTCTACTTGATTGTGTAAAATAAAAGTAAATATGTTAATTGTTTTTTGGAAAGGGCTTTATATATATATATATATATATAGGTTAGTGGGAGCCCACTAAGACAATTGTTTAGAGCTTTTAAGCCTAGTACAAAAGAAATTTTTTTCACCTACTTTATTTATTCTAATTATACCATACAATCACAACCGTAAAATCGTAGTCTTAGACTATATACAATAGATTCAACACACAACACCCTCCACTTCATCTTCTATTTCTTCTACATCAGTTTCTCTCTCTTCCGCTTAATAATTCAACACCCACTCATTTTCTATATTCTACAATGGTTTGTTTAATAAAATTCAACACCCTACCCTACCATTTTTATTTTCCACATTTTTGTTTTGTTTTACATTTTTTGTTTTGTAGTTACATATTATTAATAATTATTAGTTTAAACTAAATTACAATATTTAAAAGCTATATAAATGATTAATTAATTTATGTTTAATTTTATAATTTCAATAAAAATATCAATTATTAAATATAAAAAATAAAAAGAGATATTAGTAAAAAAAATAGAATTACAACAACTTAAAATTCAGTACAATATATTAATAAGCATACAACACAAATAATAAAACACACATAGAATAATTAGTACAATAAACTTAACTCACAAACTTAAAAATATTTCTAACCACGGAACATTCTAACATTCGCATGGATGTGGTACATTTCGCCACTATTCCCTCCAACTTGACTACAATAACGTGGTTGATCACGGACAGCGATCCATTCTTTCATTAAATTGAAATTTCCGGTACCACCACCTGAATAGATTTCTTGCGCTTTCGCCAATACATCTTGCTCCGACCACCCACTTTGTTGCATACGCTTAGCGTTATCGTAAGCGCCAATCCATTTTGACAATTTTTGGTTCATGTAGTTGTAATGATTTCTGCATGAAACTTCACCACGCGGAGGATCAAATGAGCAATGCTCATTACAATACTCAGCAATTTTGCCCCAAAATGATTCACTTTTCTGGTTTCTGCCAACAACGATGTTTGTTCCATATTTGATATATCCATTCAATAGCACCAAATTTTGCTCAGTTGTCCATTTCACGCTTTTTCGGGTAGCAGAGGCTGAACTGTCTGCACCAAGAGTTGCTTTATTAACCCCACTTATACCACCAAGAGTCATTTGTGTAGAAAACTCGAGAAATTCAGTTGCTCCAACATTCGAAGCAATTTCCTTATCCGTTGGAGTAGAAGAATAAGTGGGTGGTTGAGATGAATATGACATCGACGAACCATAATATGGATGGTAGTTTGGAACAGCCGACGGCGTGAAAAAACTTGGTGGAAAACCATAATTTGGTATGTTTTGGGGTTGGTTGGGGTTAGGAAACGGATTTTGGAATGGATAGTTGTTGGGATTCGGATAGTTAAAAGGGTTGTTTGAAGGGTTTTGGATATTATTAGAAGAGTTTTGGTTGGGATCCATTTTTTCAAAGAAGATAGAAAAATATAGAAACTAGAGTTGTAAGAGGCTAATGATGATTTTTTTTTTCTGTGTCCAAATCTAATGAAACAATTCTCTATTTATAGAGTATGAAAAATGATAAATTTTGATATAATTTTTTTTTAATATACAATAATTGAATAAATAATGTAGAAGAGAAAAAAAAAACTAAAACACAACCAATCAAAGAAAAGTCGCCAGAACCACTTTCTCTTTGGCCAATGGAACTACGCCACATCGGACTGTCTCTCTCCCTCTCAACGGGTTTAATTTTTTCAGCTAGTTGTGTGCCAGGTCATTTTAAACGCATTATTAAACACACCACTGCATCTGGTCAACTGTTGAATTAATATTTTCAACACGCCATTGCACTTGGTCTTAGTCGATGCGACTTTACATTAATATATATGGATCATATACGACGAGCCATCCAACAAAATCTCGTTAGTGGCTTTTGATTAGCTTATGTAAAGCTCATACGACATCAATGTGATGCGTCCTTTTTACGTCACATAATTTTGTTACATTGTAGTATATTTATTTTTTGTAACTTTTGTCACATAATTTACGTCATATTAGATTAGAGTTGATTACACTAAGAAACACTTTTTGACTTTCTATTATATTTAGAGACTATTCTTACATGTGACACACTTTGTTGTGGATCAGCAACAGATTGTGGATAATTTTGCCCTTAATGAAATTGACACTTGTGGATGAGTGATTTGTGGACGAGTGATGCGCGGTTGGGTGATTTCTGGACGGGTGATGTGTGGATGAGTGATGAGTAATGCGTGGATATGTGATGTTAATGTGTTTATAGTGGATAACATGGACAAACTCTATGTTTTGATTCCATAAAACTATACAACAATACGTGGACATAGCCTCATGTTACTAAAATTATACCATAAAACGTGGACAAGAACTCTGTTATCTCTGATACAAACACTTGGCTTCTTCAGTTCAATTGATAAATTATCTGCAATTAAACTTCAATCAAGATGAGAAAGAGATGATATTGTGAGTATGAGCGAAGAGAAAAATCGAAGAAGTGTTTACCTGTTGTCGGAGAGTAATAAATCTTGCATGTCAGAGATTTCTGATCTACGGAATTTGCGCTTTGTTATGATCTGGATGGATGTAATTTTGATTAGAGTTGAATTTAGATCTTGAGATGATGAATGGAATCGAAAGAATATTGTCCATGTCCACAACTAGTTTATAATTTTGTTAAGATGTTCAGGTCCACAACTAATTTATAATTATGTTATCCACGCTTTGGTGTCCACGTCCACACTTTGTTTACACATTAATATATGTAATATATATATATATATGAACATGGATCTTAAAAGATAGAAAATTTTATATATAGTTTATTATGATAATTATTTTTGTTTAATATATTTTATAACTTGAGATAAAAGTAAATAAATACATAAAGTAGAATAAGAAAAATAATAAAATGAAATAAGAAGAGGAAAGAGATTCTATTTAGTTTAGGGTCATAAAAGTATGTCACAAGTGATAAGTGTCTTGTAGTGTAATTTGAATGTAAGAAAGTGTCTCTAGATGTAAAAAAATCATTAAAGATTCAACAGTCTCGGGTCCGAGTAATAAGAAATTCAAATGTGGGATAAGAACACGTGAACCGTTCGAGGAGTGTTTTTTGTTGTAAAAGAAACGAAGACTCTTTTCATGTTCATTTGTAAGTCGAATCGACCAGCGATTGTGACCTACGAGGTCCGAGTAAAAGAAGATTCAAATGTGGAACAAGAACACGTAAACCATTCGAGGAGTGTTTTTTTTTTCTTGTGAAAAAAACTGAGGAATGTTTCAATGTTCGTTTATAAGCCGCATTGACCTACGACTGTAACGTAAGACCAATCGCAAGTCACATGTTGTTCGTTTCGCTGTCGGGGGACTGATCGCGTGATCATGTCATAGGTTGCGATCGCAGATTATTCGCGATTAATCTCAAATCGTAATTTTAAGTCAGTACAAAAATTAGAGACTGAAAAGTTTTTTTTTTGGCATTTGTAACCATAAAACAAACAACATTTAGTCGCATGTCGCAGATTATAGTCGCATGTTACAAATCGTAGAACCTACAACAACGAAACAAACAATATTTTTGTCGTAAGTTACAGTCGTATCTCGATGCGAAAGGAACATGGCTTCGCTCGTACAAAACAAAGAAAGGTGGGAGCAAAAAGTCAATCCCATATAAATACTGTGCAGCTTGCTAGGACATATAGAATCTCAATATTCGGATTATAAAATCATTCGGTACGCATCCGGCAAGTTACATTTCTTCCTCAAGCCCGGGTGGATCACCGCTAATGAGAAATTTATGATAGAACTGTGTGAGTTTGCGGTGAATACCCGCAACAAAGATGTAACACCTAACAATGGAGTAAATTTTCAAGAGTTTTATCATTGTGTAAAAGCTGTTGACAATCGTGAACAGTACTACCATGATAATATGCTAATTGTATATTAGTAAAAATACTTTTGCAGTTTACGTTGTTTCATTTATGCATTTCCTTATCCTTTTATACTTTTAGTATTATGTGTACTTTGACAAAATTAAGAAAATTGACATGGGGAACATATGTTATTTTGGATGGTACTAATAAATCCATTAACTAGCATCACTACAGAAAGAATAAAATCAGTTACTGTTTTGTTTGAAATTAAAACAGTGTGACCCAAATGCTCATGTTGTCGACCTTTCTGGTCTAATTTAAAAGATATCACTGTAAAATTGAATATTTTATCTATATCTCGCAAGGACAGCTAATTAAGAGTACTCCCACATGCTATTTAGAATATAATCTTGTAAATAAAAAGATATTACATGGTGACCACGTGAAAAAATAATAATAGAATCAACAAAAGAGGTTTAACAACAAAAACAAGAGTTAAATCCAAGATCGTTAGAGCATGATTACACTACAAGAAAATATATATTTTACGAGGACAATATTCCTTGTTTATTCATTGTAAAAAAAGTGTTACGACGAATTAATCGAAAACTGTTTCGTTGTTAAACGTCCTACGAAGGTTTCATCGTGAAGACGTGGTAATGTTTACGAGGAAAGTTTTCCTTGTAAAACGGAAAAAAACATTTTGTCGTAAACGAGACGTAATACTTCATCGTAAAGTACTTGTATTATTTCGATGTAAACTTCATGTAATCTTTACGAAGATTTTACAACGCTGCCCATGTAAGCTCCACGTAAACCTTACGACGATGTTACGAGGATTTTGTTGTAAAATCCATGTAAAGTTTACAACGAATTTACATTGTTTCTTACCATTTAATATAAAATAAAAATATTATTTAATATTCGAAATTTTAAGAATTTTAAATATAAAATGAAAAATGAAAATCAAAACATCTATTTAAAAACTATTTAAAAGTCATAACATAATATTTAAATTCATAATACAAAAGGAAACAAATAAAAAAGCTACTACATATTATCGAAGTAGTCGGTGGCGATGCTCAATTGAGAACGGTCTGGATCGGCATCTTCGGGATTCTGTATTGGCATCCCGAGAGCTGCTCACCTCTCATTTAATGCTCTCTGCAAAGTCGGGTTTCCCACCGCCATCACATCCAGCATATCTTCAAAAGAGTCTAAACGATCATGCTGGCTATCCATCCGAACTCTCATTTGAGAGTTCTCTTCATCCCGTCTCGAAGCATATGAAGAAGTTTCCTTAGCAACTTTGTTAACAGAACCGATGCCCACTATCCATCCCTTCTTTCTAGGGGCCACCTATAAAACATATTAATATAGTTAAAATTTATTATTATTTAAATAAAATTATAATTTTTTACCTCTTCGAAGATCATGTCGACCTTTTCGGTCGTCAGTTTGACGGGTAATCCATCGGGAGACTGCTGGGTTAATTGCGTCTCCCACTCTTCAATCTGAGAAGCCAATGCGTTGAAGAGTTTCTCGGATACCGGATCCACAAAAATCCCGTCTGATGTGACGTGAGTCATCTTGAATAGATCAGACATAGATGGTAAGACTCCCGTCTTCTCATACTACAAAAAACAATTAAATTAAATTAAATATTAAAATTAAAATTAATTAAGGAATTTAAAATAAATATTAGAAACAAACTTACGGATTCCAGCGTGAGACTTTTGTCCAGTTCTGTGAACCATGGGCAAATAACCATCTTTGTCTTTCGTTCCTTGGGAAGCGGAGCACGAGTTCGCCTTACGGGTAGAAGAGGGTAGCTTCCAAAAGGCGATAAGATCATCCCATACATCCTTCGTAAGCTCGGTGGGCTTTCCTTCATAACCCTAGATCTCCCACTTGTCCTTCCAATCGGAGACAGTGTTGCAAAGGCGGATCTTTTCCTTTGCAATGAATTCCTTCTTCACCCTCTTGGTGATTCCCAAGGACCAGTGCCACCTTTGCTGAAACAAACAAAATTTTAAAAGAATTAAAATAAATAATTAATTAGATATAAATATTTAATCAACACTATTAAAAGAGAAGGAGTCTTCAAAAAATCTACATATGAAAGTTGTTTAAACCCTTTCATTTAACTCATTTTTTTTTTGTCTTACCTTAAATTTAGACTAACAATAATTTATTCAATTTCTTTATTTATTCAAATATCACTCCTAAATCTTAATCATTACTATTACTATATTTACCTTTTTTGACTTTTAATCATAAAAGCATAGAACACAGAACAAGAAGGCAGATAGCTTAGCTAGAAGCGCTAGGAAAGAAACGTCTTTTGTAGTTCACATGGATCAATATCTCCCAATGTGGTTCACAGAGTCAATATGAGTCTGATAAAATTGATGACAAAAAAAATCATAAAAGCATTGAAACTAATGTTTTATATTATCACTTTTATCATATAATATATGATTTAAAGTAAGAGAAGTTACACGACATATATGTGTACATTCGAACTTCCTCTTTCCTTTATAATAACGTAATCATATCATATATAAAATTTTCTACTAAAATCTCATATTATATACTAAACTTTCAACCGTCTATAGTTTGATAGATATTTCCATATTTAAAAATGAGTTTTCTAAAAATATTTCATGAACCATGTTTTTGTACAATAACATTAAAAATCTATATCAAAAGGTTGTTGGATCCTATATGGACGTAATGGAGCCACATATATTCGGGTATTTAGGATCCTAATAAAATTCGAAATATCTAAAAAATCTGAAAAATATCTGAAACACGAAAAGTACTTGAAACTCCAAACAAAATCCCAAAAAAAATTCAAATACCTAAAAATTCAAAATCTATCACTCAACTGAAAATACGCAAAATTTTATCCAAATACCCAAAAAAAATTTTTAATTTGAAAATTTACCTGAAATCAAAAACTATAATCGTAAACCAAAAACCTAAAAAAAATATCCATAATGCTGGAAACATATTCAAAATATCCAAATATACCTAATAAACACAACATATTTATGATCGGGTCTAGGGTAGGACCTGGACTCAAACAAAAACCTGCGGGTCCAAAAAAATCTGCAATAGGTTATCTTCTCTGGACCTGAACTAAACCTATATTTTCGGGTCGGTTTGGTTTTTTTTTTATCCGGATATAATTCTCATGCCTAAAAGAAATTTACGTAAAAGTGTACATATAGAATATCAAATAAACTTAAAAATTATATTTTCAATATAATAAGACTTTGTATAATAATATAATCCAAAAAACCCGCGCTTAGTCTATTCTATTAATTCTGCAGCATGACCATTTGATATTTGTTTGGTCCAATTATTTATAACCCACTTTCTTAAAAATTTAACTGCCATAACATGTATATATATTATAACCTCCTCTTCCCTTGGTATTTTATAACCTCCCAATGAAAAAGAAAAAAAACCTCCTCTTCCATTTACTTCCTATAATTTCGGGATGCATTACTTTGAGTGGAAAAAGTATTCGACTACAATCATTGACAGCAACCAATTCATCTATTAAATACTTTGATTTTCCCATGCCTGATACCATTCTGTATATACATTATCAATAACAATTAATAGCATTTATAATCATAGTATCAATAACTATGTTTACAAATAAATAAATAATTATACCAGCTTTAAATATCGGACGGCTTGAATAAAAATATCAAATAATTTGGATAATTTTAAATTTATGGATAAAAATATTCGGGTAATTTTGTTAATAAATATTATTTTTAGTATATTTAAATATTTAGAAATTAAGTATAATTAATATTTGTGGGTATATAATTTTATTTTAAAATTTTGGATACTTATTTTTAGCGGTTTGGTTCCGGTTCAATTAAATTTTTTGGTTCCAGAGATATATGATTCACTTGATTATTTATGAATTAGGTTTACATTTGGTTTTAGTTTTTTTGGTTCTAGATAAATGTGTATAAACCTATACAATATCTTATATAGAAATTAGGGGTGGCCATTCGAGTACTCATTCCGATTTGGTTAGGATCTAATTCAGATTTTAGGTTTTAGGAGTTTAATATTTTAGCCTTTTTCAGATATTTTTAAATTTTAGTTCTGGTTCGAATAACCCATTTAAATTATTTTAAAAATCTTAAAGTTCATATACTAAATAATACTGATAACTAAATTGTATATTGATATGTTTGTTGCTTCCTACGAGCAAAACACATACCTATTTCATTTAACTGCTTTTTACATTTAACTGATTTTATGAATGTGGAACGGGTGATATTCTTTTTTTTTGTTCAACTACGAACGAGGTGATATTCATTTTAAGCTATTTATAAAAAATATACCAAAAAAACAAAACAAACAATATACCTGCACTTTGTAGCGCAGGTCAAGATCTAGTTAGATGTTTAAAAAACAAAATTAGCGCAAAATATTTAAACCAATTCATCTTAACGTGGTATGGAGTCTTGCTCCAATTCGGGTAGGCTCCGTCGTAGTAGCCCTTGATTATCTCCGACACGCTCCGAACGGTTGTTGGCTCCAAACCTGAAAAGATAACCTAATTTTTAGAGAAAAAAAATTTAAAATTTAATGTACTAAAAAATAACAAGTTACCAATAAGTTCCGGGTGGTCTATCGAGATCCAGAACATCCAAGCCCTCTCGTCCAGGCTGGGCGAACAAATCCTCTACTGTATATCTCGAGTATGGAGCACATGGAGGCACACACAAATCTGGATGAACTGCACCTGCTGGGACAGGCTGAGGTGCAGCGGCTGGAGGAGGAGGAGGTGGAGGCATATGAGGTGCATGAGGAGGAGGACTCCAAGAAACTCTCTGGGATGTCTGAGAGCCCGGAACTGCCTCCGAAGATGATGGACCAGAAGAAGATGTCCCAATACCATCATGAAACATCTGCGAGTAAGTAGGTGTTGCTAGCTTTCTTCTAGGACCCATCTAAATTTTATAAAAAATTACAGTTAGTTTTATCAATAACAACATAATTAAAAAATATTATTCCGATACTTAACTAATCACCTAAACTAAATATTTATACTAACCACTTAAACTAATTACCTATACTAACCACTTAGGCTAATTACCTATACTAACCACCCAAAACTAAACAATGTTTAAAAAAAAATTAGAGAGAGGGAGAGGTTACCTTAAGAGGAGTGGAGAGGGATTTGGGAGGAATGAACAAGATATGCTCGTTCTGAGGCGTCGCCTATATATAAGAAAAGGCATTCCTCGTAAAGTCGTCGTAAAGTTACGACGAAATTACCAGGTCCGCGTTTTTTCATTTACGACGAAATTATCAGGTCCGCGTTTTTTCATTTACGACGAATTTATCAGGCCCGTATTTTTAAGGCTACGACGAATTTACGTGGACCATGTTTACGACGAATTTACGTTGACCAGGTTACGACGAATTTACCAGGCCCGTGTTTTTTGTTTACGACGACTTTACGAGTCTTAACCCTAAACCCTGAAACCAGAAAACCTAAACCCCAAAGTTACTTATCTTATAACATCATCTCTTCTTCTTTACATCTTCTTCCTCTTTATCCAACTTAAACCCTAAACTCCAAATTAAAATTTTTTTTTAAAACATATTATGTAAACACAACTTTTTGATACACATACATTAAAATGTGAAAATGAAAAAGAAAAAAAAAACAACATTTGTTACATAGATTACATCATTCTGAATCGTTTTCGTTCTCATCAAGATCAGTTAAATGATCATCGTCGCTTCCATCGAGCTCGTCTTCATGTGCTTCATCTGTCACATCTTCGGGAAGATCTTCATATTGTTGGTTTTCCGGATCGATAGAAGGATTTCATTAAGTTGTTGATCAGGTACATCAACTTCATTGATAGCGTCTTCTTCTTGCAAATGTGGTTTTTTTCCAGCAACAATTCGTCCACGAGGTGTAATTTTTATAACAGCTAACCAGTTTATCCCAGAACTGCGAAGGCGAGGGTATGGAAGGAAGCTAACTTGCTCGGCTTGAGAAGCTAGGATGAAAGGCTCGAACTTGTTGTATCTTCTCCCAGAATTGACATCCACAACACCAAATTTGTTAACCCGAACACCTCGGCTCATAACAGAGTCGAACCATTCACATTTGAAGAGGACGCATTTTAGCTTTAATAAACTCAGAAATTCGATTTCAATAATCTTCTGCAGGATCCCATAAAAGTATATTTCGCCTTTCACACATATTCTGTAGTTACTTGTTGCCCGATGTCTCCCATACTCGTATGTGTAAAAGGTAAAACCTCGTGTTAGATACATAGGTGATGTGGTGACCTTTGCTAATGGACCTTGGATCAAATCGTGTAACCATATGGGGTAATATGGATTGTCATAATCAACCTACAAAAAGCATCACCATTAAAATTATCTTATAGCATCAATGCTAAAATGAGATATATATATATATATATACTTGTGATTTTAACCGCTTGACAAAGTGATTATCTTTCCGTGCGTCAACCTCAGTTGAGGATATTCCTGGTGGTGCTTCTTCAACTTGAGATACAAACATGCTGCAAATAAAATGAATGCATTAGAGCATATATAATTAACATTTTTCATATAATTAACATTCACAAGAATATTTACCTCTCAAAGGAACGGATTATTGCATCCTCGCAGTTGAGCAAAATATAAGTGTGGGCACTATGCTTATTTTCTTCACATGACAATCATAACTCTTCATTCCTGAGAACTTTTGACCTCGTTCAACACATCTTGACATATTAGAAACATAACCATTAGGGAACTTAACTTCTGATGCAACCCAGTCAAACAAAGTTGTTTTGGCTTCTGATGACAACCGAAAAATAGGAACATGAACGTTGCCATTGCTCTTGATATGTAACTTACTTCTTGAGCAGATATCTGGTAAGTCCATCCTTGAATTCTTGTTATCTTTTGTCTTCCCAGGGACGTTCAGTATTGTATTCATTATGTTGTCGAAAAAGTTCTTCTCTATATGCATCACATCCAGGTTGTGACATATAAGAAGATCCTTCCAGTAAGGCAGCTCCCAAAATATACTCTTCTTATGCCAATTTTGCGCTACACCATACCCATCATGTATATTTCCAGGAACATGCCAGTTTCCTCCACACTTAACTGTTTTCTGAGCTCCGTAATAATCAATGTCCGCTTCGATCTGTTGGCCGGTGAGATATGGAGGAGAACTGTCTCTCACAACTCTTTTGTATCTAAACAATGTCTTATTTCTTCTGTACGGATGAGAAATGAGGAGAAAGCGACGATGACAATCAAACCAACAACTCTTCCTACCACTCTTCAGTTGAAAAGCATCAATCGATCCAAGAAAATGTGGACAAGATAATCTTTCATGTGTTGTCCAACCAGACAACATCCCATAAGCAGGAAAGTCACTTATCGTCCACAGCAGAACTGCTTGCATCGTAAAATTGTTTTTCAACGAACAATCATACGCCCTCAGCCCGTCTGACCACAACTCATTTAGCTCTTGTATCAATGGTTGAAGAAAAACATCTAACGACTGTTTTGGATGCTTCGGCCTAGGGATTAATATGGTTAAGAATAGAAATTCTTATTCCATGCACATTTTCCGGCTACAGATTGTACGGCGTAAGAATGACTGACCACAAAGAATATTGTCTCCCAGTCATTCCGAATGGACTAAATCCATCGGTGTATAACCCAAGATAGACATTCCAAATATTTCTACTGAAATCTGGGTGTACCTTGTTGAAATGTTTCCGCGCTCTTGCATCTGATGGATGACCGACCTCACCATCCCTCTGGACATGTTTGGCATGCCACCTCATCGATGCAGCAGTCTTCTCAGATTGATATAACCTTTTCAACCTGTCTGTAATTGGTAGGTACCACATCCTTTAGTACGGTACCATATTCTTCCCACGTCCTTGCGGTTTGAATCGTGGTTTCTTGCAGAATCGACACTCTTCTAGCTTCTCATCATCTTTCCAGTAGATCATGCAGTTGTCGATGCAAATATCTTTCATCTCCGAAGGTAACCTAAGAATATAAACCAATTTCTGAATCTCATAATAAGATTCAGCAGACACATTGTCTTCTGGCAAATACTCTTTAAACAACTCTGTCCATGCATCCATGCAATTTTCAGGTAAATTATGATTCGTCTTAATATTCATCATCCTAACTGCTAGAGATAATTTAGAGAGACCTTTTCTACAACCAGTGTAGATTGGTTGATTTGCAGCATCTAGCATTTCATAAAACCTTTTGCATCCAAATTAAGTTCTTCTACATTTTCAGTTCCATCAACTATTGTTGTAGTTGTTTCTAAAAATGCATCAGTAATCATGTCTTGAACCCTATCATGATCTACCATCTACTCTTCTTGATGGTAATTATATTCATTATGCAAATGATTCGGTTTTTCATTATTACCCGCATCCCCAAAAGTATTATTACTACTACTAGCTTCATTTCCACCATAACCCTCTCCGTGTTGATACCAAATATAATATTGTGGTGTAAATCCCCGGTTTACTAAATACTTCCATACAGTTTCACTACATGTAAATTTTGAATTCTTACATTTCTGACAAGGACAGAACATCGTACCACTTTCCTACGTGAGCTGTGTAGATCCCGCTTGGTACATGAACGTCTCTATTCCGCTCAGAAATGCATTCGTCACTCTCCCTTCTGAATCTTTATGGGAATATATCCAACTCTGTAACTCGTAAATATTACCGCCATCCGCCATTTTTTAAAAAAAATATTTGGGAATTTTTGTGGGGGAATTTTGTTTTTAGAATTTTTGTGGACAACATCAGGAAAATACTGGAAAGAGCATCTCTTTTTGAAGAGAGTCACATCTGTCTTCCAGAACATGCCACTTCCTTCACATTCACAAGACTGGCACCAGAACTCTACACCAAAGAAGAAATCGATGAAATGGTGTTTGGTATTTGTGGAGCTCAGGAGAAACTGGGAGAGGAGCTCAGAACACTGGTAGATGAAACACACCAGCCTTTGGATAAAGGCTACAATGAGCTTTTCAGATGTATGGCAGAAATGAGGACAGAAATTGAAAGTTTACGTCAGCAACTTGAGAAGGAAGCTACGACCTCAGCATCGATCGACGCACCACGTACAACATCGATCGACGTCAGTCTTCCTACAGCTAAGATCCTTGCAGAACCGCAATGTTCAACACAACACATGGATGAATGGGAAGTCTCATACATCGACACGAGGATAAACGACGTTTACTGTCCTCTCAACAACAACGTGGACTGGCTAAGCACTAAAATCGAGCTACTACAGCAAGATCTGGACACCATTCGCAAGAAGGACAAACATCCAGCCACATCGATCGACATGTGCACCTTCACATCGCTCGACGCCAAAGTCTCAGCAATGAATGAGAGGCTGAGGACTTACGAGGATATGCATTGCCGTTTTATATCACCAGTCATGACATATTTAAACAAATTATCTAGTCAATTACTTGATGCCCAAAAGGATATTGAGAACATTACTAATCAAAGTTTTTTGCAGGTAAAATCAGCATCGATCAACAGGCTAAGAGGACCCTGGATCGATGGCAAGAAACCTGTGGAGTTACTTCCTTACACAGTAGCAAAAGTTGACAAGATCACATCCAAGATCTACACTGCTCTAGACACCATGGAGGAACGACTTGACAAACGCTGCGATGACATATACTTTCCATTCGACAACAAAATCAGTGGACTAGACAACCACGCAGAATGGCTACATAAAGAAGTCAAAGCCATTCAGAGGCAACTCGCAGCTCAACACCAGATATCAGCATCGATCGACAGGACAAAAGCGAAATCGATCGACGGCAACTCACCGAGATCGACGAACAAACACATAATCGCATCGATCGACGCCGAGTCTATACCAATCGGCGAGCAGCTGATACACAAGACAGTAGAGTCAATGCAAAAGGAACTGGCAGATCTTTCAGCATACGCCTATGACAACATAGGCTGGCACCAGGTCAGCATTGACAACATTCAAGAAAGGCTACAGAACATCTCCAATGTACTTGGGAAGATGGATGACAAATGGACAAGAAATGATGAGGCCACAAGAAGTTTCATTGCATCTTGGTTCAGAATGCGCAGAGATGACGTGGATGTTTGCTTTCCAACAAGCAGCTGCTTCTCCACCCAATAGCCAATCACTACCACAGTCAAGCTAAATGACTATAACCAAGCGCTGAGTGGGAGGCAACCCACTATTAGGTATTTTACTTAGGTTTTATTAGCTAGCATTTGATTTCTTTCGTTTTATCTCTTTCAGATTTAGGAGAACCAAGTAGGAGGACTTGAATATCGACCGACGACGAGACGTCGACATCGTTCGACAAAGGCAACCACACGGCGATCGATGTAACACATACCCATCGATCCATATTTAATCCGGTCAGATGTATCTTACCTACTTGTTACATTTCGTACATCATACACTTTTCATCATAACTCCGGCTAAGTTACACTGGGACAGTGTAATTTAAGTCTGGAGGGAGATTTACTGATATAATTTATTTTATTCTTACGTAAAAAGGAATTTCAAATAAATTATGCTTAGCTATCGAAAATATGGACTATAATCTTATATTGATATCTAACAAATCTTTAGCACCATTTTAGATTTACTGATTGCAGGTAGCACTAAAGATGCTAAAGCAGATCAACCTATCAACTACACACTTGCCTTGAACCGTATGAAGTAACCAAAGCTGATTTCCAACACTAAACCTGACATAACCGCTTGTCTTGGGGCTTGGTATACATGGGATCGAATTCTTCAGATAGGTCTGGAAGGTAACGCCTGGTTTAGATTATTTATTACATTTTCTCTCTCTAGATTTCGACCCTAGATTAGTTATAGAGTATATGTAAAAAAAATAGCAATAAAAAAATAATAATAAAAAAAAAGAGTAAGTAAGATCTATTGTTTAATTAGGATGAGTCTGAACAGGACTTGGTGGCTAAAACCATTAAGGCTTAATTCATAAAGACTCAAATAAAAGAGTTCGAAACGGGACTTGGAGGCGGCAATCTTCAAGGCTCGCTTTCGCAAAGAACTCTTAGATATAGGTCAAAAAGAAGTGAACAGAACTTGGTGGCAACCACCATTAAGTTTTGATTCATGGAAGCCTGTCCAATCTTTGTCACTGATCCTGCAATGGAAGCAGACTTTGACTCAAGAGAGAAATTTAGAGAGAGAGAAACTAGGAACTAACTTTTACCTGCAGCTCCAGATACCTGTCTGAAATCCTTGCATCCTGTGATCGATACTCCCAAGGTAAAGCATTCACTTTATATTTATGCTAAGAAATGAAATCAGTAGAGGGGATGTCAGACATGAATTGATGAGTTGTGTTATGTTAGAAATGGTTGCTAAGCTAGGATATTGCATAGTGTGCTTTTATGATTAGGACTTTTTAAATGTGGTTGCAAAATTGTTGAGGAAAGATTTCTATGTGTTTAAAATCTTAAGTTCCCAAATACTTTTAAACTTCTTTCAGAGAGACTGCCTGTATGTTTTGCTTGAGGACAAGCAAAAGGGTAAGTCTGGGGGAGTTGATATACCTTGGATTTGACCCATTTTTATCCATGGTATATTATTATTTTACTATATATATATATATATATCTATGTTTTCTACTCTTCTAGGTATGTTTTCAGGTTCAGGAGCATTTCGGAGTAAAGCTATGACTTTGGAGCATTTTGGAGCATAAAAGACATTTCACCCGAGCTGACCACTTAGAGGTCGACGAGAGGAAGAATAATCGATCGATGCGCATCAGTGCTGACGATCGATATCAGGAAATGCCTCGACAGATGAAGATTAATATCGATCGATGTACACAAGTACCATCGATCGATGTCGAGACACCAGACGCGACATTTTGGATTCAGCAGACTTAAAGACCAAGGCCAAGCCAAATTACCAAAATGCCCTGACCAGTTTTTAACCTAGTAGAATATATACTGCCTAAGTGTTTGACGGCAGGGAGAGCTTTTCTTTTCTAGACCTAGTTTTGTTACAAGTTTCATTTGGAGAGAAGATCACTTGTGATTGGAACTCCTTGTTTCATTTTCTTATCATATATTCTATGAGTTTCTATTTATCTATTGATATGAATTGATTTGATATGTCTGAGTAGTTCAACTGTTAGATCCATGGTTCAGATAGGTTTGTGGGATTGGCCCCAAACTATAGATCTGCCTTATTGTGATATTCATGATAGATTTGTATTCATTGCTTGTTTTAAAATTTAAAAATGTTTTTGAAGCTATTTAAAAAAAATATTTTAAATTCTTTTAATATATAAAAATATAACTATATATTCAAAATGATAAAACAATATAAAAACAATTATATATTCAAAAATTTAAAAGTATATAAAATATAATAAATTATAGTTTTAGACATAAAATTTAGATTAAAGTGCAATATATATTTTGTAAATATAACTATTTTTTTTTCTAGTTTTTTATCACATGGATTTTGAAAATCATATGGATACATATGATATTTTGAAAGTTGAGTCTTATGAGTAAAAATTGATAGAATTCATCTCTCAATAACACTAGATTTAGTTTTTTTTTTGTCACCAACATACACAGACTCATATAGACTCCACAAACCAAACTGGTAGCTCTGCATCCATATGAACGTCAAACGACGATTGTTTTCTTGCGTTGCGAGACTGTCTGCCATTGAATTATACGCTCGTGGTATATTAATTATCTCTGAGCTATTGAAACTTGTCTTCAGGAGCTTTATGTTTTCCAAATAACTTGCAAATATTAGCCATTCTTCTGGTTCCAAAACTATCTTCACCAATTGAGAACAATCCATTGTAAAAGTAACATAAAACTATCTTAGTTTCATCATACATTTTATTGCCCAAATAAGAGCCTCTATCTCCGACGAGTGAAGTGGCGACTGACTCGCTCTTATATTCCTCACTCCCATTAAGCCATCATAACCTTCCAGTGTTCTATACCACCCTTGTCCTGAATAAATTTCCTGAATTTTTCATGATCCATCTGTAAAACCCCATCTAACTGGGATAGACGGTACTATTGCTGCTACTTGTAATCAAGTTTGATCGATTCCATGTACAAGTGAAGTCTGTGCCTCAGCCCAAAGTAAGGACTTCGTTTCCGCTAGTCTGCGAGTATCTCTAAGATCAATATCCAAATTACTAAAAACTTTATTGTTTCTTCCTTTCCATATGTACCATAAAATCCAAGAAACTTGATGATCTTCTAATTCTGGAGAAACCCTCCAAAATAAATGATCCATATTTACAAACAATGATTCCGTGGGAAATATGTTTGGGTTCGATGAAATTCTTGAGAGTGCCCAAACCTGAACCGCTGGTTGGCATTAAAAAAACATGATTTATGGATTCATCGGTTGCTCCACATCGTGCACAGATTGGATCTTCTTATAATCCTCTTTCTCTTAAATTTTTCTTAACCTACATCCTGATACCATTTCCATAAAAAAATGTTTCATCACAGATGGACAGCGTACCTTCCAGCAGTGAGCCTTCAGTGGAGTTACCGAAGGACCTTACTCTGGTAGCATTTTGTCTCTATCCAGGTACACTCATTCTACTTGGTATCCAGATTTAACCGTGTATCTCCCATTAATAGTAAAATACCATCCATCTCGATCTGCTGTCTGAATTTGAATGGTATACTTTCAATTATTTTTGCATCTTGAGGATCCACCAGAGTCCGAATGACCTGTAAATTCCATGATCTTGAAGTTTCATTGATGAGCGAAGCAACTGTAAGGTCTAGATAAAGATTATGTTAATTTTTGTTTGCTGGTCTCGGGCGATAACACTAGATTTAGTTAAAATTAGATAATCAATAATAACTAAACTTTTTGAATAACAAGAGATTTTAATGGATTTTAATTTTTTTTTAAACCAATAACAATGAATTCTATTAAGATTTTTGAAATCTAAAAACCTATAACAATGGAATCTCAAAATTTTCAAAATTTGTGAGAATTCACCTACCAATAATCCCTCGTAAGAATATTTTTTTTTAACCTTTTTATGGATTCTTAGATCCAAACTATATTTCAAGCACAGTAGGTACAAGACATTATATCGAACTTTCATTAAATATTAATGATATTTATAATTAAGGAAAAAAACTTCACCAAAAAATCGATCTAAGAAGACAAATTTGAACCGAAAACCATCATACTGGCAGTCTAGATCTCTCTCATATTAGTTTTGTTAAATTTTAAATGTCATTACTTAAATAAATGTTTGATTACAAGATAATTGAACATGTATCTGCTTAAAAGCCATGACGTTCTTAAATGCTGCAATTTTAGTTTTTAGAAAACCCCTAAACACTAAAGAACTAAATCCAAGACAGCCAAAAATGGTGAGATTGAAGTTAATAAGAAAACTAAAACAAAAGAAAATGTAATAGCTCCCTATTCGTAACACTTCTTGAGCTCCAGGAGAAACCAGAAATAACAAAAGAGTAGCTAAATGAACTAAAAAAGTCTCAACGCGTAAGAGTTTTACCAAAACACGTTTTCCGAATTTTTTTCGGAAAAAATAAAACTTACTCTCCCCAAAACCGCGAGAAAACCCTAGGTTAATCACGGAAAAAGAAAGCACAACAAATCAGATACATAATTCACAGATGTACTTCTTCCGAATATCTTGCGGAAAATCCCTAGGTTAATCGCGAAAAAGTGAAGCACAGCAAATCAGGCACATAACTCACCGCTGTAATTGTTTCGAATATCTTTCGGAAAACTCCTAGATTACTCGTGGAAAAAGGAAGCGAAGAAAATCGGTTACGAATCCCCCACGGCTGTACTTCTTCCAAATAAATTTCGGAGAAACGAAGTTGATTTCTATAGAATCACTTGAAACCTAAAACGGCTGACATAGACTAAAGGAAAACGGGAGATAATATCCCCACCGCTAAAACGTTTTGTGAAACCTAAGATTTCGTAAGAATTCAAGTATCACTTCTATAGTAACAAACTCCACGAGTTGTCGATGTTTGTTGCTTAAATCTTACTTTGGAAAAAACTATTCAAAACTACCACGGATAAATACCACAGATAAGAGAAAAACTTATTATTAAGTTTGATTGCAATAATTAACCTCGTCACAGCTCTCGTATAGCCAAAACTTGAAAACTTATTTACGGAACAAATCTCGTAAAAATTAAGCTCGACAACATCGTGCGAAATAACCTTTGCAAGAATTAAGCTCGACAACATTTTACGAAATAACATTTTACGAAACTTAATACGTAAAATTAAAATCGATAACATTTTATGGAATAACTTTCATAAAAATAAGCTCGATATTATTTTTCAGAAAAACTTTGGTAAAACTAAAGTTGGCAACATTTGACGAAGCAGCTTTCGTAAAATTAAACGCGACATTATTTTACGAGACATAGTTCGTAGAGTTAAACATGGTCGTATTTTATGATACAATTTTCGTAGAATAAGTTTGACAACGTTTACGAAACGACTCTCGTAAATAAAACTCAAAACTACTTAACAACCTTCGAAAATCTAAAAACGATCGTAGAAAAAGACTCTCGGATAAGAAAAAAGATGGAGAGAAATCCGAAAATCAAAAATTCGCCCATCCACCTCTCTCCAAGGGCTCACCATCCTTCCTCTCCTGCCTTGATCTATCGTCAAAATCTAATATCCCGGCGAGTCTTCCTGATCATCCTCGGCATCTCTTGATCGTTCCTGGCTATTCCTAAACGCTAAAAAAGTTTCGACGAGATGCGTATTCATTTCGTAAATCCAATGACACTAAGACTGCAACATGGATCACAAAAACCGCAAGACTGGCATCAGCCTAAACGTGGCCAGGAGATCCGAGATATCCAGGAAGAATCACTATTCTATTTGAAATGGGCAGACAGACACGAAAAGAGTACGGGCAAATGAGCAAGCAAAACAGAGAAGAGGTAAACCCAAATCTTCGAGAGAACCAAAGTATGTACGACTTGATATCTTTTGAAATCAAACTTGGAATTTTCGTAGGAAGGTACTAAGAAATAAAAACACTTTTGAGACTGCCATAGAATTTTAGGGAACTTAAAACCTAGAGAGATAGTATAGTGAACTGTCTTAGGCGTTTTTTCCTGTCTTGGTATATTGTTCCATGATTATTCAGGCAGATCTTGCAAACCAATCTAAACTCTCTGAAAATCGAGAAACGATCGCCACACATATTCAGATCACATCCTAAAGAAAGAAAGAACTAGAGACACAAACTTCATCTTAAAACCGATTCGTTTCTAGCGATTTTCTTAAAACCAGCATATTCCAAGTCATCAACAACCAAATCACAATTCCAGCGTAGTCTTTAAATCGACCCGGATTGTCGATCACTCCAATTCTCATAAGAAGAAATGTACACAAAGCTTCATAGTATTGTTTCAACGGTTTTCTTTCGTAAAAAAGAAAAAAAAAGGGGAGTAGGTACGTATTCTATACTCCTATACTCTCAAACTTCAAAAACTTTTGCAAATCGTCAAGAAAACGCTTTCGTCAAAGCAAATGGTCTCAAAAAGGAAAACAACAAACTAAAATTTGTCTAAACGCCAGCAACATATCCAGACGATCATGAATATTATCTCAAAGACTATACAACATTTCTTGTCGCAATCAGGCGTACAGAAAATTTGTACCAATGTCAAACTGAAACTTGACAATTAGCCAAAGTCTTGAATCCCTTTCCGGCTTTATAAAGCCAGTTTCGTATAAAAAAAATTACAAGAAATCTTCAAGCATCAAAGCAATTTCTTTCGGTTTCCTTTAAACCAAGTGAGTCACGGAAAAGCATCGAAAACATTTGGGACGGAGAAAACTCTAGAATAAAAGAAGCAGCGAGCACATTAATGGGAACACTTTCTTCCCGATCATTAGCTAGATCTACCGCTGGTTGACAAATTCGTTCCAGAAACGAATATGTCATGAGAATCCTCTCAAAAGCCTATGAAAAACGTTATGCGACTAGATCGTGGCGAAATAAAATTCGGTAACACTTCATGAGTAACACCAAGAAACTTTCACCAAAGATCAACATCAAAGCAGAAACGTTTCTCGTAAAACCCGCAGAACAACACTACTATGACACGTGTATACATATCACCGATTTACAACCTTCGTAAAAACGGTCGCCCATTACTTACGCGAAAACTCCTTCGTACAATCAGATCAAATCATACGAAGAAACTTTCAAAAGTAAACATAACAGGTTTTACGAAGAAAGTATTTTTCGTATAGCAAATACAAAGCTGTAAGATCTGACTTTGGATGATCAATCTAAACTTTATCTCTTTTCGCATTACGATCTAATAGATCTCTTTTTTTTAGCCATGCGGCTTGCTGGCGTCTGCCTTTCGTTACCCTCGGTCACATCCGAGCAGGCAATCATCCCGCAACCGACTCCGCACTGGTTATGTGTCAAACATTCATCGTATAACTGAAACCTTAAAGAGGAGAATCGTTTTCTATGACTATCGGCCGTCTTAGTCAAGATGAACCCTAGATGAGCTAGGCGACTACTCAGCCATAATACAAGATGAACCAGACATAATAACTGAATAATACTGCATATAAATCTGAAGAGAAATCAATAGGGTTCAGGATAATCTTCTTGGTGAAGAAGAGGAGCCGTCTCCCTTACAATAGCAAAATCCAATAATAGGTCTTAGTCTTCTTGCAAAACTAGCATAAAAACAAAATAAAGATAAGGATGGCTTTTTATATGGAGGTGCCATCGACATCAGAGGAGAGAATAGGTGATTGGGGAATATCTTTGAAAGATATGGAAACTTCCATAAATATCGGGAACAATCGCCTGGCTGCTCCTTATGGGATCAACCGTCAGACTGCTCCGCTTGATTGTTCCGCGGGGAGAGACTCCAATTCTTGCTTCTTTCCTCACGCTTCTTCCTTCAGCTCTTCAGTATACTCCAGACCTGAAATGACTCTAAAAGGACTGGACTAACTCGTTAAAACATTGAAAACAAGTTAAAAAGCATATATACAATGGTGTACAAAAACACCATATATCAATACTTATAATATTTCTTCTCTGTCTGGATATACACTTTCCATTTGATAACCATATTTCACCGTGTATTTCCTATTTTTTGTGAAATGTCATCCATCTTTGTCGACCATATGCGTCATGCTCAAAGGTATGCTCTCTATAATCTTCGGATCCTGCAGGTCTACCAAATCCCGAATAACCTGTGAGTTCCATGTACGTGATGTTGTGTTGATGAGTGAATCTACTGCAAGATCAGGGTTATGAACAAAATTATTACTATTTTCTGGTCTCATGCGGTTGGTTGGGAGCTAAAGATCATTCCACACTAAGATAGATGATCATGTTTCCACCATTTTGATTAGTTGTGGGAACCGAAATTCACATTGTCGATTTCCGTTTAAATAAGGAAACTAGGAAAACCCTAATTTCCCAGAGGACCCGGATATCTGTTAATTACCACACGTCAAGCAATCAGAACACGAGAATAACAACGATAAAAGTAAGAAATCGAAAAGAGAGAGAGAGCAAAGTAGATCTTTATTCCGAATCTGCGTATGAGCGTTACAACAAGGTATAAGCCTGGGCTCGAGAGCTGTCGGCGAGATTCCTAGTTCTAGCAACCATAAGACGGCTAAACCTAATTGAGTCGCAGCTCGAAATAACAAAAAACGGAAAATTGCCTAAATTGCTCTAAGTGCTAAGTTTGCTCTGAAAAAGTTCTCTCCCTTGCTCCTCGCCTAGGACTCCTTATATACTAGCTCCAAGGTCGGTTTACGCTTTTACTCTTCTGCACTTAAGCCGTCATAGCATAAAAATGGAGATATTCCATTTTTCCCGATCTTCACAATTATCTTCAAAACTTCCGTATTTATCCGCGGAAACTTGACATTTATCCTTCCTCGTGGGCCAAGCGTGAACCATGCTGTGGTTCACGGGCTTTTGGTTAGGAAAAATCGTAGGATGGGCCTTGAATCGTGTTTTAGGTCCCTTTGGGCCGTCTTCCGACTCGACACGTTTACTACGAGTGTTCCGTGGTTTCTAATCCGCGAAGTTTTATCGATGGATTAGAATAGCGGGAAACATGGACTGAGCTCGCTACGGTCTTCGGGAGATAGCATTCGAAGGTTTGACGAGAATGCAAGGACTGGTGTCGTATCGATGTTCAGACAGGTTCAATCGCTACACAGCGACCGAACTTTGGCTCGAGCCTGGTCGCTACGTAGCGACCGAGCGAGACGAGTGCTCGGTCGCTACGTAGCGACCGAGCTTTGGCTCGAGCTCGATCGCTACGTAGCGACCGAGCGGGACGATCGCTCGGTCGCTATGTAGCGACCAAGCTTCGGCTCGAGCTCGGTCGCTACGTAGCGACCGAGTGGGACGATCGCTTGGTCGCTACGTAGCGATCGAGCTTTGGCTCGAGCTCGGTCGCTACGTAGCGACCGAGCTTTGGCTCGAGCTCGGTCGCTACGTAGCGACCGAGCGGGACGATCGCTCGGTCGCTACGTAGCGTCCGAGCTTGGCTGAGCTCGGTCGCTACGTAGCGACCGAGCTTCGCTCGGGTTTGGTTGCTGCATAGCGACCGGACGGCGTGTATGCGTGGTGACCGAGCTTGGTTTGTTCGGTTTGAATCCCAAAGGATACTTCTTCGTAAAAACTTCGTATTGGTTATTTTTACGAAAATTACATCTCTTCTTTTACTATCTCTTTCGGAAATACGATCTCCGAGGATTTTCGGGTGGTAATTCCGTCGTAACCGTTTTTGACCCCAACAGTTAGCCCCCCAGCCCGTTAGGATCATGCATCGTAGGATCCTAGCGTGCGGTTAGGCATGTTTGGCAAGTTAGGCGTGATGGATGGAATTAATATCCGAAAGTCCGAGCTTGAATAGTAAATCCTCATGTATTACAAGAAGGGAGGTAACTTGTTCCATAATTTTTTCACTTTCTTGTTTTTCTCTAAGATCTTTCTATCTTTCTCTCCACCCTTTTTCTCTATTCTCTCAAGAGAAGTATAAAGATGTCGAGCAAGAAAAAGATTGCGAGAAAAGGGTCTTCGTCCGCGAGTCCTTATGAAGAGCTCGTCGTTCCGAAGATGGAGTTCGTGCCTCACTCGGTGCATCCTGCCGAGAACGAGGCATGGTGGGTCGCTCATTATGGCTCGTTGACCCCTCCCAAGGAGAAGCCGTTCCCGGTCCTGGTCCATCGTGGAGTCGAGGAAGAGGATGCAAGCAGGACTACTGACGAGTTTCTCGCGACGATGCGATCGTTCTACCACATCCCGGATGCT
The DNA here is from genome assembly GCF_000309985.2 of Brassica rapa. Lineage (NCBI taxonomy): Eukaryota > Viridiplantae > Streptophyta > Magnoliopsida > Brassicales > Brassicaceae > Brassica > Brassica rapa. Next base: position 17,013,801 of record NC_024799.2, on the reverse strand, counting down.
GTGGAGTTCCAGGTTCCCTGCCGCAGGGAATGTGCTAACAGCCCCCCGGAGGGTTACTTTACTTGCTATGAGGCGTTCGTAGTGCGTTGTCGCCTATGGTTCCCCATACCCAAAATTCTCGTCCGAGTGTTGGATCGTTTCGAAGTTGCGATAAGTCAGTTGACACCCCTTGCCATTCAGCATCTTATTGGTATCCTGATCCTAAGCTACGAGCATGGCCTTTCCCTTTCCGTTGATCATTATGAAGCGCTTCTGAGGCTTCAACTTGTCAGGGGTACGGATAAGCATAGGTTGGTCCCTCGGAAATTTATGTCAGTGGTTAAGAAGTTTATTTCGAACTTCAACTCGTGGAAGAAGTTCTTTTCCTTTGGTCGTATGGACGCTGTATCCGTCGAAGAGAGATGCATTCCACTGTTCCGGAGGTTGCCGAATGATCGTCCCTTCATCAACCCTTTCGCTCCGTTCCCCGAGGACATCATTTCGGTGAGGGATCTTCTCAGGAATGGTCCCTTCTTCTGGACTTCTTTTACGCTGAAGAGGGTTCGGAAGGCACTGAGATTCGTGCAACCCGGTCCTACTTTGGATGCGGACACGGGAAGCGAATCCGAACCCGACGACCAGAATTCCGTCGAAGCTCCAACAGCTGTGCCGGAGTCGAGCTCTTGGAAGGGAAAAGATGTCGATCTTGGCGACATAGAGTTTTCGATGGATGACTACTCTATGCTTCCAGGATGGGATCCGAACCTTGCTTACGGCGACGGGAGCGGTTCGAGCGAGGCCCCTATTCTGGATTTCGACGATTTCTTTGCTGGGCTGCCATCGGGTTTCGATGCTCCTCCTCCTACGAAAGAATCGGCGAGGCCGAGAGTCGTTGCGGAAGGATCTCGCATCATCAATGGGGTTAGTTTTTTGAGAATTTTTTGGTGATTGTCCTGTGTATATGTTTATAACATGCCAATCGATTTTGCAGGGCCTGAGCTTGCTGGGCTCGGCCATTGAGGCGGGCCACAGAGAAGCCATGGTCTACCGCTTCAAGGCGGAGAAAGCGGAGCGGGATCTTGCTCGCGTGCAAGGCGAGATGCTGGAGCGAGAGGTGCAGCTTACTCGTGATCATGCGCGGGCTGTTCGTAAAGCGGAGAGGAAAGGCAAAAGAGAAATCGTCGAGGTGATGAAGACTCGTGCATCTCAGTTCCAGGTTGAGTACGGGAACCTCAAGAATGCCTTTACCTCGGTGGGTGACTTTCGCGAGTGCCGTGGTTCGGTCGGAAGTCTTTGGAGGACGCGAGCCGATGACTATGTGTTTGAAGAGGAAATGAGCTTGATGAAGAGTGGGATGAGTGACCGTGCCCACGCTGAGGCGCTTATCCCTCCGATTGACGAGAGGATTCAAGGGTTCTGGGATTCCATCCCGGTTTCCCCTGATACCGAGGAGGTTCCGACCGGTTTTCCCGATGGTGGCGAGGAAGTGGATCGTCCCGCGGATGCGTTTGGTGCTTCGTTGTCCGGGGACTTTGACTTTGGATCATGAGGGATGGATCAGTTATCCTTGTTTTCGGCCGAGTGTGGCCCTTTGAATTTGGATTTCGTTTAGGCCTAGATGGCCGTATTTGTATTTCCGGGACTGGCCGTTGGTGGCTTTGAATCCCTTGCCGCTTTACGCGGTTTATTTATATGATAAATGTTTTGTTTCGAGTTTTCCTGAGTAGGGTTGAAGTAAATACGAGTTGTCGTCTCGTATGTAGTTCTGATTAGACGTTCAATCTGTTGGTTCGTTCTTGATTTTCGTAAAAATTTACTTATCTTTACGATTTTCGAGAACATTGAGATACGAACGGAGAGACATGGTTTATGATCTCGTATCTTTTAGATATCATGCCTTGAGATGTTTGGGACCAGAGCGTTGGGTTTAGGGTAAGACCTAGGTTTACTTTCGGTTAAGGTTTGTGCGATGACTAGCCGGCTATCGTTTTTCCTGTTGCGATTTCTTCCTGATTCGCACCGATTTAAAGTCCGCGATATGTTCTCGGCTTATATGACTTGTATGGTACGAATCGAGCATCTTCTCAGAATCAACTGGAAGTGCTAAACCAAAATTTCGGATTTTTGTTGTAGCGCGCTTTTGTCCTTGTGCTGGACGTTTTTAAAGATCAAAAGAGTGATCGGATTGCGTTTGTTTAAGACGGCTGGCGTGTTCGTCGGGGCCAATCGACGAACGGGGTGTAAGGTTTTTGGTGGTCGCGTTCGGACAATTTGTTAGCATTGTCCTCGAATTTTAACTTTTGCGATGACTCGCAGTTATTTCGAGGATTATGCGTGTATTTTTGTGTGTTTGAAAGATGATAATCTTTACGATTTTTGGGCCGGAAGGGGCCGCAGACAAGAGTCTTAACGTTTTCAGGCGTGTCCTGAAAGTTTCTTTTGTGTTTTACTGAAGCGTAAACGTTTTCGATAAAAAAGGACAACGTATATTGTAGTAAAAGTTTTTGAAGTTTCTAAAAACTCGATTACAATAATGAAGATTTTTCTAAGTGGGAGTATACGAGTATACGCACCCACTCCCCCCCCCCCCTTTTTAGAGAGGGGGATAGCTGAACTCGTCTTTTGACGAGCTGCCTACGTACCCCTTTCGAGGATCAAGCCATCTCGTAGTTCTGTTTCATGCCGCGAGTGTTCTTACTCGGCGGTAGATGTCGCGATGTCCGCCTTGACCGTGTCGATCGTGGCTGGGTCGACGCTATTTTCCGGATGTTCCGGTTGAGTTGTCGCGTGGGCTTCGGATTTATGTCGAGCTTCGACGTCCGCTGCGTTTGCGTCGATAGACGATTTTACTTCGTCTTCTCCCGGGGTGCTTTTGGCTGAAGATCGATCTAAATTCGCGCGTTTGCCGTTTGTGGAAGCCGTGATTTGCCTTAACTTATGCTCCGCGAGGAAGCACAGTCGCGACTGTTTTTGGCATCCCCAGATGGCCGCGACTCCGCTCGGCGTTGGGAACTTGAGACCCAGGTGGTAGGTTGACGGAACTGCCTGCATGGCGTTGAGCCATGGGGTTCCCATGATTACGTTGTAGATAGCGGGATGATCGACTACCGCGAATTCGACGATTTTCGTGATCTCCTTGGCCATGACTGGCAATTGGATTGATCCGAGAGTCATCGACACTTCGCCTGAAAAACCCGTGAGTGGTTTTGGCGTTGGAATTACTTCTCCGAGTTCGATACTCATCCGCTTGAGAGTGTCGCGGAAGATTACATTGACCATGCTTCCCGTGTCGACGAGTACCCTTCCGACTTCTAAATCTCGTATGACGAGATCTATGACAAGCGGGTCGTAGTGAGGTTGGTCGATACCGTCGGCTTCTTCCTCTGTGAAGGTGATCGAGCAACTTTGGCCGTCTCGAGGAGGAGACCATGTAGGCCAATTTGCACTTGATTCTGCCTTCCGTTGGTAAGCCTTGATGACCGACACGGTATCGCCGCAGTATTGTGATCCTCCAATGATCATATTGACTCTGCGACGATTGTTATCGTTCCCTTTGTCATCCGGCCTCCTACCGCGTTTATCCCCAGGATGGTTTCGTTGAGGGGATTTTTCAGCGGGCGGATTTCTATCCGTCTTTGGAGGCCGATCAGAATCGAGGATGAGATCCTTGACGCTAGTTACTTCCGAAAGCTCTCCAGCGAGTAGCTTCGCGGCCAGTCTTGCTCCCAAGACTTTGCAATTGGTCGTGGAGTGTCCTCGGGATTGGTGGAACTCGCAGAAGGTGTTTTCGTCATACCCTTGATTGCGAGTCCATGTGTTGCCCGTGGTCCGGCCTTGATCCGAACTGATCGCATAGTTATGCGCCCCTTGGAGATCTTCCCCCTCGTGATGGACGTACTTGTCGTTACGAGAGTTCTTCTTTTTCCCCTTCGGATCTGCGTCTTTCGAGGATGGTCTTGCCGGCTTATGTTTTTGCGATAAGACTTTAGTTTCTTCCTCGACTATGATGTAGTCCGTTGCTTTGTGGAGGGCGTCCTGGATCGTTCGCGGTTTGTCGAGAGTTATCCATTTTCTGAATTTCGACTTGTACCAGAGCGTCTTTCTCAGCGCGTCGATGGCCACTTTGTCGCTTATCCCGCTGACCCTGGACATTATCAGCTTGAACCGACTGATAAATTCGCGGAGGGGTTCGTCTTCCCTCTGGGAGAGACTCCAGAGGTCAACATCGGAGGTTTTCCTGTCTATGAATACAGAGTACTGTTTGAGGAATTCCGATGCGAGCTGTCGAAAACTCCCGATGGTGTTGCGACGAAGGCGTGCGAACCATTCGAGCGCTGCTCCTTCGAGATTTTCGACGAACAGGCGGCAATAGCCGGCATCTTTTTCGCCGTCCTTCAGTCTTTCTCTTCCCATCGCGATGTGGAAAGCCTGAAGGTGCGCTTTTGGGTCGGCCGTACCATCGTACTTTGGTACTTTGATCTTTCCCGGATCGGACACCCTCATGTCCGAAATGCGACTGGTAAAGGGGGTCTTTCGAGCTCCTTCCAGCAGTCGATCGATCTCGGGGGCAGCACTAGTAGCATGATGGATTTGAGACTTTACGGCTCTCACTTCTGCCGCAGTCTTAGTGATGTAGTCGCGAAGATCGCGGATATCCGATGTCTCGTCAGTGGATTTCCGAACCTGTCGGCGTTTACTGCGAGTGAGCTCGGTTTGCCTTTCGGCCAGCTCCTCTTGTTCGTTCCAATAGGCGACTTCTTCTTCTTCCGTCATTGGTTTTTCGAACGGGGAGCCTTCCCGAGCGGATCGGCTTCTGGTCCTTCTTGGATGTCTGTCTACATCCTCGTCGGTGTCGTTGGAGACATCGCTAGGATCCAGGTCAATGTGTTCGGCTTCGTTATCCTCCGAGTCCTTTGCAGGGGGCGGAAGATTTTCAGGGTTCCCCTTTTCGACGGGAGATTTCTCGCTAGGGTTTTGACCGGAAGGTCGTTTCCGCGCGAGTCCTGCTCTATCGAGTGGGGTGGCGAAGTCGAGTCTCTTCCCGCCGATTTTGGTGGTTCCGCGGGGACGGATAGCTTGGGTTCTTGCCGTTAAGGTTTCAACCTGCTGGGTCAAGGTATTCACGAGCTTATCCTGTTCTTCCGACCTTTTCTCATAGGTGGCGAACATCTTTTTGAACTCCTCGAGCGTCGCGGCGTTGGCTTGCGCGTTGGCCGCGGATACGTCCGCTATTGGAGTGTGGAGATCGGTGCCGCTGCCTCCATTAAGAGGAGTTTGCACGTTATCCGCATCGTTGGTTGACATGTCAGATTGTGTGTGGCTTTTGCGGGTTAGATTGATCCGCAAGTCCCCCTCCTTCTAGCGCCAAACTGTGGGAACCGAAATTCACACTGTCGATTTCCGTTTAAATAAGGAAACTAGGAAAACTCTAATTTCCCAGAGGACCCGGATATCTGTTAATTACCACACGTCAAGCAATCAGAACACGAGAATAACAACGATAAAAGTAAGAAATCGAAAAGAGAGAGAGAGAGAGCAAAGTATATCTTTATTCCGAATCTGCGTATGAGCGTTACAACAAGGTATAAGCCTGGGCTCGAGAGCTGTCGGCGAGATTCCTAGTTCTAGCAACCCTAAGACGGCTAAACCTAATTGAGTCGCAGCTCGAAATAACAAAAAACGGAAAATTGCCTAAATTGCTCTAAGTGCTAAGTTTGCTCTGAAAAAGTTCTCTCCCTTGCTCCTCGCCTAGGACTCCTTATATACTAGCTCCAAGGTCGGTTTACGCTTTTACTCTTCTGCCCTTAAGCCGTCATAGCATAAAAATGGAGATATTCCATTTTTCCCGATCTTCACAATTATCTTCAAAACTTCCGTATTTATCCGCGGAAACTTGACATTTATCCTTCCTCGTGGGCCAAGCGTGAACCATGCTGTGGTTCACGGGCTTTTGGTTAGGAAAAATCGTAGGATGGGCCTCGAATCGTGTTTTAGGTCCCTTTGGACCGTCTTCCGACTCGACACGTTTACTACGAGTTTTCCGCGGTTTCTAATCCGCGAAGTTTTATCGATGGATTAGAATAGCGGGAAACATGGACTGAGCTTGCTACGGTCTTCGGGAGATAGCATTCGAAGGTTTGACGAGAATGCAAGGACTGGTGTCGTATCGATGTTCGAAAAGGTTCAATCGCTACACAGCGACCAAACTTTGGCTCGAGCCCGGTCGCTACGTAGCGACCGAGCGAGACGAGTGCTCGGTCGCTACGTAGCGACCGAGCTTTGGCTCGAGCTCGGTCGCTACGTAGCGACCGAGCGGGACGATCGCTCGGTCGCTACGTAGCGACCGAGCTTCGCTCGGGTTTGGTTGCTGCATAGCGACCGGACGGCGTGTATGCGTGGTGACCGAGCTTGGTTTGTTCGGTTTGAATCCCAAAGGATACTTCTTCGTAAAAACTTCGTATTGGTTATTTTTACGAAAATTACATCTCTTCTTTTACTATCTCTTTCGGAAATACGATCTCCGAGGGTTTTTGGGTGGTAATTCTGTCGTAACCGTTTTTGACCCCAACATTAGTCATTTGTTAACCAGAGATCTAGCAGAGACAATACTATGACATCTATACGACGGGGAGTATATGATCTAATCGGTTCCAGGGGTGATGCATTCTTGATATACCGTCCTTTAAAGACGCGAGAGAATAAAGAATGTGGCTTCTCAGTTAAGTGCCAGAATTTTTTCCCAACATTGCTGTATTAAAATTTGTGATATCTTTAAAACTCAAACCCCCTTCATCCTTAGGATGACATAGTATGTCCCATGATTTCCAATGCATTGCCCTTGAGTTTCCTCCTGATCCCAACCAAAATTGTGCCACTGGACAAGTTAATTTTTTTGTTACAGCTTTAGGTAACCGATAACAGGACATAACATGATTTGGTATAGCAGTAACCACTGATTTGATGATTACTTACTTGCTTTCCTTTGTAAAACAAAAACTTAAATGTCCAACCATTAACCATGTTATACAGCCGGTCTTGTACAAAACTAAATATTTGAATCTTTGACCCACCCAATCTATATGGAATTCCTAGATACAATCTCATGCCTCGTATGTTTTGAATTCCTAAAATGTCACGGAGCTCTTGCCTGGCTGATTCTTCTATCTTAACACCAAATTGAATAGAGGATTTTTTGTAAAAAAATATTTGACCAGTTACCGCCTCATATTCCTTCAAGATCCTCAGAATGGTAAGACATTCTTCCTTTTTGCCTTACAAAAAAAAAGGTTGTCATCTGTGAACAGCATATGAGATATCGACGGACATGGTCTTGCGATCTTCATTCCTGTCAATTGCTTCTCCCTCTCGGCATTCTTGATATTTGTGATTAGGTCTTCCATACACATGATGAATAGCTATGGAGAAAGTGGATCGCCCTAACTCATGCCCCTCTAAGGGATGATGTGCCCTCTTGGGTGACCATTAAAAAAAAATTGATATTGTACCGAAGATATACATTCATCATTATCTGGATCCAGTACGTATCAAACCCCATTTTGTGAAATAGTTCCTTGATGAATTTTCCTCCACCCTATTATACGCTTTATTCATATCCGTTTTGATTGTCATGAATATGTTTTAGCATGACTTGTTTGTCCTCAACCCATAAAACATTTCATACACAATGAGAATAAAAGTTTATTCACCTCGCTTAGGACAACTTAGGAAAGAATAAAAGTAGAGAAAAATTAGGATAATGATCTACTTTTAATCAGGATAAATGTTTATTCACCTCACTCTAGTTTTCATTTTTATTTTTCCACCCTTTTCATAATTTTATTTTCACAGTTTTACTCTAATTAACGACAATCACAACCAAGATAAGTAAAAAGATGACCATTTCATTATTTAATTTTCTTTTTATTTGGTAAACCATCTCTAAAATATTTTGCTATTTTGTAAGAATAGAGGAACTATAATAAAGATTTGCTTTAATGTATTTATCTAAATAAGTAGGTCTAATTGGTGGTGACAAAAGAATGACGAGGAATAATGTATTCCTTAATATTCCTATAAAATTTCACCATTTATAAGGAATGGTTTTTCCTTTATATTCTTTCTCATTCCTTTAATTGTAAAGAAATATAAAACATATTTGTTCCTTACTGAACTTGAATAGGAATAATCATTCCTATAATTTTATTCATATCCTTTATTTTCCTATTCATACCTTGTGTTCCTTTGATGGTTACCGGTTAGACCTGTAATCTCAAATATATAGCAAAATATAAAGGAACACTTATTATGCCTATATAAAATAGAGAACAGTAACCAAATGGTAATAGTGTACTGGTAATAATTTAGGGCTCAGTGTTTATCCACGTTGGTTCTGGGTTAAATTCTCCCTATGAACTAAATTATCACTATTTAGCTAGTTTAAGCATGGACTTCGGCTTATAGGGTTAACATGGTAGAACGTAATGGACAATCAGTCTAGCCGTGACATTTGTTGGAATATATTCCAAACTCGGATTATACAATGTGATATCTAGTCTATTTTGTATTACTAAGTGTATTCTTAACATAATCTACTACAGTAGAACCTCTATAAATTAATAATGTTGAGACTTTGAAATTTTATTAATTTATAGAGATATTAATTTACAAAAATTTCCTTATTTAGATTTTTTATTTCAAGATATATTTATTCTAAGATAAAAAAATAATTAATTTTAGTGTATATACATTAATTGTTATTTTTTAAAATTTGACATTTATATTAATTTTATTATATTATTTAGTGTATATAATATATATTGCATAGAACTTAAATGTGGTTTTAGATATAATATTACTGAATCTTATCAAAAATATATTAAGTGTTAAGAGAATATAAAGATATTTCCATTGTGAATATAAAATAAACAATATAATAATAGATTCTTACTTATATCTTTTATTTTAATTGGACCATATATTTATATAGAATTTTCTTAAAAAAATATTATCTTATTATTTTATCGATTTATGTCAAATTTTGAACCGGTGCAAGTAAAGACCAGCGAAATTTATTAATTTATAAAAATTATTAATTTATCGAGTATTAATTTATAGAAGTTCTACTGTATATCAGCTAATAAAGTATATAAAAAAATAAAAGAGAATATAATAATTTTTATATTAGAAGAAGAAGTAAAGCAGGGATGGAATAGTTTTAACTTGAGATGGGTTGGAAAAGCTAACACCTCCATCGTGTTACTTCTCACTTTCTGAGGAAGATTCATACACGAGTGACGAGACGCAAGTGGTCAGGGGCACATCATTACAAAGGAGAAGCTATAGACAACGTTAGATGACATCCTTTCGTGTCGATTCGATCCTCCTTTTTATTTTTTTGCCTTAATACTCGACATTCATTTCAATTGACTTCTTCCCATATTTTCCTATTTACTTGTACAGAATATTATATTTTCAAATCCATGTATTTTACTTTGTGAAAAAATATAACTGATATGTTATGTTTACCGTATTTGTAGATATTCTGCCTTTTCAAACTTATTTACTTGCTATTAAGTTCTAATGTATCCAATAAAAAACATATATTATTTCCATTTCTAATTTCTCACTATTTAAAAATTAAACTCAGTTATCAAAATCTAACAAACATATAAGATTCATTTTAACTTATATTATTGTTGTTGGTAATAAAAGGGTCATAATTAATAAAAGAGGGATGGTAAACTATAGTTTGTTGACGTGTAAATGAGCTGGCAAAGAATATTATAATCGTTTTTGGCCAATAAATAAAAATCAAACGCAATTATCCAACCTTTTGTCTCTGAACTTTCCGTTTGCAATTGCCGTCCGAATCAACGAGGTGCGTCCTCCTCCGCTTCTCCCTCCGCTTCGTGGATTATTTTTTTTTCTCACATTTTTTCTTTAATTTATCTTTTGCTGCGGAAAATTTGAGAGAAAAAAGAACAAATTTGGTCGGAGGCAGAAAAAAACGCGATTTGATTGTGATTTGGTTACTGAATTGGATAATTAGTTAAGTTTAATATGTTTTGATCTTATTTCTCGAGAAAATCGCAAGGGAACAAAAAAAGCGAAAATGAATTAGAATTGGGCTATATTGAGGGTTTAATTTTGACTCGGTCAACGGAGTTTCAGGGTTTTGTTTCTGGGTTGTTAACATTTGAACATGTGTTCTGTTCTAAGATTTTATGTAATTCCTTCATTTTAATTGGTCATTATGTTTTTTTTTTTTGACATGGTCATTATGTTTTTTGTTGGGGGAACCATTGTGATTTGGATTCGTTTTGAATTGTCATGTAACATTGACATGTGTTTTCATATAGACACAAATGTAAGATGGGTTTTGTTCATCTATGCAGAAGCTTGTAAAGGCATTTAATTGTTTGATGGAACAACCCAGTAACGATATCTCTCAAGAACAAGCTCGTGAGTCTCTAATTGCTATCTCCTACACTTCACCAGAGGAGGTTGAAGACTCTCTAACGCCCTCAGATGTGAAACCTGTCGTCAGTACCACAAACGGAGTCACCAAAACGAACTCTGAAGTCGCGGAAAAGCTCAGATCTGAGCTGATCTCCATCTCCTACGACGAGTCACCGTCCCCCTCACCTGATGTACCTGCTGTTTCTCCGACCTTGCCCAACGGTGTCTGATATAAGTAACTGTACAGATCAAAGTCTGTTCCTTTTCCATGCGTACAACTTTGGTTTGGTCTAAAAGGTAGACCATTGTGATATCTTAACGTTTTCTTTCATGAACTGTATGAAAGTTTTTCTTATTTGTGTTGTTTAAAGTTAAAAGCTCTCTTGAGTCTTATTTGAATGATCATCTTTCAACCAAATTAGTATTACAGAGATACAAAGCTGAGAGAGATAGGGTACGAAACATAGACAGGTGAAACCCTCTAGTGAGCAGCATCTTCCTCTTCGCAGAACTTGGTGTATTCCTTTGAACCCATCAAGGTTTCCAACTCTGCAGGGTTGCTTGGTTTCACCTTTATCATCCAACCATCTTCATAGGGGCTTGAGTTGATCTACGCAACTCAAACATATCAGTTTTGGTACGCCGCACACACTTAGTTAACTGCAAATTGAAAAAAAAACTTACCAAACCAGGTGAATCGGTTAGCTTTGTGTTAACCTCAATGACTTCACCAGAGATTGGAGATAGAATCTCACTTGTTGCCTTCACACTCTCCACAGCTCCAAAGTTCTTTTCTTTGCTCACTGAGCTTTTCTCTTCTGGCAGCTCCACAAACACAACTTCTCCTAGATGGTCCTGCGCAACATCAACATATGTAGTTTCTCTGTTTTCAGGCAAGTACTTATAAAACTGATCTATGCTAGTTCTGATGAGCTATGTTTTTGTTACCTGGGCATGGTCAGTGATGCCAATGGTAGCCACCGAGCCATCATGTTTCACCCACTCGTGTGAAGTTGCATACTTGAGTCCTTCCAACACTTGAAACCCAAAACCACCACCAATAATTTTCAGACAGAGCAATGCAACACACAGGTGGTGTAAAAAATGATAATAGTTTTAGCTTACCTGAGGAGAAGCATCTGGAGATGGAGAAAGCTGGAAGAAGGTGAGATTTGGAGGCAGAAGAAGAGAGCTTGAGAGCGTTTGCTGTAGAGGAAGCCCACATTCTCAGTGCCATTTTGCTCTGTTGTCTCAAAGGAAAGTGGGAAAATGGTAAAGAGAGAGCTCTCTTAGTGGATTTTTATTAACTTTTGTGTGCTATCTTTAGGACGTATGGCAGAAAACGAAAGCGTCATCTTAATGTTGGCGTGGATAAAAGTGTAACTCAAACGTTGACAAGAAAAAGCGTGACTCAAACCTTCTCTGCGAGTAAGAAGGATTTGGAATCAGTCATTGCGCAGAGGGAAATGTGTTAAAAACTAAAATGAAAAAAAAAAGGTTTGGGTGTCTGTTAGGATCAGCAAAATATCCGTAATTTTTTATTTAATTTGTTATTTGTTGGAGAATTAGACATGTACATAGCAAAAAAAAAATTAACTATATAACCATTATAACTTATATGCTACGATATTTTTTATAATTTTATGAACTATTCTAACAATATTCTTTATATGCGTGTGAAAGGTTGAAAGTCGCTTTTTAATCTGGCAGTTAGAAAGTGTGTTTACTTACGAACCTGTTGCATGCGAAACAGAAAATCTAAGTGAATAGAACGATTGTGTGTTAGAAAGAAAAATGGTTGACTCAGTGAATAACGATTGTTCAGAGCGACATCAATTGGCTCTTCAAAGTCACGGTTACAAAGTATCTTCCATTTTCAAAGCAGCGTGAGCGACTGCAGAGCACAAGTCAAGAAATCAAAGTAATTCCTAGATGATTTTATAGCATAAAGGACTAGAATTATAAGGTCAAGCAACAATTTCATTGACAGTAAGGTGAAATTACAGTATAGTATGATACATTTCTCTTTCTCTTCTTTTACAAATTGTATCTCTTACTCTACCTCCTAATTTTTTTGTCACTACTTGATAAATTGCATTGTTTTTTCCACAAAAATCGCCGGCACTCATCATCTCATCTTCTTCTCTTCTTCTATTCTATTTTATAAGCACATATGCTTAACATGGGCAGTTGGCTAGTTACGAACCAACCAGACGGGCGAAAAATAATCAACAATTACTTCAATTTAGGATGGATAGAGATCATAAAATTAGCTCTTTCAGATGCTCAGCATGGGCAGTTGGCTGAGTCGCAGCTAAAGACAAATTATGCTAATGGGATCCCATATTTTTTCAGTCATATTTGTACACCAGCTGTGTCCCGTCAGTTGGTTATTTGTATCAACATTTTATGTACTATCTTCTTGTTCACTATTTATGTATTCTTGTATTATATACTAGTTGTGTCATTTCTATTCTACTATCTTTGATATGGAATAACTTTCAACTGCTTACGCAACAACTAGCGTATATTGTGGGAACCGAAATTTGCACTATCGATTTCCGTTTAAATAAGAAAAGTAGGAGAATCCTAATTTCTCAGAGGTCCCGGAGATCTGTTAATACCACACGCCAAGCAATCAGAACACGAAATTAAGACGAGAAAAATAAGAAATCGAAAAGAGAGCAAAGTAGATCTTATTTCGAATCTGTGTATGACAGTTACAACAAGGTAGAAGCCTGGGCTATGAGAGCTGTCGGCGAGATTCCTAGTTCTAAAACCCTAAGACGGCAAAAACCTAATTGAGTCGTAGCTCGAATAACAAAAACAGAAAAATGCCTAAATCGCTCTAAGTGCTAAGTTTGCTCTGAAAAAGTCATTCTCCATGCCTCTCGCCTAGGACTCCTTATATACTCGCTCCTAGGTCGGTTTATGCTTTTCCTCTTCTGCCCTTAAGCCGTCATAGCATAAAAATGGAAATATTCTATTTTCTCTGATCTTCGTAATTATCTTCAAAATTCTGTATTTATCCGCATAAGCTTGACATTTATCTTTCCTTGCGAACCAAGCGTAAACCGTCATGTGGCTTACGGGCTGTTGGTTAAGAAATCGTAAGTTAGGCCTCGAGTCGTGTCTTAGGTCCCTTTGGGCCGTCTTCCGACTCGAAACGTTTATTACGACTTCTTTTGATAAAGAACGAACTTTCCGCGGTTTTTACCGCAAAGTTTGATTGATTACTTAGAATGGCGGAAAACATGAAATGAGTTCGCTACGGTTTTCGGGAGATAGCATCGAAGGGTAGACGAGAATGCATGGACTAGTGTCGTATTGACGTTTCGGAAGAGCTCGGACGCTACGTAGCGACCGAGCTTGGCTCGAGCTCGGCCGCTACGTAGCGACCGAGCGGAACGGACGCTATGTCGCTACGTAGCGACCAAGCGGGACGGACGCTCGGTAGCTACATAGCGACCGCGCTGGAGCCAAGCTCGGTCGCTACGTACGCATCGACCGAGCTTGGCCGAGCTCGGTCGCTGTGTAGCTACCGAGCGAAGCGACCGGATAGCGTGCATGTGCGGTAGTTGCGTAATGACCGAGCTTGGTTTGTCCATGTTCCGATTTTCATACTCGAACCTATCCGTAACTGGTTTGGGTACGTTTCCGACGGCTTATGTTTGATCTAAATAGAATTCGAATGAAACTTCATCTCGAGAACATATGTTGTGATGTTCTCTTGACCGAGCATGATTTATTGCGGAGAGACATACTTGTATTTTGCGGAGATTTGGACGTTAACTGTTTCGTAACCGTTTTCGACCCCAACATATATGTGGGTCTGCTATACTAAATTCCACAATTGTGATCCCCTTATGGTTCGAAGTAGTTTCTTGTGTTTCTTCTGGCGGCGTCATTTACGTACCCTAGTGAATTAAGTAGATAGGATGTTTTGTTTACTTTAGTAGATACTATAATACATACTTTTATAGAATAGTATCGACTAACCTTCTGTTCCGAATGAGGTTATTCTATATCCCAAATTGTGCAATATCATATCTAACTCGCGCATTTTTTTTTTCTTCATTCACCTCGATCCTATTATTGTCACCATTACTATTACTGATTGTTTTGTAGCCGCCGCCATCTTCTCTTCGGCCATTGTCACCACTTGCCATCTCTTCCACGTCCGGTAGGTTCTTTTCCTCCTCCCACCACATATTCTTCTTTTTTTACTTTACGTAGCAACAACATCTCTTCATCAACCGTTCTTATTTTTATACATTCACTTTTACTGCTATCAATTACAAAATGATTTAAGAAGATAAACTAAATTGTATTTTTTTGTTTCATTCTATTATGATTGGTAGCATAAAAAATTTGGTAAATGCTCTGGTGTGTTTCTGCTTCGACTAACCTATACATTGTATAATGTATAATATTATTGTTGGTGTGGTGTTTTTGTTAACGTTTGTAACATGTTTCTCTTTTCACCATGTATATTTGTATAAGTGTTTCGACTATATTATATGGTTTATAGTATAGTATATTTCAGTCATGTTTACCATACAATGTGACAATTAGACACAAGCCTTGACATTTCTCTCCTTCCACTAGCTCTTATGAATATTGGCCAAATCACTCTTATTTGTTTCAGTTAAACCGAAAAGACTATCTTTACGAAGCAAAAAAAAAAACATATGCAAATATGCGTAAAAAACAAATCAAATCACAAATACTATTTTTTTTAGAAATAAATATATGGTCCAATCGATCCATTATATACCTATGTTATATAATTATTATATGCTATATAAGTTTTCTAAAAAAAATCATTTATTAAATTGATTAATTTAGCTATCAAAGTTTGAAAAGTAAATAACTGTTATTTTAATTAAAAATCATTATTGTTTTGAACAAAAACTATTATTATTTTATATTTTTTAGATTTTTTATTTATTTATTTTTATTTTATTTGCATAAATCGAATCAGATATTTGATCGAAAATATAAATTTTCAAAATATACAAGTAACTATGGATCAATTTAAATTGGATAATTAATTATTCGATGAAACGAATTGAATCAATGAATATTTTCAAAACGTAAATATTCGATGAATCGTACGCGCCCCTATCTATTGTATTAATACTGGAACTTAGTGGGCTATTTAATATAATATATATCGCTGTCTGAAGAATATAATCGATCATACATATGTCTTAGTGACCGCAACAAGTGGCGGGCCAGCCGCACTGTAAGATTTGAGGCCTCAGTAGAGGGGATACGTGGACAAAGCTGGCCCGTGTGACATCTCTATTACTAGTTATCCGTACCAGTAGGATTCAAAGAGAAGACCCAGATATTTCATATCAGGTGATGCGTCGACGCATTTCCTGAATCTTAATATACGTCTGTGCGACAGTGCAAATAAGACTCGTATTAGCAGCAAATAGGGAATGAAAAAGAGAGCCCGATGAACTGCAAAATAGGGTAGATGACCAGTGTTTGCTTTATATGATAAATTAGGTAGAGAATTGTATCACGTGTTTTGAGATGCCAAGAAAGAGTTAGTGAAGGTTGTTCAAAAAAAAAAGAAAAAGAAAGAGTTAGTGAAGATCAAGTGGTCACTGATTTGGACTATTCATAAACATTGTTATTATTTTCTAACACCAAAAAGAAGTTAAATGTAGTGGTAAAGAAAGCTCTTCTAGCAATCTGCCAAAGTTTTCTATACACCCACATCTGTTTCCAGTCTTGACTTCTTAGATCGCAGCTTTACCAGCTCCTTTGGGCATTTTCTTTGATGCATCTGAAATTTTATTTTAACATGGGTTTTGTCGTTAGAGATCGAAAGATTCAATTCTACAAACAACTACAGAGAAATATAAAAAGGTTTTTACCATCTTCAACGTCCTTGCGCTGGTAGTAGTGAGGAGCTAACTCAATCAACCACTCTGGTTTCAACTCCGTTACCTGCAATTTTGGGAGTATTAATTATACAAACAAATGAAACCGAAACAATTGAAAACAAAGATCCAATTATATGATTAAACCTATCAATCATGAAACATAAGAATTACCTGTCGCATATATTCCTTGGAGGTGAGCACTAGTTCATGATATACAACCCATCTTGGCAACACCTACAATAAAGCATTGAGAAGAACTCATCAATATTCAAGATTCTATCAGTACTCGTATATTTTTTTGGTTCATATATAGTGAGAAATAATTGACCTGAGATAAGCCTGAATTGGGATGTATGTGCACTGTCTGGGGATGCTTCACAGTTCGATATGATCCATTCTTCTGCAGCTTCGCAGTGTGCGGGAAGAAACCTGATCAAGGAGATTATTAGCAGAGGTATATACAATACATTGTAAAATCAACAAAAAACGAAAGTGAGAGTACCAGCTACAATGGACTTTCTAACTGAATCCAATTCGTTCATGTTTGAGCTGATTTCTATCTCCACTCTCTCGAGAAGTCCTTCCAACTGGTCACGGATATCTCTGGCTCTTTTCATGCTCCGTACCTGAACATATATGCATGCAACCCAAAACAGATTTCAAACGGATTTACATGTAATCCGATGCAATGATAAGCATAGAGAGACAGCACGGTACCTGAATGTAGTTCTCATAGCACCACTGTGTAGAGTAGTTTGTTTCCTTCCATGAGCTGTAAACCTTCACAAAGCAACAACAAAAACGATAAACATACAAAGATAATGGAAGGAAGGAAGGAAAAGAGGAGAAAAAGAGAAGGTTCAGAACCTTTAGCAAAGCAATATGGTCACCGACATTTCCAGTGTGAAAATTCATTCTTGCATTGTCAGCGTGAACCTGTTTGTCCTTGGGACGGTAGAAGATAGACCCTCCAACTGACAACATAGCAGCAATTGATATTACCTCATCTGAGCACTTGTACTTGTCAGAAACAACAATCATCTTCGATAACATCGGATCAAGGGGAAACTCTGCCATCCTTCTACCAGCTTTAGTCAATTCACCGAGCTTATTTAGAGCACCTAGAGCGAAGAGAAGCTCTAAAGCCTTCACAAGTGCTTCAGCAGGTGGAGGGTCCATAAAATCAAAGTTTATGAGATCATGAATTCCAAGACTCTTTAAAGCAAGTACCACACTTGCAAGATTCGTCCTCTGTACTTCTGGCACCGTGTTTTCCTCCAAGTCGTTGTTGTAATTAAACGCTGTGTACAGACGGTAACACTTCCCTGCGCTTGTTCTTCCAGCTCGACCAGCACGTTGAGTTGCTGAAGCCTTGGAGATAGGAGTAATCAGCAAAGACTCCATCCCTGTTCTCGGGTTATATGACTTCATCTTGCTAAATCCAGGATCAACAACATACTTTATACCATCAATCGTCAATGATGTTTCAGCAATGTTTGTCGCTAGGACTACTTTACGTGCCCCTTCTGGAGTTGGCTCAAATATCTTTGCTTGGAGTTCGCTTGGAAGGTTTGCGTAAATCGGGCATATGATTAATTCACGGATCTTTGTACCCAAACCTCTTATCCTTTGCTTCAAGATTTCTTCTGCGGTTTCAATTTCCTCTTGACCAGTTAAGAAGACCAATATATCTCCAAGCGGCTCCCTCACATGGATAGTAAGCACAGTAACTATTGCTGCGTCCATGTAATCAGCTTCAGGTGCACTTGTAAAGTTAATTTCAACTGGATACCTTCTCCCTGGAAAACTAAAAATCGGCGCTGTATCGAAATAATCAGAAAACTTTTCTGCATCCATTGTTGCACTAGATATCAACAACTTCAAATCTGGTCGAAACCGCGCTATATCCTGTCAAATAAAGGAATAGCCCAATCAGAATTTATTCAAGGATCTATCTAACCATGATTGCATAAGCAAGAAGATCCACTTGCCTTAACTAATCCAAACAGTATATCGGTTGACAAGGTTCTTTCGTGCGCCTCGTCTACAATAACGACACTGAACGGTTTTGCAATCAGTAAGCAAAAACGTTTATTTTTCAAAAGTAATTTTTAGAATTGTGAAAGAAAGAATGCCCATTACCTGTAGCTGGCCAGATCTGGTTCCCCAAGCAGCTCACGCAAAAGCATTCCATCAGTCATATACTTCAGAACAGTTTTATCTGAAGTACAATCCTCAAATCGAATGGAATAGCCAACCTGTGACAAGCACCAACCACATTTTAGATTCAAAGATTGAACCCACAGTTGTGTAACGATCAACTTACAAGCAGGCAGCCAAAGGGGGAAAAAGCAAGCATACCTCATGTCCAAGTTTGACACCCATCTCTTGAGCCACACGGGCAGCAACACTCATAGCTGCAACTCTTCGGGGCTGTGTACAACCAACCTGAAACATAATAGCAAATCATTATGGTTCTTTACTTGAGAAAGTAACTACTTTGCCCTACTCAACCACAAGGTCATAAACAAGGCTTATTCTTTCTTCATAAGCAAAACTAGATCTTTTATAAGGAACGAACAACTTCAAAGTAAGTTCATTCTCAACAAGCTAACAGCTGTCAATTAAGGACTAACAGGCCATTTTACTAACGAATTTTACATTAACAGTTCATTTTGAAGGAACTATGAGTGTTTAACTATATGCTACAATTACGGGTAAGGAGTAGGTTTGTACCTTTCCGCGCTTTGTGTAACCAGCTTCATGGAGATATTGTGGTATTTGTGTTGTCTTTCCTGAACCAGTGTCTCCCACAATGACAAGAACCTAAAAAATATAAAGAGGTTGAAAGAAGGTTTCAAATTTCAGTTACATGTAGCAGAGGAAACCATAACAAAACAAAATATTAAAAAAAGTTATGCACAATTTTACAACAAAAATTTCAATCCACATTTTCCGTTGTACACGACACTGAAATTTGATGCTTGCTATAGTTTATAAGTGTTTTGCTCTCTATTGATCTTGTTTCACTTTCAATAGGGATTGTTAAAATGAGCTTCTCGTAAAAACTGTTATTAGATGTCTTAAAAACTGTAAACATGTTCATTTAAAATTTAGTGTCGCAGTATGTAAACCAACGGCAAAGACATGAGAGCTAGAATCACCTGATGCTCTTCCACGGCCTGAAGCAACTGCTCACGATACCCGTAAATTGGCAGGCTTTTTCTGACCTCCTGAATCACAAATAAACAGATGCAAGAACATGTCAGGATAAGTTTTTTTTCTTTTGCTACGGATATTAATTCAAAGATAACAAACAATCTGAACTTATTCCGAACTGCATCTTAAGAAGAAGATTTGGTTGGTCGAGTTTGAGAAAACAGAGTCAATCGGAAGAAAAAACAGAAAAGTATAGCACCTGAAGTTCTTCTAAAGCTGTTTTTTCAGCCGCATCTTGAGCTTCTTTAGGATGCATATCATCTTCATACTGCATGGCAAAAACAAAAAGTCAGCTACAAGTCCCCATATGCCAGGTCTCATCAGGTTTAACAGATATTCATAGGTAATACATTTTCACCGGCCATCACTGATTCCTTTATAAAATTTATTTGGTCCTCGAACACAAACCTACAAAAAGCAAACACTTAGAATCCACAGATCATGGGAATAATCCATGATTAGAAAGCTAACGACGAGTATCCTCAAAGGAAACAAACAAACCCCAACGTAGCAGAGTAAGAATAAAACAACAAATATGTAACAGGTCTTACTGATAATCGTCTGAGGCTTTTTTGTTCTTTGAGCCAAATTTTAGTCTTGCTTTTCCTGCATAGAAATAACATTTAAATCAGCATAAGAAAGAACAGTGTCACTTAAATCAGTGGGAAGCAAAGACAGGACTGGTCAACTGAAATATAGTTAAAACTTAAAACAGAATTACCAATCTGATGGTCCTCCCAAGCTTCTTGCTCTGCAAATGGATCCATCTTCTCCCTTGAATCCAGATCCCTAAACAAAAAATGATGATTAAGAATGCTCAAAAGGGTTTTGAAAAATACTAAAGTTAGATATGGCAAGCGCATGCAGATTAGAATGTGTTCTATCTCTAGCAAAGCGCTCTTTGTCAACTCACTTGTATCGTTGCACAGCAACAGCAAATCTCTTCTCCTGATCAACACCCCCCTCTTGATCATCATAAGCATCTGGAATTCTATACTGAACTCCGAGAAGGAGGAGTAAGAAGAGTATGGGTTAGATATATAGAAATTTTACAAAACCAGGAGAAAGAAGAGTCCAGCAAGATGCAAACATTACCTCCTCTACGTTATCTTCATCTTGTGTTCTTTTCTTCACCAGGTCATAAAGCTCTTTCTTGTATCTATAAAAGAGAAACATGTCAACCGAAGCTCAACTAACCAAAACTAAACATACCTTGTGACATATGAATGCCACCATATAGCTTTTAGAATTGCAAGAAGAAAAAAAAAAGAATAAATCGTAACTGAAATTTCAATTTTCCTCGTCAAAACAAACGCATTGCATCAGATAGATTTTGGCAATGGTAACAACAACACTGATGCAAGAAAGATGTAGCAGTTACCTAAACTCACGAAGCTCTGTTTCTGTGAGCTTTTCATCTGCGAAAAGATATTGTTCATCTTCTATCTCATCCCTATGGAAAAGGAGGAAAAGTAGAAACCAATTAACGGGAAGATCGCAATACTAAGAACAAAAAGGTGCAAACATTTACATGTTATGTACCTTAGTTCTTCCAGTTTCTTCTGTTCCCTCTTCCTCAAATATTCTTGTCTTGAAACTTTCCTGCATTAGAACCAACAAATGATATCAAGAGCAAGGACAGCACGAAATAGCCTTCAAAGAGATCATTTCTATCAGTATCATTAGAAAACAATTCAATGGTTATTACACGCTAATGGTTGATAGAGTCAAGAATTGGTAGCTAATAGTGGGAGGATTAAACATACGAGACACAGGTGATGCTTGGAAACTATACTTCATTACCTTCTATCTTTGTCAAAAAACAATCATCAAAACACATATAAGAAAGAAAAGTTTCATTACCTTAAGGAGTTTAAATCATCCTCCTCCAAAGCGTTCGCTCTTCGAAGAGCCTCCTCTGTTTTCAAATAAAAAATCCAACATGAGACACAGTGTCAGTTGAAAAGACGTATGCCTAGATTACAATGCAAAATAAAAATATAAATGTAGGTTAATGCACAAATTATAACAGAGTGTACCTTGCTCTTTCTTTGACAACTTTTGCTCCGTTAGCTGATCATTAAACAAATGAAAAGAACATGTCACTGACTTTCACATCAACAGAGTACACCGATAAGTGAGCTATGCTAACTACATGTTTCTCATTCTATCAGGTATATAATATAACATATGAATGTGTACTTTATAGCTTAATTCATTTTCCTTAAATGAATCTAGATTTGCCTGTAATGAATCACAAGAAATCTCATTCATTAAGAACTTGCACACAGTCGTCGTCAACACTTAGTCCCTGGCCGGCTACAACTACATGACCTATTCGGAACAGAAAACAGAAATCATACCAAGAATGCAATTTTGAGGCATACCTTTCGTGTCCGTGCAGTATCACGATCTCTTATATGCTGCTCGAGTTCTTCTTTCTCCTTTTGGTCACGCACTCTTTCCTCTTCTGACTGTGCCAAGTGTACAAGAACAAAGTAAACTATATTAGCACAGGTGTTATCCACTCCTGTCTATAGTAAATATCCTAGTTACTCCCTTTCTAAAGCAAAAGGCTACGGGGATTATCAGATATACCTCAGAACCATCATCCTCATCTTCAGAAACCTTTCTTCGAACGTGTCTACTGTCCTCTCTTACAGGCACCTACAACGTTGTTCACAGCTTTATCAGACGAGACGCCAGGCTAAATCTTACCATGAAAAAAGAAAAAAAGGCTGGAATGGGGAAAAGAAACTACACCTCTTCATCACTGTCATCTGACTGCCCACTTTTCTTTCTAAACCTTTTCTTGCCCTTATCTGACTTCTTAGATTCAGAAGCTGAAGGTTTTTTCTCCTTAACCACTTCGTCTTCATCATCATCATCATCATCTATAAGAGCATATGTTTGTTGCTTCCTCACTAGCATTGCTGCCTCTGCTTCCCGTTGTTGGTAAAGCTGACAGAGGAGCAGAAAAAAAATCAAGAAACCCAACCAAAACTGCCTTTGCTTACATCCCATCCCATACATACTTCTCTCAGAAAAAGAAAAAAGAAAGTAAACTGCATTTTACTTCAAAGGGAAAACAAAGCAAAGAGCAACATAGTTTAGAGGAACTCACATTCACCGCAGCAGTTTGATGAGGAACTCTAGCAAAAATCTCTTCCGCAAAGGAACGAGTATCACCAGAAGAAGCAAATCCGTTATCCATCAACACTCCAACAAGTTCAGCTGGTGACTTTGATTGCTTAGCTGCACGAAGATAACAACAACCCCACTTGTAAATTATCAAGATAGCAGCAAAAAGAAAGTGGCTGGCTTCATAAGCTCCATAAACTGAAAGCATCAAATTTACCCTTTACAATGACATAGTTAACAAGAGTTATTTGAGAATAGCCAAGCAGCCCCATCAGCTTATCCGAAACCCATGTCTTCAAATCATTGCTCGCCATTCTCACTGCATTGGGTCATAACAAAACTCACATCTTAGTTTATTTATTCAGCTTGAATTCATCAATCAACCTGATACAGCAATCTCTAGATTTATAAGAACAAAGATTCATCCTAACGATCGAGCTAGCGTGATAAGTTACAAACCCTAGATTTCCGTAACTAACGTCCAGGTTAGAAACCGAAGCTTACAGAGATATAAAGGATGTCAGTTTTTGCGTAGGCGCGAGAGTAAACGGCGGAATCTATCGAAGTGAGAAGAGTATGCGGTGAGCGTCTCCGACGTCGATGGAGGCTATAGAGATGGAGGAAAGGGGGGCGGCATAAATATCAAAAGTGTTTGTTGTTTTTATCAGATTTTAAATAAAAAGCGTGTGGTTTTTACCTAAATCTCAAATATCATCGTTTTTACTGCAGTTTTATTGTAATTGACGATATTGAAAAAAACTGCACGCTGTTAAATTCACATAGACGCCAACTGTATGTTGTTTTCTCTTGAATGGGCCAAAACCGAAAAAGATGGGCCTCACATATATAAATCGCAGGAATGACGCGTGAATACCACGCGATAGGTTTGAGGTCATCGTTTGAGTCTTTCAGAGCAAGGACTTGACGTGATTCCTAGCTTGGTCGCGTATTTCCCGATTTGGAAACTTCTCGATCACCTCTGAACCAAAAGAGGAAATGAGAGCTCTTCTTGCAGTCTCCAAGTCGATCCCACGAGCTTGGAAATAGAAGAGCTGGTCTTCTTCAAGATCGCTGATGGCAGCTCCGTGTGAGCACTTGACATCGTCTGCAATGATCTGAAGGTTCGGTTTTATGTTCACGGTGGCTCGAGGTTTCAAAAGAAGGCTTCTTGTTAGTTGTCCCGCGTCTGTCTGTTGAGCATACTTGTTGACTCGGACATTGCCATCAAACACAGCTTGGCCAGAGGAGTGAGCAACAATGCACTTGTGGAGCTGTCGGGAGGAGCCTCGAGGATGGTCTAAGACAATTCTGCTATGGAGATCAAGAGTCTGCTCGTTGACACACATATGAAACGTTGTTAACTCCGTGAGAGTATCGGGTCCGAGCTGCTGCACATGAACATTGTGCCTCCCTAATCTCCCGCCGGTACTCACTTCTACAAGCTCATATTCACTCTCTGCCTCCTACAAACAGATCAACCACATGGAAATAATTCACTCTCCTGAACAATGCAGCATAAAAACATTCCGGTTTTGAACTCAAAGCCATACCCAAACATCCAAAACCTTTAACTAAGCTCTACACTTTTAACCAAGTAAGAGATGAGAGGCTAAAACTAAACTAAACTGATTCAATCATAAAGATTGCAACTTTTCTCACTCCAGCAGCAACAACTAAAACACTCCCCTGAAAGATTCCTACTTCCCTATTCGATTGATACCACTGATATCACCAAATGAAACTAAGCTGGTTTGTCACCAAAGAGACAAGAAGAGAACCTGTCGGACGAAAGTCCACTTGATATGAGCAGCAGCCGTAGACTCTTTCTGCAAGTAGGAATGCTTAACCTTGGCATTCTTCAAGACAACAACTTCCAAAACAGGATTGGTCCAATAAAACCCGTGTTCGTCTCTACCCACAAACTCTTCAACTATACCAACCTCTCCTCCTTCCTCTACCAGCACAAAAACCCTAGGATTCGATACCGGTAACCTTTTCGATTCCCGGTCACCGGTTTGACCAGAAAAATACCTCAGATGAATCGAATTCTCCACCTTACATCCAGCCGGAACGTAAATCACAGTCAAATCCGGGGCTCCCATGCCGTTAATCGACCAGAACAGATCACCGGAATCGAAATCTCCGATGAATTCGGAAACCCGGTTCGTGAGATCATCCGGTAGACCCGAGAAGCTCCCGAAGTAAACGCCATCAGGCAAATCCGATGGGCCAATCGTCAAATTGGAGACGAACCCGTCAATAATCACAGCGTTTGGGAAGTGGGTTTCCGTCAGATTGTCTAGAATCTCCGAGTTACGTTGCTGGGTCGAGACCGGTTCGATTTGGGAGTATCGGATGAAGGATGTGTCGGTGAATCGGAAAGGCTCGTCTCTACGTGATGGCCATGGAGTAGATAAGAGGGACTCAGCGGAAGAGTCTCGGATTCTCTGGAGAGGTAAAGAAGAAGAAGAAGAAGAAGAAGAAGAGAGAGAGTCTTCGAGAGATTCAGCTAACTCAAGTACGAATGGGTCGGAGAAAGAGGCTTGTGCTCGGACAGAAACAGCGGTAGGAGTTGTTCTTTTGTTTGAAAACGATTTTGGTTTAGAAGATAGGTTCGGTATCAGTGACAAGCGGCTGAGAACGGTAGCAGTCGCCATCTCTTCTTCTCTCTTTTTGCAGCGATCCAACCAGTTTTCTTCACGAATGGTTTCTCTTGTTTGTTCGTTTTGTGTCTATTCTTTCAATCATTGTTTAATTTGGGCTTATTTTATAGACCCGTTTGAAGTTTTACCGGCCCATTTCTCGTTTTGTTTCCTATTATTTCCTTTTCTGAACTCGAGGGACTTTTTCACCTTTTTGTCAGTGTACATAAATAACTATTGAAATTGGAATGTATAGTTTACAATAATCCAGATGAAAAAAAAGGCGGAATACTTGGATATTCCCGCAAACAAAACCGCGAGAAACAAAATTTTCTGAAAAAAAAAAACAATTTGCAACTACTGTAAAATAAAAACTTCTCCAATCAAGTAACAATAAAAATTACTTAAACTATTATTTTAACCAAAAACAGTGTCATGGAAAGGAATTAAAAAATACAGTCAGACCGAAATTAGAGAGGAAAGCTGAATTTCCTTTTTTTTTTTAACTCGGTATTTATGGAAATTTTCTTTTTTTGAAAAACAAGGACGCTAGATACTACAATAAAAAGAGCATTCTCGACTCAAAAAACGAAGAACCCTTACTGAAACTCGAATTAGGAGGTGTTCAAGGATGTTCTTGTAGAAGCAGAACTGAATCCAAGTTCAGTCCAAGACTGGCTTTCACTTACACAACAAGGAAACAAGATCGACAATGGAACTCGACGGTCTTATTTATCCATTAAAGTGAAGAAACATCTCTTAGCTCTTGGTTGGGTCTTATCTTACGCTTTTAATGGTAAGAAACGGGAGATGCGCTACAAATCTAACGACAGAAAGTGGTTCCACTCTCTAGTTGATGCTTGTCTAAGTTGTGTCGATGAAGATGTCCCTAGACGACGACAACAACAACAACAAATAGTTCCCAAATCTGACTTGCCTTGCTGTCCAAGAAATCTTGTTGTGTTAAACAAAAAAAAAGAAGATGAAGAGAGTGAAGAATTGTTACAGCACGACTGCGTTTCACAAAGAGAAGACTTGTTCCTTCAAAATCGTACTCAATACTGATGTGTCAAATCAGCAACAGAAGAAGAGAAGGAAGACGACGATGGTTGGATTTGATAGTTCGGCTCCGGGTGAAGATAAGATTGAGATAAGGGCAAGGACATGGAAGTCGCTGAACAAAGTCTTGCAAGTGATGGAGGAGAAGAACAAGAAGTGTGAAAAAGGAGTATGTGAGATTCTGGAGGAAAGACTGTGGTCCGGAGATGAACTATGATGTGTGTTGCTTCTGTCACGGTGATGGGAGTTGTTTCTATGCGACGGTTGTCCATCAGCATTTCACTATACTTGCCTCGGATTATTGAGTCTTCCCAAGGAAAAGCTATGTTTCTATCCTTGTTGCTGCTGCAATGTATGTGGATCAATAGAGACATCAGGAAACAACAAGTTGATGACTTGTGAGCAGTGCCAAAGAAGGTTCCATCTCAAGTGTTTAAAGCAAGATCCCTGTCTTGTTTCATACAGAGGCTGGTTCTGTAGTCGTCAATGCAGCAGAGTCACTTCCGCGCTTCAGAGTCTCGTAGGACATAAGATTGAAGTTGGCAACGAGGAGGATTTGGTTTGGACACTGATGAGAGCTCCAAATGAGGATGAACACTATGATAATGAACAGGTCTCAAAGCTAGGTTCTGCTGTTAAGATACTTCACCAAGGGTTTGAGCCTACAAAAGATCCTCTCTCCGGGAGAGACCTTGTTGAGGAACTGATATTCAAGAAAGACGGTGTAGGCGTTGGTCGAGGGCTCTACACGGTTATGATCGAGAAGAACAACGAACCAATCACGGTGGCTGCAGTGAGAGTTGAAAAGAATGTAGCTGAGATCTCTTTGGTGGGAGAGGGGGGATGTGTAGAGTGCTAATGGATGAGCTGGAGAAGCAAATGTCTAGAATGGGAGTCTGCATATTGGTATTACCGGCTGCTGCAGACGTTGTGACCACTTGGACTCAGCGGTTTGGGTTCTCAGTAATGGAAAAGTGGTAGAGGTTGGAGCTTGTGAAACATGGGATGCTTCATTTTGCTGGTACTGTCATGTGCCATAAGTCTCTGATGGAGAGAGAACATTCAGGAGAGTCGAGCCTCACAGAATAGGAGTGGAACAAGTCATTTTATTACACTTTTCTAAGACATGTTAGGTCTCAAAAGTATGTGTAATCAATGTTGTATATCTATTAATTGCATAAATAAAGATAAATCTTTATCAAGATTAGTTTAAGGAAGTTTCCATCACAATTGCAATTGTGTGTACAATAAAGATAAACTCAAGTCTAAAAGGCTTTGAGCAAGATGCTAAGCATTTACTTTTTTTTGTACTTCTAAAGTAAAACCTGAAGTTCTGATGATCTCTTTAAAACCAAAAAGAGAAGTTAACTCGTTTTCTTTTTTTCACGAGGTTGCTCCAAATATATGGATTCGCTGCTGAACCAAACTTCTGCAGCATGGACAAGTGACTTTGTTTCCACCATTGTTATTGCCCGAGAAGAAACTATCGCTGCAACTACCACACACGACTTGATGCGCACACGGAAGAAACACCACAGAGACTTCATCTTTCATACAGATTATGCATTCCCGGTCATTGTTTGCTTCACTCTCATAAGAACCTTCAAGCTTACTTGTTCTTCAAGCAGCTTAGTGATGTTCTCTCCTTTCTCGGGTTTCTAAACATTGTTGGGTAAGTGGCTTGATTCAGTATCTGAAGAGGCTTTGAGCCGACAGAGCTCTTGCTCAAGCCTTTGGTGATCGTCTTTGTGTTGTTGGAAGTCTAGTTCGATTTTAAGCGGAGAGTTTCTAGTTTTCTCTTGTTGTGTGCCTCAGCTTCTTCTTTTGAGCAGGTACGTACGGTGGAGGTTGGTTGAAGATGATGTTACGCGGCGTTCAGAACCAGCCTTGTTCTTCCTCCAATTGAGCCAGAGCTTGCTCCTTTTCTTTATGTTTCTGCCCCCTTTTCTCCTGCAAATAATATAATAATCTAAATACAACAAAAAAAGAATTAAATAGACTAACTAGAACTAGCACAGGATAAGACAATACCAGTTTGGCAACTAGAAAAATGCCTCAAATGAGTCATTGGTAAATATTTAGAGTAATAAGAGAACGATGCTTCCCACAATTCTAGAGTCAAAAAGTTGTGAGGATCTAGAGATATAAATATAATTAGAGAGAATACACGAACTAACGTACCTCAATTTACTTTTCATCCTGTGTGATCTGAGCTAAAGCATTATAAAGAGCCTTAGTCTTTTCCTTCTCAGCTATAATCTCATCCTGCAACTTCAACTTCTGCTTCTCCCACGCCAACAGCTTCTTTAAACATTTCTTCTCCTTCTTTGATTCTTCAGATATTCTGATGCACTCAATTTGAGACCTTTCCTATTTGCTCGGATTCTGCATTTTGATTCTCAAGCGTTCTTACAATCACATTTGTATGCGTCATACTGACAAGTAGCTTTTATAAGAGTATTTTCCATCTCGGATAGTTTTTCACGGTTAGTTCATCAACATCTAGTTTCCCCTTTGACAACAGCCAGTTCATCGCTGACCTTTTGGGAAACTTGCATTGCCTTCTTCTGAGCCCAATCTTTCCTTTCCTTTAACTTCTTCTCAAGATCCTTGACCTGCTGAACCAGTGTGACTATAAGACCATCCTTATCATCCCCACCCACTGATTCCATAGTATCATCAAGGTTCAGGTCGCGAAACTTCTCCAGCACCGAGCTAACACTCTCTTCTCTCCTACCTGAGATACGTGGCTGCTCACAAGTCTCCACACTTACGCTATCACCACCGGTTTCAGACACAATCTGCTTCACGAAACCAAGCTGCAAAAGCTGCAACATTCCGCTTCAGCAAAGACTTCATGGACGGCGAAAGATTAAACCTTCTCCCTGCAATTTCAACTCAACAATGTTCACAAAGACCCTTTTACCAGAAAACCCAGGTCATGCTCCACCATTCCCAAAATCCCAACATCCGTGGAATCTACTCTACACAACGCTGGTGCCATGAAACCAGAAAGATCTATACTACCAACTCCGTCTACATTGTTAGCTTCCTAGCCTTATTCCTCGAAGTTGGAAGATCCATAAAACTCGCCCTACCAACATGAAGCTCACTCATCAACAAACACATCATTGCATCACCTTTACTCAAACTATGCTTAACTTGTTGCAACAATCTCAGACTGATCCTCACTACCATTCAAATACAATAACAGGTTATTCACAATATTCGACACAACATCAGAATCACCATAACAGTGACCAACTCAACAAGCTTTGTAACAGAGAAGCTGTATAAAGCCTCCAAATCACTTCAAGATGCTCCGCTGTACAACCCCCCCCCCCCACATGTTATCCCACTCGTGATTAGGGCTCGAACTGCGGCAGCGACAACACGGTTCCGGGTTCAACCCGGATGGTAAATTAGGTTTTTGAGGCTCGACTCAACGATGGATTTCGAGAAAGCGATTCTGTCGAGTAAACAAGATGGTCGAGGTGGGATTTGAAAGCGGCACGAATCTTACGATTACATGCTTCTCCCTCAAAGTACAACCCATTTTGAAGACTCCTACACAGAAGATATTGAATACACAAAAATGATGTTCTTAACAAAGATCCGAACCGATTGTCAGGAAACGGGATGAGATAATGAGCGGAGATTCGAGGATGGAGACGCATAACTTACTGATCGGCGATGGCTAGCTTGAGAAGACGAGAGTAGGCATGGGTAGGGATGTTAACGTAGGGTAAAATAACCCAGCCCAGCCCAACCCACAAATAACCCAACCCAGTTTATACCCAACCTGCAAAAACCCAGAAACATCAGGGTTGAAATCCAAACCCAGAAAATAAACCCAATATGGTATAGGTTTACCCGTGGGTACCCAAAGTATTATCTTATTTATTCTGAAGTTTAGCAGTTTTGGCAGGGAACCTCGCTTTTGCGGTTTTGGCGGAAAAACTCGTTTTTGATTTTGATGGAAAAACTCGTTTTTACGGTTTTGGGAAAAAACTCGGTTTTCGGCTTTGACGGGAAAACTCGATTTTTCGATTTTAGCGGGAAAACTCGGTTTTGCGGTTTTAGCGGGAAAACTCGGTTTTGCGGTTTTGGGGGAAAAACTCGGTTTCTCGTCTTTGGCGGGAAAACTCAATTTTCGGTTTTGGCGGAAAAACTCAGTTTTACGGTTTTGGCGGGAAAACTCATTTTTTTGCGGTTTTGGCGGAAAAACTCATTTGCGGTTTTGGCGGGAAAACTCATTTTTTGCGGTTTTGGCGGGAAAACTCGGTTTTGGCGGTTTTGGCGGGAAAATTGAGTTTTACGGCATTGGCGGGAAAACACCTTTTGCGGTTTTGGCGGAAAAACTCGATTTTGGGGCTTTCAGTCGGAAAACTCGATTTTACGGTTTTAGCGGGAAAACTCAGTTTTGCAGTTTTGGTGAGAAAACTCAGTTTTGCGGTTTTGGCGGGAAACTTAGTTTTATGGTTTTGGCGGAAAAACAAGTTTTGTGGTTTCGGTAGAAAAACTCGATTTTTCGGTTTCGGCGGGAAAACTCGTTTTTGGTTTCTGTGAGAAATATTAGTTTTAGGGTTTTTGCGGAAAAAAAATCATTTTTTGGTTCTGACGGAAAAAAACGTTTTTGCAATTTTTATATAATTTAATTAAAATGGTAAAAATCTATATATATAATTGAAAACCCATGGGTACACCATTACCCTTTTGTATTTACCCAACATAAATATGGGTTTTAAAATTAATACCCATGGTTGATCCAATTAATCTTAGATGGGTAAAAACCCAGCCCATTATTAGTGGGTTTGGGTAAACCCATGGGTAACTACCCATGTTAACATCCCTAGGCATGGGCATAAAATCCGAACCCGAACTGAAAAATCTGATCCCTTATGTGTTATTAACCGAACCGAAAAATCCGATCTGTATGTGTTATTAACCAAACCCGAACGGATAACCCGAAACATACGAAATTAATAGTCAATATAAATATATTGAAATATATATAAGTGTTTGTGGTGATATGATATATAAAAATAAGAACTAAAACTGTAATTAATGCTCTAAGTACACAACTAGTTATAAATAAGTACTTTATAATTTGCTCATTGAAATAACAAGTCTATTCTCTATAAGGTAATGCATATTTTTTACAAATGATGTTTGTTTTCATGTTTAATTTAACATTTTATTATTATTTTATCAATTTTATGTGTGATAGATTAATTTTTATTTAATTAGAGGTTCCTCTTTATGTTTTGTTTTAAATTTTGTTTTTTTCCTTTGGTTATATCCGAACCGAACAAATATCACCCGAATCCAAACGATATATGGTTACTTTGCAGATTTTAGGATGCAATACAATTTTGAACCGAATCCGAAGTGTTATTATTCGAACCCGACCTGTGCTAATAACATTTTAGTATGGAATTTAAGAGCGTAAACCTGAAAACTTGAAAATCCGAAAAATCTGATCCGAACCCGAACGGGTACCCAAATATCTAAGCCTAGACGAGAGAGTGAGGGAGAAAGGCTATAAAGGTTACGCGGAGAGAAGCTTTGTTCGGTTTCTACACTTTTGAGAGGTGCCCCAGAATATATTCATGGGCCTTATTCCCATTATATATGCATAATATAATTGACCTAAACATGCGAGACCAAACACTAGCGATTTTGTCTAATTTTTTCCAAAGCACAAGAATCCTTCTTTCTATATATTAATACAAATTCACTTAACTAGATTTTGTTTAACTGTGTCATTCATAGCTGAAATTTTATTTTTTTAGGCAAAAGGTGAAATTTAGAATTAATTCTTTTAATTTAATTGGTTGTTGATATTTAAATTTTCATTTATTTAATTAAAGCTTTTAAAAAGAAATTAATCATATAATTACTTAATCTAGTCTATGTTACCAAAAAAATAATTAAAAATCTAAAGTATAGATGAATTAACATATTTTATTTATAGAAAAAATTAAATATTATAAATTAAATTATATAAAATTATAATATACATATAAATACATATGATACTATAGAAAAATTATATAAATGATTTTAAATATATATTTAATAATAGTGGATATAATAAATCATAGATTGCATAAAAATAATTAACCTAAACCTAGTGATACTCCCTCCGTTTCAAAACGTAAGATATTTAAGAGAAGTTTTGATGTTTCAAAATATAAAATGTTTTTAATAAGGGCAATTTTTTAAATAGTCATTTTTAAGTTTTATCACATATATAGCTTTCAAGGAGGAAAATAACCAAAATAGCCCCTTTTTATTTTGAAATTATTAGCTTTTATTTTTTATTTTTAAAAATTTTGAAACGCTATTCTCAGAAACCCACCCCTTAGTTATAAACCGTAACTCTAGATTAGTTAACTCTAGGATATAAATGTATTTTACCTTTTAATAAAAAAATATTTTGGTCATTTTCTTCCTTGGAGACTATTTTTATGAAAATAAACTAAAAATGGTTATTCTAGAAAATATTTCTTTCAATAATCTAGGTAAATTTTAACTTTATTAAAAATTGTACAACCAATTATATATTGTGGTGTATTTTATAATTGGTTAGTTTAATTTTAATATATTTTTATTGATATTTTGTAGGTAAAATTATTTTTCTTAATATGTGAGTTTTCATCCAAAACATCTTACATTTTAGAACATAGGGTGTATTTCTTAAACTCACTCACTATATATTAATGTTTTCTAAAATGTGTCAAATGTAAAATAAAAAATAAAAGTTCCATTCATTTTTCAATGACAAATAGTTATATTATAGCTGACACTACAAGAAAACGTAAGTTTAACGAGGATAATTAACGAGGAAAAATAATCCTCGCAAAAGTACGTTGATTTTGCGAGGAAAGTACGTTGAAAAAGAGAAGCATTGTTATTTCGTCGTAAGGTAACGACAAAACAATTTCGTCGTAAAGACGATGTAAATTGACGTGGCTTTTACGAGGAAACACTATTTCCTCGTAAATACCACGTAAACTTCGCGAGTTCTTTACAACGAAATACTTTACGTGTACTTAACGAGGAAATTTTGAATCCACCAACTTGGTAGGTAGCTCACGTTTTTTTTGGCCATCCAATTAATTTTTGTCGTAATTTCACACGAGGCTATACTTTTCACACATATGAGTATGGTAGACAGCGGACGACCAGTAACTATGGAATATGTGTGAAAGGGGAAATAGATTTCTACGGGATCTTGACGGAGATTATTGAAATCGAATTTCCAGGGATATTGAAGCTAAAATGCGTCCTCTTCAAATGTGAATGGTTCGATTCCGTCGTCAACAGAGGTGTTCGGTCTAACAAATTCGGTGTAGTTGATGTCAACGGTGGACGAAGGTACAACAAATTCGAGCCTTTCATCTTAGCTTCACAAGCAGACCAAGTTAGCTTCCTTCCATACCCTCGAATGAGAGATTCGGGTATAAATTGGTTAGCTGTGATCAAAGTTACACCTCGAGGACGAATTATCAGTGGAGAAGAACCACCATTACAAGAAGAACAGATAAATGAAGTCGAGGAACCTGAACAAGAAATTGATGACATCCTTCTCATTGATCCGCATAATCACGAGTACGAAGATCTTACCGACGATGCCACAGACGAAGCTGTTGAAGACGAGTTTAATGAAAATAATGATGTTTCTAGTGATGACGAGAATGTTGATGTATCCGATTGATGTATTTGATTTTATGTAGTTTGTTTTATGAATAAGATAATGTGGGAGTTTGATTTATGAATAAGGTAATGTGAAAGTTTATTTTAATTATGAATAAGGACTTGTGGTTTGGGGTTTGGAATATATTATAAATAGGGTTTGAGGTGAAAGAATAGATTGAGGTTCAAGGGTAGATGGGTTTGGGGTTTGGAATATATGAAGTAGAAGATAAGGAAGATGGGGTTTGGGGTTTCGGATTTTAGGGATTTATACGTAATACTCGTTAATTCTTCGTAAGCCAAAATCGTCGTAAGGTTGTCGTAAGGCCACGAGGAGTTTACGACGAAATTAAAAAAATAAAGAAAGCGGGACACGCTAATTCCACGCAAGCCAAAATCGTCGTAAGGTTGTCGTAAGGCCACGAGGAGTTTACGACGAAATTAAAAAAATAAAGAAAGCGGGGCACGCTAATTCCACGTAAGACTCTCTGAGTGAATGAAAATAAGGAATTGTGGTTTGGAATGAAAATAAAGATAGGGTTTGGAATATATGAAGTAGAAGATAAGGAATATGGGGTTTGGGGTTTCGGGTTTTAGAGATTTAAATGGAATACTCGTTAATTCCTCGTATGCTAACGTCGAACTTACGACGAATTCCTCGTAAATACCACGTAGGACAGATTCGTCGTAAATACCACGTAGGACAGATTCGTCGTAAATACCACGTAGGACAGATTCGTCGTAAATACCACGTAGGAGAGATTCGTCGTAAATACCACGTAGGACAGATTCGTCGTAAATACCACGTAGGACAGATTCGTCGTAAATACCACGTAGGAGAGATTCGTCGTAAATACCACGTAAAGTAAATGATGAATGCGGCCCACTTTAATTCCACGTAGGACGGAATCGTCGTAAACACCTCGTAACCAAAATCGTCGTAAACACCTCGTACCGTAAAAACTAAAAAAAAAAAAAGAAAAAGAAGAAATATACTGGATTTACATGTGGCAAGACTTCCAGCAATTATATTACTTAAGTCTCACCAACATAAATTCCAATATCTTCTTCTCTTCCTTTTTTTTCAAATTTTTATAATTTGAATAGGATTGGATTTGAGAGTATGAAGTGAGATAGGGTGTGATTTGGGAGTTTGGGTGTGGGTTGAGAAGGAGAGTTACGGGTATATTTATAGGGAAGCTTTCCTCGGTAATTCCACGTAAGCAAAATCGTTGTAACGTCCTCGTACCTAAAAAACACGGGCCTTTGTAATTCCTCGTAACTTCCTCGTATAATAAAACGCGGGCCTTTGTAATCTCTCGCTGTTTCGTCGTAAAAAAAACACGGGCCTCTGTAATTCGTCGTAAAATTACGAGGAATTTGCGACGGAATGTAATCTTATATATACACCCCGAGCGCTCACTCTTTCTTTCCTCTCTACTTCCTTTCCACTTCCTCCCTGTTTCGTTGCAATGGTAAGCCTCTCTAATTCCTCTCTAATTTGGTTAGTTTAGGTAGATTAGGTGGTTAGTATAGGGAATTTAGATAAGTTTACGGATCTTATGTTATTTAGTGTTGATTAGGTGGATAATGTTGGAAAATATACTGTTGACGGAAATTTAAAAAATTATATTTTTTTCTCAGGTTCGAAAAGGTAGACTTACTGCCCATTACAGAGAGATGTTCGGTGAGCCAGGTAGTCACCAACCGACGACTCACATGCCGAGGCGGATGTAACGGTGAGGAGTGATGAATTCTACCGGGCGATTAACGACCCTTAGTTCTTTTTAATTTCGGTTCTTGTATTATGAATTCAAAACTTATTTATATATAAAATATTTTGGTTTTGATTTTTTTAGAATTTTAATTTTATTAATAATTTAAATAATTTTTTTAATTATAATTTTTTTTATTTCTGTAAAATAACGAAACGAAGTAATTTCGTAGCTATTTTGCGACTTCTTTACGTGGAAGCTTAACGAGGTTTTTACGAGGAAATGTTTACAAGGAAATGACGTGGAAAATTCACGTGGTCTTTACGAGGAAAGCTATCAAGGTATTTACGTTTACTTTACGAGTATTTACTTTCGAGTTATTTACGTGGCTTTAACGAGGAATGGCTTTCGAGGTATTTACGAGGAAATTTAGCGACGTCCTTACGTGGAAGCTTTACGTGGTCTTTACGACGAAATATTCTTCTTCGCTTTTACGACGAAATTATTTCCTCGCTACGTTACGACGAATTAGCGAGGATATATGCGTTACGACAAACGTATAACGACGAAACAGGTTTCCTCGCTAATTCCTCGTAACACTGCTTTTACGACGAAATCACGAGGAAAACTGCCCTCGTAAAACTTGTGTTTTCTTGTAGTGTGAGTTATCATTTCCAGGAATGATTAAAGTATTTGTATTTGTATAAAAAAAATTAAAAGAGTATTTGTATATTTAAAAATATAAATTATATGGTAAGTCGTTTAAAATAATATTAATCAATGAAAAAGTTTATTATAATATAAAATTGAAAATTCAAAAAT
Organism: Brassica rapa; assembly: GCF_000309985.2. NCBI lineage: Eukaryota > Viridiplantae > Streptophyta > Magnoliopsida > Brassicales > Brassicaceae > Brassica > Brassica rapa. Next base: position 16,977,162 of record NC_024799.2, on the reverse strand, counting down.
ATTATAAAATAATACTCTATTAATATAATTCATAAAAATTTGATTATAATAAAATTAGAATGATTATTTTTAGTAAGAAAAATGAAAAGATACATAAATAAAAAAAATACGAGTGAAGAATAATAAATATTTTTATTGTATTCTTGTTTATTTTATATACATATAAATACATAAACAATTATCTTACGAATTTTAAATATCCTCCTATATATTAAAACGAAGTTACTAAACTGATGTTTCCTTACATGTCGATCATCAATGAAGTTTTGATGACTTTGATAAAGTATTTATTATAATCAAAACGAAAAATGAACAGTAATTCTAGAAGCGATTAATACAAATCACCAAACAACCCAAGTAATGTTACAAATAATGATTTTTTTTTACAACAAGACATTTACAGATTCATATTGACTCTGTAAACCAGATCGGCAACTCCGCATCTATATGAACGACGAAAGATGGTTGTTTCCTAGCACTACGTGCCAAGCTATCCGCCCGTAAGTTTTCCGTTCGGGGTACATAAATGATATCTGAGTTGTGGAAGCTTTTTCGTAAAAGCTTAATATCTTCCAGGTAGCTTTCAAATAATATAATGACTAATTTCATTATGGAAAGAAAATATGATGTTTCATCAATGTGTTTATTTTTATCAATTATTTATTTTTAATTATATGTAATAAATCGATATTTTTTATAGAAATAAATATATGAGAAATTTCTTGAAATATGCAAAATACCACTTTTCAAAAGTACACCTAATGAAAAATATCATAACATTTAGGTTTATAGTTTAGTGATTATTATTTAGGTCCTTGTATTTAGGGAGTGGGGTTATTTTATAAACTTCTATAAATAATTATTAAACATTTATAAATGATTTTGGAGAGATAGTAAAAAACATTTCATAATAAATTTGATGTATTTATGAAAATGATTATCATTAAAGGTAAATTTGAAAAGTGGTATCAAATTTGAGGTAAATATCTTTAAACTGAATTAGATTTGTATGTAAGGAATTTTTTATTCTTGCTAAAACTTTTATTAATTATAGTTTTGAAATCATTTATAAAGGCTTATAAATTAATTTATAAGACATAAAAGTTTATAAAATCAAAAGTAAATTATTAAAAAAAAAAATTCTATATTATTTATAATTTTCTAAATGTATATTTATAACAATTTATAAAAAAAATTAGAATAATTTACTTATGATTTTATAAAATAATATAGAATTATTTCACACTTATTATTGTATATCAAATACAAAGTCATTTAAATGATTTTGGTTATTACACTTATAGGTGAAATCTTAAAGATTGGCATAACTTTTGATGAGATTTAATATTTTGTCTAATTTATAATTTTTTTAAAAAAATTAATTCCAAAAATCAACTATCATTAACTTTTAGATTGAAGTAAATTTAAGATCTAAAAAGATATTTTTGATTGGTGGATTGTATTATTAAGTTAGGTAATAATAAAATTGTAAACAAGGTGAACCACAAATTTTTAATAAATAATTGCTTGTAAAAGTTTATAAATATATTCATAATATCATATTTATAAGGATTTATAAATCATATAAAATAATATTACATTTTTTATTGTATATTAAAATATAAGTTATTTAAGTGATATTTGGTTACATGTACGTTCGTAGGTGAAATCTTAAAAAGTATTGCAATTTCAATAGTTGATGATTTGAAAATTTTATTTATTTTTATTAGTACTAAAATAAAAGGTAATTATACGATCAATTATCTATAATTTTTAGATTTGAATACCTTACTAATATCTAAAATTAAAATGTAGTTGTTTTTAACCATATTCTAAACTTTTGTTCTTGCCAAATCCTTAGAAAGAAACCCATAGAAGAACAATTGATTTTTTGTATTATATTTAAAATAAATTCAAAATAATCAAACAAATCAAATAGTCATAAGTAAAATAAATTAGCAAAGCCGACACTGAAGCAATCTAAGTCACTAAAAATATTTTTCTGTAACGGGTGACAGAATGAAGCTTTGTTTCTTAGGTTTTCGGAGACAACGGCTTTGTCATCCGAAGGAGGGTCCTTTACGGGTGAAGCGCGGCGGAGACCTACATTCCCGAACCGTTGACGGTTGAGTGGTTGTGTGCCGGTGGTATTGTCTATGCACTTCTTGAAACGCGATTTATTATCTCTCTCTCTCTCTCTCTCTCTCTCTCTCTCTCTCCCCTAACCCGTGAAAACAACGAGAAGGAGAAACCCTAGCTCCAGCTGCCGTTGACGGCTCTAGAGGCGAAACCTTCCTCTCCTATCTCGTTTTCTTCTTTTCCCTCACCTCCTATGTTTTAAACTTGGGTCGATATGTGCGGCTCTCTCAACTGTTGAGATCTCATCCGGAGATTCACGTGGTCAACGGAGACAGTTACCGACTTCTTTTGGAGAGACGGCGAGATTCAAAGAGGCAGACGGTGATGAGGCTCGTCTCTTAGAACCGAGGGTTTTGTCAGATTCATTTTCTCCATTTTATATCTTTGACGGATCTGTCACGATGACAGCGCATGACAAGGCGAGATGCCTCCTAATAGCGGACCTACCTTCCCATGGGACCGTGAGACAACAAACGGACTGGTGTAACGGGCGACAGAATGAAGCTTTGTTTCTTAGGTTTTTGGAGACACCGGCTTTGTCATCCGAAGGAGGGTCCTTTACGGGTGAAGCACGGCGGAGACCTACATTCCTGAACCGGTGACGGTTGCGTGGTCGTGTGCCGGTGGTATGGTCTCTGCACTTCTTGAAATTACGATTTATTATGTCTTGTTCCAGTTGTAGTAGTCAAGGTTCGGTTCTCACTGTATGGTTCTTCTTCTCCTCTGTCTCTTTGTTTCTTGGCTTCGAGTGTTCTCTCGCGCCATCGCCGACCTGATTCATTCTGCGTTGAACTGCTCTTTCCGTATGTCGATTCACGGGATTGGTGGTGGCTGTGACCCGGTTTGTTTTGATGCCAGCGTCCTCCTTGGTTTTGTTTCTTGGAGTTGTATTCCTTGACTGTGATTGGAGGTTTGTTCTCTTTGGGGGGTTGTTAATTCAGTTTCATTTGCTGGATTAGGGATTGTCTAGCTCTTCCTGTGTGCTTGCCTTGTCCTGAAGAGTCTTGTCTAATGCTGCTGATCTTGGTCGAGTACTTGCATGACTAACTATATATCTTCCTGGGGATGGACATTGGTTTCCTATGCTGGTCTTGGATTTCATATTATTTTTATCCTTCGCGTTTATGTTGTAGCTTGTGGTTAAGTTTCCGGTCTGTAGTTGTTATGTTGCTTTGTAGCCTTTGTAGTTGGATGATATATTTAGTTTCGTTTCTGTTTAATCCGCTATTTGTCATCTGTGTACTTCTGTTTTTCTTTTTACATCAAACGACTGTTCTATTGCTCAAGTTTTAAGTGTTTTGGGAACCAGACCGGAACATAACAACCAATGTAATACTTGTTCCTATGAAAGGATCTTGCTATCTTAGCTAATGAATGGAAAATTCAATGAATTTACTCTTCAGCTCCATCAGCTCCTTTAACTCTATGGAAATGTTAGGCCATGCTCCGGGGCCTTCAATCATCGAGATTAGATCTTTGCAATTGGTGCCAAAAGCCTGACACGTCAATATCTGAAGCATGCACTCCATCACCCATGAAAGGGCCTCCAGCTCCGACTGAAGTAGTGAGATTCTTCGCCACTAGTTTCGTGCCCCCAATAGCTGAGTTACTCCTCTAGAATTTTTCTATGGCCATCCATAACCACTAAAGAGTATGTCATGTGTCCTATGATCCATATACCATGCATCTCTCAAAATTTGCTACATGTTCGGGGTTTTGTGATACTTATGGTTCTTCCTGTTTGTGATTTGCTTCAAACCAAGCAAGACACTTTGGCTCAGCATGTTGGATAGTTTCCAATGGGTTTTTGACGGATCTCTTTGACGGATCTCTCACGATGATAGCGCATGACAAGGCGAGACGCCTCCTAATAGCGGACCTACCTTCCCATGGGACCGTGAGACAACAAACGGACTGGTGTAACGGGCGACAGAATGAAGCTTTGTTTCTTAGGTTTTTGGAGACAACGGCTTTGTCATCCGAAGGAGGGTCCTTTACGGGTGAAGCACGGCGGAGACCTACATTCCTGAACCGGTGACGGTTGAGCGGTCGTGTGCCGGTGGTATGGTCTCTGCACTTCTTGAAATTACGATTTATTATGTCTTGTTCCAGTTGTAGTAGTCAAGGTTCGGTTCTCACTGTATGGTTCTTCTTCTCCTCTGAATCTTTGTTTCTTGGCTTCGAGTGTTCTCTCGCGCCATCGCCGACCTGATTCATTCTGCCTTGAACTGCTCTTTCCGTATGTCGATTCACGGGATTGGTGGTGGCTGTGACCCGGTTTGTTTTGATGCCAGCGTCCTCCTTGGTTTTGTTTCTTGGAGTTGTATTCCTTGACTGTGATTGGAGGTTTGTTCTCTTTGGGGGGGGTTGTTAATTCAGTTTCATTTGCTGGATTAGGGATTGTCTAGCTCTTCCTCTGTGCTTGCCTTGTCCTGAGGAGTCTTGTCTAATGCTGCTGATCATGGTCGAGTACTTGCATGACTAACTATATATCTTCCTGGGGATGGACATTAGTTTCCTATGCTGGTCTTGGATTTCATATTATTTTTATCCTTCGCGCTTATGTTGTAGCTTGTGGTTAAGTTTCCGGTCTGTAGTTGTTATGTTGCTTTGTAGTTGGATGATATATTTAGTTTCGTTTCTGTTTAATCCGCTATTTGTCATCTGTGTACTTCTGTTTTTCTTTTTACATCAAATGACAGTTCTATTGCTCAAGTTTTAAGTGTTTTGGGAACCAGACCGGAACATAACAACCAATGTAATACTTGTTCCTATGAAAGGATCTTGCTATCTTAGCTAATGAATGGAAAATTCAATGAATTTACTTTTCAGCTCCATCAGCTCCTTTAACTCTATGGAAATGTTAGGCCATGCTCCGGGGCCTTCAATCATCGAGATTACATCTTTGCAATTGGTGCCAAAAGCCTGACACGTCAATATCTGAAGCATGCACTCCATCACCCATGAAAGGGCCTCCAGCTCCGAGTGAAGTAGTGAGATTCTTCGCCACTGGTTTCGTGCCCCCAATAGATGAGTTACTCCTCTAGAATTTTTCCATGGCCATCCATAACCACTAAAGAGTATGTCATGTGTCCTATGATCCATATACCATGCATCTCTCAGAATTTGCTACATGTTCGGGGTTTTGTGATACTTATGGTTCTTCCTGTTTTTGATTTGCTTCAAACCAAGCAAGACACTCTGGCTCAGCATGTTGGACAGTTTCCAATGGGTTTTTGACGGATCTCTTTGACGGATCTCTCACGATGACAGCGCATGACAAGACGAGACGCCTCCTAATAGCGGACCTACCTTCCCATGGGACCGTGAGACAACAAACGGACTGGTGTAACGGGCGACAGAATGAAGCTTTGTTTCTTAGGTTTTTGGAGACACCGGCTTTGTCATCCGAAGGAGGGTCCTTTACGGGTGAAGCACGGCGGAGACCTACATTCCTGAACCGGTGACGGTTGAGTGGTCGTGTGCTGGTGGTATGGTCTCTGCACTTCTTGAAATTACGATTTATTATGTCTTGTTCCAGTTGTAGTAGTCAAGGTTTGGTTCTCACTGTATGGTTCTTCTTCTCCTCTGTCTCTTTGTTTCTTGGCTTCGAGTGTTCTCTCGCGCCATCGCCGACCTGATTCATTCTGCGTTGAACTGCTCTTTCCGTATGTCGATTCACGGGATTGGTGGTGGCTGTGATCCGGTTTGTTTTGATGCCAGCGTCCTCCTTGGTTTTGTTTCTTGGAGTTGTATTCCTTGACTGTGATTGGAGGTTTGTTCTCTTTGGGGGGTTGTTAATTCAGTTTCATTTGCTGGATTAGGGATTGTCTAGCTCTTCCTCTGTGCTTGCCTTGTCCTGAAGAGTCTTGTCTAATGCTGCTGATCTTGGTCGAGTACTTGCATGACTAACTATATATCTTCCTAGGGATGGACATTGGTTTCCTATGCTGGTCTTGGATTTCATATTCTTTTTATCCTTCGCGTTTATGTTGTAGCTTGTGGTTGAGTTTCCGGTCTGTAGTTGTTATGTTGCTTTGTAGCCTTTGTAGTTGGATGATATATTTAGTTTCGTTTCTGTTTAATCCGCTATTTGTCATCTGTGTACTTCTGTTTTTCTTTTTACATCAAACGACTGTTCTATTGCTCAAGTTTTAAGTGTTTTGGGAACCAGACCGGAACATAACAACCAATGTAATACTTGTTCCTATGAAAGGATCTTGCTATCTTAGCTAATGAATGGAAAATTCAATGAATTTACTTTTCAGCTCCATCAGCTCCTTTAACTCTATGGAAATGTTAGGCCATGCTCCGGGGCCTTCAATCATCGAGATTAGATCTTTGCAATTGGTGCCAAAAGCCTGACACGTCAATATCTGAAGCATGCACTCCATCACCCATGAAAGGCCTCCAGCTCCGAGTGAAGTAGTGAGATTCTTCGCCACTAGTTTCGTGCCCCCAATAGCTGAGTTACTCCCCTAGAATTTTTCCATGGCCATCCATAACCACTAAAGAGTATGTCATGTGTCCTATGATCCATATACCATGCATCTCTCAAAATTTGCTACATGTTCGGGGTTTTGTGATACTTATGGTTCTTCCTGTTTGTGATTTGCTTCAAACCAAACAAGACACTCTGGCTCAGCATGTTGGACAGTTTCCAATGGGTTTTTGACGGATCTCTTTGACGGATCTCTCACGATGACAGCGCATGACAAGGCGAGACGCCTCCTAATAGCGGACCTACCTTCCCATGGGACCATGAGACAACAAACGGACTGGTGTAACGGGCGACAGAATGAAGCTTTGTTTCTTAGGTTTTTGGAGACAACGGCTTTGTCATCCGAAGGAGGGTCCTTTACGGGTGAAGCACGGCGGAGACCTACATTCCTGAACCGGTGACGGTTGAGTGGTCGTGTGCCGGTGGTATGGTCTCTGCACTTCTTGAAATTACGATTTATTATGTCTTGTTCCAGTTGTAGTAGTCAAGGTTCGGTTCTCACTGTATGGTTCTTCTTCTCCTCTGAATCTTTGTTTCTTGGCTTCGAGTGTTCTCTCGCGCCATCGCCGACCTGATTCATTCTGCCTTGAACTGCTCTTTCCGTATGTCGATTCACGGGATTGGTGGTTGCTGTGACCCGGTTTGTTTTGATGCCAGCGTCCTCCTTGGTTTTGTTTCTTGGAGTTGTATTCCTTGACTGTGATTGGAGGTTTGTTCTCTTTGGGGGGTTGTTAATTCAGTTTCATTTGCTGGATTAGGGATTGTCTAGCTCTTCCTCTGTGCTTGCCTTGTCCTGAGGAGTCTTGTCTAATGCTGCTGATATTGGTCGAGTACTTGCATGACTAACTATATATCTTCCTGGGGATGGACATTGGTTTCCTATGCTGGTCTTGGATTTCATATTCTTTTTATCCTTCGCGTTTATGTTGTAGCTTGTGGTTAAGTTTCCGGTCTGTAGTTGTTATGTTGCTTTGTAGCCTTTGTAGTTGGATGATATATTTAGTTTCGTTTCTGTTTAATCCGCTATTTGTCATCTGTGTACTTCTGTTTTTCTTTTTACATCAAACGACTGTTCTATTGCTCAAGTTTTAAGTGTTTTGGGAACCAGACCGGAACATAACAACCACTGTAATACTTGTTCCTATGAAAGGATCTTGCTATCTTAGCTAATGAATGAAAAATTCAATGAATTTACTCTTCAGCTCAATCAGCTCCTTTAACTCTATGGAAATGTTAGGCCATGCTCTGGGGCCTTCAATCATCGAGATTAGATCTTTGCAATTGGTGCCAAAAGCCTGACACGTCAATATCTGAAGCATGCACTCCATCACCCATGAAAGGGCCTCCAACTCCGAGTGAAGTAGTGAGATTCTTCGCCACGGGTTTCGTGCCCCCAATAGCTGAGTCACTCCTCTAGAATTTTTCCATGGCCATCCATAACCACTAAAGAGTATGTCATATGTCCTATGATCCATATACCATGCATCCCTCAGAATTTGCTACATGTTCGGGGTTTTGTGATACTTATGGTTCTTCCTGTTTGTGATTTGCTTCAAACCAAGCAAGACACTCTGGCTCAGCATGTTGGACAGTTTCCAATGGGTTTTTGACGGATCTCTTTGACGGATCTCTCACGATGACAGCGCATGACAAGGCGAGACGCCTCCTAATAGCGGACCTACCTTCCAATGGGACCGTGAGATAACAAACGGACTGGTGTAACGGGCGACAGAATGAAGCTTTGTTTCTTAGGTTTTTGGAGACAACGGCTTTGTCATCCGAAGGAGGGTCCTTTACGGGTGAAGCACGGTGGAGACCTACATTCCTGAACCGGTGACGGTTGAGTGGTCGTGTGCCGGTGGTATGGTCTCTGCACTTCTTGAAATTACGATTTATTATGTCTTGTTCCAGTTGTAGTAGTCAAGGTTTGGTTCTCACTGTATGGTTCTTCTTCTCCTCTGTCTCTTTGTTTCTTGGCTTCGAGTGTTCTCTCGCGCCATCGCCGACCTGATTCATTCTGCCTTGAACTGCTCTTTCCGTATGTCGATTCACGGGATTGGTGGTGGCTGTGACCCGGTTTGTTTTGATGCCAGCATCCTCCTTGGTTTTGTTTCTTGGAGTTGTATTCCTTGACTGTGATTGGAGGTTTGTTCTCTTTGGGGGGTTGTTAATTCAGTTTCATTTGCTGGATTAGGGATTGTCTAGCTCTTCCTCTGTGCTTGCCTTGTCCTGAAGAGTCTTGTCTAATGCTGCTGATCTTGGTCGAGTACTTGCATGACTAACTATATATCTTCCTGGGGATGGACATTGGTTTCCTATGCTGGTATTGGATTTCATATTCTTTTTATCCTTCGCGTTTATGTTGTAGCTTGTGGTTAAGTTTCCGGTCTGTAGTTGTTATGTTGCTTTGTAGCCTTTGTAGTTGGATGATATATTTAGTTTCGTTTCTGTTTAATCCGCTATTTGTCATCTGTGTACTTCTGTTTTTCTTTTTACATCAAACGACTGTTCTATTGCTCAAGTTTTAAGTGTTTTGGGAACCAGACCGGAACATAACAACCAGTGTAATACTTGTTCCTATGAAAAGATCTTGCTATCTTAGCTAATGAATGGAAAATTCAATGAATTTACTCTTCAGCTCCATCAGCTCCTTTAACTCTATGGAAATGTTAGGCCATGCTCCGGGGCCTTCAATCATCGAGATTAGATCTTTGCAATTGGTACCAAAAGCCTGACACGTCAATATCTGAAGCATGCACTCCATCACCCATGAAAGGGCCTCCAGCTCCGAGTGAAGTAGTGAGATTCTTCGCCACTGGTTTCGTGCCCCCAATAGCTGAGTTACTCCTCTAGAATTTTTCCATGGCCATCCATAACCACTAAAGAGTATGTCATGTGTCCTATGATCCATATACCATGCATCTCTCAGAATTTGCCACATGTTCGGGGTTTTGTGATACTTATGGTTTTTCATGTTTGTGATTTGCTTCAAACCAAGCAAGACACTCTGGCTCAGCATGTTGGACAGTTTCCAATGGGTTTTTGTCTATTCTTCAAAATATTTTATCATTCCTTGCTTTCCAAATGTACCACATAATCTAAGGGTATGGGTCTTTATTCATCTCAGGGTCTTTAATATCGTTCTTTCGCCAAAAAAAGATGATCTATGTTTGTGTAATGGCTTGCACTGGGGAACATCAATGGTGGGGTTGGGGTAGCTGCATGTGCACATGTCTGTAGAGCCGGGGGACATTCAAAGATGGTGTGGTTTATAGTTTCATCCTCTGCTCCACATCTAGGGCAATGGTTGTCGCATCGCATATGACAATGTGCTAGGTTGGTTGTTACTGCTAAATTTCTAGAGATCGTTTGACAAATAAAGTGTTTTAGTTTTGGTGGAGCTTGTATCTTCTAAGAAAAAGGTTAGAGTTTTGTAATACTCGGCTACCTGGGCGTTCATCGTATCCCTGTTGAGAAGGTTTCTGACTACCCATTATCCTGACATAATAGTGTACATCACATTCTTAGTATAGCTCCAACAATACTTATCCCGATGATATCCTTGACTTATGGCTAAAGATTGAATTAGTAGGATATCCTCCGGACTGACATAGTTTTCAAGCATCTCCAAGTTCCATCTCTTTGGACTCCCTATCATTAGATAACGTACTGGCATCATTGGGTGAACCACTAGTGCTATTGGTCTAGTTGGCCTTGCTGGTATCATTGCTGCCATTATACTCGTCCAACCATATGAGGGCCTATCAGCCTTGTTTAGCCGCAAGGGCATGCTACATCTGAAGTATTTTCTCCTTAGAACTCTAGCTATTAAGGAATCTAGGGATTGCAGTAAGCGCCATAATTGTTTGCTTAGTAGAGCAAGATTGAATTCATGAATCATCTTGAATCATATCCCTCCTTCTTCTCTTGATTTACATAGCTTTTTCCATTTTACCCAATGTATACCTCTTTTAGGCAGGTTTGAGCTCTACCAGAACTGTGCAATGGCAATAGCTAATTTTTCACATGTCTCTAACGGTAGTAGAAGAGTTGACATTGCATAAGTAGGTAGAGCCAATAGGATAGACTTTATGAGTACTTCCTTTCCTTCCTTTGTTAGCCATCAGCATGTCCAACCATTAACCCGATTTTGCAACCGATCCTTCAACAAAGCGAACACCTTCTTTTTCGAGCCACTAATGTCCTCATAGATTCCAAGATAAGTTCCCATCCCCCCCCCCTTTATATGTGATTCCCGTTGAGATTTTGACAGCCTCCTTCACGTTTCTGGGTATCCTCTTACCAAAGAGCAAGGATGATTTTTCAAAATAAATACACTGTCCAGAAGCTTTCCCATATGTCTTAAGAACTTTCATGACTTCATTGCATTCACGGGGCTGCGCCTTACAGAAGAGCATGCTATCATAAGCAAAGAGAAGGTGTGATACCGGAGGGCTAGCGCGTGAGATGCGCATCCCCGTTATCTTACCTTGATTCTCTGTGTGATTGAGAAGGCTAATGAGCTCTTTCGTGCATAAGATAAAGATGAAAGAAGATAAAAGATCTCCTTGAAGCAATCCCCATTCTAGGGTTATATTTACTCTAGGTGGCCATTGAACAGGACATGATATTTCACCTATGTTATGCATCGTATTATCCACTCAATCCATAAGGCTGAGAATCCCATTTTATTCAAAACAGCACCGATAAAATCCATTCTAGCCGATCATAAGCTTTACTCATGTTTGTCTTTATTGTCATCCTCCTATTTCTTCCGCCGGGATCTGTACGAAGAGCATGGAACATCTTCTATGCTATTAGTACATTGTCGGATATTTGTCTTCCAGCAACAAAGGTTGAATGGGTTTCAAATATCCGATCCGGTAGTATTTTCTTTAATCTCTTTCATAAGACTTTGATATTATCTTATAGTTGATATTGCAAAGACTGATGGGTTGAAATTGAGACATTTCATTTGGTTTTTCTTTCTTAGGCATGAGACAGATATTGGCATCATTGAGACCATTAACCATAATTCCGTCGAAGAGAAAATCATTAACCATATGAGTTAAGCCGTTTGTTTATGTCAAAAACTAAAAGTTTGGTATAATATTTTACAGAAAAACAATATTTTCAAATATATCAATTTGAAACTTATGTTCTTTCTACTGCTGGCTTAAGTTTCTAGGAGTTTCAATACTCGCTAGCTCAGTGTATCAACTTGTTCTTCATCAATGAAATATTTTAGAGGAAAAGAATATGTACTGATGCAATGGTTGATGGCGCTTGTTTTTTTTAAAGGCTTTCATATTAATAAGTTGTGCATTGTTACAAAAAAAAAGGTGTGCATTGACCACATTACCATATAAAGAAAAAAACTAATTAATAAGGGTTATTGTATGCATCTTCTTCATCTAGGCCATCACTGTTTTAAGTAAGATGTGGACAATTCCATAGCTGCTCTTTAATGGCTATCTAAAATCATCTCCAACCTACCTCTATATTTAACTCTATAATAGCATTTAGAGGTAAAATCATTTCAACTCTACTCTATTTCTTCCTCTAAAATAGATATTGTTATTTTCACCTCTATATTTAGTGGAAGAAATAGCATTCCTCTATAATAGAGACATACTTTTTTATTCATAAAATAATCTTTTAACTTTTTACTTTAACAATTATAACCAAAATAATTATTTTTAGTGAAAATGTACTGTTTATATAAATATATAATTATACTTTTTATTTACATAATAGTTTCTATAAAAATACTCAGCGAAAATAATATCATAGTTGTATGAATGTTAAACTAAATTGGATTGGTTTTTAACTTTTACAAATAAATTGTACTATTTGTAAAATTAGAAAATAATATATCAAAAATATTCCTTTTTAGGGGAAGAAATAGAGAAATACATTGGAAACAAATTCATCTATATTATATAGTTTTCCTTTTTAGAGGAAAAAATAGGAAAATACACTGGAGATGGTCTAACCGTCTTTAGAGTCTAGACGACAATGTCCAAAATGTTCTAACATGACCCTAGCTTTAGTGTTTTTTTATTTATTTATCAAATCATAGCTTTTGCGTTTTTTATCTACGTTTTATCATTTTATCAAATCATTTGTCCTTTTATTACTTTTCTCCCATTCCTCAAAATCACACATACCTGCATACATACATACATACATACATGTGTTGGCTTGGTGGTCATGAATGAGATTGAGAAATCCTCATGTGTGTTTGCTTGCTTCTGGAAATGGCATATTCTGTTGATATGTCTTTTACAATTTCTTGAAAAGGACGTTTGGATTTTCCACTGTGGCTCAGATCTCTTGATCCCTAACAGAATGGACCCTTTTGTCCAATCTCTTCTTAATTAGATACCCATATTTCCTCCTTTTGAATCAGAAAAGTTTGTTCATACTATATATCTTTCTTTTTTTTGACAAAAACATACTATATATCTTTCGTTTTGTAATCTTAGAAATTTCTGTTTTACATTCATTTAACTTCTTTTTAATGTTTCATCGGAAGTCTTAAATTACTAATTTGTTGATTTCTTAACAGTAGGTAATAATGCTATTACTGAATAAGTTAAATTATCAATTTGTAGGTTAAGTTCATTTTTTTCCTTGAAAATATTATGAATACGTAAATATACATAATATATTTAGAGTATGTACCTCACTTATATAAAAGAAAAAAATTAATAGAGGTGGCATTTTCAAATATACCATCTTGTTCATTTGAAATGTAAAACTTTTTTTGTGTGTAACACATTGAAATGTAAAACTTATTCAGTAAAAACTGATATACAATCAAATGCATTGTTTATAGGGCTTTTTTTGCTAAATGACCAAAAAAAAAGAGAAAATAGATTTTGGGAGAGAGAGTAGAGAGAGAGATAGAAAGAGAAAGTAAGAGAGAGAGGGGAATTTTGGTTAGATTTTTAATTCTGTTTTTTTTTTCTTAGCTACTTGGCCTAATTTCCCTTGTTTATGTTTATACCCTTGTGTATAAAATCAGTATTCTCAAAATTATTAAATATAAACTATTTATCATCAAACTTATCACTGTAGGTCACAATGGATTCATGACGGAGACCAAAATTTTGATTTCCATCAGGAAAAATATTCAAAACCATCAAAATGTTTTAAAATATTCTATATAATTTTAAAATTCTATAAGTTTAGAAATTTTGTTTTATTTTTTTAATTTGTTAGATTAAGGAATCTATATTTTTATTAAAAAATTATAAAATATTTATATTTTTGGTATATTTTGTTACATAAAATTAATTTTTAAAAATTTTAGAAAATTAGAAACCTTTTTTATTTATTTTTGGTTAGTTTTTAAAAATTCTTGATGAACTCCTGACGACCAATTCCTAGATTTTTTTGATAAATTTACGACAGTTTGTTTCTAACAAAAGATATCCGGCGACATGTTTTTTAATGAAAATGGTCATTTCGATGGATTCCCAATAAAAACGCCGCTTGGAAATGAGATGTTTTCTTGTAGTGAATGGTTGTATCAAAATTCAAACGAGACCATTTCTTCTTCTTTTCAAATCTTCAGAACTTTCCATTGTTGGTGGTTTATGGTGTTCATATGAAAGATATCACATTTTTATGTTTAAAAGATGTTAGGAATTTGGTCCGCAAACATATATTTCTGGTATTAGGTTTTATGACTATCCGGCTGAATCTCTTATATATGTGTATACGACAATGTACATAAAGAATCAGTTATGAGTTATGATAGATCTCAAAATTTACTCGCAAATTAAAGTACATAATTACATAAGGATTCAGCCGGTATTAGGTTATACGACAATCCGGCTGGATCCTTTATATATGTGTATACAACAATGTACATAAAGAATCAGTTGAGAGTTATGATAGATCACAAAATTTACTCGCAAATTAAAGTACATAATTACGATAATATAAGAAGTAATGAAAGCCTTTTCTTTGCTGATGATACCCTTTTGTTCTGTAAGACGGAGCCCCGTGAATGTGAAGAAGTAATGAAAATAGTCAGGAAATATGGTAAAACATCAGGCCACTGTATTAACGTTGATAAATCTTTTTTACTCTTTGGTAAAAAGATTAATGCAACTGTCAAACAAAAGATTAAATATGCACTTGGAATTCAGAATGAAGGAGGGATGGGAACATACTTAGGTATCCCATAAGATATTAGTAGATTCAAATGCAAACTCTTTGCCTTTCTCAAAGTTAAGTTAATGCACAGAGTGAATGGATGGATATGTAGATGGCTTTCAAAAGCAGGGAAGGAAGTGTTGATTAAATCCATCTTGCTTGCTCTTCCGACATACGTTATGTCTACTTTCATGCTCCTATTGGAGATATGTGAAAACCTTGCAAGTGCCATTGCACAATTCTGGTGGAGCTCAAATCCCACAAAAAGAAGAATTCGCTGGGCGAAATGGGAAAATGTATGTTTATCACGAGAGGAGGGTGGGATTGGTTTCTGTATGATCCATGAGTTCAACCTGACACTATTTGCAAAACAACTATGGAGGCTAGTTCAATATCATTTTTCGTTGGTTGCCCGAGTCTTGAGGAGAAGATACTATAGACTGAGTTCGCCACTAAGAGTAAATTCTGCAAGCAGTCCATCCTATGTGTGGACTAGCATTTTTGCCGCAAGAAAGCTATTACTACTGGGAATCAGATAGAAGATACATTCTGGATACGAAGTCAAGATGTAGGAGGATCCGTGGATTCCTACGACACCTGCTAGACCAACTACCCCTTTAGCCCCATTTATGCATCCGAACATATGAGTCATCGATCTTATTAATCAGGTATTGAAGGATTGGGACGTTGGTCTACTGGAGAATTATGTGAATCCTGATGATATACCACTCATAAGGAGTTTGGCCATAAGCTCAACTCATCGTCTTGATACATTCTGTTAGAACTACAATAGGAATGACTAGTTCACAATTAAATCTGGATATTGGGTACCTCAGAATTTATTAAAGACTAAGGAAGAAAATGAAGTATTGGAGCCAAGTATCACTAAGCTTCAAGCCTTTACTTGGAAGATAAAAGTGCCTAAAAAGATATGCCATCTTATATGGCAATTGATAACCGATCATGTGGAAGTAACGAGAAACTTAGTAGGGCGTAATATGAGGTGTGATAACTATTGCCCAAGATGCGAAGAACAGAAGAATCTGTAACCCATGCTATATTCGAATGCCCACCAGCTTTACAAGTTTGGTCCTTATCAGCAACTCCAACAAGTCCAGGTATATTTTTGGTACAGAGTGTCTACGCAAATATGGATTACATATTATGGAGGAAGAACATCATTAGCAAACCAGAACTAGACAAGGATCCTTATCCCTGGATAATCTAGTATATTTAGAAAGCTCGGAATGACAAATTTTTCAGGGGGATAGAATGAGTTCCTCTGTAGCTAGTTCGATATGCAAAGAGTGAATGTCAAGTCTGGCTTAATGCAAACGAGATGGTACAACCAGTGCTACAAGGTCACAATATTGAGGAACCCCAAGCCATAAGTTTGGGTAATATTTGCATGATAGATGGGTCTTGGATATCTACTGCTCAGTTTAGTGGATATGGATGGGTCTGGATTAATAGCTTTGGGAACATTCAACTTATGGGGATACGGAATATAACTCGACGCGAATCAGCCTTGCATTCAGAAGTAGAAGCACTGCGATGGGCGATGGAGAATATGCTTCAACATTCGACATGCCAGAGTTTTGGGACAGGCTGCAAGGAGCTGATCGCTATGATTAAGGAACCTCATGCTTGGCCAAGCTTTGCAACAGAATTAGAGAGAATAGAAACTCTGCAGATATGCTTTCCGGACTTCAAGATCACTCATGTTCCACGAGCGCATAACCAGATTTTTGATTTTTTAGCTAAAACTGCTAGATCCTTCCATATGGAGTTATATTTTATTGGTTGTTCTATTCCGGTATAGTTATCCAGACCACCTCAAGTTTGAGTAATAGAATGACCGTTCGTTGTAAAAAAAAAAGTAATCTAAATGTAAAAACATTTATATACTAATTTAAGTGGACCTTCAAATAAAAATTGGACTTTTTCCAATTTCACCATGTGCACTTGCTTAGAGTCGGTACTGATTACATATAAGCAAGCAAGTATATGAACTATGTTGATTAACGAGAAAAGCCATTTTCACATCTCTTTTGTTCTATTTTCATTCTTCACCATGAACTTGGTTTTCTAATAACCCAAAGATTTAAAAAGTCTAAAAAGGGAAAGACAGAAATATTGTCCATCATAATATTAACACACAGCTCCATATTCTTTTTTTTTTCTACGTTCTTGTAGTGTAGATAATTAAGAGTGCATTTTTCTCTCTTTTTTTATAAATATTTCTTATATATGTTTTATCGGTTGATCTGGTTATTTCTGGTAAGAACGTACTTAGTGATACAAAGTGGACTTAGCTTGTAGATATTATCTCTCTGCCTGTCCGAGTTTGAAAAATCTTATGACGAAGTAGGAATTGGACAATTTGTCTGTTACAACACATCATGTAAATCACTTGGGTCAAAATCCAAGCCGAGACTGGACAAGTACCAATAATTTAGTTCTCAGCAAAAATCGAACTCAGAACTGACGTGGATACATGCTAAAATAAATAGTTTTCATGCATAAAAGATAAAGTTCTAGAACTATCTAACCTATCGACTTGATCACCAAAGTGATAGTGGACTCTTCCTGTTTGTGTGGGTAAAATACTCAATCTAGATTTTTATTTAGATTCCATTTCTATTTGCACCTTAACTGAAATATTCTTATATGTAAACTAAGAATTTACTTTGTGTATTATCCTAAATATATAAATTATTATTATTAGTATTTTATATACAGTCTACAACAAAACAAAAGAAGATTTTACGATGGAGATCGTGACTCAGGAACTCACATGTGAAGTGAAGTTGACATAACAATATGAAAAGTTAATATTGTTATTTTATAAAGAAGCATTAACACAAGTAAATTGGGCCCATCAAATAATTAAATAATGGCAAACCAAATCTAAAGCTGTTCTTGATATGATATGCAACCTAATAAATCAAAATTATTGTTAGTCTTGCCCACTACATTTGATGTCTTTCTTATGTGCACATGCATACAAAAATTTCACTTTTATGAATGAGCATGTAGATGAATTCAATGAGCTGCCAAACAATACATTGTAGGTTTGGTAAAACAAAAAACACAGAAACCAAGTTTCCGGCTTCCGCAACTGATTGGGTAACTGAATTTCCTGTGTGCATGGCCCATGGTAAGTCTTTATTTTGTTTTATAGTCTGGACCAATATAATCTTACCGTATTATAATGCAACATCAGTAGTTTATAATATTTTGTTTTCATTAAACCGTTCCTTATAAGAATAATGTGACCAATACAATCATATACGAAGTTTATTCAGGTTATAATACTATATGATAAACTTTCAAAATTAAATATATATATATATATATATATATATATATATATATATGTGAGAATCAATATAAAACAATTCATTTTTTTCTTTTGAACACAAAATATAGAACAATTCATCTATTTAAATATATTGATATATTTTTGTCAAGCTAAATAATAATATATCTGATTTTTAATATTTAATTTTAAGAGTTTCCATTTATAAATTAAAAAATAAATTTATATTAATTTGAATATAAATTAACATTCACTTATTTAAAATTTAAAATTGTTTTTATAACTTAAAATTGTGTTTTCTTTGTACAGATAAACTTAAATATAATTTTATAAATTTAAAACATATTTGTTTTATTAAATCATGTATTTTTATCTGCGATTCAATTTGATAATGTAATTATATTTATATAATATATCAATACACAATAATAAAATTTCTTTTTTAATTTAAATTTAAATTTTAATATAATTCTAATTCATAATTAAATTATAATATTATTGAAGAACTTAAGTACCTCTTTAAAGTAGAAAATAAGATATTTATAAGATTTGTTATGAAAAATTATATATATATATATATATATATATATATATATATATTTAAAACAAAATGAGAAATATATAAAAATATATTATTTGTTTTTTATAATTAATATATTTTCAGTTAATTAAATGGAATTTTATTTGATATTTTTATCTTCAATGAAAATCACAAAAGATCATAAAGGATAAATCGTTAATAACACGTCAGATAAAATTTAGTTTTAATAAATTTAGTTTTTATCTTTATATGATATTTATATTTTAATAAGTTATATTGTTTCAATTTTCATTTATTCTTTTATGTATTTTCTTTTAATTTTTTTTTACTTTTTGAAACACTTTCTTTTTAATCACAAAATCTTGGTTGACGTTTTCATACAATTACGCTTCCGCGTATCTTTTTTGATTCCATGTAATATAGGTATTTAGAGTAAAATGTTTTACTCGAATAAACTCTCTGTTTTTACCAATCAAAGCCTGAAACAAATAGATTTTAATTTTCTTTCATATTCTCTCTATTTAAATGATAAAATGCAAGTTGCAAGAGAGGTGTGTGTTTGCCCCACTCCTCGCATAATAAAACAATCTTCAAACGTTTCACAATTCACATCTCTCTTTTCGAATTTCCGGATACATACACACAAACGTTATGTAACTGCAAAAATACATCAAAACGAGATTCCACTATTAGCTATGTACTAGTCAAAGAGCGTCATGGTGATGGTGTGACCCCAAAGTTAGTCTTCACATGTTTCTTAAGTTTCAAGCATTGAATTATGTTTTGATATTTTATCCAAACAAAAAAAGAATTGATTTCTTTCCTTTTACATTTTTATATTTTCTTGAAGATTTATTACCTTCTTAGTAAAATTAAGATTTATTTTCTCTTTTGTGTCATTGTTTTCCTTTGTGCTTGTTTGTATAGATGATGAAAGTGAGGAAATGGGAGAAGAAGAATTGAAGAACACAAGATGTGTCTTCTTCTTCTAAGGCATTAAGAACATCAACAAGGAGAGAAACCATTATAGATTTATATATATAGAGAGAGAGATAGAGAAGAAAGAGAGTTATAAAATTATTTTTCCTTTTTTTTTGCAATAATCCATTGAGCGAATAATGCCAGTCCCCCTTGCACCATATCCAACACCTCCGGCGACGCCACTGGCTCCAGCATATACTCCTCCGTCGCCTGCAAATGGTATAGACTCTTTTCAAATAACAAAACTTTAAACCCAGATGGATCCTCTGTTTTCAGAACCTAAACAATCCAGAGTTCGAATCATGACATATGTTTTAGCTTTTTAGAAAATAATTAAAAAGCCATTCTAAGATTGTTTCAAATTCTTTTCTTTTAACCGATCAAATATTTTATAGACTTCTCTTTGTTTATAACCTCATGTGTTCTTCGTTACATTTATCGCAAATACTTGATCTGTATGGATTCAAATTCCCAGAAACCATTTGTTTAGTCCACATGAGTTCATCGTTGATCCATAATTCTTTTTTTTTGCAAAAATAAGTAGATAATAATAATGGTTTAGAGATTTATAGGTAGTACAGGTGGACAGAGCCAGTTAGTGTGTTCAGGTTGCAGAAACCTTCTGATGTATCCGGTCGGAGCAACCTCTGTCTGTTGTGCCGTCTGTAACGCCGTCACGGCCGTTCCTCCGCCGGGTAATTATCAGTCAACTTATTTGATGAAAAGTCGATTAACGAGATTTTGAGTTTATATATATATATATATATTTTTTTTAATAATAATAATTGGCAATGCAGGAACGGAGATGGCTCAGTTAGTGTGTGGAGGATGCCATACACTTTTAATGTACATTCGTGGAGCTACAAGTGTTCAATGTTCTTGCTGTCACACCGTTAATCTTGCCCTGGAAGGTTTGCATTTGATATATAAACATTTTCACACATGCATATTGATGTTTATGTTAATCCGATCTCGAATTAATTTTAGTTTGGAGTTTTGGTTAAGAAATATGAGAAACCAAAACCAATATCAAATGTATCCTTTGTTTTTTTTCCATTACCATCCATTATACAGATTTAACCCGAGTGGTAACATAGTGAAGCAAACCATGGGTTACAAGTTCTTGTCCTTTTGTGAGTCTTATTTGGTTTAGGGCCTTAGATTTAAGATAATACAACCAATTTCAAGTGTTGATTTCTTTTCAGTTATCTGTAGTCTAGTTTGGTTTTCGGATATATAATACTAAAATCAGTAACGCCGAATTAAGAATCGATAAGACAGCTCTCTGTGTTCTTTTTTAGTTTCAAGTTATGTTAGGTCAATTGGTTTATAAACAACAATATGACTAACTCTCGTGTCTCTTGCATGTTGAATATTAGCGAATCAGGTAGCGCATGTGAACTGCGGAAGCTGCAAGATGCTACTAATGTATCAATATGGAGCAAGATCTGTGAAATGTGCCGTTTGTAGCTTTATCACATCTGTTGGGGTAAATATTAGTTATCTTCATAAAAAGGGAAAACATGGATTTTAAATCCTTTGCAAATGACTAACAAAATGACTTGCATGTGTTTACATTAGGATGCTTCTTATATAATGTTTTGTTTTTGGTGGCTATGGTTTTGATAATGCTTTGTAGGGTTCGACGAGCACGACTGATCAGAAGCTAAACAATTAAA
The DNA here is from genome assembly GCF_000309985.2 of Brassica rapa. Classification (NCBI taxonomy): domain Eukaryota; kingdom Viridiplantae; phylum Streptophyta; class Magnoliopsida; order Brassicales; family Brassicaceae; genus Brassica; species Brassica rapa. The sequence continues at coordinate 16,955,830 of NC_024799.2, read as the reverse complement.
AGTTGGTATGGATCGTTTATATATTGAATTGTGAGCAATATAGAGGAAGAACCAAATCCTTTTCCCCCTCCCCGAAGTAACTTGAAATATGTATAATTCGTCGAAATTTCTGACTTTGGTCTCTTTGTCCGTTTGTATAGAGTTGTCTCTCTTCAAGGTTTCTGTTTAAATTACTGCTTCTTCTTCTTTTGAGAAGAAATTGATTCACCAGTTTGTAAAAGCTAAACTTTTATGGATGATATTTCGATTGGGTTAATGCATTAACGCATAACACAAAGTAAATCCCATTTTTAAAGAAAAATATTTTTTTTTCACGCGCAAAAGTTATCTTTCCCACTAATATTCACGAAAAAGTTTTACATGTAAGCAAATTCAAAACTTTTTATTTGACTACTTACTATATTATCCAGGACCAGTCTAGCACAGGGAAACAAAACATTCGTCTTTGTTAACATATATAAACCATTTTATTTTCAAGTAATAGATATATATAAGTACGGATTATTTCAATAAGTAAATCCATATATTGTTAAAAATGAGTTAACAACTTTTTTTTTTTTTGATGTCAAACGGTCATTCTATTACTCAAACTTGAGGTGGTCTAGGTAACCAGACCGGAATAGAACAACCAATAAAAAATAACTTCCTACGAAAAGTTCTTGCAGTCTTAGCTAAAAAATCTAAAGATTGGTTGCACGCTCGTGGCACATGGATGATCTCGAATTCCGGGAAACAAATCTGCAGCGTCTCTATCTTCTCCAGTTCTGTCGCGAAGCTTGACCACTCCTGAAGTTCCTTTATCATTGCGATTAGTTCTTTGCAGTCTGTTCCAAATCTCTGGCACGGTGAGTGTTGAAGCATATTCTCCATCGCCCATCGCAGTGCTTCTACCTCCGAGTGCAGTGCTGATTCACAACGAGTGAAATTTCGTGTTCCCATAAGTTGCACGTTTTCCGTGCTGTCAGTCCAAACCCATCCACATCCACTAAGTCTGTCAGAAGCTGTCCACGATCCATCTAGCATGCAAATACTACCCAAACTTATGGCTTGGTTCACCTCATTATTGTTGGCCTGTCCTACTGGTGCAATCATCTCATTTGCATTAAACCATGCTTGGCATTCACTCTCAGTTAACAACGTTTAAATTGCAGTATTAAGCTTACTTTTATATGTTTGTGTATCAAACAGAAATTGTGTACTATGTTGTGTTTTTAGTAAATGTTATTAGCCTTATTTTTTAATTTAAAGAAAAAACAAATCGCTTATAAATTCAGTGACACTTTCTCACAAGCTGTTTTTAAAGATGAAATGTACCTCCAGACTTTTATAATGTATATATAAACTCAAAATTAATAAATTACTCTAGGTTTAGTGGTCTGAAATCTTTGAAATCTTAGGGCATTTCCAACCATTAACATTATTTTAGTGTCAAAACCACATTATTTTAGTATAATTTCATCACTAAAATCAAGGTCTTCTCCAACCATAACACTAAAATTAACACTAACACTATTTTATAATATTATATGTATTAAATTTTTTATTTATCATTTATTTAATTGTATGTTTTAGTAATAAAATAAATGAATAGTGATTTAGTGTGGTGAATAGTGTCACACCAAATTTGGTGTCAAATTTTAGTATTGCACTAAAATGATGTGATTTTGGCAGTTCCATTAGAAATGATTTGGTGTAAAAATCACACTAAAATAGTGTTTTGCAGTTGGATTGGAGATGGTCTAAAAAGTAAAACTACAAAACAGTAGTACCACGGATATGTGATCAATAAACAAAATCCAAAATGTTTTGTCTCTCGATTAGGACCAGAGTCTGAATAATTCCACTAATCTAGTCTCAAGATAATTGGGGTGGAGTTCACGGGTTCGCCTATGAATCCTCTTTGGTTGGTTTAAGTGCTTGTCGAAAGTCTTTTCACTTCTTGTATCACGGCAAGATTAATGACAATAATTTATATATAAACATCTTCTTGGAGAATTCAAATCCTTTTCTCTTATAGGATAAGATTAGTTTCTTTTTCTTGCCTGTCGATAAGAATTAAGAAGATCCACGCAACTTTGAGATAGATAAGATCCCTTGAACTTTTTTTTACTTCTTTATAACTTAATGCTCTCTTTGATTTATCAATTATGGTGTATTACCAAACATTAATTCCTATTACCAGTGGTTTAGACGAGGGTGAAGACTCAATAATTTCGGCAGCCAAATCTAATCCATATACGTCTCCTTTCACATCACTTACCATATCAAGTAGTATTTGACACTAACTTTATCATATACAACTTTGGTCCACATTTAGCGTAAAAACGTTGTCAATAATATGGCGCACCAAAAGGTCCAAAACACTAACTCTATAACAACTCAGCACTATATACCGATATATGAAACAATAGTATTATGGCTGTTAAGAACTTACACACTAGATGTTTCGATATATATATATATATATATATATATATATATATATATATATATATATATATATATATATATATATTATAACCTATAAGATAGAAGTTAAAACCCATATCTATATCAACAGAAGATGGTAGACTGGTCTGTATGCTAAATTAAACATCTGTCACAAATCCCGAAAATTTTTGAAAAAAACTAGACATGTATATGTTCCTAGAAAATGTTTTTTTAAATCACCAAATATGTAAAAAGAAAATTTTAGTTGAAATCTTAATAAATTGCTATGGCCGCCTACATCTCAGGGCTGGCCTTGGTGGTGAAAATACTTAATAACTTTGATACATTTCATTTCAATATAAAGTGAACTCACTAAAAATAGAAATAATAACATTTACAATTTTTTTTTTTTTTAAAATTAAACTGCAGCAAAAGTTACTTCTTTAATTTTGAAGTTATCAGATTTTATTTTATAGATTATATCATAAATATATATATTGCTTTATAACAGCTTTTCATGGGTTGAAAAGCTTAAATGTTCAAATATATTTTAGAAAAGCACTCAAAACTTATAATTCAATACTAATCTTCTTTTATTTAGAACAAATGATCCTATTCTTATCTTATAAACTACATTGAAATTCTAAAACACCCATTTTAAACAGCAAAAATGTAAAAGGCGGCGTACATTTAACCTTAGATTTTGCTTTCTGTGAAATAGTATTATTTGAAAATTACACACAACACGGAAGTAGAAAACAGAAACAAACGTAAAAGACATTCGGACCACAAATTACTATGGACGAGATAAAATGCATCACACTCAAAAAGTACATGGAACATCGAGTAGTCCATTGAAAATCTGACAGCTTTTCAGCAACTGCCAAACCAAATCAGGCCAGAATTTTCGGGTTTTTTGCACACAGAAATTGAGACAGTAACATTTCATTATGGAAAGGTTTGGTGTGTGTTTTTCAGTCGGTTTTCAACTTACTGTCGTTATGTCAAAATAGGTCCATTCTACGAAAATATCAATTAGGTATATTCTTATGCAAGGTTCTAGACTTCTAGTAAATAAATCATTAAAGTTTGGTAGATAACAAAGGAACAAAAGCATGATATACCAAAAGCATATCATATGCCCACACGCATTATTATCTCATATCGCCTCTTATGGTCAAGAGTGCATTACCTTTCCCTCTCACATGGACCACACATGTAATTATGTATTCCTCTACATCCAAGACTATTGTTTGTAACCATTTCTTAGGATAGGGCCAAAGGTTGTAGTCACTAGAGGCTAAAGATGTACGTGCAAACGCAAACTATGTTTGAACTTGGAGTTTTGGTTGAAAGGTTCATAGATTTTCCATTAAATGTTGAATTTATCGGATTATGTCTCACTACTGACTTCTAAGACCAAGAGTTCGCAACTTCGCACTTTATTTTTACTCGTCTGCCACGGCGAGTTCAAGGGGGTAATCGTCTCTTACCTGCCATGTAATTAACATCGGTAAAACTGATAACGGCCCAGTGACATAAAGGACAAATAGTTCTAAATCATTTGAATTTTTTTTTACGCCAAGAGATACTTTTTTCACATTCCAATTACACATCGGTAAAGTTTATGCGATTGTCAATAGGATCTGGTCCTTCCCAGATAGACCCGTGAAGATTGACGCTCAGTTCATTAGCCCTAAAACTGTCCTGTTCCGTATTGATAACCCCCAGCTCAAAGCAAGGGTCCTAAAAAGGATGTTCTGGCACATCGCCGATATTCCTATTGTTGTTCGTGAGTGGAGCCCTAAAACAGCCTCTGCCCATCCTGATCTTACAGCTGTCCCACTATGGATTGACTTGAGAGGCGTTCCCGATCATCTCTTCTCAAATAATGGGCTTACCTTCTTCGGAGACACTATCGGGACAACAGTAAAGTTACACCCAAATACGGAATGTTGCGTTCGGCTTGATGTTGCTCTCTTATTGGTTGTGATGAACCTTGAGGAGCCTCTACCGGAAAGTATCCAAGTACGAGGATCTGGAGAGATTCTCACTATCAGTTATCCATGGCTGCCTCCACGTTGCTTGGGATGCCAAAAGTGGGGACATACAGATGCCAACTGCTCCAAAAATAAGAAAATTAAGGACTTGGGAGGTGCTGGGAGAAACATCATATCCGGGGAAACTAGTGATGAGTCTGCTGATCGTGCGGTCACTCTGGTGGGTGATAATGATAATTCAAAGCCTATCGACATAGAAGATCCTGTGTTGGAGGCGGCGAAGTTGAATATTACTGAACCAAATGCTCGCGAGTCTTCCACAAAGGAAACAAATATTGAGCAGACTGGTGGGATGGAAGTAGAACATGAGTGCGCAGAGCATGACACTCCATCTCTTCAGGTTGCACCCAAGCAGGTCGTGGAACATGAGGACAATGAAACTTGGCTGACAATTCCCCAGAACAAGTCACCATTGGCTCGTAAAACTAATGGGAAAGCGACTCAGAGGCCTGAAGTTGAACCTCCTACGGGATCACCTTCCAGATATCATCTACTTAGTAATGAGTTGGAAGAGGGAGAGGTTGATGTTGAAGAAGATAGCTCTGATGAGGAGAGCTCGGTTGAATCTCAGACTGCTCTCGAAAAGAAAAAACAAATGGAAAGGCAGAAGTCAGGAAAGAAGAAGAAATCTCAAAAAGTTAACCCCAATATAAATGTTGGGTTGAGGAAAGATCAGAATAAAGGTGCAAAGAATAAACAAGCAAATCAAGCCTCCTCACGGAGGCACTGATGTAATGATATCAATTTTTGCGTGGAACACCCGGGGCTTCAATAAAATGCGCAAACATAAGGCTCTTCACTCTTGGATTCAGTCTGCTAGACCTTCTTTTGGCTGTCTGGTTGAAACCCGTGTTCAAGAAGTTAACAGTATTTCTATTTTAAATTCTGCTCTTCCAAACTGGAACTTTCTCAACAATTATGATCATCATCGTCTCGGAAAAATATGGGTTTGCTGGGATGACAATGTATCTGTATCACTTGTGTACAAAAGTGCTCAATGTATTACTATCTGGGTTACTTCAAAAACAGGGGAGCAGTTCCTTTGTTCTTGTGTCTATGCTTCCAACTTCACCGCGGAGAGACAGCGCCTCTGGAGTGAGTTGGCGCAAATCAAACACCATTATGCCGTAACTGGGGTTCCATGGATGGTAATGGGGGACTTCAACGAGACTTTGGCTAGCTCGGAACACTCTTTAGGCTCCTTTTCAATCGCGACTCAACGAGGCATGCAGGCTTTTCAATCGGCTGTCACAGCCTGCAACCTCACGGATCTTGCGTCTACTGGCCCTACTTTTACATGGACAAATAAACAGGCCGATAATTCTATTGCCAAGAAGCTGGATCGTGTACTTGTCAATGAAGACTGGCTGGATAATTTCCCTCAGTCATACGTTAGTTTAGAACCGTCTGGGGTCTCAGACCATACACGATGTTGGATCCGTCTAGAAACTCCACCACCAGGAAATAAAAAGCCTTTCAAGTTCTTTAACTTCCTTGCAGACCATCCAGATTTTGCAGACACAATTTCTACGGTTTGGGATTCAACTGAGCCTCTTTTCCACTCCACTTCGGCTCTGTACAGGTTCCATCGAAAGCTGAAGCTTTTGAAACCGATTCTGCGTCGGCTTAACAGGAATAAGTTTGGTGACATACCTAGACGCACACGTGAGGCCTTTGAAGTGTCGTGCGATAAACAAAAGGCTGCGCTACAGCAACCGTCTGCTGGTGCATTTGAGGAAGTTGCTGAGGCCACGACTAACTGGAACTACTGGGCAGAGATTGAGGAAAATTTCTTGCGCCAAAAATCTCGTATCACTTGGTTAAAAAATGGAGACCAGAATACTCTATTCTTCTTCAAAATTGTCCAGTGCAGATCCTCATTCAATCTGATCAGGCAACTCATCTTGCCTTCAGGGGAGACGATAACAGACCCTCAACTGATCAAAATAACTGCAGTAACTCACTTTGAGAACTTCTTGAAGCAGAGCCATGCTCATACCAACGACGGAACAGACCCTATCCTGTCGGAGCTTCTAGACTACCGGTGCCCTTTTCATACCGCTGAGCTGCTTATTCATCCTATCTCAGAGGCCGAGATCAAGAATGTGTTGTTCTCAATGCCGGCTAACAAAGCACCTGTTCCAGACGGCTTCCCTGCTGAGTTCTACCGTGCATCTTGGCCTATCATCAAGCAAGACTTTGTCGTGGCCGTTCAGTCTTTCTTCATGTATGGTCTTCTGCCCAGAGGAGTGAATGCGACTATTCTCACGCTTATTCCGAAACATGATGATGCAAAAGAGATCAAAGACTATCGTCCCATTAGTTGCTGCAACATCTTATATAAAGTGATCTCGAAAGTCCTCGCCAACAGACTAAAAATTCTTCTGCTGGAATTGATTGAGCCAAACCAATGTGCGTTTGTGAAGGGAATATTGCTTCTTGAGAACGTTTTATTAGCTACGGAGCTGGCGAAAGATTATCACAAGCCATCAATCAAGGCCCGAAGTGTGCTCAAGCTAGACATCTCAAAAGCGTTTGACTCCGTTCGTTGGTCTTTCATCACTGATTCCCTGAGAGCTATGGCCATTCCTGATATGTTTATCCAGTGGATCCACACCTGCCTCTCCACAGCCGCGTTCTCAGTCTCAGTAAATGGTGAATTAGAGGGTTTTTTTGGGAGTGAACGTGGATTGCGACAAGGCTGCGCTCTCTCTCCATATCTCTTCGTTATAGCTATCAATGTGCTGTCAAGACTGCTCAACAAAGCCGCCCAATCAGGAAGCATTGGGTTTCATCCTTCTTGTAGTGAGGTTAACTTGACACACTTAAGTTTTGCAGATGACCTCATGATCTTCACTGATGGTGAAGCTTCATCATTACAAGGCATCTTCGGTGTTCTATCTCAGTTTGCAGGGATCTCTGGTTTGATAATTAACCCGGAGAAATCATCTATCTTCATGGCAGGCCGCATCAGTGAAGTCTTCAAAGATGAGGTACTGCGTCTAGGCATTCCTACTGAGTCGCTTCCTGTAAAATATCTGGGGCTTCCCCTCACCACCAAGTCAATGACAAGATCGGATTACGAACCTCTGATAGACCAAATCCGTACGCGTCTACTTTCTTGGGCCAACCGCACTCTCTCCTACGCAGGTCGTCTGCAACTCGTAAAAACAGTGATTGGCAGCATCACGAACTTCTGGTGCTCAGTTTTTCGGCTTCCCCAGTGCTGTCTTGATACAATAGAAGGAATGTGTGGTGCGTTTCTTTGGTCGGGTTCGCCGAATACGCATACCAAAGCAAAAGTTGCATGGGAGGAGGTATGTAAGCCTAAGGAAGAGGGAGGGCTTGGCATTCGTAGACTAAAGGACACGTCCCGCGTTTTCGCCCTAAGCTTGATTTGGAGGCTACTTACGAATTCAGGGTCGCTATGGGTAGCTTGGACGAAAGCTTACTTGTTGCGATCCCATAGTTTCTGGGATGTTAGTGATAAGTATGCAGGCTCTTGGATTTGGCGAAAGCTTCTGAAGATCCGAGACCAAGCAGCCACTTTCCTGCGGTCTGAGGTTGGAAATGGGAAAACAACACTGTTCTGGTTTGATAATTGGTTGAGCATGGGACGATTGATCAACATTGCGGGTGATTCAGGTACAAGGGTCCTCGGCATACCTCGCTACGCAGTGGTCTCAGATGCAGCGACTGCTGGACAGTGGAGCATACGTCGATGTCGTGGCTATCACCTACGGGCGATGATAGACTGCATTAACTCTGCTCCGGCTCCGGTGGAAACTGCGGCTGCAGACCACTACCTCTGGCGCCATGGTGAGGATGAGTACAAGGGAAGTTTCTCCAGCAAGGAAACATGGGAACAGATTAGGGTACAATACCCATCAGTGAGTTGGAGCAAAGTCGTATGGTTTCCGCAAGATATACCTCGTTACTCTTTTATAACATGGATGGCATTCAAGGATCGTCTATCTACTGGAGCTAGGAGCAGAGCATGGGGTTGCTTTCAGCCGTGCCTACTGTGTGGAGAACCGGACGAAACACAGGACCATTTATTCTTCGCTTGTCCCTACTCGTTCACCGTCTGGCTTGATCTTGTGGGGTTTCTTCTAGGAGATAGGGTGAACCCTGACTGGTCTATAACCACTACGTCTCTCCTCTCCACTCGTCGCAAAGAGACTGATACTTGTCTCTTGAAGCTTGCTCTCCAAACTTCTATCTATAGCATATGGCGGGAACGAAACAGTAGACGGCACCAAGGCAATCCCCACAGTGCTGCTTACATGGTTCGTGTAATAGACAAGACCATCAAGAATAGAATCTCCTCCCTTCGGCACCGGAAGCCCTCCTTCTACACTGAGATGATGCAACGATGGCTCCAAAGGCCTACCTAGCATGGGGAAAGTCCCCTTTTTTATATTGATTGTGTTCATTTATGAAAGCATAAACTTCAGTAGCCTGTATTTTTTCTTTTGTTGATAATCAATTTAAAATTGCAGCAAAAAAAAAAAAAAAAAAAAAAACTACAAGACACTTAGCCCTTGAAACACATTTTGTTTTTTGTTAGAAAAGACTCTTATGACCATAAACTAAAGAGAATGTAACTGAACCTGATTCATTATCCCACAATTTCTTCTGACACACATAATCTCTCTCCTATTCTTATTTCATTTTATTATTTTTCTTATTCCACTTTATATTTTCATTTAGTTTTTAAATATATTAAACAAAAATAATTGTCATAATAAACTCTATATAAAATTCTTAATCTATGCAATTTTTTGCAGATTGCACATTACATGAGATCTAGGTTTCAATTTCCGAAGAAAGCGATTTATTAAACAATTATGTAGACCACAGAAGAAAGGCTTACAAGGGATCTTCAACATGATGCAAGTAAATCTGGCCAGGCGTGGATCTTTATAGGACGGCTCAGGTGATACAGTTAGGCGTTGATCCTCATAAGGCATATAGTATTGCCGGTTGTCGAATCGTCTATGTAATCTTTCTCATAATTATAATATCATAATAAATCAGCGTTAAAAACTATATATAAAATTTTCTATCTTTTGAGATCTATTTTCATATATATATATATATATATATATATATATATATATTAATGTGTAAACAACATTAAGTGTGGACGTGAACACCAAAGCGTGGATAATAGAATTACAAACTAGTTGTAGACATGAACATCTTAACACAAAAGTCTTTGGTTGATACTTTTAGAAGTTGTTCTTCGCTATAGTCTCTGGGAAGGAGAAACCCACATAACCATGTTTCCACCGTTATTCCCACCGTCACCGGCACCAAAATGCCACCACCACGATCGAGTTTTGGTTCTAACTCACTAAATGTCTCATCTTTTGAACTGATGTACACCGTATGCTGGAGACTTCCTGATGTGATCATGGACCAACTAGCTAATGGAGATGATGAGGATCTGGATAAGCCGACTGATGGAGATGTTCTAGCCTTGCCAAAAGGACCTATGACTCGATCAAGATCAAGGAAGCTCACGCAAGCTATTGGAGGATTGGTTAAGATGTCATGGAAGCAAGAGGAATGTCTTGGTAGAAGCTTGATCAACCAAGACACACTTATCACCATTCAAGCTACTTCACCATCAAGCTGATCATCAACTAAGCAAGCAATCTATGCGTGCTCTTTTTCCCTATCTTTGGTTTTGTCCCAATGGGTTTTCCAAAGATAGGTTTTTAACGAGGCCATAGATTTGCTTCTCAAATCTCTTAGTTGATGATCTCGATCCAACCTTATCCCGGATCAACCTTATGTTATAATAAGTCTTTCATTTCATGTTTTATTTTCAAACTTGTCATTTGTTTCTATTTCCAAGAGAGCCGTGTGCCTTTACTCTCTTGTTAGTTTTCGAGAAGCTTGGAGCCTGTTCCAACTTCTTCTATATAAGTGTACTTTGAAACCCTTCTTATGAATCAATCATCTTTTATCAAAAACCTTTTCTTTGTTCTCTCTACTGCTTGTTCGCGAGTTGTTGAGTGTTCTTGTTGGTGTGTAGTATCCAGCAACCCAAGAGTGTCTATCTCGGTGTGTCATATCCGATCTAGTCACTTAGGAGTATCAAGGAGCCTTTCCGCAGCCTCTTGTGTCACCAATCGATCCACAACCTTGTAGAACTTGAGTCTTTGATTCGTTCTAGCAAGGATCTATCCCATACTATCCAGAGAAGCAATCTAGGGACGTATTATATGGTATCAGAGCATCTCTGGTTAGGGAAGTACTCGTTTCTCTTTTGTTTCGATTTAACCTGTTCATCTTCTTGATCAGTTTTTAGATCGATCCGTTTTGTTTCAACTGATCCGTTCTTTGTTTCGCAATATCCATTGATTGATCTGTGATCCGTGGTCGTTTGAGTGTGTGATCTAATCATTTTGTGTCGATCTAATTGTTAAGAGTTTGAAATTGATAGATCTAGGTTTCGCGATTTTAGATCCGATTGTTATCGATTCATATTCTAGATTTGATCTTTTGTTTGAATCTAATTGATCGTGTGATCTGTTTTAAATCACCTATAACATCTAGATCTACTTGTGTGTCGTCGAAAACTGATCAACGAACCTACCCTGAACTCGTTTCTATTGTGATTTACTTGTTGTCGATTTGAATTCTCGTTGCTTGATAATCAAGTTTTCTTTACCGCCAGTTTATTTTCAGTTTAAAAATCTCTTGATCATCTACTGATTACGATCAGTTTATTGGAATTATTTACTGGTTGAGTGTTGTTATTGATTCTAGGTACCAATGGGGAAAGAATCAGAAGAAGAAGTCGAGCTAGTAAGGAAGAACAAGATGCTGAGAGATCAAATGACCGAGCAAATGAATCAGACCATGATCTCTACTATGGCTGATATGCTCAAAGCTAGCATGAAGGAATTACGTGAGGAGATGAGACAAGAGTTGAGGCAAGCTACTGGCCAGGGACATAGCAATGAGTCTAGAAGAAACCGGCCTACCCCAGTACGGCAAGAGCATGCGGGTTCACAAGAGACCGACAACTACTACTCGCGCAATAGAACTGAGCACAACCCAACTGAGCGCAGTAGTTCTTCTTCTGAACTGAGCAGAGGAAGATCAAGGCGTGAACATGATGGAAGGGGGTCACGCAAAGACAAGCTTTCAGGACTTAAGCTTAAGATTCCACCCTTCCATGGCAAGGTGGATCCAGATGCCTACATGGAATGGGAAAAGAAGATCGAACTTGTCTTCAATTGCCAACACTACTCCAATGCCCAAAGGATCAAGATTGCAGCAACTGAATTTTATGATTATGCGTTGAGTTGGTGGGATCAACTTGTAACTACTAGACGGCTTAACCAAGAGAATCCGGTTGATTCATGGCACGAGATGAAGTCACTCATGCGCAAACGGTTTGTTCCAAGCCATTATCACCGCGACCTACATCAAAAGCTACGGAGACTTACCCAAGGAACACGAACTGTTGAAGAATACTATCAAGACATGGAGTTGCTGATGTTAAGAGCTAGTATCTTGGAGGATAGAGAAGCTACTATGGCAAGGTTTCTTGGAGGGCTTAACCGTGAAATACAAGACAATGTGGAGATGCAACACTATGTGGAAATAGAAGAGATGTTGCACAAAGCTATTCTAGTGGAGCAGCAGCTCAAGAGGAAGGGTAACTCACGCAGCTATGGATCGTCTAAGTTCCACCACTCTAAAGAAGAGAAAACATCCTATCTGAAGGATAGCAAGCCTCAGCAGAAAGAAGAGACTAAGCCGAGCAGCATATACAGCAAAGACAAAGGCAAAGCTGAAATTACTAGTTCAAGAACTAGAGATGTTAAGTGCTTCAAATGTCAAGGGCGTGGGCATTATGCTAATGAGTGCACCAACAAAAAGGTTATGATTCTTCTTGAGAATGGAGAGTATGAATCAGAAGAAGAGAAGTTTGGTTCTGATCATGAGAAGTCTGAAGAAGAAAGTGAGGTAGAACCCGTGAAAGGAAGATTGTTGGTGACAAGAAGGCTCTTGAACGTGCAAGCCAAGAATGGAGAGTTTGAGCAGCGAGAGAATCTATTCTACACAAGGTGTATGGTTCAGGGAAAGGTGTGCAGTCTCATTATTGATGGAGGAAGTTGTGTCAATGTAGCCAGTGAGACTATGGTGAAGAAATTGGGTTTGAAAATTCAGAAACACCCAAGACCCTACAGATTGCAGTGGCTCAATGAGGAGGGCGAGATGAAAGTTTCTACTCAAGTACTGGTTCCTATAGCCATTGGTAGATATGAAGATGAAGTCTTGTGTGATGTGTTGCCAATAGAAGCCAGTCATATACTCCTTGGAAGACCCTGGCAGTATGATAGACGTGTGAATCATGATGGCTTCACCAACAAACACTCTTTTGAATTCAACGGAAAGAAGACTGTGCTGGTGCCTTTGTCTCCTAAAGAGGTTCATGAAGATCAAATCCAGCTTCAGAAAAAGAAAGCGAAAGAGATTGATCTCAAACCTGATCATGACAAGCATCACAGCCTCTATGCCAAACAGGGAGATATCAAAAGAATTCTCTACTCTCAAAATTCTATTATCTTGCTTATGTTTAAAGGAACTCTTCTAACAGTTACTGATCACACACAGGATCATCCGAGTGAACTAGTTTCTCTTTTACAGAAGTATGCAGATGTGTTTCCAGAAGATAGCCCCATTGGATTGCCTCCAGTGCGTGGGATTGAGCACCAAATAGACTTTGTACCTGGTTCTACACTGCCCAACCGTCCAGCATACAGGACCAATCCAGTTGAAACCAAAGAACTGCAAAAACAAGTAGAGGAGCTGATGGAGAAGGGTCATATCCGAGAGAGTTTGAGTCCTTGTGCAGTTCCAGTGCTTCTTGTGCCAAAGAAAGATGGGAGCTGGCGCATGTGTGTTGATTGTAGAGCAATCAACAACATAACAGTGAAGTATCGCCACCCTATTCCTAGATTAGATGATATGCTTGATGAATTACATGGGTCTTGCATCTTTTCTAAGATAGATTTGAAAAGTGGATATCATCAGATTAGGATGAAAGAAAGAGATGAGTGGAAAACTGCGTTTAAAACTAAACATGGCTTGTATGAATGGTTAGTTATGCCATTTGGATTAACCAATGCGCCTATTACATTCATGAGATTGATGAATCATATTCTTAGGTCTTTCATAGGCATCTTTGTTGTTGTGTACTTTGATGATATCTTAGTTTACAGCAAATGCTTAGAAGATCATATAGAACATCTTAGGGCTGTTTTGGATGTTTTGAGAAAGGAAAAACTATATGCCAATCTGAAGAAGTGCACTTTTTGCACAGATAACTTGGTCTTTCTAGGTTTTGTTGTAAGTGCAGATGGTGTAAAGGTGGATCAGAAAAAAATCAAAGCAATACAAGAGTGGCCGAGTCCAACTACAGTGGGAGAAGTAAGGAGTTTTCATGGACTGGCAGGTTTCTATAGGCGCTTTGTGAAGGATTTCAGCACTATAGCAGCTCCCCTAACTGAGATAATCAAGAAGGATGTAGGATTCAAGTGGGGAGAAGCTCAAGAAGCCGCATTCCAACTCCTTAAAGAGAAGCTTACTCAATCTCCTCTTCTCATACTTCCTGATTTTTCTAAAACATTTGAAATAGAATGTGATGCCTCAGGAATTGGAATTGGTGCTGTGTTGATGCAGGATAAAAGACCTATTGCTTACTTCAGTGAGAAACTCAGTGGAGCTACTCTCAACTATGCCACTTATGACAAAGAACTCTACGCCTTGGTGAGAGCTCTACAGACTTGGCAGCATTATCTCTGGCCAAAGGAGTTTGTCATTCACACCGACCATGAATCTCTCAAGTATCTCAAAGGACAAAGTAAGCTCAGCAAGAGACATGCTAGATGGGTAGAATTCATTGAAACCTTCCCGTATGTGATCAAATACAAACAAGGTAAGGAGAATATAGTTGCTGATGCACTATCCCGAAGGTATGTCCTCTTAACTACTCTTGATGCTAAGTTGCTAGGCTTTGAGCAGATTAAAGAAATGTATGAATCTGATCCTGACTTTCAAGAAGCTTATAAATCATGTGCTAAGTATGCTTATGGACATTACTTTAGGCATGATGGATTCTTATTCTATGACAATCGTTTATGTGTGCCTAATTGCTCTTTGAGAGATCTATTTGTCATGGAATCCCATGGAGGAAGCTTGATGGGTCATTTTGGTATAGCAAAAACCCTTAAAGTTTTGCAGGATCACTTCTATTAGCCGCATATGAAAAGAGATGTGGAGAGAATCTGTGGAAGGTGCACAACTTGCAAGCTTGCAAAGTCTAAAGTTCAACCTCACGGTTTGTATACTCCTTTGCCTATTCCTACTCATCCTTGGAATGATATATCTATGGATTTTGTTATGGGTTTGCCTAGAACTAGGACTGGAAAGGATTCTATCTTTGTGGTTGTTGATAGATTCTCTAAAATGGCACATTTCATAGCTTGCAATAAGACTGATGATGCATTACATGTAGCTAATTTGTTCTTTAAAGAAGTGGTACGTTTGCATGGAATGCCTAGGACTATAGTTTCAGATAGAGATACTAAATTCCTTAGCTACTTTTGGAAAACATTGTGGTCTAAACTAGGAACTAAGCTATTGTTTTCTACTACTTGTCATCCACAAACTGATGGGCAGACTGAAGTAGTTAATAGAACCTTAGGTACTCTCCTGCGTGCATTCATCAAAAAGAACTTGAAATCATGGGAAGATTACTTACCTCATTGTGAATTTGCATACAATCATGCTATGCATTCTGCTTCAAAGTTTTCTCCATTTGAAATTGTTTATGGGTTCAATCCCATCTCACCTTTGGATCTAATACCTTTACCTGAGTGTGAAAGGGTTAGTATGGATGGGAAAAAGAAAGCTGAGATGGTTCAGCAGATTCATGAGCAAGCTAAGCGCAATCTTGAAGAGAAAACTAAGCAATACGCCAAACAAGCTAACAAGGGAAGGCGTGAGATGATCTTTGAAGTTGGAGATCAAGTATGGGTTCACTTGAGGAAAGAGAGGTTTCCAAAAGAGAGGAAGTCTAAACTAATGCCGAGGATTGATGGCCCTTTTGAAGTCACCAAGAGGATCAATGACAATGCCTACAAACTTGATCTGCAAGGTAAGTACGACATAAGTGATAGCTTCAATGTTACTGACTTGATCCCTTTTGTTGCAGATGAGCCAGATTTGAGGACAAATCCTTTTCAAGAGGGAGGGGATGATGTGATCATGGACCAACTAGCTAATGGAGATGATGAGGATCTGGATAAGCCGACTGATGGAGATGTTCTAGCCTTGCCAAAAGGACCTATGACTCGATCAAGATCAAGGAAGCTCACGCAAGCTATTGGAGGATTGGTTAAGATGTCATGGAAGCAAGAGGAATGTCTTGGTAGAAGCTTGATCAACCAAGACACACTTATCACCATTCAAGCTACTTCACCATCAAGCTGATCATCAACTAAGCAAGCAATCTATGCGTGCTCTTTTTCCCTATCTTTGGCTTTGTCCCAATGGGTTTTCCAAAGATAGGTTTTTAACGAGGCCATAGATTTGCTTCTCAAATCTCTTAGTTGATGATCTCGATCCAACCTTATCCCGGATCAACCTTATGTTATAATAAGTCTTTCATTTCATGTTTTTTTTCAAACTTGTCATTTGTTTCTATTTCCAAGAGAGCCGTGTGCCTTTACTCTCTTGTTAGTTTTCGAGAAGCTTGGAGCCTGTTCCAACTTCTTCTATATAAGTGTACTTTGAAACCCTTCTTATGAATCAATCATCTTTTATCAAAAACTTTTTCTTTGTTCTCTCTACTGCTTGTTCGCGAGTTGTTGAGTGTTCTTGTTGGTGTGTAGTATCCAGCAACCCAAGAGTGTCTATCTCGGTGTGTCATATCCGATCTAGTCACTTAGGAGTATCAAGGAGCCTTTTCGCAGCCTCTTGTGTCACCAATCGATCCACAACCTTGTAGAACTTGAGTCTTTGATTCGTTCTAGCAAGGATCTATCCCATACTATCCAGAGAAGCAATCTAGGGACGTATTACTTCCCCCGTGACCCCATCCAATCCAATGAAACTATCTCTCGATCTCTAATAAAACAGCTCGATCATAGCTGTCTTATACACTGGAGCTTGATCAGAGCTGTCTTATCGGAGATCGAGAGCTAGCTGCGTTGGATTGGATGGAGTCACTGGGGAAGTCTCAAGCAGATCGGTGTACAGCAAATAGAAAGATGAAACCTTTAGCGAGTTGGAACCAGAACTCGATCGTGGTGGTGGCGTCGGCGATGCCAGTGACAGTAGAAGTAATGGTGGAAATGTGGTTTTGTGGTTTTCACTCAGAGTTGATTACTCTTTAGGAAACATTTTGAGTTTTCCTTAACAAGTAAACTGCCACCAATTCCAATACACAATTTCATGAGTTTCTTAAGAGTATATCTATCTATACACTTGACCGTAAAGTCTTTTTACTCATTTGTGGTTTTCATGTTATGCTCTAAGTTAGGAGTAACATAATCCCTAAGTTTTTTTAATGGATTGCAGTCTATCGATTTAGATAGATATACTACACCGTTAGTCGTCTTACTTGTTCGTTGGTTAGATTTAGAAGATTTTTAACAAGAATAGTGGAATAAGGTTATTGTTTTGTGTTCCTCTGGGAACTTACAAATGGTCTACGAGCGAAGTTATCTTTCAAACTCTAGCCAGTAGACTTGTGTGTTCCATAAAATTTTGATCTCTCTAAAAAAAAAGGAAATGAGAACTAAAATGTTACTTCGTCCTCATCTTGTGTTTCTACTTTAAGATCAGATGTAGGGATACCAATACAAAGAAGTGCATATATCTGCATGTAAAAAAGCCATATTGTTTTAATCGTATGTGTATGAACTCAAAGATTATAAGAATAAATCTCTATTTAGCTTAAAAAAATAACTCAAAACTTAAGATCTCACAAATCTCTAAACTAATAAACTATGTCACAACTTGACATCTTCTTATATAGAGATAGATAACTCCTAATCTCATTAAACTTAAATTATTTAGATAACTCGTAAATAAGATATTATTTCCTATTTCTAATATCTTTAGGTTAGTTTGAGAACAAAGCAATCTTCAGGTTTAATTCGAACATTCTTCCCTTTAAATTTGAAGTCGACTTCTTGAACTCAGATAAGATCTCTCATTTCTTTGAATGTGATTCTCCCCAGTTCTTTCGTTAGTATATCAAACTTTTGCTCGTTTCCATGAACATGTTGAACCTCTATCTGCTCATTCTCGACTCATTCTCGAATGAAGTGATATCTTTTGTATATATGCTTGCTTCGTCCATGGAACACATGATTCTTCGTGACTGCTGTTGCAGATTTATTGTCGATATAATAATTGTTGTCTCGTAGGGCTTCTCAGTGATCTCTCCAAGTAACTCTTGTAGCCCTATCATTTGTTTAGCTGCTTCAGTTGCAGATATAAATTCTGCTTCACACGATGAGAGAGCTACCGTCTCTTTCTTATGAGAGAACCAAGAGATAGGACAGCCATCAGATAAAAAGATGTGTCCAGTAGTACTCCTTCCATCGTCTGCGTGTATATTGTGACTGCTATCTCTGTATCTTACCAGCTCTCCTTTGTTTGCTTGTTTGAACATAAGACCATGATAGGGAGTGCCTTTCAGGTATCTGAGGACTTGTTTTAATGCTTCTGCATGTGACTGTTTCGGTTTGCTGACTTAATACACCCAACACAGTACGATAGATCAGGTCGTGTATGAAGCAAGTAACGCAAGAAACCAATATTTCTTCTATATTCCTTCTCAACAACACACACTTCTTCCTGAGACATGGACAATTTTAAACCCGAGTTCATTGGAGCATGTACTGCATTGCACTTGTCCATACATGTTTCCTCTAATATCTTCATTGCATACCTTTCTTGTTTTAATGTTATTCGTACATCGTATTGAAAAGCTTCAATAACACGATAGTATGTTAGTTTGCCGAGATCACTTATTTTGAATTTTGTTGACATTCCTTTCTTGAATTCGTTTATCATGTCAAGGCCCGATCCTGTAATGAGAAGATCATATAAGTAGACTGCCACTCAGAGTAGATGTTCTTTCTCTCGTTTCTGGTACAACGAAGGTTTTTTTTTAACATTTGGTAAACTTCAGTTTGCCACAAACCTTATGGAGCTGCTCATTACATGCTCTCGGAGCTTTTTTAACCCATATAATGCTTTGTTCAACTTAGTATATCTTCTTTTCACTCCCTTTTACTACGAAACCTTCCGGCTGTGTAACAATGTCATCTTCCTTCAAATCACTGTGTAGGAACTCTGTTTTTACATGCAAATGATGTATTTTCTACCCGTGAGAGGCTGCTAATGCAATAGTAAACCTAACGGTTTTAGTGCGTGCCGCTGGAGCGAATACTTACTTGATGTCAATACCATACCTTTGAATGTACCCTTTTGCCAAAAGTCTTGATTTGTACTTATTTATGCTTTCATTGGAGTTACTTTTGATATTAAAATCCACTTTAGCCCAACGGTTTAGCTCCCGCAGTAAGATCGACTAAACTCCATGTTTATTCTTTGTTATGAACGGGATTTTTTCATCACATGCATCTTTCCACACTTTTTCTTATGTGGCTTCACTGAAGTCCCACGGTTCTTCATTTAAAAGAAGTAACAGTCGCCCACCTTCAACTTCTGCAAGGTATACATTGTTCTCCATGTAACTAGGTTTCTTGCTCAATCTTGTTGATTTCACTATTGGTTGAGGTACCTAAGTTTTTTCTTTGTTATCACCTTCGTTTTATTCATGTAGTGTCGAGTGAGTAACTTCGACCTCATATCATCATTGTTTGTTTCTTCAACATCTTCATCTTCCTTTATTCATCGGTTTCCATATTCCGCGAAGTAAATTTGAACGTTCCAGGTTCATCATCTATTACTTTCTCCAAGGTGTTCCACTTCCAAATATTTTCTTCATCAAAGAAAACATCTCTGCTCATCATCTATTATATGTTTTTGAACGTGGTTCAGTTCGTAGGTGCACCAAAGTTCTCGATCTGTCATCTAGTTTTCTTAGATGTGGCAAAAACACATCCAATACACCCAAACACTCGTAGATGCTTAACATTCAGTTTATTATTTTGAAAGGCTTCATATGGTTTTTGTGAATTTAGAACTCTAGTTGTGACTTTATTTATACGATACGTAGTATGCCTCGCTGCTTCTGCCCAAAGATAATTTCATAAGTTCTTGTGCTTTAAAATGCTTCTAGTCATCTCAAGTACAGTTCAATTTCATCTTTCAACTACTCCATTATGTTATGGTGTATATGGAGTAGTTAGGTGTCTTTGTATACCTGATTTTTTGCAATATAGTTGAAACTCGAAAGAAGTGAATTCACCAGCTTGATCTGTTCTCAAAGTTTTGATTGTTGATGATGTCTCTTGCCCGACTAATGCTTTAAACTTCTTGAAATATGTCAAAGGCTTCTCCCTTCTCCTTCAAAAGAATTGACCACATGTAACGGGAGTGATCATCACTGAGAACAAATATGTATTTGTTTTGTGCTGCAGTTGAAGGTGTAATTAGTCCGCATAAGTCTCCGTGAATGACCTCAAGAACTTGGGTAGCATGGAAAGGCATAGATTGTGAGAATACTTGTCTCGCTTGTTTCCCACGTAAACATGACTCACATGTGTCTTTCTTGACATCAATGTTACGTATCCCAACAACCAGTTCCTTCTTATTATCAATCTCATTGACTCCATTTCCGATGTGTCCCAAGAGTGCATGTCATTTAGATGAATCAATTTGAGTGATGAGTTGTAATAAAAAGAATTGATCATGTGTCTTTGATATATTTACGAGAGTCATCTCCAAATCTGACCATCCCTGTGATGGTTTCATCGATTTTTTTGAAGTACTTGCGATTCCTGGTCATGTGGTTACTAGCCCCATTATCCAACTAACTTATTTTGTCCCCATCTGAGCTTGTTTCAAAATCCTTGGGGTTTACATTTTTCTCACTAAGATGCACTACCTTATGCATCATCAATCCATCAGCTTCGTTAGTGTCATCATCTTTGTTTTTGTATGTCTCCTGAACCTTTAATAATTGATCAGGACAATTGGAAGATAAGTGACCGTTTTTATCACAACGAAAACAAGTGATCCTGGACAAGTCGATGTCTCTATACGACCTACCATTCCCGCGTCCTCTATTATAGAAACGCCCTCTTCGACCTCTGTTTCTATAAATTCCAATGATATTCCGATTTGTCTGCGTGCTGGTTTCTTTGCTTCATAACTGTTCAATTTTTGTGCTATCTTGTTTATACTTGCATTCTTGTTTGACTTTATTTTAATGGGTTGAATATGTAACATATTTAATTTTTCATATTCTAGGTTTGATCGTGATGGTGGCCAGCTGACTCGAAAGATTTCAAAGCTTTTGAAAGTCAAATTTGATGGTACTTATTAGTGATGGTCTGAAATGGCCTCTAAAATCCAACGTCGATATTTTGAAGATTTTGCGGTAAAAAAATCTTTAACTTAACTAACATATTTTTTTTTGTTTCAGACTTGCTTAGTTACATACCAATTTGTTGATGTGTAGCAAGGACACCATTGGGATAGCTCGATCGCCACACTTGTACAAGATGAGTTTGATATCGTCTGTATAAATCAGATGAAATGTATGGTGTGTCAAGCAAAGAGGAAAGGCATACGACCACCTTGGATTGGAGATACACTATGGAAATCTATGTTGATAGACCATGGATTTGACCAACTTTTACCCATGGTTTATAAGTTTTTTAACTACTAATTATTATATTATAAAGTCTATTTAATATATTTATAGGATCATGAGTAATTAGGAGGAAAGTGATGATTTTGGAGCATTTTGGAGATATTTGGAGTAAGCACCCGAGATGACCATCAAGCTCGACCATCGGTCGACATTAAAGAGGAATAATCGATCGATGTTCACATCTTGACATCGATCGACAGCGAAGTGCGCATAAAGCCCGTTTGGTCTCAGCCGACTGAGCCCAAGTCTTCACCAATTTACAATATTACCCCTGGCGAGTTTTAACCTAATTATATAAGATTTGCCAACATATTAGAGGCAAAGTGTGGTTTTTTGTTTTATTGATTTTACAGCAAAGGTTTTCTAGGATTTTTAGTAGATTGGAGCGAAGATCCAAAGAGATTTATGATTGGAACTCCATTGATATATATATATATATATATATATATATTTATCTATGCAGTTTTCATACCTTATTGCTGTTATGAATTGCTTGGCCATGTCTGAGTAGTTCTCTTGTTAGATAATTTTAGGGTTTAAATAGGTTATGAGGGATTAGCCCCAACTATAGATTGCTACGTTGTGATATTCATCATTAGGATTGTCATTAATGCATGTTTCTAGATTAGCTTCCTAGAACTTGACCTAGGAGTTGTAGACATAAGCGATAGCTTGCATCTCACCCTGAATCCATCCTAAATGAGCTAAGATTGCTAGAATAGGCGAGAGCTGATCTAGGAAGCTTAGTGAGCATATTCAACCCATGCATTAACGCTTGACCAAGAGCGTCAATCAATATTCCTATCGAATAATCGATTGACGTTTCAACAAGTGTATCGATCGATATTCCTATAGAATAATCGATCAACACTGGTCAGTAGACAAACCTGGAAAGCGAAAGCCTAAGGGTTTGTTATTAAGTATTGAGCTCTATAATATCATGCATACAACTTATTAGGCATCTATAGGATTATAAACCTGAATTCCTATATAAAAATCCTAAGTCTAGCTATTTCCATTTAAGTACCAAAACCCCAATCAATCAATCGAGCAATTACTTACTCACAAACCTGCAACTTTACATTTAAAAACATTAAGCAACCTAGCTTAATAAATATGATTATATTTATTAGGTTTCCTAGCTCCTTGAGGATTTGATCCCTAAGTACTACAATTGAACCTCTTATTTGAGACAGTAATTCACTCTTTAGGGTAATCTGAGTGATACCAAATTTGATGCCATTACCGGGGAGCTTTGATCGCCTTATAGATTTAGGCTTGTTTAGTCTAGGTTTCTTTTTAAACCCACTTTCTGAACAATTTTTTTTCTTGTTTTTTCAGGTACATGCCCAGCAGTACCAGAAGCAACAAGGAAACTTAACTGCTATTCTCATCAGATCCTGCAAACTTAGAGTGTTCAATCCGCAAAGAAATATGTTCCTTGTCGATCGACAACAACACTTGTTCGTCGCTCAATTTTTGTCAGCCACCGTCGACCCAGACACTAGTCTCGTCGACCGACACTCGCTCACCACCATCGACCGAAAATACTCTTCTTCCGTCGACCGACATCTTCCATCTGACGTCGATCGATACTTCTGTCCGAACATCGATCGATACTGAACCGCGAGACATGGTTGCGACCTTGATACTTGTACATGATGAGAGGGGAGACTTGCATGACCAGGAAGGTCATCTGCGTAATGCAACATGTCAAAGGATAGAAGCTCAGGGGCTGCAATCCCTGAGTCTGATACTGATACTACATGTACTACTCTAACTGTAGATGAGGCTGCTCGACCCATAACGTTGGCTGATAACAACCATCCAGATCAGTTTTACACCAACAGATCAACCATTCCTCCTCCAACTATTCTGAGGGGGAATTTTAAGTTGAAGTCGCAGTACTACACACTCGTGGGACATACACCCTACTATGGGTTATCTCACGAGAATCCTATGGACCATCTGGAGAGGTTCAAGGATCTTATATCTGCTATTAAAGTCAAGGGAGTCCTGAAAACTACCTCCTATGCAAGCTCTTCAAGTACTCACTTGTTGGAGATGCTTCACATTGGCTTAAGCAGTTACCACCCGGATCTCTCACATCCTGGAGCGACATCAAGAATGCATTCCTATGCAACTTCTTTGATGAGACCTGTGCTGAAGACTTGAGGAGCAAGATCGCTACATTCACTCAGGAGCCTGCAAAATCATTCAGAAGCTCCTCGATCAGATTCAAGTCTTATCAGAGAGACTTTCCACACCATGGATTCAATGAAGTATAACTGCTCAGTACTTTCTACAGAGGCATCGCGGTGCAGTATCAGATGGCTCTTGATGCTTCCAGTAATGGGAACTTCAACACCAGGAATCCAGAGGAGGCTGTGAAAGTTATTGAGAACTTAGCATCCAACAACATCACCAAGAACACTGATTTTGAGAGGAAGAGATATGCAGCCTTTTTTGGGAATGACCAGATGGATGAAGTGAAGAAAAACTGGACTGTGTTCACAAGCTTCTCAGGAAACAGGTCTGCTTAGTTGAGGATGCAGAAGCTGTAGACACAGAGGGTAGAGCAGAGGTAGAAGAAAATGTGAACTTCATTGGTGGAACTAGATTCCAAGGTTCTAGAAACCATAACGGAAACAGATATTCCTATGGAAGGGTAATTTCAACCAGAGTTCGTAGCAACAGAAACCCTACAGCAACAACTACAGCAACAACAACATGGGTTATCGAAACTCCTACTACCATAAGCCACCACCACCTACTCAAGAGAGTAAGATTGAAGAGATGATTGACCGGGTTATTGAGGAACAGCAGCGCATGACGGTGGACTTCAATGGAAAGATTGAGTTTGTCTACACTAACCTGAACACAAAGTTTGAGACTTTGAGCACCCATGTGAAGAAGATGGAGATGTAGGTTGTTCAGACAGGAGAAGCTGTTAAGAGGTAAGAAGCCTTAACAAGAGAGGTAGGAGATGATATGACGAAGCACCACGTAAACGCCATCATAGATGATGATTTTGAGAGGAAGACATCTGCAGCCATTCGTGGGAATGACCAGATGGATGAAGTGAAGGGAAAACTGGACAGTGTTCACAAGCTTCTCAGGAAGCAGATCTGCTTAGTTGAGGATGCAGAGGCTGTAGACACAGAGGGTAGAGCAGAGGTAGAAGAAGATGTGAACTTCATTGGTCGAACTAGATTCCAAGGTTCTAGAAACCAGAGTGGAAACAGATATTCCTATGAAAATAGGGATAATTTCAACCAGAGTTCGCACCAACAGAAACCCTACAACAAAAACTACAGCAGCAACAATATGGGTAATCGAAACTCCTACTACCAGAAGCCACCACCACCTACTCAAGAGAGCAAGATTGAAGAGATGCTTGATCGGGTTCTTGAGGGACAGGAGCGCATGTTGGTGGACTTCAATGGGAAGATTGACTCTGTCTACACCAACCTGAACAAAAAGTTTGAGACTTTGAGCACCCATGTGAAGAAGATGGAGATGCTGGTTGTTTAGACATGAGAAGCTGTTAAGAGGCAA
Organism: Brassica rapa; assembly: GCF_000309985.2. NCBI lineage: Eukaryota > Viridiplantae > Streptophyta > Magnoliopsida > Brassicales > Brassicaceae > Brassica > Brassica rapa. The sequence goes on along the minus strand of NC_024799.2, from coordinate 16,930,891 downwards.
GAAGCCTTAACAAGAGGGGTAGGGAATGATATGACGAAGCACCACGTAAACGCTATCATAGATGATGATTTCTGGCAAGTGGTAAAGCAGGAGAAGCTGCAAGAAGGAGACTTTGAAATAGAAAGCTCGATGAGCTTCGGCGGATCGCGTTGGTGTCGATCGACGCTGGACTTCAAACATTGATCAACATACTTCAATCAAAACCGATCGACAGGCTCACCAGAGCATCGATCAATGACACCTACGGAGTCAACCGCATCTTGCAATGCCATGAGGATCCTGACTCACGAGGAGTTCGCAGCAAGACACCCACATCCGCCCAACCCTGTTTATGTCAAAATCAATCGACATTCTAATACTGCCGTCGTTCGACATAAAGAGAACGCCATCAATCGACAGCCTCCAGCACCTATTGATCGACGTGCACCTCTTACATACCGAGTGCAAATGCCACATATAGACATCACACGTCTCAATGCACTCATGCCACAACCCAAACCTTCATATAACTCACCAGATGCCATCAAGACACCTTCAGATGATGCAGCAGATCCTATGGAAATTGATAGGGTTCCTATGGGAAGAACCCTGAGGAAAAGAAAGGAAAAAAGTGGTGAAACATCTGAAGAGGAAAGCTAATGAAATGGAAAGGAAAAGTTTCCAAAAGAAAGTCTTCAGGATTTCTTCTAGAAAAGCCATTCGAGGAGGTTTATTTTACCCACAGATTGTGGATGTTCTTCAGAGAAACCAGAGAGACCGAAGATGAATATTCTGTGAAGCTAGAGAAAAGATGAAGAAGAGGATTACACTGAAGAAGAAGAGTGATCCTGGGCAATTTGCAATACCATGCACAGGGAAGGGTATTGAGTTCTCACATGCCATGTGCGACACATGAGCATCAGTCAGCATCCTATGTAGGGTTATGGCAGGCCATCTGGATCTGCAGGTGGAGCCTTCCAAAGAATCATTCACTTTTGTGGATTGTTCTCTGAGGAACTCATGAGGAATTGTGAGAGACCTTGAGGTGCAGATTGGTAATGCCCTAGTTCCAGTTGATTTCCATGTCTTGGATATCAAGCTAAACTGAAACTCTTCTCTATTACTTGGGAGAACTTTCATGTCGACAGTAGGAGCAGTGTGCAACTTGCAAAACAACCAGTTGTGCCTGACACTCATAAATCCTCATGTCCACTCCAATCCTATTCCAGTCAAGAAGCCACATACGTCCTCTAGAAGAATTGAGGATCCATAACTCATCGCAGCATGCGACTGTGGAGCTGAGTAGGAGACAGAATACTCGGCGTCTATCAAAACTCACACAGCCACATCGATCGAAAGTGCCCACCAGAAATCGAACGACATTTCCAAAGAAGAATCGGTCGACAGTAGTCCACACGAATGGGAGAACGACTACTACAACCCCACTATGGCAGCACACACCAGACACACCATGCATACGGAGGAGTATGATGAAGATTATGAAAAGAAACGAGCTATAGAGTACAAAGCCGTTCTTGATGAGGAAGATAGACTTCTCCACCATTCCTCTTGGAAAAAGAATGCGCCATCGATCGAAAAAACAGTCTCAACATCGATCGACAGTCATCCTCATCAGACAAACTGAAAACGAGCATCGACCGACATTGCCTACTACCCATCGATCGACACTGTAGTAGACCTTGTACGAGAAGTAGACTACTCATTTGGAAGTTGAGCAAGATGACCACCATCATGAAAGCTATGCAGTGGAAACGGCGATTCATGAGCCAGGAGCAGATGAACTACATGAGGGTTTCACATGCGAGGAACTTCTCAACATGCAAAGACGTGATGAAGCAGATCAACAACAAGCTGAAGCCTGTGGGAAAGGAACTCGCTTCAGTCGAATAACTGAAGTAGACAGACGTGCATCGATCGACAGGGAAATACAAGAATCGATCGACAGAGCCAACCGCCCGTCGATCGATGACAAACCTCCATCATCGATCGACATCTGTCCGAAACTACCATCCACTGTAAGCAAAAACCCTAATTATGATAACCAGTATCTAACACATGATGCATTTGGTATTTTCAGGGATCCAGATGGCTACGAAAGAGCAATTGATGGACATGCACTGCAAGTATCCAGAGAGGACATTGCAAACATTCTTCAGATGTCTAATGAAGCAGATAATCTCTTCATGCAACAACGCACCATTCCAGCACATCAACAGAGGGTTACAAAAGAGTTCTATGACACAGCTGGTGGCATTGACAATCTCTTCAAGCAGAAGTATAGTCATCCTACTCGACTGTCGATCGACGTTGACTTCCCTCCATCGATCGACAGACGTCTAGAATTTGGCAGAAGAGCCTTTGCCTTTTTGGAACTAGGAAATTCTACTGGGAAGAGAAGGATGAGTATGGAGTCTACAAAGACGATCAGGGATGTGCAAGAGATGTGGATGGACAAATCATCAATGTGTCCAAGGATGCTATCAGAAAGCTAATGGAAAGAGCTTCGAGAGATGAGCACAACTACATATGTCTTCCAGAACATGCTAGCTCATTCACATAGACCAAGCTTGTACCAAAGATCTACACTAAGGACGAAATCAATGAGATATTCTATGGAGTCTGTGGAGCCCAAGAAAAGAATGAAGGTGATTTCCAGATGAAGCTTGGTGGTGTCTACTATTCACTGAATGATAGCATCAGTTGGTTGACTACATGCATGGAGGAGATGAGGCAAGACATAGCTAAAATTCAGCATGCAGCCGACAAATATCGACCAGCATCGATCAAAAGACACCACTCCACATCGATCGACGACCCAAAGAACTCACATTCGATGAATTCTCAACCAAATTTTCATACCAGAGTAGAGATTGATCAGTTGGTAGAAGAGATCTACAGAACTCTGTAAACTACAGAAGAGATACTTAATAGAAGATGTGATGACTTATATTTCCCAATGGACCTTACAATGAGTGCTTTGACTTCTCAAATAGAAGCAATACAAAGGGAATTAGTGGAGATTCAGAGTTACATTGCCCGTCGACCAGAAGCATCAGCATCGATCGATAGACGCAACAACATATCGACCGACCTTCATAGACATAAATCGGTCGACGAAGCTACAAACTGAGGCAGGCTAGTACCAAAGGTGACATCAGACATGTCTGATACACACAACCATGGAGAGGAGATCTCAGCTGACACTTACGCCACACTTATGAGACATCAGTTCAACCTTGAGAGTCATGGAGATAGATTGCGGAAGATAGAAAACACAACTGCAACAATGAAGGAAACATGGCGCATAGGAGATGAAGCAATGCGAGAATTCACTGGTACATGGTTCAACAAGCGCAGAGAAGAGATGGAGACTTATTTCCCAACAAGTTCAAGCTTTCAACACTACTAGCCAAATCACCTCCAAAGTCAATCTAGATGACTATAACAAAGCGCTGAGTGGGAGGCAACCCTCTATTAGCTAATATCTAATTGGTTTTTATTAATCTAGTATTTATGTTGCTTTTTCATTATTGCAGGTCATATAAAAAAAGATCCGAGTAGATGATTGCCGTGAGAATCGACCGACGAAACACTGCCAACATCGATCGACAGAACATCACCTGCCGCGACCGATACCAACACCTTTACATCGATCGACATCCATCATGGTCTGGTATATCGTTCTAACTTGTTATATTGAGTACTTATGATTTAGTTATCACCATAACTCCAACTGGATACACACTGGGGACAATGTAGTTTAGTTCTAGCGGGAGGCTTACTGATAGTAGTTTATTTATGAGTTTTATTATTTTCAAAAAGTTTTTATTGAGTTAAGAAGGTGATGATGAACTTATTGGATTTACTTGTTATCTAACCACACCATTCTAGACTTACTAGTTGCAGATAGTACTAAAGATATCAAAGTGGATCAATATGTCAACTATGTTACACTTGCTAAGAGTGTTTGAAGGAACCAAAGCTGACCTCCAACCTAATTGAGCTCAACTCTGCTTGTTTTGGGACTTGGTAAACATGGGATCGGATTCTTCAAACAAGTTTCGAAGGTAAAGCCTTGTGTAGATTTATCACCCTCTCTCTCTCTCTCTCTTTCTCTCTCCTCTCTCTTTCTCTCTCTCTCTCTCTCTCTCTCTCTCTCTCTCTCTCTCTCTCTCTCTCTCTCCATTTTTGAAATATAGATAAAATTATGGATATAGTTATGCAAAAAAAAGAAAATTATTATAGATTTATTAGGAAGGAATTCGAACAGGACTTGGTGGAGAGAGAATTAGTAGAGAGAGAGAGAGAGGATATGAACTATTGTTTACCTGCAGATCCAGATACTTGTTTGAGCATACTTGTTACGGGTGAATGGCTATAAGTTGAAGCTATAGAGTCTCTTCCTCTGGGCATCAGATCATGTTTGATCACTTCAGGTTTGAGGAGATTGTAGAATCTGGGTTTTTGGCATTGGGATCTATTTCGGTGTAGGGATTATGATTTGTTGTAATATTTAGATTCAGAGTATACATCAATCTAAAAAGGGTAAACGATTGATTATAGATGATGTGATTTTGTGTTTTGAGATTTGAGGAATTGGGTTTACTAGTTAATTAAAGACTTAGGGTGTTGGCAAGACATGAGTATGCATCGATTTTGATGACAACATTGATGATTAGCGATTTCTTTATGTGGTGCTGTAGGATAATTTTTTTTACAGGATGGAATAATCACTTTGTGTCAAAACGGAAGAATTTATAAGAGCTTCTTTTACATAATTGAGTCATTTTGATAGTAGATCACTCTTTGTCTTATTCCATTTTCATGTTTAGGCCAGAGGAGAGTTGGAGTGAGCTTGTGGGTGGTTAATCATCACGGCCAGTGAACTATTTCTGAGAGACCAATGTAGAAACTTAATATTACCTATATAATTTTAAAGTCGATGAAAGCAGTGATTGGGAAGAGTTTAAGATTGACAGCAATGTAAGATTGGCTTCCAATACTTGCACTGAGATTAAAAGATGATATTAAAAATGAAAGGAACATCGACTTCATGGAGGCTGCAGCATGCTAAACATTCAGAGATACTGTCGGCATTTGGTCCATAGTGGTGATGCATAAATAAAATTATGGAAACAAACCTCAATCACAAATAGTTTTAAAATGTTTTATAAAGTTCATAATATTCAAAGAATCTAATATGAACTTCATACTAACCACGTCTTTTATAAGGTTTTATAAGATACATTTAAAGTTGTATAACATTTATAAACCTTTTTTAAGTTCCAATACAGAACAAAATTAATCCAAGTTTCATATTTAATATGATTTTACAAAAAAAAATTATAAATCATTTAATAAATGCTTAGAATCATTTTATATTTTATAAGGACTATAAGCCTTCTATAAGTATTGAAATCATTTATAAGGATTTATAAAATAATTTATAAGGGTTTATAAACAATGTATAAGGGTTTACAAAAACAAATTAAAATGATTTATAACTAAACTATAAATGTATATAAATCTATTTAATCGTATAACTGTACATTGATAAAAAAATTTCTGAAACATACAAATCATGTATAAATGTTTATAAACTGATTTATAAAGTTTTAAAATTGACTAGTGACTTGTAAGGATTTATAAGTAAGTTTATAAAGATTTATAAACTAAAGTTTTGTAAAAGAGTTACAAAACACAAAATATATGTTATTATATCATTTTTTCTCTCCTAGACACAACAACCAAGAACGGTCCTTACTCAATGGTTTTCTATTAGGATCCGAGAGCTTACTTTCCAGTTATAGCATTTATCCGCTGGTTTCCTCTCTTGCAATTTCAATTTTTTCCCCTTTAAGCTTTATCTACTGGTCCCAACACAAAATTTTCTTTACACATCGGTCTTTCGGAGACTCAGGGGCTTCATCGTCCGCTCCTTTTGGTTCCTCCACCGCCAGAAAACGGCCCCCTCCCACCACAGCTTCATGGGAGGAGTTGGCAACTCCTCCTGAATCTATAGCTATCCTTCAAAGTCGATGTAGACTCCTCTAAACGGTGGTTGTTGTGGCTTTCGCTGCTACTTTAAACCGTTTCTGTCCAGTTCCTCTAGCTTGAAACTCGCCGTTCGCCTTTTCTACGCCCTAACGTATCAGCAACACATGCTCTCCCAAGATATGACTCAACGAAACCTCACAGCTGCAAAGAAGGGAAAAGCTCATGCCGGTACGATTATTAACCAACCCAGACTTCGCATTCTTGCACATGAGTTCAATACCTCCAAACTGATTATGGAAAACGCTCTCACTCTCACAGGTAGAGTTGTCAACCCAAGAGAATAGCCTATCAGTGCCCTCATCTCTGCCTTACCAAGAATGTGGAGCTTGAAGGGGGGGTGTTACGGGGTCAAATCTTGGCCAACATTGCTTCCAATTTTGCTTTGAGCTTGAAGAGGATATTCTTGAAGTTTTGGCCAACAGACCCTACCACCACAACAAATGGATGGTTATTCTCCAGAGGTGGGAACCAGTTATCTCTCCCATGTTCCCATCACACATTCCTTTCTGGATCCGCCTTCAAGGCATCCCTCTCCATTTCTGGCAACAGAAGATGATTTACAACATTGGCCAAGAACTTGGCACTCTCGAGGACTAAAAGATCTCCAAAACTTCAGCAAGAATTAATGTTGGGGTCAAAAACGGTTACGACAAATTTAAACATTCAAAACGTTCGAGGAAGAAAATAAGAGTTTCTCCGACGAGTACTTTTCGAAATAGATTCTTCCTTACGAAAAAGCTTGGCGGAAAAAAGAATCGAGACGTCCGACGAAAGCTCGAAACAGGTCGTTACGTAGCGACCAAGCGATCGTCCCGCTCGGTCGCTACGTAGCGACCGAGCTCGAGCCAAAGCTCGGTCGCTACGTAGCGACCGAGCGATCGTCCCGCTCGGTCGCTACGTAGCGACCGAGCTCAGCCAAGCTCGGTCGCTACGTAGCGACCGAGCGATCGTCCCGCTCGGTCGCTACGTAGCGACCGAGCTCAGCCAAGCTCGGTCGCTACGTAGCGACCGAGCGATCGCCCCGCTCGGTCGCTACGTAGCGATCGCCCCGCTCGGTCGCTACGTAGCGACCGAGCTCGAGCCAAAGCTCGGTCGCTACGTAGCGACCGAGCGATCGTCCCGCTCGGTCGCTACGTAGCGACCGAGCGATCGTCCCGCTCGGTCGCTACGTAGCGACCGAGCTCGAGCCAAAGCTCGGTCGCTACGTAGCGACCGAGCGATCGTCCCGCTCGGTCGCTACGTAGCGACCGAGCTCAGCCAAGCTCGGTCGCTACGTAGCGACCGAGCGATCGTCCCGCTCGGTCGCTACGTAGCGACCGAGCTCGGCCAAAGCTCGGTCGCTACGTAGCGACCGAGCGATCGTCCCGCTCGGTCGCTACGTAGCGACCGAGCTCAAGCCAAAGCTCGGTCGCTACGTAGCGACCGAGCACTCGTTCGCTCGGTCGCTACATAGCGACCGGGCTCGAGCCAAAGTTCGGTCGCTGTGTAGCGATTGAACCTTTCCGAACATCGATACGACACCAGTCCTTGCATTCTCGTCAAACCTTCGAATGCTATCTCCCGAAGACCGTAGCAAGCTCAGTCTATGTTTCCCGCTATTCTAATTCATCGATCAAACTTCGCGGATTAGAAACCGCGGAAAACTCGTAGTAAACGTGTCGAGTCGGAAGACGGCCCAAAGGGACCTAAAACACGACTCGAGGCCCATCCTACGATTTTTCCTAACCAAAAGCCCGTGAACCACAGCATGGTTCGCGCTTGGCCCGCGAGGAAGGATAAATGTCAAGTTTCCGCGGATAAATACGGAAGTTTTGAAGATAATTGTGAAGATCGGGAAAAATGGAATATCTCCATTTTTATGCTATGACGGCTTAAGGGCAGAAGAGTAAAAGCGTAAACCGACCTTGGAGCTAGTATATAAGGAGTCCTAGGCGAGGAGCAGAAGGGAGAACTTTTTCAGAGCAAACTTAGCACTTAGAGCGATTTAGGCAACTTTCCGTTTTTGTTATTTCGAGCTGCGACTCAATTAGGTTTAGCCGTCTTAGGGTTGCTAGAACTAGGAATCTCGCCGACAGCTCTCGAGCCCAGGCTTATACCTTGTTGTAACGCTCATACGCAGATTCGGAATAAGATCTACTTTGCTCTCTTTTCGATTTCTTATTTTTATCGTTGTTATTCTCGTGTTCTGATTGCTTGACGTGTGGTAATTAACAGATATCCGGGTCCTCTGGGAAACTAGGGTTTTCTTAGTTTCCTTATTTAAACGGAAATCGACAGTGCGAATTTCGGTTCCCACAGTTTGGCGCTAGAAGGAGGGGGACTTACGGATCAATCTAACCCGCAAAAACCACTCAACGATCAGGACAGACATGCGAGGTTCGACGTGCGCGAATGTCATCTCATTCAGGGGGGGAGAAACGGTCGATCGAGCCAAACCTCGGAACGATCTCCTTGTTATCGAGTTGACAATTCGAGATATCGACGTCGCTAGAGTACTAATCGATACCGGAAGCTCGGCCGATATCATCTTCAAAGACACTCTTGAAAAGATGGGGATCAGTCAATCCGAGATCGCAAAATGCCCAAGCCCACTGCTAGGGCTTTCGGGGGAAACGACCATGGCCTACGGATCGATTAGACTCGCTGTCAAAGCCGGAACCGTGACAAACATCACAGAGTTTCTAGTCGTCGACCGCCCCGCATCTTACAACGTTATCATGGGGACGCCATGGCTGAACACCATGCGCGCAATCCCATCAACCTACCATCTTTGCCTCAAGTTCCCGACCCCTAACGGAGTCGAGGTAATCTGGGGAAATCCAAGAGTTTCTCAGGTCTGTTTCGCCGCGGAACTAAAACGAAAGAGACCGATCCTCGAAATTACTCCTAAGAAAGCGGAGAAAGAGACCTCCAGCAAAGATACGCGAAGTCAGGATTCAGCGGAATTCTTCTGGCAATCTCGTATCTTCGCAGCTCTAGATGAAAAACGCGAGCCAACTTGTGAACCCGTGGTAACGATCTGTCTCGACGAAGCCTTCCCAGAACGCTGCGTCGAGATCGGAGCCAATCTCCACGAGCCTTTAAAGACAGAACTCATAACCTGTCTTAAAAAGAACCTTAATACTTTCGCGTGGGCTGCGGAAGATATGCCAGGAATCGACATTAACATAACATGTCACGAGCTGAACATCGACCCAACATTCAAACCCGTCAAACAGAAAAGACGGAAGCTGGGACCCGAACGTGCTACCGCAGTAAACGATGAGGTCGAAAAACTGCTTAAAGTTGGGTCGATAACGGAAGTAAGATACCCCGACTGGCTCGCCAACCCCGTAGTAGTCAAAAAGAAAAACGGGAAGTGGCGAGTTTGCGTAGATTTTACCGACCTAAACAAGGCATGTCCAAAGGATAGCTTCCCTCTACCACATATCGATCGATTGGTAGAAGCAACGGCGGGCAACGAACTCCTATCCTTCATGGACGCTTTCTCAGGCTATAATCAAATTAGGATGAATCCCGACGATCGTGAGAAGACTGCGTTCATTACCGATCGCGGAACCTATTGCTATGAGGTAATGCCCTTCGGCCTCAAAAACGCTGGAGCAACTTACCAACGACTCGTGAACCGAATGTTCTCCAAACAACTCGGAAAAACGATGGAAGTTTATATCGACGACATGCTTGTCAAATCCCTCAAAGCAAGGGATCACGTGTCACATCTCGAAGAATGCTTCGCACAACTAAACTCCCATAACATGAAGCTCAACCCGACGAAATGCAGATTCGCCGTGGCATCAGGAGAATTCCTCGGCTACTTGGTCACCAACCGCGGTATCGAAGCAAATCCAAAACAGATCAACGCTCTAATCGAGATGGCTTCGCCGAAGAATAAACGGGAAGTCCAAAGACTGACCGGCAGAATCGCAGCACTTAACCGATTTATCTCACGATCAACAGATAAGTGCCTGCCCTTCTACGACGTCCTGCGAGGAAATAAAAAATTCGAATGGACGGAAGAGTGCGAAAACGCCTTCCAACAGCTGAAGCGTTATTTAGCTACTCCTCCAGTCCTCGCAAAACCCGTGGAAGGAGAGCCTTTGTTCTTGTACATCGCGGTATCGGCAACAGCCGTAAGCGGAGTCCTGATCAGGGAAGAACGCGGGGAGCAGAAACCTATTTTTTACATAAGCAAAACCTTGCTGGATGCCGAATCTAGGTATCCGTTGATGGAAAAATTGGCATGCGCGGTCGTAACATCGGCCCGAAAACTACGACCATATTTCCAATCCCACACGATTGTTATCCTCACGACTTTTCCCTTACGGACAATTTTGCATAGCCCAAGTCAATCAGGCCGATTGGCGAAGTGGGCGGTCGAGTTGAGCGAGTATGACATCGAATACCGACCAAGGACGAGCGCAAAATCACAGGTGCTCGCGGACTTTTTGGTCGAACTTCCAACGGGAGCAATAACCAACGAGGAACCAAATTCCACCTGGCTCCTCCACGTCGACGGATCTTCATCCAAGCAAGGATCGGGTATCGGGATCCGTCTCACATCTCCAACAAGCGAGATCCTGGAACAATCGTTCAGACTGGAATTCCATGCCTCAAACAACGAGGCCGAATACGAAGCATTGATCGCAGGTCTACGTTTGGCTCACGGCTTAAAAATACGCAATCTCCACGCTTACTGCGACTCCCAGTTAGTGGCCAGTCAATTCAGCGGAGAATATGAAGCCAGAGACGAACGGATGGACGCGTACCTCAAACTGGTCCAAGGTCTAGCTCAAGACTTCGACTGTTTCGCCCTTACCCGGATCCCCCGTTCCGAGAATGTCCAGGCGGACGCCCTCGCGGCCTTAGCATCAAGTTCCGATCCAGGACTCAAAAGGGTAATTCCGGTCGAGTTCATCGAACATCCGAGTATCGGACCCCCAGTCATTGTCAATCTCATAGAGGGTCAAGACGACGAGGAAGAAGAGATTACGATACCACCACCATCGGAGCAATCCGATTACGGTTGTGATACCCCATGGCTTCAGACGATTCGAGACTACATTATCGACGGGCAACTGCCCGCCGAAAAATGGTCAGCTCGCAAGATCCGAACACAGGCCGCACGCTACGTAACAGTGGACGGCGAAATCTACAAGTGGAGATTCTCCGGACCGCTCCTGACGTGCCTGGAAGGAGAAAAGGCGAGGAAAGTAATGGAGGAAATACATTCCGGCTCATGCGGCAACCATTCCGGCGGAAGATCACTAGCCGTGAAAATCAAACGCCACGGGTACTATTGGCCAACAATGATCGGAGATTGCGAAAAATTCGCACGAAAATGCGAAAAATGCCAAAGGCATGCGCCAACTATCCGACAACCCGCCGAAGTTCTTTCCTCCATCACGTCGCCTTATCCCTTTATGCGCTGGGCCATGGATATTGTCGGACCTCTGCATAATTCAAAGCAAAAGCGTTTCCTTCTAGTCCTTACCGATTTCTTCTCAAAATGGGTAGAGGCGGACTCGTACGCGAGTATAAAAGACGTCCAAGTCGAGAATTTCGTATGGAAAAACATCATCTGTAGGCATGGAGTTCCTTACGAAATCGTAACCGATAACGGGTCTCAATTTATTTCCACCCGATTCGAGGCATTCTGCGAAAAGTGGAAGATACGACTCAACAAGTCAACTCCCAGATATCCGCAGTGCAACGGACAGGCTGAAACAATCAACAAGACCATTCTCGACGGACTGAAGAAACGCTTGGAGGCCAAAAAAGGTAGATGGGCCGACGAACTCGAGGGAGTCCTCTGGTCTCACCGTACCACCCCAAGGCGAGCAACGGGAGAAACTCCCTTCGCCTTGGTATACGGCGCGGAGTGCATGATTCCCGCAGAAGTAGAATTTCCCGGTGTTCGAAGAAGGTTCTTACCCGAACGAGAGGAACTCAACAATGCTATGCTCTTGGACGATCTCGACCTCATTAACGAACGCCGGGATCGAGCGCTCATCCGAATTCAAAACTACCAGCACGCCGCTGCAAGATACTATAACTCCAACGTACGGAACCGAAGGTTCAATCAGGGAGATCTGGTCCTTCGCAAAGTCTTCCAAAACACCGCTGAACGAAACGCGGGAAAACTCGGAGCAAACTGGGAAGGTCCCTATAAAATCGAAAAAGTCGTCCGACCAGGTTCTTACGAAATAGCCAACATGCAGGGCATAAAAATCCCTAGAACCTGGAATGCGATGCATCTCAAAAAATACTATCACTAAACGAACCAACTCGCAATCACTGAACTACGAGACGGCTTGATCTCCGCAAGGAGTACGTAGGCAGTTTGCCGAAAGGCAAATTCAGCTGTCCTCCCTTATTAAAAAGGGGGGGAGTGGGTACGTATACTCGTATACTCCCAAAAAATCGAAAAACTTCTTACCGCACTTTTGGTGTTTTCGACTTATCAAAACATCCTCACCCGCGAAATCGCAACGAGGTCTTCGGAAATTGGTCGGCCGCTTGGGAGAATCGAACCTTTAGCATCGCGAGACGTCGCAAAAGATGCCTCAAAATTGATTTCTTCCGAGCAAACGAAATCTCCGCAAAAAGACACATATATGCACACATTAACATTTATTTTGCGCAAATTAATCAAAACAACGGCACACGCCACCAAGTCCGATGCTGATCACATCGAACTCACAAACGTCCTAAACAGACATAGCCATCTCATGGAGATGACTCTCTTACATCCGACACAAGGATAATAGCGCTATAAAAGAAATCCGAAATTTTGGTCTAGCACTTCCGGTCTCCGGAGAGATGCTCGATTCGTATCAAACAAGTCGTATAAGCCGAGAACTTTTCGCGGACTTTACATCGATACGAATCAGGAAGAAATCGCGACAGGAAAAACGATAGCCGGTTAGTCACCGCACAATCCTTAAACCGAAAGTAAACCTAGGTCTTGCCCTAAACCCAGCGCACTGGTCTCTAACATCTCAAAGGCATGATATCAAAAGATAAGAGATTCTTAAACCACGCCTCTATGTTTACGTTCGATACCTTCAGCGCCCCCGCAGAGTTCACATCTCGCGGAAGAACTCTCGAAACAGGTCTCGAATAAAACATTTCACAATCGAAGAAGGATATGAGACGACAACTCATCACCTTCCTCCCCACTATTCACAAATTCATAAAAAACGTTATCATACCATAAAGCCGCGGAGCGGCAGGGATTCAAAGCCACACACGGCCAGTCCCGAAATACAAACAAGGCCGTTCAAGGCCGAAGCATAAAGACATAAAAAAAAAAAACAAATCTCTCGCAAGAGATCTAACCCAAGTCACCCTCAGAACTTACGCTCCCTCCTCACCCGCCGCCTCGTCCGAGCCTGGAGCCACGTCGCTTCCGTTCTCTCCGACCATCGGATCTTTCCCCTCTGGGTCTTCTGGACACGTCGGAAGGAAGCAAGCGGATTTTAGGTCGGCCAGGATGAGATCGAAATCGCCATCCTCGGCCGCCATATCTCCCTTGCAGCCGGACAGTCGGGCCTCTTCGGCCTCCAAGGTCGGGGGAGTCTCACTTTGGACGACCGAACCACGGCCATCCCGCCCTCAATCGTCGCCAAAGCGAAATCCCTGCTCCGGATACGCTCGAGGGAACCAGGGAAGCAGAAATCTTCGCCAAGCGAGCCTGAAACTCCGCACGAAGGGCATCCGTAGCCTCTTGGATCCCGCGGCGCGCTAGTCCAGCGTCACTCTCGATCTGACGCTGGAGTCGACGCACCTCCGAGGATTTGGCCTTCCTGGTTTTCTTTTCCTTAAGCAAGGAACTCGCCGTCTTCCCGAGGTCCCTCTCAAGCTCTCCTATCGCAACCTCGAGCTTCGACACTTTCGCAGAGTGAGAGTCCTCGACAGCCGTCAACATAGCCTCGGTTTCGGACCATCTGCCCTGAAGCTCCACCAACTCCCCGGAAAGACGACTGGTCTCAGAACCACATTCGCTGATCATCCCATCGATCAACGATATGAACTGCGAACAAAAAAATTTTCTTAAGACTAAGTCCATGAAAAGAATGCACGACAGACGATCGAGAATTCAAACAAGAAACAAACCTTTCCGCGAAGTCCCGACGCTAGGCTCGACCCACCTCGCTGCGAAGTCTCCCCGTCACCGCTCTTGGCCAGTTTCCTCTTCCGACTCTTAGGCTGAGTAGCCTGGACAGCGCTAGGAGCACGCAATGCCAGAACGATTTCTTTTCTGGCTGGAGGCGGAGGCATAGAGTCAGCGGCCTTCTCTTTGTCCTCGACGAGGATCGGAGTCGTGGAAGATCCCGCAGGTAGGACTTGCGGGGGAAGAGCCGCGAAGCCGGTCCCGTGACACGGGGCAACGACCTGCGCGGAGGAAGACGGGAACTCGGAGCCAGTCTGAGCCAATTCTTTCTCGGCTTGGCGACGAACTAGTTTCTCTCGGAAAGAAAGATGACCGGCAACACAAGCCGGCACTTCCGCCGGAGAAGTTGGAACCGGAGCCAGAGAGGTGGCCTCACCCATCTCGACGTCGGAATCCTTCTTATCACCTTGGGAGGAAGACATGTTGAAAGGAAAGTTATGAAACTAGAGAGGTTTTGAAGAAAATGAAGGAGGAAAGGTGTGAAGAGAATGAATGACAAGAGCTCACTACTTATAGAAGTATGGGTTCGGAATGTCGCCTCGACAACTTTTTTCCGCGGAGTTTTAACTGTAAATTTCGTCCAATACACTTAACCTTGTCAAAGTCATCTATCCGCCCGCTAGAGTCACAACTCTAACGGGCTGGGGGGCTAACTGTTGGGGTCAAAAACGGTTACGACAAATTTAAACATTCAAAACGTTCGAGGAAGAAAATAAGAGTTTCTCCGACGAGTACTTTTCGAAATAGATTCTTCCTTACGAAAAAGCTTGGCGGAAGAAAGAATCGAGACGTCCGACGAAAGCTCGAAACAGGTCGTTACGTAGCGACCAAGCGATCGTCCCGCTCGGTCGCTACGTAGCGACCGAGCGATCGTCCCGCTCGGTCGCTACGTAGCGACCGAGCTCGAGCCAAAGCTCGGTCGCTACGTAGCGACCGAGCGATCGTCCCGCTCGGTCGCTACGTAGCGACGGAGCTCAGCCAAGCTCGGTCGCTACGTAGCGACCGAGCGATCGCCCCGCTCGGTCGCTACGTAGCGACCGAGCTCGAGCCAAAGCTCGGTCGCTACGTAGCGACCGAGCGATCGTCCCGCTCGGTCGCTACGTAGCGACCGAGCTCGAGCCAAAGCTCGGTCGCTACATAGCGACCGAGCGATCGTCCCGCTCGGTCGCTACGTAGCGACCGAGCTCAGCCAAGCTCGGTCGCTACGTAGCGACCGAGCGATCGTCCCGCTCGGTCGCTACGTAGCGACCGAGCTCGGGCCAAAAGCTCGGTCGCTACGCAGCGACCGTAGCGACCGGGCTCGAGCCAAAGATCGGTCGCTGTATAGCGATTGAACCTTTCCGAACATCGATACGACACCAGTCCTTGCATTCTCGTCAAACCTTCAATGCTATCTCCCGAAGACCGTAGCAAGCTCAGTTTATGTTTCCCGCTATTCTAATTCATCGATCAAACTTCGCGGATTAGAAACCGCGGAAAACTCGTAGTAAACGTGTCGAGTCGGAAGACGGCCCAAAGGGGACCTAAAACACGACTCGAGGCCCATCCTACGATTTTTCCTAACCAAAAGCCCGTGAACCACAGCATGGTTCGCGCTTGGCCCGCGAGGAAGGATAAATGTCAAGTTTCCGCGGATAAATACGGAAGTTTTGAAGATAATTGTGAAGATCGGGAAAAATGGAATATCTCCATTTTTATGCTATGACGGCTTAAGGGCAGAAGAGTAAAAGCGTAAACCGACCTTGGAGCTAGTATATAAGGAGTCCTAGGCGAGGAGCAGAAGGGAAGAACTTTTTCAGAGCAAACTTAGCACTTAGAGCGATTTAGGCAACTTTCCGTTTTTGTTATTTCGAGCTGCGACTCAATTAGGTTTAGCCGTCTTAGGGTTGCTAGAACTAGGAATCTCGCCGACAGCTCTCGAGCCCAGGCTTATACCTTGTTGTAACGCTCATACGCAGATTCGGAATAAGATCTATTTTGCTCTCTTTTCGATTTCTTATTTTTATCGTTATTATTCTCGTGTTCTGATTGCTTGACGTGTGGTAATTAACAGATATCCGGGTCCTCTGGGAAACTAGGGTTTTCTTAGTTTCCTTATTTAAACGGAAATCGACAGTGCGAATTTCGGTTCCCACAATTAAGGTCGTTCTAGATGGACTCAAACCTCTTGTTAAAGACTAGATTATTGAGTTTGACACAGGAGAGGAGATCCCCATTACCCTGGAGTATGAAGACCTTGAATATCACTATTCGCACTGTGATATGCTCTCTCACTTATCAAGAACCTGTCCGTTGGATCTCCAACTCCCCCTCCCGGTCCCTAGTCCGCAGCCTGCGGCGCAAAGAGCATACTCCTCCAAAATCCCAACACTTGCTACTGATAATCCAGTCCAAGACTGCTTTCAGAACAAGAATTGACCGCCATGGACGACCCTTCGGAGAAATAATCCTGACACAAACTACACGCGGATAACCCTTAGAAAACAAGATTGTTCCCTCATTCTCCTCCCAGGCCAACCCCATCGCATCGCATACTGAGACATCACGCCACAGAAGAGGAGTCTCTCCTTCCCAATCTTACAACAGATATCACAGAGAAGGCCACTCTTACTACCAAGATACTAGTTGTACCCCCCCCCCCCCATCAATAGAGATAGAAACAAAAACACGCTCCACACAGGCCCCATGGATCTGTTAGAATCAATAGCTCAACTGATAACCTGGAACTACACGAGGAATCTACTAACGACAACCAGCGCCTTCCTCTCGAGAGGAACCTAGCTCTTTGTGACTTTTCAGCCCCACCCCCTCCAAGGATCCCTACTACTGAAGAAGTCCTCAAGGATCTGAGAGAAGTCTCCTATCAGTATACCAATGTGGCAGACCCTACAGAGAGAGATGCTAGACAACAAAGGGTCTTCCAAAACGAGATGGAAGGTTTAGTGGAGGAAACAGCTGTAGGAATCATTGAAGCTGCTTCTCAGGCCTTGCGGGAGACTGATATTGCTTCCCCTCCTCCTAGGAAACTTCATAACCAGAACCTAAGCACCCCTCAAGCGGTGCAAACACCATCTGAGTGCCACACAACCACTTCACGTGGCAGAGCTAAAGGCAATCACGGGAAATCAAAAAGATCTGGACCCAGCTCTCGCAGTTTGCTAGGAGGTAGTGCAAGTTGAAAGATAATGTCACAGGCCACTCACCCATATGCTCGACATGGGTTCCCTTGTGGGAACCAAAATTCGCACTGTTGATTTCCGTTAATTTAGGAAAGTTAGGAAAACCCTAATTTCCCAGAGGTCCCAGATATTTGTTAAACCACACGCCAAGCAATCAGATCACGAAATACACAGAAGGAATAAAATATGAGAATCGAAAAAGAAAGCAAAGTGTGGCTTATTACGAATCTGCGTATGAGCGTTACAACAAGGTAAGAGCCTTGGCCGCAAGAGCTGCCGGCGAGTTTCCTAGTTCTAACAACCTAAGACTGCAAAAACCTAGTTGAGTCGCAACTCGATAACAAAAACAAAAAGTTGCATATTGCTCTAAATGCTAAGTTTTGCTCTGAGTAAAAAAATTGCGTCCGTCTACATCTTCAACCTCGACATCCTTATTTACTCCTCTAGATGCGGTTTGCTCTTTCCATTTCTGCCCTCGGTCAAGCTTTTCACTTCGCATAAATATTCCATTTTTCTTCGATCTTTGTGTTTATCTTTGGAAATTTCATATTTATCCTCCGAACTTGACATTTATCTTCTCCAGCATAAAAAAAAGATAAGCCGTCATAACGATTGGGTTTGATTTTTTATAAAATCGTAAGTGAGCTTTTAGCCGCATTCTGGGCCCTTTCGGGCCGTTTTCTGACTTAGGCGTTTTTTACGATTCTATAGAAAGAGCGCTTAGGAAACTACGTTGATTCCAAGGAACATTCAGATTCCTCATATAGCGTAGGCAATTCGAGGTGTTTAGTTAACTGTTGCAATTTTATACGATCGATCCGAATGTTATACGAGAGAACGAATCCTTGCGGTTTCTAAGCCGTAAAGTTCCGATGGTGACTCCGATCGAGACGAAACTAGAGTTAGTTCGATCCGATCACGAAAGAGGGAGCTACGGGGATGGGATGAAGGCAGAATGGTTAATCCGACTCGCCGAATGGGAGAGTTGGTCGGTGTATCCGGTCCAACTCACTCCTTCGGCCTATTTCCCCTGCAATCATTAAGGAAATTCAATGCTTCTTCACCACATGCTCTCTACCAAGCTCTATCAATTCAACCCATATCAGATTGATTCCAAAATTTCTGAAACCTAAAACAGTGTCAGACTATCGGTCTATTGCCCTATGCTATGTATACAATAAAACAATCTCAAAATTGCTATCTCTCAGACTCAAACCTGTACTGTAGAGTATTGTGTCGGAGAACCAGTTTGTCTTCATTCCAGGGAAAGCTATCTCGGACAACGTCCTTATAACTCACGATATGTTCCACTACCTGAAGATTTCAGATGCAGTTAAACATTGTGCAATGGCTGTTAAAACTGATATCAGTAAAGCATATATGCTTGAATGGAGTTTCGTTAGAACTGTTTTGGAAAGGATGGGTTTCTGCCAAACCTGGGTAAATTGGATGCTGCAGTGTGTCTATTCAGTATCTTACTCCTTCCTCCTCAACAATGAAGTGGTCGGAAGTGTAATTCCCCAAAGAGGGATCCATTAGGGCGACCATCTTTCCCATATATTTTGATCATATGCGGGGAAGTCCTGTCGGGCCTCTGCAAAAAAAGCTCAAGAGTTAGGAACAATGCCCGGTATAAGAGTTGAAAGGAATTGCCCAAAAATAAAACACCTTCTTTTCGCTGATGATACGATGATCTTCACCAGATCAGACCCTCCAAATCGGAGGCACATAATCGAGCTGAAGGAGAACTCTTAACACCACGTGCAATCTCATCGCAATATAATTTTTTTCTCGTGGTATATGCATGTTGCTGAAGTTAGAGAAGAAAATTTTACTCTGTCGAAATTCCTCCATATGGATAGTGAACGCTGGCCATTCTTCGGGTGTCGACACTATCTACACCAATTGAGAACAGTCTGTCGCAAAAACTACCTTGGAAAACTGAACGGTCTTCATGCACTCCATAGCCTAAATTGGAGCTTCGCATTCTGCATGTAAAGGTGATAAGCTTCGCCAGAGATTCATAGCTCCCCGTCATCTTGTCCTCTGGTTTTGCAGAACCAGCTGTGACCTGTAAATGAATCTTCTTCCCACCAGGCACCATCAACATAGCAGACTTTGATATAATCCAAAGGTTGCCAATGAGGAATCAGTACAACCCGATCTCGTTCTTTTTTTATCCATGAGTTGGGGCTCAACCCACAAAGCTCCTTCCAGTTCCGCTATGCATAGTAGCTCTTGCGGGTTCTATTCTTATTTTTATAAATCTTATCATTTTTGTTTTTCCATATATACAACATAATTCAGGAAAAGTAACTAAAATCATAATCTTGCAGAAGCCTCCAAAAAAAGTAATTGATATTGATAAATATTGAAGTTGTTAGGAATAGTCCTGGATGGGAAGAAATCTTAGATAGGGCCCATGTTTGTAGAGCCATATGGCATCCAAATATCACATGGTTAACGGATTCCTCCTTCGCTCCGCATATACTACACCGTGTATTGCAGTCAATCCCACGGCCGTAAGTTTTTTGTGACTGTTAAAATTCCCGATATAATTCTCCATACAAAATGCTTCAGTTTTAGTGAACAGATTAGTTTTCATACATGTACCAACAATGGTTTGGTATCCGGCGGTCTGAATAATTCTAGTCTTTTTCCCTTATCCGGGTCATGTTCTATATCCTGACTTTATCGGATAATTTCCTAATGGTGTAAAGTGCCAGACATACGAATCTGGTCGATGACATCAAATTATCGTTATAACTTTGATGATTTTAACATCTTGTGGATAAACATATCCATGAAGGAGGTCCAGATTCCATGAGAAATCAACCGGTTCGAGGAAATGTTCCACCTTTAAAGAAGGATTTAAGAATTGAGTTTGAGTTTTTTGTATTGCAGATCTCGGGCGAGAAGTCGGGATCCAAGGGTCCTTCCATACTGAAATGGATTGACCCGTCTCCACTTTTTGATTAGCTTTTTATTGACCAGATATCTATCTGAATATATATTTCTCCATCCAAATGATGGCGTTGAAGATTTGTGATAATCCAGAGGATCCATTTCTTGAAAATATCGTCCCATAAAGACCTTTGAAAACAGGCAATATGGCTTATCTTTCAGTCGCCAAAATAATTTAGCCAATAAAGATGTGTTGAAGTCTTGAAGATCTCGGAAGCTTAAACCACAATCCACCTTGTGTTTACAAACAATGTCCCATAAGTAACAATGTATATCTTTCTTATTTCCGCTACTACTCCACCAAAAATGAGCAATTGCACTTGTTATTTTCTTTGTTAGCAGAGTCTAAAACACGACAATACATGTGTGGGCATTGCTGATGCCACTGATTTTATAAATACTTCATTACCTCCTTTTGTTAGAAATCGGAGTGTCCACCTATTTACTTTATTATTAGCTCCTCACGTTTAAATATCTAAATATTTTAGTTTTTGAGCCACTTAAACTTTCTGAGATATTCAAATAGTTTCCTATACCTCCCATCGTGATGATGCCAAGTTGATGTTGAATCCCCCGCCTCCTCCCCCACACACACAACATCTATGACTTTATGACTAAATTGTATTGATGATTTTGTAAAGTATATATGTTGTCCAGACACGGCTTCATAATGTTTAAGTATGTTGTCCAGACACGGTTTCATAATGTTTAAGTATCTTTAAAATATACACACACTCCTCCATTGCTGCCTTACAAAAGAATAAGATGTCATCTGCAAAGAGTAGATGAAAAACCGCTGGATTGCCTGCAAAATTTTTAGTCATGTAAGTTGTTTATCTTTATGCTTTCCGAATGTTAGCAATGAAGGCTTCGGTATATAGAATAAATAAGTAGGGTGACAAAGGGTCCCTTTACCTCAACCCTCGGTTTGGAGTAATGTTATCCTTCGACTGTCCACTAATTCAAAACGGTGAAAAGCCCATCTTTTCAAGAAAAGTCGCTGGAGCCATTCTACCCTGTCATAAAACATTTTCTGAAATATTATTTGATATCAGCTTCTCATATACAAAAGCTGATCGTGTCTCTGAAATTTTCGTTTATGTCATACTAGCAACATTTCCGATTCTAGTAGTTTTTTTATAATTATGTGGAAAATTGAAAATGTAATAAATCTTAACACTCTTTTTAGAAAGTTTCCGTATCAAGGACAAACCGGTTTATTTTCCATTGAGTTATGTAAACCGGGTTGACTTGCCCGTCGCTTAACCGGTTTCCTCGCCTTAGCCTATGATATAAATAACGCTCCTCCTCCACTCTTAACGAATTCTATTTTAGGGCAGGCCGTACGCCGTTTACATCGTCACTCACGAAACAGAGCTCTGGATTGGTCTCAACCAAGACTCTATCCATTGCGATTGCGAAGAAAGTAATTTCTTCACTGGAGAAGGTTGATCCTATAACTGTTCTTGATAAATCTTGATATATCATATTGAGTTCACCTCGATGCAGAGGTATGATGTTTTGATCTAATATCTGCAGGTGGAAACGAATCTCAGGGTATTTGGATCCGGTCTCGATGGAGAACTATATAACTAAAATAATTAATCACTCAACTGTTTATGAGAGTATTATAAAGTCACTACGTTTGGTAATCAACTGTTGCTTTCCGTAACGAAGTGACTTATAATAATCTCATGAATGGATCTATGTTAACTGTTGATAGGTTGTTTTTGTCTAATGATGTATTGTAGCTCTGCGTTTCTTGTTCGTTCACTCTTTTGTCAGGTATTAACAAGATAAATCCCAAGCATCATCCACCTTATTAGCCCTTGAACATGAAGGCTTGTAAAATGGATGATGCTTGGGATTTATTTTGTACTCTCCTCTTCTAAAAGAGTGTTGCCTCCATAGGACTACCAATGATTTCAGACTTGTTGAAGGAACGTGATGCTTTTGCTTATAGAAAGCATGAAAGATTTTGTTCTTTTGGTAACCAAGATATATGAACATGTTCTAGTTGAGTCTTTACTCCCACTTCATGTATCAATGGAACAAGGTTGGCTTCAACTGCAGATTAATGATTATAGAAACCAAGTGAATTAACCAAAGTCCGAGCAATCAAAGAGATCCTATCTTGTTTTTCTTAGTTTGAGGAGATAACTTAACTCACTGCCTTTTCTAAGTTGCCAAGATTTTTACTACTTCTCATAACATTTATTCAAAAGTTTTGTTGATAGGTGGTTTTATTATGGTTTTGTATAGTTAATGACTCAACCACCTTCTGTCAGCCCCTTTATTCAAACTCTTTTTTAGCAAAAGATTGGTAATACTTGTGTTTGTCTGAATCTCGAGGCAGATAAATTCTGAGACGAAATAAGGGATTGGTCAATACCTTCTGGAACCAGCAGACATGCATGCAATCACAAAGTTTCCTTTCTTAAGTTTCTTTCTCTCTCCCCACCATGCATGTGTGTATCCATACATCTATAAAACAGAGAAAAGCCTCCACATCTTTTGGCCATTGCAAGAAAATGAAACACTTCTACCAATTCCAACAGCACCTTGTCCTCTTCATAGGTCTTGGCTTATTGTTGTCTCTTCTTGCTTCATGTAAGTTCAGTTTTATATCCCTCTGTCTTTTGTCTTCTCCTTGTCACTTATACACCAGTTTCATGTCTGAATTTTGTCACTGTTGCAGTTGTTATGAAGTGCAATGCCTTGGAAGATTTCACTGATACAAGCGATGTAAGAGACTTCATTTCCAATTACGAAAACCGCAATGGCCTCTCCAGAAAGCTTCTGCTATCTCCGGGTAACTCATAGACACATAAACTTTAAGATCAGTCTCTGTTTTTTTTATGTTTTATGAAACCCTTAAGAGAAATATTCAGACTATTTCATCACGTTTTCTTACGACAATAATGATTCATCATAGGTATTGGCTTCACATAAAAGGCCAGTCTCTGTGTTTATATATGTTTGTAGAAACTCTAAAGACACATTTTCATAACATATCTGTTAACTAAGCATATACATTGTTGGGTTTATATTATATAAGACCAGTCTCTGTGTCTTTTTATTTATTGATAACCCTAAAGACACATCTTCGGAGATATTTTCAGATATTGGCGACGGGACCAAAAGGATAGGAGAAGAATGCTCAAAAGATGATGTTGTTGTCTTTCAAGGCTCAACGGTTCCACTTCCAAACGGAGTACCAGCATTTACAGTTGAGATCTTAAACGCATGTGCCTCTGATTGCAGCGTTGCGGAGATCCACGTCAGTTGTGGCTGGTTCAGCTCGGTCAGACTGGTTAACCCTAGAGTTTTCAGACGACTCTCCTACGATGATTGTCTGGTCAATGATGGTCAACCTCTTGCTCCTGGACAGACACTCTCCTTTCAGTATGCTAACAGCTTCGCTTACCCTCTCTCTGTCTCTTCAGTCTCTTGCTTCTAGTTTTAGACGTATTTTCCACGGAACTCTGCTTCAGTTTTCATCAAACCAAGATCTTGGATTGAGTTTGTGTTCTTCAAACCAAGGTCTTGGTTAGCCTACTATTGTAAGCCAGTTTAAGTTTATTAGTGTTAATGTGGCATTGGTGATTGTGTTCAAAATTACGTAGGGGAGACAAAAAGAGTTGATTTAATTTAAACAACTTTACATTAGAAGATGGTGATGATGAACATCCAAACAAAGCTTATAAACACAAGCTTCTTTCTTGTTTTCATGGATACCATGTGTCTGGAATATCTGAAGATGGAGAAAAAAAAACAGATTGGTGATAGTATCAAAGAACATGAAATGTAAGAAGATCTAAAAACGTCCTTTAGGTCCGGACTATAAAAAATCCAAATGTGACAGCAATAGGAAAAAGTCTAATTTTAGTTTCTCAGCAAATATATAAAAACTATATAAAATTGAAATGAACCAAAACCAGCATATTGAAACGTAACTTATCCAATACTAAAAAAAAATGCTTGTTGAGAAAATGTCTGAAACTCAGAACCATAAAAATGTTAAACAAGGCATAGTAATTAAACACTAAAAGAAATTTAATTGACTTTGCGTTTCCAACAATGCAATAACTTCTTTATTTCTTCACTATTTAGTTGACTTCACTCTTCTCTTGTTCAGATTTTCTTCTTCTTCACGAATAAGCTCTTCTTGCATTTTCAATGCAATAGCTTCTTTATATGCACCTTCAACTTTGTTGCATAAGATATGATCAAGAATAAATACCTCCAACGTGCGTCTAGCAAACTCAGTTAATCGCTTCTCATCCTCACGCCCTCCGTCGTTACCAACCTGAAATTCACATGAAAAAATAATAATAAGCATCATTACGAGAAAAAAATTATAATCAAATATGGAGCCGTTTAAACAATGTGAAACTAACCTCCATACGGTTTTGCGGACCACTCTCATCAAGCAATGGTTCAAGAACAGCTTTCTCCATGAGTAACATTGCATCATCAACTAAAACAAACATGTCTTTGTCTACACTAACCATTGGAGCTGGCAAGTTTTTGACATCAGTTGCTCTCTCTTTCTTTGGTTCTTCTTCAAGAGCATTCAATATTGAAGAATCCAAATCATCCTTAAGGAGCTTCCCCATTTGTCTTGAAATTGTATGTAGTATTTTCTCCTGGGTGGTACTACTCCATACAAGAGAGTTTAACCCATGAAACAAGAAATCCATCACCAAAGAGGATGTAACTTCCTTCTTGATGTAGAAATGTTTCACAACTAGTTTTAGAATCACATCCATTTTCTCTTGAGACATCTCTCGCCTTGATTTTTGATCCATCCCTAACCAAAAGGCACATAAGCTGCATCAGATCCGTAACTTGTTATATAGTATGATTTATACAAATCTGCTATTAATTAACAAACATGGAAACTTTTATACCTTTCCCATCTGGTCTTGTCCTCCATCAACTTGCTTCTTTTCTCTTTCATACAACTCAAGAAAATGGGCTCCACTTCTTTTAAATAAACCCTAACAAGTTCTCTCCTATATATAGTGAACATCAAGGCAGGGAAAAGGTCGGTCCACCCTGTCTCTGCAAGAATCAATTGTAAGATAACTTGGCTGCATGTTTTATGGTGCCATGATATAAACACAGATTTACCTAATGACCTGGACTTGAGCCATTATTGTAAGAGAGCCGTACTCATCAATGAAACCGTCATGTAACTTAGGTAACTCCATATACTTTTTCCATCCCCAATCATGCTCTTTCTTCCCAAACTTGTGTAATGTATCTGCAAGGAAATGTATTCAGTTTATCTACGTGTAATGTGACAATTTAGGAAAAATAAAAGATGCAAAAGGTAAATGCTTTGATTTCTCTGGATCTTTAACATAAAAATAGTAAACTGAGCAAAATGATTCCAACCTGTCACAAAAATGTTAAAGTTAAATGAATCAATTAAAGTTTTGTTGATCGAGAGAGAATGAAGAAAACTAAAGGGACAATAATACTATTAACCTGGAAGAAGTTTATCACAGTTTGCAACACAGAAACAAAGAGAGATGGGTTGGTACTTCACAGCCTTTTGGATAAACTAAAATAGACCTGCGATAAAGAAGAAAACATCAAAAGAGTTTTCAAGCTTATTATATAGCCTGAGGAGAAGATGAAAATGTCATTTACCATTGGTGGCCACCAACTTCAAAAACATTGCTACGGATCTCTGGCTTACGTATTTTTGAAAATTTCTCAATTTTCCATGTATGCGTCCCATATAATTCAGAGGGGTTTGCACATAGGAATAATCTAACCTATACTAAAAGGTGAATATGAAGCCTTGTGAGACTATCCACGTCATCAATTAAAATCAGCCAATAGGGTGTTTGAAATTCGCCACGTCAGCAGCCCGCGAATTAATCTGGGCTTAAAGTTTAGCCAGTCCAGTTCTGATTGGTTTCGTCGAGCCCGTTTAGCCCAAATGCGGTAGATACGGCTTCCATGTTATCCTCTCTTCCAGAACTCAACGTGGCTGTCTTGGCTTTTCAGAGTCTCATCTCTTCGCCTCCCCTTTCGTTATCTCTTCACCTTCCCTATGGTTCAATGTATTTGTTTTAATTCTACCATAATTGTTAATCCCATTGAATCCAGATTCCATGTCGTCTTCTCCCTTTCATTCATCTCAAATCTATAAATATAAGCAGGTTGAGAGTATGATGGATGCTCAGCACGATTGTCAGTTTACCATTTTATTAAGCTAGAAAGATTTTCAAAAATGTCTTCCTCCAATGCTATTTTTTTGCACTCTGCGTTTGAGGCTCTCCGCCTCTGAAGATCTGGCCAGTTCATTGTTGCCAAATTAATCTGTTTTTGGGACTTGAAAAACATCAAGACACATGGTTAATTCATGGAAATCACTCTACTTCTCTTGATGATAAGGTATTATAACGACAAACGTTCTTTTTTCTCAAATCTTCTATTTTGCCCATAGCCGATAATCTAAATGTTCAATCTTTGATTGCAGAATTCGGTGATACATGGATTCATCCTGCTGGTCGCGCCTCTTACTACCGTCCGTCTTTGCGAGGAGGTTCAGTCGTGAAGTTAATTGGAGAGAGGAAGGAGCTGTCATTCCAGTCAAAAATCAGGGACACATGTGTGGTATGATTCATTATTTCCTTGCAAGATTGGATTTGTGCATCGCCATTGCGGTTGAGATTGCAGTTATTTTGATAAAATAGGAAGTTGTTGGGCGCTCTCGGTGGTTGGAGCGGTGGACGGTATAAACAAGATCAAGACCGGAGAATTGATATATTTGTGGGAACAAGAGTTCATAGACTACTACAGAGAGGATGGCAATGGTGGATGTGATGGAGGTACAGCAGCCAACACTTTTTAAGTTCATTTATCTCAAGTTAACGAGATGAATCACTTTGTACATTTTTCAAAGTTTGGATTGTAGACTAAGATGTGAGGAGTCATAGTTTCAGTTTGCTTTTTTAGTTAACGAGATGAATCACTTTGTCTTTGAAACCATTGTCATGAAATTGTATAAATCAGACGGCCTTGACATTCTACAAATCTGTATATCCATTCGATACTGTCACCAAAAATATTCATTTTCTTTAAGAACATTGTCATGAATTTTTGTGTTTGTGCTTCCTCAGGGTTTATGTACAGGTCCATGTGAGGATGGCTTTGGAAACCATGATGTGCTAGCCGTGTGGCATGGAACAACAGACGGAGGTGAAGACTACTGGATTATTATTTGTAACTCATGGGGATCATATTGGGGAGAAGGCGGATACATCAAGTCCTAACGTAACTATCATAAATCAACCGGGAAATACGAAGTCGCAGCACGGTCTATACCCAATCAAGCCAAGCTCTCCATTTGGTTTGGTGTCTACAGGTGTGTTTAAATTTGAGGTTTTATTTGCTATTCAGATAATTGGTTGGGCATGGTTTTGAGATACACTTTATAGGCAATATCCACCTAATATCCACAAGCCCTGGGTGCCTCTTTTAATTAATCATGATCGGTTTTGGGGTATTATTGAAGGCGTCCATATTATTTAATTGTTCATAATTAATTCTGTTTATTTGATTCGCCATGGGAATCTAATATTGAAGTTGGTTCTCCACGAGCAAGGAATGAAGCTAAGTTGAGATACGAAGAGAAGAAACTCAAGCACATGTGAGTTTTTTTTCTTTTCTTATTAAAAAACGTTATAAAACATAGTTTTTACAAAAAAAAAATGATTCAAGATTTAATTGTTTGAGTTGTAGTATTGGGAAAAAGATTCGATATGCATCTCGCAGAGCGATAGCTTACACGAGGAAAATAGTGAGAGGAAGATTCGTGAAAGCTGGTGACAATTATGACTATGACCCATCATCACTAACCATGAAATCAATGAGTTTTCTCTTCCCCTAAAACAATGTATGTCTTCTTCTCATGATGATGATATATGATTACTCTTATACGTGGTGAACCAGTTTCTTCTCGGAAAAGTAAGCCAAACTCTTTATCTTTTTGCCTACAGTTTTATTTTGAATCGAGGAAATCAACATGTTGCGGCATGGAAACGTTGGAGACCTGCACAATGAATGCTTAGATGTAGTGAAAGTGACGAAATGGGTGGAAGGCCAAAATGGGTGAAAATATAGCAATTTTGCTTCTTTTTTTTAAACAGAGCTCTTTCTTATGTTATTTACTTTTTTAATATTTCTAATCATTGTGCAGGAAAATCCTAATTACTTTTATTTGTAAACTTAGAAAAGAATAACTCTAAAATAATTTATGTTATATACGTATATATATATATATATATATTTTTACAAAACTCTAAAAACTCAGACTTGATTCTTCATATTTTATTAGTTAATTGTGTTACATATAATAGAAATATTTATTTCAAATTAAAAATATTAAAAAATCAAATTTAAAAATTAGTTATATATAATTTAATATACAAAAATTCACATACAAATAAAAATGATAAATGTAACAATTTAAATAAAAAATATTATTTGTAAACTTAGAAAATAATATATCAAGAATATTGCTTTTTAGGAAAGAAAATAGAAAAATACATCAGAGACAAATCCATATCTATTATGAAATTCTTCTATTTTAGAGAAAAAAAATAGAGGAATACATTGGAGATGGTCTAAGGCATGGCCGACGTAAATGATCGACGTTGAGATTTCAGCTTTTATGATTTTTACTATTCTAATGTTTCAATATAATTTGAATATTTCATTTATTTTATAATATAATGGTTTAAAAGTATTTTTATTTCACTATCTAAATTATTTTTATATTTTAATGTAGCTTTATATTTATTGGATATTGTGTGGCCAATTAAATTATGTAAATTACTGTGTAGTTGATTAAATTTATATATTAAATGACAATTTTTCAAAGTAATAACTTTTAAATATTACAAATTTTAATTAAATCTAATTACATTTTGAAACATATAGAGTAATCTATAAACTAACTCTATATAGATATGACGATAAAATTGTAAAGTGGTCTCACCTTGAATTTTTCTCATTTTGTGCATTCTTAATTGGAAGGAGATAATCAACATCTAATATTATGTTACTCTCAGTATATTAGAAATGGTCGAACCATAAACCAATTAAAGATGATGTAAGGAAAACATAAAGATGTATTTCCAGTTATCACAAATATATAATCAATTGACAACAACTTAATTATGTCCAGCGTAGGACAATAGAGAAGAGTTTTCATACCTTCTAATATTATAATATCTCACCATATTAGTGGCTAAATCAGTTTTCTCTAGCACAAATACTCACTCGATTCTTGGAGTTTAAGCTTTTCTATCTGATGATATTAGTAGTTTGATCCCAAAAAAAACGTTCGAACTGCACATTGTAATTGGAAAAAGAAAACAAACAAAAATCAACCAAAGACTTTTAAGGTATATGAAACAAAAATTGGAAATAATAATTCTCTGCAATTAAAGAATAATGCAATAAAATTGTAAAAATACAAAATAAAACAAAAAAATATACACAGAAAGAAAGATTTAGTAAAATAAAATAATAATATAATTTCTATAATTGATAGTGCTCAGTTACACTAAAAAGTCTAAATTTACAACATACACAGTTTATTTACATCTTTAAACCTATTATCTAATTAAAATAATTCTAAAAAAAGTGCCACCATGAAGGGTTAGAAAATATACGATAAAATACAATACATAACATTAAAAATACATTATCACTAATCACTAAAAAATCATGTTAACAGTAATAAAAATGAAATGACAACACATTTATTAAAACCATAGAACGGCACGCAACAAAGTGTTAATAAATATATAAACTACAATTAAATATGCTCAACGTAAACACACATAAAAATGAGACATCATATCTGTATATATTTAAATAAGTAATTTTAAACATATTATATTCTTGATAATTTTAAAATTACTTAAAAATAAACTAAATTATTAAAAAAATTAATATACAAATAAAACTAAAGCGATATTTTGTAACGTCAAAAATAATAAATGAATAAAAAATATATTATGTTACTAAAATAGATTTTAGATTTTAAAGACTTCTAATTCATGTAATATTACAAAATTCAAAATTTGTTTATTACAATTAATATTTTACCATTGGATATATTAAAATAATATTCTAGATTGATATTCAATTGTCAGTTTTCAACTATTACACGTAAAAAAATACTATTAAGTATTTTTTTTTGAAAAGGAGGTTTTATATTTTAAGTAGGTTATTGGAGTACTTTTTTCGTAAATTTATTCGAGATGATATTCCGATCTCTTAAACTAAAATAATTTATGTTCTATACATAATTATATTTTTTTACATAATTCTAAAATCTCGGACTTGATTTTTCATATTTTATTAGTTAATTGTGTTACATATAATAGAAATATTTACTTCAAACTAAAAATAAAAAAAAAATCAAATTTAAAAATTAGTTATATATAATTTAATATACAAAATTCACATACAAATAAAAATGATAAATGTAACAAATTTAAATATATTATCCGCGCATAGCGCGGAGAAAGGATCTAGTAATAATAAAATAACTAATACACACCAAGGCAACACATGAAGTATGATATAGCAAGAAAAATAGAGTATCTTGAGAATAAAAGGGTTAAGAAACTAAGTGCATACCAGACTCTTTACTAGTAACCTCAGACATTTCCCTGAAATTTTTTTCTCTCCTCCGAATCACAAACGTTAAGGGTTAAGCAACTGAATCCTGAATAACATGGAGTAATCCTCTTAAAATACAATACGATTGTGATCTTCAAATATCTTTTTATGGGAATCATCAAACACTAATAGTGAAAGAAAATATGAAAATGATTCTGAGGATATTTGATTATCCAATTTAAAATTTCGTTCTCAACATACAAAACGAATGATTTAGGAAAGCCTTTTACATATGAATCTTATTGAGACAAATAAATTTTAAAAAATGTTAATTTTTTTTTTCCTTCATCTCTCTCTTTAAGCAAATTGACAACAACTACCTAATACAAAAGATGGGATCGTTCATAGTACACACACTAACCTAACGAGTAGAGTAAAAAAAGACAGAACATCTTAATTAGTATTCTTTCCAAATGGTAATGGCGAGAAAACAAGACCAGTAGATGCATGAGGAGGCCCCGGACCAAGAATTCCAGCTTGAGCCATTGATGAGGATGTGAAACTTGTTGGTGGAGTGGGTAATATCCCGGGACCGTCGAACGTAGGAGAGGGCAAAATGGGTACACTTGATGCAGAACCATTGAACCGTGGTGGTTGTTGATAGTCATGACTCATGAGATGGTTTCATTTGGTTTCTATTGGGTCCTGAATCTCCAATCGAGCTTTGAGGAGAGGGAATGCACAGAGAGAGAGGAGTAGGCAATATCCCGCCACCACTGAACCTAGCTGAAGGAAGAGAAACCGAGAGAGGAGACTCAACTGCAATATTGGACCAAAACTTGTCTGCATGACCCATCATTGGTGGTCTAGCTAAGTTATGAGTTGGTTGAGTCATGGCAGGAGGAAGAGGAACATCATGGGGCCCGTTTATCAGAGGAGCTGGTCTAATCTTCGGGGAAGACGTTAGCGGTGGAACAATGCTTCTTCTTAAGCGGTTCTTGCTTGTGTAACCATTGGGTAGGTGTAAAGGAGTCTCCTTCTTTATCTTCTTCCCAATCATTTTCACAGCTAACTGATCATTATGCCGTGGCCTATCCATCTCAAACAAAAGACTAAACTAAACCCTAAATTCAACCCCCCACAATAGACAAGAGAAGCTTTCTAAGAGAAACAGAGTAACCTCGCTAATGCAACCCTAAATTAGTGAATCAAGAGATTGCATCTAGATACTGATGAATCACGTCCGTTTATCAAAAAATCTCACGATGCTTTTGCCTTCGATTCGCAGAGTAAACGAAGGCAACCACTATTAGATTACGTATAAGAAAAGATAAGAAAGTTTCGAGAGCAAGAAGAATTGGGCTCAGATCCGTTTTTTCTCCAGTAAACACGATAAGGATTGAAGAAAGCACCGGGTCAATGGAGTTAAATGGCAAAAAAAAAGGATTAAATGGGGTGAGAGAGGCTCGAACTCTCGACCTCAGGATCACTCAATAGCTATGAGACCTACGCGCTAGCCAACTGCGCCACCACCCCATTTTGATACACAAGTACATACTTTATTTTATTAACTTTGACAAGGACACCATCGTGCAAGAAAGAAAAGAGTCTTTAACCGATTCTCTGAGAAGAAACAATCTCTCCTTTCTCGTTCCTTCCTTCCTTCGTAAAGCTCGAAGCAAGCTGAGAACATAATCAACCGCTCGCCTACTTTAGTTTCTTTCTTCACCGAAGCACACAGCACTTGAAAGGTATGAACTTTATTGATTCTTTTTCGTTTTGTTATCATTTTCTCAATCGCCGACATTGGTATTTTCTGAAAGATCAACCGAATCTTCTAAGGAATCCTTTCTAAAAATCGTGTTTTTCTCAACTGAAAAAAAAGACCCAACCTTTCTATTTATGTTAGTATTGATTTGCTTATGTTAAGTTATGTTGCGTCTTCTTTAGAAGCGTTTATGATTTGGGTTTGGGCACCTCCCTTAAACTTCAGGTTGATTTGCTATTAATTAATCTCCATTTCAGTTATCCTCTATTTAAAACCTTACATTTGTGTATGTGTGTGCCTTTAGCAGCTGAATCAAACTTCTAGGGTTCTATACTGTTACTTATATATTCTTCCTTTTGTAGCTTAGTGTTTTATCCATTATCGGGTTTTTTTGAGTAATGGGAATTGAAGGAGAGATGGGTGTTAGTGGAGGGATACAAGATACTCTGATGATGAGCGTTGATGAGAAAGATGATCTGAGAGACAAAGATGAAGTTACTGTCCGTCGAATGAAGAATCGGGAGAGACAACGCAGGTATAGAGCCAGGAAGCGGATGCGGGAAGAAGCAGGTCTCGATGATGAAAATCTCTCTTTCCAGACTCAACAAAAAGACCAAGAAGAAGAAGAAGAAGAGGAGGACGAGGAGGAGGAGGAGGAGCTAGAGTGTGATAATGTTTATGTTGACAACTTTGTGAGGCGTGTTTATTGCCATAGAGATTGGAAAAAAGAAGCTAGAATTGCTCATTTGATCATGGACACCACTCGGGATGGTTCTTGTTTGGTTCATCGCAAGATTAGGCCTCGCCCAAGAGACTGGAAAGCTGAAGCTCGAAAGATGAAAACTTGATCAAATCCATGTAGTTGGTTGGTTCTTGAGGAGTCAGAGTCCGGTTTATTAGAAGAGATCTTGCAAGTGCACTTTCTTTAAGATTTTGGATTTGACTGAAAAAAAAAAAAAAAAAAGAGAAATGCACAAAGCAAACATCCTATTATAAGATTAGAACTGCTTCTGCTATTTCTTTGTTGTGTGTATTAGAATATCCAGACGTTATATTATTATGTATACGAATGTTTGATTTCATTTGTACCACCTAAAACATTATCACACTAAAATAAAAGGAGATTCGACCCCAGAAGGAAATGGGGTGACAAGTAGTGATTATCTCCAAAACCTATGGCATTTCCATGTTGTATCTATCCTAAGAGTTCTTTCTTAAGACATTCACCAGTCCCTTATCAAAGTGGCCATGAATATAATATTACCAGTCTGGTACTGTCGAACAATAGTATGGTGATTGCCATAAAATTCATTCGTCTCAAAATTCCAAGTTCTGCATCAGAAATTTAGAAAAAATGTAGACAAGTATTGTTTAGTAATGTTGGCATTTTGAGAATGAATCCAAAACAGATTCATTCAAATTGTAGACCAAAATGAACAATATTTTGTATTATTGGGAGATTTAGACATGACACTGAAACACCACCACTGCGAACCTGCATGAGAAATAACAGAAAAACTTGAGGACGTTTTCCTGAACCCAGTGACCATTCTAAATTCATTGTGAACCAGTGATCATTTAAAAAGCACCAATGATCGATGGGCCTCTCTTTACAATTGAAAGAAAAGTAGCAACTAACGACTGGGCCTCTCTTTACAATTCGTCGATCTTTGATCATTTAAAAACAGGGCCGGGCCTGACCACAAGCTGGTCAAGCATGGGCTTGGAGCCAATATTTTTATAAACAATTTTGGGGGCCTATTTGATAAGAAATTTTGTTGGTTCAGCCACAATAAGCTTTTTCATTTGTTAAGGTCATGAGTTCAAACCAGCTTAATATTGTTTTTGGGGACAATTTTTTTTTACTGTTTTTAACCTTAGAAAACTCAGGCACGGCCCTGTTTAAAAAGCACCGATGATGGAAGGCAACCACAATCTAGCTAGAGATCCCCAGCCAATATATTAGCCCTCTTGGGAGTTTGTAGTGAGTTACGTTATCTAAATTGATTAGAAATCGATTTGGTAGTGAATTTTTATAATAATGTTTGTATGTTTTTTTTTTCTTTACAACAAAAAGCAAAAATAATTAAGCAGATTTCTGATCCAAAAGCTATTTCGGAGGAATCGAGTCAACATAAACCATAGCAGCAGGCTAATTTCTAACATTTCGTGCTAGCTTGTCCGCCATTGTGTTTTATGCCCTCGGAATTTGCTAAATAGTAAAGGGATGAACAAATTTCTTACATCACAGAAACTCCTCCATGTGTGTAGTGGACGCCGGCCATTCTGTTGGTGTAGACACTATCTTCACCCTTTAAGAGCAGTCAGTTGCAAACACCGCTTCTGAGATTCGTAGGTTTTCATGCACTTCATCGCCCATATCAAAGCTTCACATTCAACATATAAAAGTGATAGACTCTTGCGAATATACATGGCACCCATCATAATAATGTTTGTTTATTAAATGTTTTCACATTTTACAACACTACAATGTTTATCGATTATAAAATTACAAATACAAATGTTGGTCTCTTAAATATATATTTGTTGTTGATGAGTTAACTTCATATGCACAAAATAAAATTAAGTTTTGCGGCTGACACAAATCACCAAAACTAAATAGGCAACACCGATTATATAATGACGAAAAAAAATTAGGTTTTCTGCTATCGATTTATTTACTACTGACTCTCCATAAGTGACTCTCAATAAGTAAGTTCATTTACTACCTCTATAAAATTGTGTGTTTTATTCTCTTAAATTTCTTTTTTTAACTTCTTCTACGAATCGAGTGAATTACATAATATATTAGCCCTCTTTGGAGTTTGTAGTGAGTTACGTTATCTAAAGTTATGTGTAGAAATCGATTTGGTAGTAACTAACACATGGTATAACTCATAATATACTATATACACGTTACATATTGGAGACGAAACAACAAACGATACAGACTAAGAGTGAGAGAGCGAAACAAACTTGTCGCTCTACTTTTGGACTTTCTTACATAATAGCTACAAGCTACAAAATTACTGGAACCCCAACTAAAACGAATTACTTATGATTTTGACCCCATAACTTTCTTAATCTTTACTTTTAACCAATCTTTGAGATTAAACTCGCCCGGAGCTGTTCCTGCGTGTATATTCTGAATCCCATCTTCACCGTCGCTTGCTGTATCATCAGATCGTTAACCACCGACATACTCGCGTGATTGACCTCAAGCTCCAGATCCATCAACGCCGACATCAACCTCGCTGCCGGATGATTCCTCTTGCTCGATTCCACCCTTATCATCGCATCCCAACCGATAATCTTCACCTCGATCTCCATCCCCACCGGTTTGATGGCTGTCATGGAGCAAGAGGATGATAGATCACCACCGGCGCTCGCTTTTCTTCCGGCGAGCTCCATTTTCACTTCCTCGAGCTGGGTTTTGATCTGAGTTTTCTCAGATTCCGTCTTGGTCACCTTCGACTTGAGCTCGTTGATGTAAGCAATGGCGTCACCGAGCAAAGAAGCTTTATCCATTTTGGAGACGTTTGGTACAACCGCACGTAACGCGTAGAATCGCTGGTTTAGTTTCTCGCGTCTCTGTCTCTCTGCTTCGACGTGGTTAAGCGGCTCTTCTCTACCGTTGGCCGGTTTTCTTCCGCGTTTCTTGGGACGTTTCTCCGGTATCTCTTTCACGACGGAGGCTTCTAGATCGGAGTGATCGGATTCTCCTCCGCCGGTTCCGAAAGTTAGAACCTTGTCATCTATGGACTTCTTTCTCTTATTCTCGAACTGAGTCTGACCCGAATAAGAACTCGGATCCGGGTTCACGGAGCTCCGTTTACCCTCATCGCCGAAGCTCAATATCTCGCCGGGTCTTGGTTTCACCAAGGTGGTGCTCGACGTGGAGAAATTTAATTCGCGGGAGAAATTGTTGCTGAATTTCGGATTCTGGGTCTGGGAATGAACCGGGCTCGGAGCTGGATCCGGATTCGGGTTTTCGATGATGGTGCTTGAACTACCACCATTCTCAAACTGGATCGACTTGGCAAAAAGCTGGGAGCTAGAGCTCGGAGCTCCGTTACCCTGCTCGGCTACTCCAATCGGGTCATTAATCCACATAGTCGGATCGTTCTCGCCTTGATCCGGGTCAAGATTCCAGTTAAGACCCGATAAGTCTCCAGCGCCACCGTTGAAATTGAAAAGTACTCGCACCTTGTTCATAAGATCCGAGCTCTGTCGGATCTGCTCCGTCGACCCGAGTTCAACAACCCCGTTCGCCGAAGGAATACACGCGATGGTCTGCATCCCAAACACTCCTCCTTGCTTCGCCCGCTCACAACCCGACCCGGTTAACTGATCCGACCCATAAACCCAAACTGCGTTACCCGTCGAGAACGCCTTACCCGCCAACCCAGAACCGCAAGCGAAGCTCTGCGTCATCGAAACCAAGAAAAACCACTCCGTATCCGTCACCTCTTCATCGACGGCGTCATCCGTCGGACCACATCCGCCGGAGATCAACGAGTTGAGCTCACGCAACACCTTCTTACGATACTCCTGATCCGCCGGTGTTGAAAACGGCGGTGGAGACGTTCTCTGTCTGGGCTTTGCCTTGTCTTCTTCTCCTTTGTAATACCCATCGCCCCATCCGAGCACGGAGGCGCCGGAGAAGTCGTACGACGGCTGCCAGAATATAGCGTAGGTCCAGCCTTCGTTTGTCCCTTCAATCAGTGCTTGCAGCCTTTGCTGTAGAGTCTCCTCGTTGAATCCCGCCGGTGCCGGAGCTGTAGTCGACGCCGTTGCCGTCGTCGTTGCCGGTTGCCATAAGGCTGAGATGTCGGAGGAGGAGCTCATGAAAGCTTCCATCATAGAGGCGTTATCGTCGGTGGTCCAGAGATTCATCGTCGGCTCCGTCATTCAATAAACCGTTTAAAGTTAAAAGTTTGTAGAGAGAGAAAGAAGAAAGTCTTCGTAGTGGAGAAAATTGGAGTGCTCTGCTATTATTATATCGAGGGTGAGAAAGTGATTACATTTGCAATATGATAATATTACGTGGCTTGTTTGATTATAGAACTGGGCTATTAAAGCAGAAGCTTCGATTTAACTATCACCCCCTCGACTACCGAACCTACTCGGTAATATCTTAACGAGTGAGATCGTACGGTTGTTGTTCGCGCGTCTGTCGCACTCTCTTTCATTGTTCGGTCAAGATTCTTTTTTCACTCTCCACTATTATTTCTTTTCAGTGATACGAGCTCAGTGGAACGGCCTTAGTTTTTTTGTCTTTTAAAAACCGGACCGGCCGGTCGGACCGATCGGACCGTGATTTAACCTCTTCGGGGTTGTATTAAAAACCCGATTGAGTTAATCGCAAACCCAATTAAAAGTCGGTAAAATTCGTTAAAACCGGTGACATAGTTTGATATTAAAACCCAGTTTTTTTCAAATTCAAAGAAAAGTATATTAAAAAACTGCAAAATTTAAAAGAATTCATTAAAAATTCATATTATTTTTTAAATATTTATCTAAATTATTTTTCATTTTATTTTATAATCTTTTTAAAGTTTTTATTTTATTTTCATATCATTTTTAGATTCTAACAATGATATAAACTTTTATAAAAATAATTTTATAGTTATACATATATATATAGTTACTTAATCTAAAATTAAGTATAAATTTAAAACCCGTTTGAACCGGTTGGATCGGTCTCGACCAACTATAATGTCAAGTCAATGTCTGGTCCGGTTTCAAAACATTTGATTTTTTATCATATATGAAATTTCACTCTTAATTGTATAAAGAGAATCTTGTATTAAATTTTGTAAAAATATAGTACTAGACAAACAGCTGTTTTGTTGACCAAAACATCTTTTATTTTTTGGTTAAGACTACTAGACAGTTATTTACTCTCTTCGTTTCTTAATATAAGTCGTTTTAGAATTGTGTATCATATAGATTAAAAAATCATTAAATTTTTATATTTTCTAAACATAAGCATCATTACTTATTATCTAACCACAAATCATTCAATAATAAAATAGAAGATATATTATCATTGGTCATATAACATTAAGCATTAATAAATTTTACATAAAAACCGAAAACGTCATATAATTTAAAACATACAAATTTCTCTAAAACAACTTGTATAAAAAAAACGGAGGGAGTATATATGAAAATTTCTTGCAAGAAAATATTCCAGGTCATTAGTTTCAAAATCTATAATTTATTTCTATAAATTCAAATTCTTGTTGTCATAGTTTAATTATTTTGAGATTTTCATGTATCTATAACGTGGACAGTGGCAAATTTAATAAATGAAATTGGGACAAAGAAAATAGTTATTTTTGTCTTTAATATGTAAAATTACAACAAGGTGCACTGCCAGTGAGAATCTCAATCTCCCAAAATGATTCTTGTCTCCTTCGCCTATTACTGTGTTGACGAAACAAAAGAAAACTAATTATTTACTTGACCAGCGATATTATTAGCACATGCTTTAAGAAAGAAAGAAACTCTTTATAATATTTTAGTTACATTCACACTACACGATGAACACATGCTACCTAAGTTCTATTGTAATATTATTTATTT
Organism: Brassica rapa; assembly: GCF_000309985.2. Taxonomy (NCBI): domain Eukaryota; kingdom Viridiplantae; phylum Streptophyta; class Magnoliopsida; order Brassicales; family Brassicaceae; genus Brassica; species Brassica rapa. Next base: position 16,891,500 of record NC_024799.2, on the reverse strand, counting down.
TTAAATAATGAAATCTTATCTTAGACAATCTGACATATCTTTTTCTAGAGTAGAGGATTCCTATAACAAAGATAAAAAAGATTTTGGATGTATTTTTCAAAATGGTACTTACCTAAATCTAAAGTAAAGATAAAAATTATTAATTTTTACTTAAGTACAAAGAAAAGAACAATAATTTATATTTTAGAAAAATAAATAACAATGGTTATAGTAAAATTACATTTAACCGTGTTCTAAGAACCGGTCTAGCCCAAGTGGCAAATTGGATCTAAACAGAATAATTTTTGAGCAATTTTTAAAAGCTTCATTTAGACATTTAAAAATCGGTTCTGACTTTCGTATAATCAATAATTTCACATAAACCGTCTTAATAACCTCCTAAAACACTAACTATAAATACTATTATACAGGTTAAAATACCAATAGATTAGAAATGTTCTTGTAAATATAATTTAGAACATAAACTCAAAAAAATTAGGTCTAGTGAGTAACACAATCATTTGGCATTTTTTTCGTCTATGCATATATTTATCACATCGTTGGACCATGGTCCCAGCACTCATAATCCTATCTCTATTTTTATTTTTCTTAAAACCATCTTTCATCACTCTAGTTCTTATGTCCTAACTCTTAGTTAAAGGCCAAAAATAATTAATAATACTAAGATAAAATAGTATATACTTAAATAAAAACTAAGCTTATTGTTGGGATCTTGTCCATGTCCAAAAAAATATTATACAAAAACGTCTAGATCAATAATCACATCAATCGAAATCAACCTCGAAAGTGAGAATAACTTTAAAATTATAGGGATCGAGCGAACAAGAAGAAGAAGAGATATCGGAGAAAAGAAACAACCAAAAGGAGAGGGACCAAGAGGGAAGGGGAGATGAACATTCTAGCTTACACACACATATACATCAACCTTGTAAATGTGACAAAAAATATGACTGAAAAGCTTGGCTTACTTCATTGATTTACATGAGTATATATACATCATATTATTAACCAACTTCTCTAGGATATATCTTCCTTATATTACATCATTATCTCTAACTAACTCAAGTATATCCAAATATATTATGTCATTATCCTCCAATACTCCCCCTTAAGTTGGGAATATGAAAGTTTCGTACTCCCAACTTGAACAACAACGTCTCAAACTGAGCTCTCCCGAGCGCCTTGGTCAGCATGTCTGCAACCTGTTATGTAGTCCTCACATGAACTGGTTCCAGCGTTCCATCCTGTATCGCATCCCGAACTTGATGACAGTCTAATTCATTATGTTTTGTCCTTTAATAGAATACTGGATTGGCAGCTATATAGATGGCTGACTTACTATCACAAAACATTTTCGAAGGCTTAAACTGCTTGGCTTCCAAGTCATTCAACAACCTCCGTAGCCATTTAACCTCTCTTGTCGCTTGAGCCATAGACCGATACTCAGCCTCAGCCAACGAGTGTGATACTACCTCATGTTTCTTTGTCTTCCGCGACACAGGAGAATCTCCCATCAGTGTAACATAAGCACTCAGCGATCTTCTCGTAATAGGACACGCATACCAGTCTGCATCACAATACACCGACATATTCAGATCAGTTTTCGAGCTCAACATGATCCCCTGACCAGCGGTTCCTTTGAGATACTTAACCACCCGCAGAGTAGCCTCCCATTGCTTCTCCCTTGGTGCCTTCATGAACTGCGAGAGTATATGTACTGAATATGATATGTCTGGACGCGTGATCGATAGATAAATCAGTCGTCCCACCAACCTTCTGTACTGCTCAGCATCTCGTATAAATGGACTTGTATCCAACCCCAACTTGTGTTGCTGTTCCATAGGTGTTGGAGCCGGTTTTGACCAAAGCAAGCTAACGTCTGCAATCAAGTCTAGCGCATACTTTCTCTGAGTCAACATGAAACCTTCTTCAACACGACCCACTTCGATACCAAGAAAATACTTTAGCTTCCCTAAATCCTTCATTTGAAAACACTCACTCAAATATTCTTTAAACTTGTTCACAATCTTCTCATCATTGCCACACACCAGCAAATCGTCAACGTATATCAAAACTCTGAGTTCTATCCCTTTCTTCGAATAGACAAAAAACGAATAGTCAGCATAAGAGTGCTTAAAGCCGTACTTCTTGAGAGCGTCAGTAAGCTTGGAGAACCAGCATCTCGGAGCATGACATAACCCGTACACCGCCTTATGCAACCTACACACCTTGCTCGGATCAGAACACTTAAAACCTTGCGGAAGTTTCATGTATACATCCATCTGATGCACAATCCAACCTCTTCCACACACTACTCTCAACAAACTCCGCATTGTAGTCATCTTTTCCACCGGAGCAAACGTCTCCTTAAAATCTCCGTTCTTTACTTGTTTGTTTTCCAATGCCACCAACCTCGATTTTGGTCTCTCAATCATACCGTCTGCGTTATATTTAAACTTGTATATCCACATAATTTCAATGGCTTTCTTCCCTGGAGGCAGGTCTACAACACTGAAGGTTCCATTTTCTTCAAAGGCTACTATCTCGTTTTGCATAGAGTCTCACCAAATATTTAGTTGAACCGCCTCTTTATAGCTTCTTGGTTCTCTTTCGTTTGTGATAGCCCCTAAGAACGCCTTATGAGATGGTGAAAACGTTCATCTGAAATATAATTCTCAAGAGGGTAAGGTGTACTACCTGAGACCGTCGACGAAGGCTCTGACTGAAGAGTAGGAGCAGGCGTGTGATCAAGATCGTGAGGGGGTGATTTTTCTTTTAAATACCGAGCATTGTAGCTAACATAATCTCTTAACTTCACTGAAGGTACTTTCTCTCTGCAGCCTCTACCCATCTCTGGCTCTGTAACTTCTCCTTCCACAGCTGTGTCAACAACAACTTCCTCAGCGCCTGACTCATTAACACTAGTATCAACAGCTTCTGTAGTCACACCAGAGGACTCTTCTGTTTACGGTTTACTAAGTGTCGGGAGAATACTTCCCCTGTCCTCCTCTGGAACATTTATTATCCAATCATCATCTGGCCCTCCTGTTGGTTTCGTATGTTCCATTATACTAACCGATTCTTGTCCAAATGGAAACACTTCTTCCGAAAAACTTACATCTCTTGACACTAAACTCATTGTTGTCCAGATCATACACTCTCTACGCCTTCTTCCCAAATGGGTAACCAACAAAGACACATCTCCTGCTCTCTCACCGAGTTTGTCTTTGTCTCTGTTATGCATGTGTACATAACACAATGATCCAAAGACACTGAGAGTTTCATATGGTGGCTTTGTTCCAAACAGCTTCTCATACGGTGAAAGACCCTCGAGCAACTTGGTCGGAGTCATGTTGATGACGTGAGTTGCTGTAGTGATTGCCTCTCCCCAAAACTTAACTGGCATGTTTGTTTGAAACAATAAAGCCCTCACCACATTCAATATGTGCATGTGCTTTCTCTCCATTCTTTGGTTTTGCTGTGGTGTATTAACACAGCTTGTTTGATGTATAATGCCTTTGTCCTGAAATAACTCTCTTAGACACATAAACTCCATACCATTATCACTTCTGACCTTTTGAACCGACATATTGAACTGTTTTTCTGTATAGGCGCAGAACCGTTGCATTACTTTCTTGACCTCAGATTTTGCAAGCAACAAATAAGTCCACACTGGTCTAGAGAAATCATCAACAACTGTAAGAAAATACACTGCTCCACATGATGTAGGTACACAGTATGGACCCCAAACATCCACATGTATAAGTTCAAAACAACGGTTTGTTTTACTGATACTATCACTAAAAACATCTCTTGTCTGCTTAGCTCTAAAACACACGTCACAAGGACTAGAGCCAGTTTTTTTTCAAAACACCAGAAACCATAGGTAAAGAAGAAAAAATCGCAAAAGCTGGATGCCATTCACGTTTTTTTTCTGGTTTTTCAAAACACCAGAAACCATAGGTAAAGAAACCAGTGTTTTTTCAAAACACCAGAAACCACAAGAGTTGATCCTTGCTTCCATAAGCTCTGTTAGCTCTTCCAACTCTCACATCCTTAAACAAATACACCCCATCACGTTCCTCACCTTCTCCAATCAGAGTCTTCGAAGAACGATCCTTCAAGACAACAATTGTATCAGTAAACAATGCAAAGCAGTTGCTATGTTTTAACAATTTCTACACTGGAATTAATGTGCAGTCTAATTTAGTCCCAAACAACACATCCTTTAGCGATATCTTATCAGTGAGTATCATATTTCCCATCTGACAAGACGTTGAGGTACCACCATCTGCGAAACCTATAATACAAGGTAGAGTTTCCTTCACATTGACAAGGTGACGTATGTCGCAAGTCATATGATGTGAGGCCCCAGAGTCTATAATGACATCACCAAGACTCTTACCCGACAACTTCTCTGACTAACCACTTGTTTTGCCGTCATTGATGATCTGAGTAATCGCCTTCCACTGCTCAGGAGTTAGATCTGAACTACCAGCACCGTAAAATTTTGTCGCCTGCGCAGTATTGGCAGTACCACGACCTCCTCTTCCATAACCAGTACTGAAACCTCCACGACCTCTTCCTGATCCTTGTGTTCGCTTTTCATTTATCCATTCAGGATAACCAATGATTTGCCAGCATGTGCCCTTGTCATGTCATGTTTTGCCGCAATTAGAACACACTTGATCCCTTGCTCTGCTTCCAGAGTTATTGTTCTCTATTTTACCGCCATAGCCTGTTGATTCTCTTGTGTCACGCACATCCAGTTTTGCTTCTCGTTGAGACACAAAGCCAATTGCCTCCTGCAAAACTACTTCACGAGCCTTAGCTGAAATCAATCGTGCTTCTTCACGTATCACTTTAGCGTAGGCTTTTCCCAAGTCTGGTAACTCGTCAGCTTCAATTATAGCTGTTGCTACGTTACCAAATCTTGACTCATCCAATCCCATAATGAATTGATGAACTCTTTCATCTTCTCGTTCCTTTTCATAAACCGCAGCAGCAGAACAGCTACACGCCGGTGGTGGCTTGTAGGCCTGGAGCTCCTCCACATCATTGCTAGTCGCCCATAATAGTCTATCACTGCTTCTCCGTTTTGACGACATGACACGAGCTGCTCCATTAATTGATGGATACGTACCTTGTTCCCCACTTCAAAACGCTTCTTCAAGTTCTCCTAAAGTTTGTGAGCTTCGGTGATGAACGTCACAGTCGATCGGACCCTCGGTTCTATTGAAGATTTGATGCATCCTACTATCATTGAGTTAACACTCAACCACAACTCCAAGTCTGAACTACCTTCGGTAAGTTTTTGTAAGGTTCCATCGACGAACCCGTTCTTCTTCTTTGCCCTAAGAGCATTCATCATCTCCATAGCCCATTCGTTGTAGTTGTCACCCTTCAACTGAACGGACGTGATCAAAGCACCTGGATTGTCCGACGAAAACAGAGAATACGGTGATGTTTTCATCGAATCACTCTTCTTCGCCACCAACTGCTTTGTCTCATCAGTATCACTCATCTTTAACACGTGAGTTTAAACGCTTTTATGTTGATTGTTGCTCTGATACCATGTAAATATGACACAAAATATGACTGAAAAGTTTGGCTTACTTCATTGATTTACATGAGTATATATACATCATCTGTTAACCGAATTATCTAGGATATATCTTCCTTATATTACATCATTATCTCTAACTAACTCAAGTATATCCAAATATATTATGTCATTATCCTCCAATAAACCTCGAGCTCCCATTCTCTAAACACTTCGACCTTGTGTTTATACCATTGTTTTTCATTAGGCTAGTCTAGTTTGTGTTCATCAACACTTGTAAACCCTTTTGATATTAATATATGTTCCATTTTTATCAACTTAAGTCTTAGTACATCATTGTTGTTCTAAGGATAGTATTATTCATAAGTTATTTATTCCTTTTTTTTGAACGGCTAACGTTGTTGGATGTTGTTCACAAGGCCGCATGTATGTTGGATAGTATTATTCCATATAACGTGGATGTTATTTAGTACATCGTTGTTGTTTTAAGGATAGTATTATTCCCTTTATCAATATTCCCACAGTTCCTCACCACATCCATGCAACCTTTTGATCGAGATGCCCAGGCCTTCGGCTTCACCGTCTCTCACTTATCGACTTCAGTGGCATGTTGACCGCTGAAGTGAAGAGGCATATGAAAATTTTCCATCTTGTGAGAAAAAAATCTATGAATACATCCTCTATTACATAGGCGACGACCTTGAGCTCTACGAGCCCCTTTATGGATCAAATCTATGACTACTTCAACAACAAAACAGAGGTTGTCAAAACGCTCTTCTTAGCTAAGACGTCTACTAGTCAAGAGCAAAGGAAGAAAATGAAGTTTTAAAAAGTATAAAATTTGTATAAATGAAATCATCGACGTCTAAAAACAATGTCGATTTTTATATAATAAAATCAAGGTCAATAAATTTCTCTATTCTCAAAAATATCCGCTACAAAAACGATTGTCTACTAATCAAAGCCCCTGATAAAATCTACAAACATATTCAACCTTGTTACTCGCGACAAGCACGTCAAATATTGTTTATAAAGACCAAATTCAACCTAACATCTGGATAGTATCAACTAAAATGATCTAAGCTCTAACGTATAAACACCAAGCTCAATATACACCATGCCAAACACTGTTCATTACATAGACCTCTCGTCAAACTGAAATGATCTGAGCCTCGAATGTGCATATCAAGTCAACTAACCTAACATTTAAAAACAATGCCTATAGAACATAACAATCGAGTCTGTCGTTTAAAAATAGTCGTTTTTCCCTCTCCCATTTCCCTTTTAAAGGGTCGAGTACATTTAAATAGCTAGCGGTCATGACCTTATTAGCCTCATAAGAGGCTGAACACAGATCAACAGTACGCTTGGCTGCCAAACTCTTGATTCACACCTCCAATATATAAGCCCTCTATAGAACAACTTTTCTCTCATTTCCGAACATAAAATCTGAGTGTAGAACCAGTGCTCCATAGAAGATAGGATGATCCAAGGACTGTATGATTTAGATCGTTCAGTTGAGATTTCGGGTTGGATAATGCTGAAAAGATCTGGCCAAGATTAAAAGGAATGGCTACATGGAAGAGGAGTCGATGCCAGTTAGATCGAATTGGATGATCCATGGTCAGGAAAAAATATAGGATCTGATCTATTTTTAGTCGGTCTTACGCTCGGATTATTGCTAATTCTGCAAATTTTGGAAGTGATCAGACAGCTGCTCAAAAAAATGCGAAATGTTCGGACAACATTGGTCGGAATTCAGAAAGTGTTGTCAGATTCGGACAGAACGGTTGAGCTGGTCAGCTAGACATACTAAACGGTTGACATTGTCGGCCTAACGGGATGAGCTGATTCAGATAGTATTGGTCGGATTCATACAAAATTGGTACGATTTAGAAAGAGTAGCTAGACTTGTCGGCTTTGACAGTCAGCTTGAGCTTGAGTTTTTGCCTAAGTAAATTGGCGGGAACAACTATAGTCTGAAAATGGGAAAGTCGCGATGGAAAGGTATTGTGTTAGTGCAGTGATAACTGAGTTTTAGAAGCTGAAGAAAAATAACTCCTCAAGGTGTCCATGTACCAGTCGTGAAGTACTACATGAAGTCATACCAGAAATGCTACGGGAAGTGAAGCTGTGTATCTGACTTGAGAGTAGAATTGGAGCCGACTTAGAGCTGAAGTAAATACTACTTGGAGACTACGCAAGCTATGATTTACCTTGGAGAAGATTTGAAAATATTCCATGAAGGAAGATATGAGAATATCTCTTCCTTGTAAATTTGGCTAAGGCTAGCTACGAAATCTACAAGTATAAGTAGATAGATATGTGCCTTGGGATAGGTACCTCAAGAGAAGGCCATAAGCATAATGGTTTTAGTGTTGAATGAGAGTAGACACAAAACATAAGGGTTAAGGGTCATGAGGGGGTCAGAGAGGTTCTTAGGTTAGTTTGATCTAGGAACATGTTAGGCTAGTGTCTCTGCCTGAGTGTGACATGTTACTCAATTCGGAAGGGAGCTAGTAAGACACTTTATCTATGTAAAGATAAACCTTCATTATTATATGTAGATTGTGAAGTAAATAAAGCATTGTACTTGCATGTATTATTCTTTGTATCAGACCCGTCTTGCACTTTCAATTGGTATCAGAGCGGATCACCTAAGTCACTAGTGAAGATCGTGAAGGCAATAGGGAAGAAGGGAAGACAAAGTACATCAAGAAGCATGGTGGCTGAGTTGAAGCAGTGTATGAGCGATGTATTATAAAACTCAATCATCAAGGGCGAGATTGTTAGTGCACTGATAACTGAGTTTTAGAAGCTGGAGAAAAATAACTCCTGAAGGTGTCATTTACCAGTCGTGAAGGACTACATGAAGTCGTACAAGATGTGCTTCGTGAAGTAAAGCTGTGTAGCTGACTTGAAGACTGGAATTGGAGCCGACTTAGAGCTGAAGTAAAGACTACTTGGAACCTAAGAAAGCTATGATTTACCTCGGTGAAAAGGTAAATCATCAAGGAAAGATTTCCAAAAAGTTTTGAAGATGATCTAGAAATATTTCGTAAAGGAAGATATGAGAATATCTCTTTCTTGTTAATTTGGCTAAGACTAGCCCCATAATCTACAAATATAAGTAGATAAAGACGTGCCTTGGGATAGATACCACCTCAAGAGAAAGCCGTAAGTATAAGGGTTTTGGTGTTGAATGAGACTAAACATAAGGGCTACGGGTCATGAGGGGGTTAGAGGGATGTTTGGGTTAGATTGATCTAGGAACATGTTAAGTGTGTGTCTCTATCTGGTGTGACATGTTAGTAGACATTTTATCTATGTAATGATAAATCTTCATTATTATCTTGTTGTAGTACTTGTGAAGTAAATAAAATATTGTACTTGTATGTATTATTTTCTATACCAGACCCGTTTTGCACTTTCACATTGGAGTGCAGGGGTGACGGTTTATACTTTCTCGATGAATAGGAAATGAGAAAAACAGTTTCCTAGCAGTTTTTCAGATCTAAACCGTGCAAGTGTTCATTTAATTGTTTCGTTCTCACTTCTTCATTTAAAAAAAAATATAAAGTTAATTTTTTGGGCAATTCTCTCAAATAGTTTTTTTTTAAGTTTTTGTCATAAAAATAACCTTAAAATGACCTAAATAGCCTCTTTTGTTTTGAAATTTTTTATTTTTATTTTTTTAAATTTGAAACCATATCCCCAAAACTCAACCCCTTAACTATAAACCCTAAGTCTAGATTAGTTACCCTAGGGTAAAAATACATTTTTACCTTTTAGTTAACTAATCTAGGTTTAGAGTTAAGGGGTTGAATTTTGGGGATAGAGTTAAGGGGTTGGGTTTTGGAGATAGAGTTAAGGGGTTGGGTAAAAATACATTTTTGCCCTTTCATAATACTTATTTTCTTCATTGAGTAAAATTTTTGTGACAAAAACTTAAAAATGACTATCATAGAAAATTTTTCTAAATTTTTTTAATAACCATAAATCTAAAATGATATTTAAAATGAAACATTAAGAATATATGATAAAAAGTTATATTTAAGGAGGAGTCCCACTTGTCACGCCAAAAACATATTCAATCATTTTCTATTTTGTAAATTGTCAGTGGTTATCTTCAATTAGCTGTCAATCATATTATATATCTTAAAAGTTAGGTTACATCAAAATCAGATGGTTCTTTAATCGTAAACTTTTCTCGTGAGTTTTTTTAATAGTAAATGTAATATTAAAAATAGCGCTAAATTGGTTGTCTAACTTTTACTTATTCGCTGTATTAAATACATTTGTTTGAGTTAATCAATGATTTGCGAGAGGAGAGAAATATTTCTTTAAGCATCAAATCAAGAACGCGATCAGTTTGCGTAAATTACAATCATATTAATTAAATTTTAATAAAAGAAAGTTAATTCTAATCTTGATGGACGGTAGGTGGGACTGTTTATAAGTTTAGTATAGCAATTCACATGGACAACGTGTACCACCGTGCTTCGTTGTCCTCTCTGCTTTCAATCTTCTTTGTTTGCTACCAAGATTTGATTCCTTTTATAACAACAACCTAGAGCTGGGAATTTTTTTTCAAAACCCGCAGGTTCCACTCCATTCGATCCTCTGTGGGGTGAGTGCAGATATGGATGGACTTAGCTGTTCGGATTCACTACAAGAAAACATAGGTTTAACGAGGAAAATTAACAAGGAAAAACAATCCTCGTAAAAGTACGTCGATTCTACGAGGAAATTACGTGGAAAAATAAAAGCATCGTTATTTCCTCGTAAAGTAATGATAAAACAGTTTCGTCGTAAATTCGATGTACAGTGACGTGGCTTTTATGAGGAAATAGTGTTTCCTCGTAAATACGACATAAAATTTGCGTGTTCTTTACGAGGAAATAGTTTACGTGTATTTAACGAGGAAATTTTGAATCCACCAACTTTGTATGTGCCTCACGTTTTTTTTTCCGGCCATCCTATTAATTTTCGTCGTAAATTCATTGAAAAATTACAACAACCAGATTCGAAATTTCCTATAAATATGGATGTTTGAACATCATTTTAAACACACCAACAACAAAAAACGTGAAAGAAAGAAAAATGGCTGGCTCCGGGACTATTTTACGAGTTGCGGAAGTGGATGTATATGCATAGAGATGCTAACGGGAGAGTGACGAAAGAATACCTTGCGGGGCTGGAGACATTTATGCATCAAGCAGATTCAACACCGCTCGCCCAAGAAAGTGGTAAGATGTTCTGTCGTTGTCGGAAATGCAACAATTCGAAATTGGCAAACCGTGAAAATGTTTGGAAGCATTTAATAAATAGAGGTTTCACGCCAAATTACTATATCTGGTTTAAACGTGGAGAAGGTTTTAATTATGATCAGAATGAAGCTAGTAGTAGTAATAGCAATTTTCAGGAAGAACCGGTTAATCATTATTTGCATAATGAAGATAGTTACCATTAGGAGAAGATGGTAGATTATGATAGGGTTCATGATATGGCAGATATGCGCTTTTATGTACATAAATGCCACAGAAAAACAACTTGAACAACTCAGGCAAACAAAATTTACAAAATCCCGACGACCATATTTGGTCGGTACATGGAAAACACCGACAAAGCCGAGTGGTCGGGAATTTGTCTGTAACTAGTGACGAACATTCCGACAGGTTGTTGCCATCAGGAGTCCGTAAGGAGTATTGCCTTTGGGAATTACCGAAGGAATCCCGACGGTATTTTTTTCATCGGTATCTTGCTGTTTTCTTGTAATGAATATGTTTCATTCTTTATTCTCCGACAGAATCCCGACGGTTTTTTTGTTTCTCATCGAAATGGTTCTGACGGATGGTGTCGTCGGGATTTCATCGATATTATTGCTTTCCGACTGATTTCTGACGGTATTTTCCGTCGGTATCATGCTGTTTTTTTGGTAATGAACACATTTCATTATTTCTGTTAGAAAGTGTAAATAATAAAGAGAATGAAACTGCGAATAATCTGGTTCTTCCATTAATTTGACGGTTCGATATTTTTACACCGTATTTAGAAATATTACTAGGTGACCGGTCCGCACCCTGTGCGGGCATAAGAACATGACCGGTCCGCACCCTGTGTTCCCTCTCGGCCCGCACCTCACGAGAGGGAACACAATAACGTCAGTATGAAGAGGCAGATATTGTGTGTATGTATAATTGCAACGTCACAAAATATTTTGTGTGTTTGCGAAGATACTTTCATTCAAAAAATAGAATAAATAGTGTATAGTTTTAGAAGTAACAGATTTTATATTATCATTAATTAGAGTTGTATTTTATATGTTTCGTAATTCTTTATTTTAGGTGAATAATATTATTTTTCCATAAATAATAAACAAACATTTATGTAGACATATTAAAAGAAAATATAATAAAAATCAAAATATTATCCATAAATAATATAAATTATGAAGTACATTTCTCGATAAAGAAAACAAATTCAATTAGAAACTTGCAAAAAATTAAATAAATTTTGTAAGCAATTTGACGGGTTAACATTATTTGATAGATTTATAAATTTCTAAATTTTACTGAACATGAAATAATATTAAATTGACATACCGTCATCGGTCTCCTAACTCATCACAACCCATCTAGCAAATACAAAAAAAAAAAAAATTGCAACAGTTTATTTATTTTAAAATTTGTATTTGAAAAAAAAGTAGATTAAAATTACGTACCGTGACTACGAAATATTCTGAAAAACTTGTTTGTAGACAACATTCAATATTTTTGTCTGCGGCTTCCCTTATTTACCAGTTATTAGGATTTTTAATCCAGATCTCGACTTAACTCTTGAAAGTGCAACTTTGCCTTGCATTTTGTAAGCATTTTATAAATTATTTTAAAATTATGATAAATTTATTCTTTAAACAACGATAAATAATTTAAAAATAATATTAGTAAACATTTTTAGATTTTGTAATATTTAAAATAGTTACTATATAATTATATTCGAACACAATTCATCAAGTATAGTATAAAACTATTATAATTATCTTATATAAAATTTCGTTCATTGTATTTTATAGTTTATAAATATTAAAAGTAATAAATAAAACATTATTAAACAATTCTTCCATATTTGGAAAACATATATATATATATATATATATATATATATATATATATATAACATTGACAAATTAATTGGTAGAGTATGTAAACACCTGTTTTCTACCAGCATGAGTTAGAATACCGCCGTATTTAAGAATCATAAGGGCCTCTACAGGTCTTTCTTTTCGCCTTCACCATCCCACTTCAGCGGCTTCAGTTGAACCTTCCTGTATATCCCTGAGAAATTTCCTCCCTGCGCCATTCCAAAAGGTTCTCTGCTGTGAGAAAATGACCTTATAAATTAAATAAAAAATGTATAATGCTAGCTTACTTATAAAATAGTATATTCAACAAAAAAAATGATATAAGATAGTATTACTAAATGATACTATGTAATACTTTTTCCGGACTATATTCAACAAAAAAAAAAGAAAGTACTAAATAACCTCTTCAAGAACTGCTTTAACTTGGCGAAGCTTCTCAGCATGTTCAAGATCTCCTTGATCACTATCACTCTCACAACCTGGTTACATATAAAAAAAGGAAGACCATATTGTCGTTACCAGTATTCAACACATGGAAAAAATAGACCATACATGATTTTTGGAGACAAGACACAAAGAGTTGAGTTCATGGTTCTAAAGATGAGGAGCATTTGCGTCTAAACACATTTTTCTTAGCACACAAGCAGGATCGTCGTAATACCTTAATAGTATGAGAGGAGAGATTTGTGAATAATACTTTAAAGAATGAAAAGAGAATGTTTGTATTTTAAGACTTTGGGTGTCTCCTATATATATACAGTCGATTTATCTCTCATATTAATGACGCACAATATTTTGCACAATAAATAATGAAATCGTTTAAAGAAAGATATTAAATATGTATTGTCAAAAAATGATTTGCATATGATATGATTTTAACTTGCGCAAGTAATCTATATTAAAAAGGTAAGTTATTAAAAACAAACAATCTAATTAGAAACATTAAAATATTTTATAAGCAATGTAATAAATATGATATCAACATGCGCAAGTTTACCATTTGAATAATAAGGAAAGTTTTTAATAAGTGACTTCTCTTTTAAATCTTTCCCAAGGGTAAACTAAATCGATAAAATTTAATGATTTCAACTTGCGCAAGTAATCCATATTGTGAATAAGTGATTTGCATATTTAATGATTTCAACTTGCGCAAGTAATCCATATTAGAAAGGTAAGTTATTAAAAACAAATTTTGTCAATAAGTTATTTGCATATTTAATGATTTCAACTTGCGCAAGTAATTCATATTAGAAAGGCTAGTTATTAAAAACAAACAACCTAATTAGCAGGGGTGGGCACTTTACCCGATATCCAAAGTGGCACCCGAACCCGATCCGAAAAACCTGAACTGAAATATGAATCGAAGTAGAAAAATACCCGAACGGGTATTGAATAAGGAGAGATTGGATACCCGAACCCGAACGGATAATACCCGAACCCGAATGGATATCCGAAGATAACCGAACATATGTATAATTAACCTTATATTTCTAGTTTACATCTCTCATTTTATATAAAATATTTATATTTATATTACACTTAATTTAAGTTCATATGATATATATACAATTACAGAAAAAAATGATTTGCTACTCACTTAAAATGCATGTCAAGTTTTTTCTTTCAAAAATTAACAAAAAGTTACATCCAAAATTTAAAAAAAAATAACTAAATTAATGCATTTTTAGTTTTAAAATGTTATGTCCAAATCTATTAACCATTCAATCTATTAAAAATAAAAAATTAGTTAACTGACAGTTATATTTTTAAATATAAGAAACTTGAGAAATAAAAATTTTAATTTTTTTTTTCAAAATCTAAATATCCGAACCCAATCTAAAATAACCGAATCCGAACTAAAAATACCCGAACCCGACCCGAAGTACAGAAATACCCGAACGTGTTCTACACCTCTATACCAAAATACCCAAAAATCTGAAATACCCGACCCGAACCCGAACGGGTATCCAAGGCTAAACTAAATCGATAATTATTATTCTCTAGCTATATATGAGCTTAACGAAATCGACAATAGTTTTGGGCTTGTTTACAGCGATTGATTAAAATAAATGAAAAAAAAAATTCAAAAAAATCGACCAATAGAATTCTAACAATTTTTCTAAGAAGCTCTATATTAAGGCCATGTCAGCAGAAATCACTAAAGTGACTTCTCTTTTAATGTATAGGAGGATAACTAATAATACTTCCATTTTGTGAGTTTCAATTCAGATGAAGTTTGATATAGTATATCAAAGTTTTGAAAACCAACACTAATATTGATTGATATTTTAAAATATAATACCCAAATGAATACTTCATTGCTATTATATTAAATTTTATATGCTATGGTATACATTTTATCTTCTCTCTTTTGAAAAAAAAGTTCTAAAATGTAAAATTAAAGATACGTATTATGTTACACGCAATTATAGTTAAGCACTAAGTTCAATATATATATAGTTAATCACTATAATAGATCCAGTTAAATACAAATAACTAAGTGATAATGTTTTAATAGTTGAAAAGTTTAATTAATTTGAATTTCTTCATTTAACAGAGCTTGAACCTTTCCACTATTGTTTCAACCATACTTAACCGTCTGTAGACGTTTTCAATTTGTCTGAATTTCGATCTAGTACTCCTCTGTGTTAAAAACATACATTTAAAGCTCATATTATGAGAGATTTTATTAAAGCAGGTGTAAAATACATCTTATACATGCTTTAGTCAATCTAGAAATTTATAATAAAATTATAATAAACAGATGACCATATGTAGACAAGTGTGTCATTAGGCTAGCTAGAATCTCAAATTTTGATATTTAGGGTATCTTTGAGTCCATAGGAGAACTTAGGAAATTGGAGAGAGAAGCCATGCATATGCTTCCACACTTACATTACATTACTGGTTAACTTACTAAGAAAATAAGAAAATACTTTATAGCAAGATAAATTAAGTTAAAAGTTTATGCGGTCAGTATTTTTTAAATATATTAACTAAAAACTATTTAGTTTATCTAATTTATTTGATATAATAGTTACAAATGAAAAAAAGAAAGTTTTTATAAAAAATAGTAAACTGTAATAAATAAATTTCCAAAATTTAGCACATTTTGTTGTTATATATACTGTTTATTTACAAAATATGACAACACTGGCAAAAATTAAACTAAAAAGAGTTCTTTTCATTTTTAAGACCTAATTCTTCTATCATTTCGACAA
The DNA here is from genome assembly GCF_000309985.2 of Brassica rapa. Classification (NCBI taxonomy): domain Eukaryota; kingdom Viridiplantae; phylum Streptophyta; class Magnoliopsida; order Brassicales; family Brassicaceae; genus Brassica; species Brassica rapa. Next base: position 16,875,572 of record NC_024799.2, on the reverse strand, counting down.
TTAAGATCATTCACAAAAGTAAAAATAAATAAGAAAAAATAACTTAAAGAAAGGAACAATGATATTTTTTTTTGAGCAAAAGGAAACAATGATATTTAGGCCATAAATTTCCAGAAAGAAAAGATTGGTTTGTTAACGGATGTGTTGTCGTCTAGTAAGGGTCTTGTCACGGCGGCCCATGAAGAAAACGACTGTCAATTTGTTTTTAATGTTTTTGTTTTTATTTATTTCCATAATATTTATAGCACGTTGTGAAAACTATTCCAATCCTATCTACTCCATAGTTCTTAATGATTCCTACTTTTTCCAAGTTGTTTCTTTCTCAGGGGACCACTGTAATTACCGTGCAAATCGAAATTTGCACTGAAAATTTATGGTGGAAATAAGCGTAGCTTTATTTGAAGGTCCAGATTCTCTACACAATTACACAAACTAAAAAAAACGAAAAAGACGAAGAAAGATGCAAAAAAAATGTTTTTATTGATTTAGGACTAAATTTTATAAAATGCTCTGCTTATGTGACCTTTTGAAGATCAAACTGAAAGAAATTCAATTTACAAAAAGTTGAACAAGAAACCAAATTGCTTTTGCGACGTTTGTCTAGTAATCGAGTGTAAGCAATAGAAAATAAAGCATGACGAAAATATAGTCTAAGATTTTTAATTGCAGAGAGTTTATGTAGCGAAAAAACTTCTCTTTTTCTTTCTGCCTTGTCTCTGTTTATATAGTCCTCCAAGGTCTGCCGAGTTTCCTTTTCCCCACATATGCATATCCTCCTTTTTCTCTTATCTTGCCTTATTTTTTTCGGGATTTGAGTTTATCTTTTCTGGATATATTCCATTATCCTCTCCAAGTAACATAACCTGTCACTGACATTGAACCGTTCCAAGTCCTAAGTCGTAAATGGACCGCGTCATGTTCCAGACCATTTCAGACAGTTTTACAACTTACGCATTTTACGATGTTTCTCGAAAAAATCTCCAATTCGCTCGAAGTTGCGATTTTTTGTGCGGTCTATGAATGATAAAAAATCATTTTGTTTTTTTTTTTGTCTAAAACATTGAATTATACGAGAAAACATGTTTTTGTTTTCTACATAAAATCTCAATGAAAACTCTGATTACGACGAAACGAAGAACATATCAAACAGAATTCATGGGAGATGAGGTCTGGCAATGAGGTCAGGTGATGAGGTCGGGAGATGATCTCAGGCGATGAGGTCGGGCGATGAGGCACGGCGATGAGAAGAGAGGAAAAGCTCATGGGCGATGAGCTTGGGAGATGAGCTCAGGCTATGAGTTTGGGCAATGAGCTTTGGCAAAGAGCTTGGCAGTGAGAAAGAGAGAGTCTCATGGGCAATGAGGTAGGAGAAATAGTGTGGTCCTGGGCGATTAGGTACGAGGGAGAGAGAGTGTGCGCCTGGGCAATGAGGTAGGAAAAATAGTATGGGTTATGAGGCCATCCTCTTGCCTTGTCTCGTCTCTATTATCTATTGATGGTTTTGTATGCTTTCAGAAAGGTTTGCTAGTTTTATGAGATTGTTTTTCCATAGAAACTTTGAGAAGTTTATCTAATGATGATTGTTTCGTAAAAATTGTCTTGCTTGTTTTACAAAAGTTTGTTTGTATAAACTTTCCAAACTCTGTTTTACAGATGATTGTTTTGTAACACCGTGTTGTTTTTCAGATTAACCTTTCGAAAAACGTTTTTCAAGTAATTCTTGTTTGGACGGAAATCTCAATATTACCTTTCCGGGAAGCAATATGCTGATTTTGTTCTACGTATCTTTGTTCAATTAGGCACGGCGTATGCGGCATTGTTATCTCAAGATTTCTGGCTCATTCTTGTAAATGATATGATTTTGGATGATTTTAGCTATTAATTTTGCTAGGGCCAATTTTGACCCCAACAGTTAGCACCCCAACTCATGAGAATTGTTTAATTCTAATGAGGTAAAGATAATTGTTTAAGTTGAACCGATAGCTAAGTGTCGCCTTTCCGGTCTTGAGCGTTTCCGAAAACATAATGAATGTTAAGTGGATACACTTTTTTCCTCTGTATTTGCATGGTCACCGATCAAGAAGTTTTCTAAGGTATAGAACTATTTCTTGTTCTCTTTTTGTGTTTGCGAAAATTTTTGCCTCAATGTCTTAGTTTCAGTAGAAGATTTACGAGGGATTTTTTTGCGTTCAAATGTTGAGTCTAAAAGTGAGTTGAATGATCCGACACCTGATCACGTTGCTTGTGAGTAAACTCATGAGGTGGGTGACGATGAGGAGGTCATGAAGGAAGAAAACATAGATCCCTTATCTGACTTCGAGAAAGCTGCAGTGTATTGGTTGAGTACTTACAATATCTTAACTCCTCCAAAGAGACTGAGGATGTTTAATCCTTGAGGAGACGAGCGGGTGTGCTCCCGAATTTCTTCAGAATATCTGAATTTTTTTTCTAATAACGTGATCTTTCATGGTTTCACGAAGAGAGGATTGTGCGAAAAAGTCCCCCATCAGGCTTCCCCACATGATATGAGGCTTTTTCTGGGGGCGGTGTTATTAATATTGAGTTTTGTTTTTGATTTTACTTTTTGTGTCTTAAAGTTTTATCGAGTCAAGAAGGGGATGATGATAAGTTTTTTAATTTTTATTAGTTTTTAGATGGAAATACTGCATTGGATCACCTACCACTAACACTCATGCCTGCTAAGAATGTCTGGAGAAACTAAAATTGACTTTCAACCTTAATTAACTACATCAACTTGTTTTGGAGCTTGGTATGCATTGGATTGGATTCCTCCTACAAGTCCGGAAGGTAAAAGTATGTGTGTGCTAGTTCCCCTCTCTCTCTCCCCTTCAATTTTAAAGAATTCAAACATAATTTGGTGGCTAAAACCATTAAAGCTTGATTCATAAAAATTCTAAAAAGAGATAAACGTCAAAAAGAAGTGAACATGAACTGGTGGCTACAACTAATAGAGTTTGATTCATGGAAGCCTGTCCAAAATATCTCAGTCTATTAAAAGATAAAATGATACCCTGTAAAGGAGACACATTGACTGAGAGAAGTGAGAAGATAGAGAGGAAATGGATTAGGAATAGACTGCTTGTTGGTCCAAATACTTGTCTGCGTAAAAGTCCATATGTCATGTGATCGATACTCCCAAGATTTAGCCTACACATTTACTTGCAGAAATGAGGTCAGTAGAGGGGTATTTGAGGCGTTATTAGTAGAGTTGTTAGGTGTATGGTATGGTTGCTAAGATAGTGTTTAGTACACTAAATCACTTCTACGGTCAGAATGATTCACTACCATCTATATTATTAAAACTGAAGTACCTTTTGGTACTGTTTGAAAACATGGATAACAATATAAATTATAATTGTTTGGAAGCATGGATAACAATATTTTTAGTATTTTCTTTTATTTATACATTTAGCCATTGTATTTACGATAAATTAAGTACTTCCTTTTTGTATTTCTTTTTATTTACAGATTATGCCGCTGCATTTAAAATTAATTTAAATTGATTAATTTCAATTTGGAAACTGATCTAATCAAATCGATATTCATATATTGACCATTATTAATATTGTACTAATTAACTAAATCACATGTACTAAAGGGAGATAACCTTTTTCCTATATCACATCAAATTGCATCAAGTTATAAATTTTATAATATAATATTGTGTACAAAAAAAATTATTATCAAATATCTATATTATAAAATAATATATTCTTCTCTATATGTAAATTACCAAACATGAAAAATATACATGAGATTTTTTTATAAAACCAGCGGTTTATGAATTTGCGTTGAACACAAGTTAAATCAAACACCCGAACGGTGGCACAAGTCAAATTCTAGTTTACATTATTGCAGAGATTTTTGTAAAACTTCTAGAAATTGTTTTGAGTCCTTTGTCGTTTTCAAACCTTTTCCAGAGACTATTCTATAATTTCCTTGAGGACAAGCAAAATGATATGTCTGGGGGAGTTGATATACTATAGATTTGATCACTTTATTCCATAGTATTTATCTTATTTAGAGTCTTTATGTTATGTTTGGAGTCTATTCTAGTGTATTTACAGGTTTAGGTATGTTCTGGAACATTGTGGACTTTATGGAGCTAAATGGAGCCAAACCCGTAGCTGAGCAAATGAAGAGGCGTCAGAGTCGATACACAGAGGAAGTATCGGTCGGCACACATCCTTGATGTCGATCGACACCCGATGCGAGAAGCTTTGCAGGCAAGATCAAGTTTAAGCCCAAAAATCTACACAATTTATAAGAATGCCCCTGACGAGTTTTAACCTAGAATATATAAGTTGTGCCATTGTTTGGGCAAAAACAACACAGATTAATATTTAATAGTTTTCTAGGATTAAGGCTTTGGAGAGAAGATCCAAGAACTCATTCAGAGTATTGTATTGGAATTCTGGTTTTTCTATCTCTATCTAATTATGCAATTTATTCAGTTTATCTTTATTTCTTGTTTGATTATGTATGAGTAGTTACCTCGTTAGACTTAGGGTTTTCATGGTTATGAAGAGTTATTGATATTAGAACTGCTAAGGTGATAAATTGACATCATTCACAAAGTTAGTACTTATTGCTTCCATTCTAGAGTAGCTAACTAGGATCATAATTTAGGAGTTGACAACTACGAGAGAAGGCTCATACCTGATAGCAATTCTGTTGAGCTAGGTTGTTAGACACGAGCTGTAGCTAGCTGGTCTAACCGATTTAGTGAACTTATTGATTGAAGCTTAAAGCTTGTTTGGAAGAGTATCGTTTGACACTTTATAGGTACATCAATCGACACCGGTTCCGTTTTACACACGAGAGCGTGGACATAGAATTCCAACATGTAGAATCGCACTGAGAGCTGGACAATCTTATATTAGTATTCGAGTTCTAGGATTGATTATCACATGCAGTTAACAACTATATCATAATTTGGAGTACCTAACCTGAAAGTTTAGCTTATTTCTTATCTGTGAACACACATCTCATCTATATTTTTTACTGCTTATTTCATGTTTATTGTCTTAACATTTATTTGCCTAGCTTGATCTTATTATTCAGCTGATCTATTGCGTGCCCCCGCTCCCTATGGATTCGATCCCCAAGTGTTAAGTTAGATGAGTTTCCAACCCAAAACCAATTGTTGATAAGAGGAGTGGCTCATCTATCTTATATATTGCTTAGGGTCCCTTCCAACTACCGATGTGGGAGACTTATTCTCTAATAAATGGTACATCCGATCTCTTATTTGAGAGAGTTGGATATAGGGTTATTTTGAGCTTGCATTATCAAGGAAGGCGTTTAAAGTTGACAGCCAATTCTTCCAGTGTTTGCTAGATCTCGCGATACTCAAGACTATCTTTTCTTTCAAGTAAACGTAAATTAATGTCTTGAGAACATGTTTTGGACTGTTGTGAAAGACTTGCTTGAGCATTCACAACCCAAAATTATTCTGAGTTTGATGTTAAGCCTTTTGGTTTGTGACCGAGAAAATTGGACCGAAGGGTCGCGTAAGTTTGTTTTTGGAAGAGGAGTATTCCCTAGGGGTGTTTCACAAGGAGTTGGCTTTCCGAAATTGTGTATGTGGTTATAGAAAGATGTTTCGTATAACTCGAAGAGATTTTTACGAGAGTTCTTTCGTATGCCGTGTTTGTGGGCTAAACTTTGCAAATCTGAAATGCCTTGTGAAGAATGTGGAACTAGTTCGATTGACGAGAAGTCTATATTTTCTGATAACCACTTGGTTTTTAGGTCTGAGTTTTGGTATGAAGACTTTATGGTATGATTTTCGTTTTATGTTATTCAAAAGTCATTTCTGTAGTTATCTTGGCATTTCTGGACGAATTGTAGATTTTCGTTTTACCGTTGAGTGATTAGATATAGCGTGTGTTGTTCAAGTTTTTTGGCTTGGTGTAAAGGCTTTGTTTAGCCGTACAGCCGGGGCGTTGTACGCCGAGGGTTATGCCATGCCAATTTTGCGTGAGCACTAAAGTCATGCTAGTTAGAATTGTGATTAAAGGTGTGCCGAGTTCTGATTGGGGCTTTCAAGGTAGGCATAATTGGTCAAGGACCAAAGAGTTTTTGTTCAACACAACCGGCTCTTTTGGCATTGAGGTAGCTGATGTAGTAGAAAATGATTTTGCACTTCAGGTTTCAATCATACAATGAGTGCTTCGTATAATCCTTCTTTTAGTCATTTAAAATAATTTTTCGTATAACTTTTCTTTCAATCAGAAAAGCCATTCTGTTTGTTTCCAAAAGTTGTTTCATATAACTCGGTCTGACTATACGAAGGATGTTTAGTGTAAGTTTTATGAGAGAGGATTTGCTTATAAATAAAGGGAGCGCATTGCTCGCTGATTACTTGTAATTCTTGCGTAGTAAATGAGCAAGGACAAGGTTTTCCTCGCTCATGTCTTCATATTGGGAAATCATTTTGCATGATATAGATCTTTTTTTCCCATCAACTTTTTTCGTATAAAATATTTTAGTTATACAAAAGTGATGGACGACCAATTTTATGAAGACTGTGAAATGAAGCTTTTTCAAGATACGTTGAAGTACTTATGTATCCGCATATTTTACAAGAATAATTTTGCTTTGATTCTGATCTCTGGTGAAAGGTGTTTCATGATAACTCATTTTTACGAAAGTTTTTTCGTTACGATTTTTGTAGGAATCATTTTCGTAGGTTTTGCAAAAAATGCTCATGACCTATTCATTTCTCGAGTGGAAAGAATTGGTCAACCAGTGGGAAATATAGTCAACGAGCAAGGAGAAGGCTTTCCCCTAGTTTTCTAGCTGCTGCTAGCACCTCTGATTGCTTGGCGTGTGGTTTAGCAGATATCCGGAACTTATGGAAAATTAGGGTTTTCTTAACTTTCCTAATTTAAATGGAAATCGACAGTGCGAATTTCGGTTCCCACAGTGTCTACCATCCACTGAATGATAGCATCGGTTGGTTAACTACATGCATGGAAGAGAAGAGGCAAGGCATAGCCATAATTCAGCAAGCGACCGACGCTTCTCACCATACATCAATCGACAGAAGACAACATACATCGATCGATAATCCCTTACCAACATCATCGACCATCGCTTACCAGCATCGGTCGACAACAATCCACCACACTCACCTCCGATGCAGTCTCCACAAGATTTTCACACCAGAGAAGAGATAGATCAGTTGGTAGAAGAGATCTACAGAGCTCTGGAATCTAGAGAACAGAGGCTTGATGGGAGAAATTTACGATAAAAATCGCGGAAAGTTTATTTTTATCGCTAAAAATCGTAATAAACGTTTCGATTCGAAAGACGGCCCAAGCAGGTCTAAAACTCGATTAGAAACCCACTTACGATTTCTTAAGAAAAATCCCATAGATACTATGGCGGTGTATACTTTGTCCGCAAGAAAAGATAAATGTCAAATTTCCGCAGATAAATGTTAAGTTTCCGCGGATAATCATGAAGATCGAGAAAAATGGAATATTTCTATTTTCGGGTTATGACGGCTTAAGGATAAAAGAGGGAAGCTCAAACCGACCTTGAAGGGAGTATATAAGGAGTCCTAGGCGAGAGACACAAATGAGAACTTTTTCAGAGCAAACTTAGCACTTAGAGCATTTAGGCAACTTTCCGTTTTTGTTATTTCGAGCAGCGACTCAACTAGGTTTTGCAGTCTTAGGTTGTTAGAACTAGGAATCTCTCCGATATCTCTCATAGCCGAGGCTTCTACCTTGTTGTAACGCTCATACGCGAATTCAGAATAAAACTCCTTTTGCTCTTTTTTACGATTTCTTATTTCGTTTCTTCTTTACTTGCGTGTTCTGATTGCTTGGCGTGTGGTTTAGCAGATATCCGAGACCTCTTGGAAATTAGATTTTTCCTAACTTTCCTTATTTAAACAGAAATCGACAATGCGAATTTCGGTTCCAACATATACTATTTATATTGGTTTTTAATTATTGCAGGTCATATAAAAAAAAGATCTGAGTAGATGATAGCCGTGAATATTGACCGACGAGAAACTGTCGACATCGGTCGACATTGCCTTACCTGCCGCGACCGATATCAACATCCTTACATCGGTCGACATCCATTCTGATCTGGTATATCGTTATGACTTGTTATATTGAGTCCTTATGATTTAATTTTCACCATAACTCCGACTGAATTAACACTGGGGTCAGTGTAGTCTAAGTCTGGGAGGAGGTTTACTGATAGTAAGTTATTTATGAGGCTTATTAAAACGTTTTTCAAAAAAAATTATTGAGTCAAGAAGGGGATAATGAACTTTTAGATTTTTGCTTGTTATCTAACCATTCTTTAGCACCATTCTAGACTTACTGATTGCAGATAGTACTAAAGATACTAAAGTGGATCAACCTGTCAACTATTCACACTTGCTGAGATTGTTTGAAAGAACCAAAGCTGACCTCCAACACTAAACTTGACACAACTGCTTGTCTTGGGGCTTGGTATACATGGGATCGGATTCTTCAAACAAGTATGGAAGGTAAACCTTGTGTAGATAGATTTATCACCCTTTCTCTCTCTATTTTCGAATTATAGATAAATTAAAAAACATTATTTATGATATTTATTAGGAAGAAATTCGAACAAGACTTGGTGTCTACAACCATTAAGGCTTGGTTCATAAGAATTATATAGGTAAGGGATTAGAACATGACTTGGTGGCTACAACCATTAAGGCTTGCTTCACAAATAATCCCATGATATAGGTCAAAAAGAAGTGAACAAAACTTGGTGGCAACCACCATTAAGGTTTGATTCATGGAAGCCTGTCCAATCTTAGTCAATAATCTTGTAAATATAAGTAGACTTTGACTAAGAGAGAAAATTAGTAGAGAGAGAGGATATAAACTAATATTTACCTGCAGGTCTAGATACTTGTTTGAAAATCCTTGCATCATGTGATCGATATCCCCAAGGTAAAGCCTACAATTTTATTTATGCTAAGAAATGAGTTTGGTATATTCAGACAAGATTGGCTAAGTTAGTGGTTTGATGAATTTGGTTATTAAGCTAGGATATGGTATAATGTGCTTTTGTGATTAGGACTTTTTAGATGTGGATTGCAATATTGTAGAGGTGATGATTCTAAGTTTTAAATCACGTGAGTCCCTGCTGTTTTCAAACCTCTCTCAGAGAGACTACTCTGTTTGTTTTGCTTGAGGACAAGCAAAATGGTAAGTCTGAGGGAGTTGATAGACCATGGATTTGACCCACTTTTATCCATGGGTTATAAGTGTTTTAGCTACTAATTATTATACTATAGAGTCTATTTAGAATATTTATAGGATCATGAGTGATTTGGAGATAAGTGATGATTTTGGAGCATTTTGGAGATATTTGAAGTATCCACCCGAGATGACCATCGAGCTCGACCATCGGTTGATATTGAAGAGGAATAATTTATCGATGTTCATGTCTTGACATCGATCGACAGCGAAGCGCACAGAAAGCCCGTTCGGTCACAGCCGACTTGAAGCCCAAGTCTTCACCAATTTACAAGATTACCCCTGACGAGTTTTAACCTAATTATATAAGCTTTGCCACCATGTTAGAGGCAAAGTGTGCTTTTTCTGTGTTTTCTTGTTTTATTATTTTCAGCAAAAGGTTTTCTAGGACTTTGATAGATTGGAGAGAAGATCCAAAGTTATAATTTGTGATTGGAACTCTATTAATATCTATTTACTATTCTAATGAAGTTTTCTAACCTAATTGATGTTATGAATTGCTTAGCTATGTCTGAGTAGTTTCATTGTTAGATTTAGGGTTTAAATAGGTTAGGAGGGATTAGCCCCAACTATAGATAGCTGAGTTGTGGTAATTGTCATTAGGATTGTTCATTAATGCATGTTTCTAGATTAGCTTCCTAGAACTTGTCCTAGGATTGATAAATAAAAGCGAGAGCTTCATTCTCATCTTGAAAACATTCTAAATGAGCTAAGTTTCTTGCTATGAGTAAGGAGAGAGCTGATCTAGTGAGCTTAGTAAGCTATCATTCAATCCTCGCATAAAGCTTAACTAGAAGCGTGTCGATCGATATCATTATTGAACAATCGATCGACGGAGCGAAAGGTGAATCGATCGTTATCTCTATAGGATCATCGATCGACACTTTCTAATTGATCGACAAACGATAGTTGAGATCATTAGATCTAGTTAATAGACAAGTTGATAGACTATAGATTTGACCCATTTTCATCCATAGTTTATAGGTGTTTTTACTAATAATTATTATATTATAGAGTCTATTTATTATATTTATAAGATCAGGAGGGTTTTGGAGATAAGTGATGAGTTGGAGCGTATTGGAGATATTTTGAGCAAGCACCCGAGATGACCATCGAACTCGACCATCGTTGATATTTGAGAGGAATAATCTATCACTACTCACATCTGTGTATCGATCGACAGCGAAGCGCGCAGAAAGCCTGTTTGGTGACTATCCGACATCAATCGATACTCTATCCCAGACATCGATCGATACTGAGAAGCAAGACATGGTTACACCTTTGATACTTGTACGAGACAACAATGGAGACCTGCATGACCAGGAGGGTCATCTGCGTAATGCAACATGTCAGAGGATATATGCTCAGGGGACTGCAATCCCTGAGCCTGATGCTAATGCTACAGTAACTACCTTACCTGTAGATGAGGCTGCGCAACCCAGAACGTTGGCTGGCTACAACCGTCATGATCGATACTACACCAACAGATCAGCCGTTCGTTGTCCCACTATCGAGAGGGATTTTGAGTTGAAAGCGCAGTACTACACGCTTGTGGGGCAGTTACCCTACCATGGATTATCCCACGAGCATCCTATGGACCATCTGGAGAGGTTCGAGGATCCGATTTTTGCTATTAGAGTCGAGGGAGTCTCTGAGGACTACCTGTTATGCATGCTCTTCAGGTACTTACTTGCTGGAGAAGCTCTGCATTGGCTCAAGCAGTTACAACCAGGATCTCTTAAATCCTAAAGCAACATCATGAATGCATTCTTATGCAATTTCTTTGATGAAGTGCGTACTGAAGACTTGAGGAGCAAGATTGCTACATTCACTCAGAAGCCTGCAGAATCATTCAGTGGCTCGTGGATCAGATTCAAGTCCTATAAGAGAGACTGTCCACACCATGGATTCAATGAAATACAACTGCTCCGTACTTTCTACATAGGCATCGCGGTGCAGTACCAGATGGCTCTTGATGCTTCCAGCAATGGAAACTTCAACACTAGGAATCCCGAGGAGGCAGTCAAGGTTTTTGAAAACCTAGCATCCAACAACAGCACCAAGAACACTGATTTTGAGAGGAAAAGATCTGCCACCATCCTTGGGAATGATCAGATGGATGAGGTGAAGGCAAAGCTGGATAGTGTTCACAAGCTTCTCAGGAAGCTGATTAGCTTTGTTGAAGATGCAGAAGTTGTAGAGGGTAGAGCAGATGAAGAAGAGGTGAACTACATTGGTGGAACTGGATTCCAAAGTTCTGGAAACCAGGGTGGAAACAGAAAGTCTTATGAAAATAAGAGTAACTTCAACAAAAATTTACAGTACCAAAAACCCTACAACAACAACTACATCAACAATATGAATTATGGAAGTTCCTACTACTAGCTACCCACTACCAGAAGCTACATCCACTTACTCAAGAGAGCAAGATTGAAGAGATGCTCGATAGGGTTCTTGAGGCACAGCAGCGAATGACAGTGGACTTCAATGGAAAGATAGATTCTGTCTACACCAACATGAACACAAAGTTTGAGACTTTAAGCACTCATGTAAAGAAGCTGGAGATGTAGGTTGTGCAGACATGAGATGCTGTTAAGAGGCATGAAACCTCGACAAAGAGGAGTAGGGGATGATGTGATGAAACACCACGTGAATGCCATCATTGAGGATGATTTTTGGCAAGTGGTGAAGGAAGAGAAGCTGCAAGAAGGAAATTTTGAGGTAGAAAGTTTGATGAGTTTCGGCAGATCGCAATGGTGTCGATCGATGCCAGACCTCGAACATCGATCGACATACACCAGTCCACATCGATCGACTTGACCTCCAGAGCATCGATCGACGACACCTAAGGAGTCAACCGCGTCTTTCAATGCCGTGAAGATTCTAACTCACGAGGAGTTCGCAGCAAAACACCTACATCTGCCCAGCCTTGATAAAGTCAGAATCACTCGACGAGCTGATACATCCCTCGATCGACATGGAGAATCCTCCATCGATCGACACACAGAGGCCGCCATCGATCGACAACCTCTAGCGCCTATCGATCGACGAGCACCTATTACCTGTCGAGTACAGATACCAAAGATAGATGTTGCACGACTTATTGCACTCAGGCCCAAACCCAAACCTTTAGAAAACCTACCAGAGTCCGTCAGTACACCTTCAGATGATGGAGAAGATCCTATGGAAGAGGATAGGGTATCTACTGGAAGAACCCTAAGGAGAAGAAAGGAAAAAGTGGCAAAACATCTGAAGAGGGGGGCCAATGATAAGGAAAATGAAAGTTCCTGGAAGAGAGTCTTCAGGATTCCTATAGACAAGCCATTCGAAGATGCTTATTATACCCACAGATTGTGGATGTTCTTCAGAGAAACCAGAGAGAAAGAAGAAGACATCAGGAGAATGTTTTGTGAAGCTAGAGAAAAGATGAGGATGAGGATTTCATTGAAGAAGAAAAGTGATCCTGGGCAATTTGCAATACTGTGCACGATGAAGGGTATTGAGTTCCCACATGCCTTGTGCGACACAGGAGCATCAGTCAGCATCCTACCTAGGGTTATGGCAGACCATCTGGGTCTACAAGTGGAGCCTTCGCATGAATTATTCACTTTTGTGGATTGTTCCCAGAAGAACTCAAGAGGAATTGTGAGAGACCTAGAGGTACAGATTGGTAATGTCATAGTTCCAGTTGATTTCCATGTCTTGGACATCAAGTTAAACTGGAACTCCGCTCTACTACTTGGGAGAGCTTTCTTGTCAACAGTGGGAGCAGTGTGTAACTTGCAAGCAAACCAGTTGTGTCTAACACTCATCGATCCTAATGCCCACTACGACCCTATCCAAGTCAAGACGCCACAGACGATCTCCAGATGAATCAATGATCCAGGAATCATTTCAGCTTGCCACTGTGGAAATGAGTACAAAACTTAATACTCAGCGTCGATCGAGACTCACACAGTAATGTCGATCGATAGTGGTCACCGAAAATCGACCGATATACCACATGACGGATCGGTCGATATTCGTCCAAATGATTGGGAGAACGACTATTACAATCCCGCTATTGCAGCATACACCAGACAACACATGCATACATAAGAGTATGATATGATGAATACTATGAGGAGGAATGAGCTACTGAGTACAGAGCCATCCTTGACGAGGATGATAAACCATTACATCATTCCTCCTGGAAAAGGAATGCACCATCGATTGACATGACAAGTTGGCCGTTGATCGACACTCAACCTCATAAACGATACCGGAAACGAGCATCGACCGATACTACCTACTATAAATCGATCAACACTAAAGTCAACCGTGCACAAGACGGAGACTACTTGATTGGCAGTTGGGCAGATGAACACCACCACGAGAGCTTTGCAGTAGAAACAGCAACCTACGCACCAGGAGCAGATAAATTACGATACAGTTTCACAGACGAGGAGCTGCTCAACATGCAAAAACGCGATGGAACAGACCAGATTCAAGTAGAAGCTGCTTGGGAAAGAAAACAAACAAGCCATCCGATCGACAGAGCAATCTGCCCATCGATCGACACTCTTCACCAACAATCGATCGATAACAACAATGCAACATCGATCGACAATTGTCCAATACCAAAAACCACTGTAAGCGAAAAAGATAAACATGATGACGAGTATCTAATTCCAGACGAATTTGGTATTTTTAGGGACCTAGTTGGCTACGCAAGAGCTATAGACGGACGTCTAATGACTACCATTCGTGTTCACAACAGAGATATCACAAGACTTCTGGAAAGAGCTTCAAGAGATGAGCCAAGCTACATATGTCTTCCTGAACATGATAACCTGTTCACACAGACAAAAGTGGTACCAGAGATCTACACTGTGGGAACCGAAATTCGCACTGTCGATTTCCGTTTAAATAAGGAAACTAAGAAAACCCTAGTTTCCCAGAGGACCCGGATATCTGTTAATTACCACACGTTAAGCAATCAGAACACGAGAATAACAACGATAAAAATAAGAAATCGAAAAGAGAGCAAAGTAGATCTTATTCCGAATCTGCGTATGAGCGTTACAACAAGGTATAAGCCTGGGCTCGAGAGCTGTCGGCGAGATTCCTAGTTCTAGCAACCCTAAGACGGCTAAACCTAATTGAGTCGCAGCTCGAAATAACAAAAACGGAAAGTTGCCTAAATCGCTCTAAGTGCTAAGTTTGCTCTGAAAAGTTCTCTCCCTCTGCTCCTCGCCTAGGACTCCTTATATACTAGCTCCAAGGTCGGTTTACGCTTTTACTCTTCTGCCCTTAAGCCGTCATAGCAAAAAATGGAAATATTCCATTTTTCCCGATCTTCACAATTATCTCCAAAACTTCCGTATTTATCCGCGGAAACTTGACATTTATCCTTCCTCGTGGGCCAAGCGTGAACCATGCTGTGGTTCATGGGCTTTTGATTAGGGAAAAATCGTAGGATGGGCCTCGAGTCGTGTTTTAGGTCCCTTTGGGCCGTCTACCGACTCGACACGTTTACTACGAGTTTTCCGCGGTTTCTAATCGAAGTTTTGATCGATGGATTAGAATAGCGGGAAACATGGACTGAGCTTGTCACGGTCTTCGGGAGATAGCATTCGAAGGTTTGACGAGAATGCAAGGACTGGTGTCGTATCGATGTTCGGAAAGGTTCAATCGCTACACCGCGACCGATCTTTGGCTCGAGCCCGGCCGCTACGTAGCGACCGAGCGGGACGATCGCTCGGTCGCTACGTAGCGACCGAGCTTGGCTCGAGCTCGGTCGCTACGTAGCGACCGAGCGGGACGATCGCTCGGTCGCTACGTAGCGACCGAACTTTGGCTCGAGCTCGGTCGCTATGTAGCGACCGAGCGGGACGATCGCTCGGTCGCTACGTAGCGACCGAGCTTTGGCTCGAGCTCGATCGCTAGCGACCGAGCGGGACGGTCGCTCGGTCGCTACGTAGCGACCGAGCTTTGGCTCGAGCTCGGTCGCTACGTAGCGACCGAGCGGGACGATCGCTCGGTCGCTACGTAGCGACCGAGCTTTGGCCCGAGCTCGGTCGCTACGTAGCGACCGAGCGGGCCGATTGCTCGGTCGCTACGTAGCGACCGAGTTTGGCTGAACTTGGTCGCTACGTAGCGACCGAACTTGGCTCGGGTTTGGTTTGAATCCCAAAGGATACTTCTTCGTAAAAACCTCGTATAGGTTATTTTTACGAAAATTACATCCCTTCTTTTACTAACTCTTTCGGAAATACGATCTCCGAGGATTTTCGGGTGGTAATTCCGTCGTAACCGTTTTTGACCCCAACAGTTAGCCCCCCAGCCCGTTAGGATCATGCATCGTAGGATCCTAGCGCGCGGTTAGGCATGTTTGGCAAGTTAGGCGTGATGGGTGGAATTAATATCCGAAAGTCCGAGCTTGAATAGTAAATCCTCATGTCTTATAAGAAGAGAGGTAACTTGTTCCATAATTTTTTCACTTTCTTGTTTTTCTCTAAGATCTTTCAAAAACTTTCTATCTTTCTTTCCACCCTTTTCCTCTATTCTCTCAAGAGAAGTGCAAAGATGTCGAGCAAGAAAAAGATTGCGAAAAAAGGGTCTTCGTCCGCGAGCCCTTACGAAGAGCTCGTCGTTCCGAAGATGGAGTTCGTGCCTCACTCGGTGCATCCTGCCGAGAACGAGGCATGGTGGGTTGCTCATTATGGCTCGTTGACCCCTCCCAAGGAGAAGCCATTCCCGATCCTGGTCCATCGTGGAGTCGAGGAAGAGGATGCAAGCAGGACTACCGACGAGATTCTCGCGACGATGCGGTCGTTCTACCACATCCCGGATGCCGTGGAGTTCCGGGTTCCCTGCCGCGGGGAATGTGCTAACAACCCCCCGGAGGGTTACTTTACTTGTTATGAGGCGTTCATAGTGCGTTGTCGCCTCTGGTTCCCCATACCCGAAATTCTCGTCAGAGTGTTGGACCGTTTCGAAGTTGCGATAAGTCAGTTGACACCCCTTGCCATTCAACACCTTATTGGGATCTTGGTCCTAAGCTATGAGCATGGCCTTTCCCTCTCCGTCGATCATTATGAAGCGCTTTTGAGGCTTCAACTTGTCACGGATTCGGATAAGCATAGGTTTGTCCCTCGGAAATTTATGTCTGTGGTTAAGAAGTTCATTTCGAACTTCAACTCGTGGAAGAAGTTCTTTTTCTTTGTTCGTTTGGACGCTGCATCCATCGAAGAAAGTTGCATTCCGCTGTTCCGAAGGTTGCCGAACAATCGTCCTTTCATCAATCCTCTTGCTCCGTTCCCCGAAGACATTATTTCGGTGAGGGATCTTCTCAGGAATGGTCCCTTCTTCTGGACTTCTTTTACGCCGAAGAGGGTTCGGAAGGCACTGAGATTCGTGCAACCCGGTCCTGCTTTGGATGCGGACACGGGAAGCGACTCCGAACCCGACGACCAGAATCCCGTCGAAGCTCCGACAGCTGTACCGGAGTCGAGCTCTTGGAAGGGAAAAGATGTCGATCTTGGCGACATAGAGTTTTCGATGGACGACTCTATGCTTCCAGGATGGGATCCGAACCTTGCTTACGGCGACGGGAGCGGTTCGAGCGAGGCCCCTATTCCGGATTTCGATGATTTCTTTGCTGAGCTGCCATCGGGTTTCGATGCTCCTCCTCCTACGAAAGAATCGGCGAGGCCGAGAGTCGTTGCGGAAGGATCTCGCATCATCAATGGGGTTAGTTTTTTTTTTTTTATTATCCTATGTATGGATTTGTAACACGCCCATCGAATTTGCAGGGCCTGAGTTTGCTGGGCTCGGCCATCGAGGCGGGTCATAGAGAAGCCATGGTCTACCGCTTTAAAGCGGAGAAAGCGGAGCGGGATCTTGCTCGCGTGCAAGGCGAGATGCTGGAGCGAGAGGCACAGCTTACTCGTGATCATGCGCGGGCTGTTCGTAGAGCGGAGAGGAAAGGCAAAAGAGAAATCGTTGAGGTGATGAAGACTCGCGCATCTCAGTTCCAGATTGAGTACGGGAACCTTAAGAATGCCTTTACCTCGGTGGGCGACTTTCGCGAGTGCCGTGGTTCGGTCGGAAGTCTTTGGAGGACGCAAGCCGACGACTATGTGTTTGAAGAGGAAATGAGCTTGATGAAGAGTGGGATGAGTGACCGTGCCCACGCTGAGGCGCTTATCCCTCCGATCGACGAGAGGATTCAAGGGTTCTGGGATTCCATCCCGGTTTCTCCTGATACCGAGGAGGTCCCGATCGATTTTCACGATGGTGGCGAGGAAGTGGATCGTCCTGCGGATGCGTTTGGTGCTTCGTTGTCCGGGGACTTTGACTTTGGAGTATGAGGGATGGATCAGTTATCCTTGTTTTCGGCCGAATGTGGCCCTTTGAATTTGGATTTCGTTTAGGCCAAGATGGCCGTATTTGTATTTCCGGGACTGGCCGTTGGTGGCTTTGAATCCCTTGCCGCTTTACGCGGTTTATTTATATGATAAATGTTTTGTTTCGAGTTTTTCCTGAGTAGGGTTGAAGTAAATACGAGTTGTCGTCTCGTATGTAGTTCTAATTAGACGTTCAATCTGTTGGTTCGTTCGTGATTTTCGTAAAAATTTATCTGTCTTTACGATTTTCGAGAACATTGAGATACGAACGGAGAGGCATGGTTTATGATCTCGTATCTTTTAGATATCATGCCTTGAGATGTTTGAGACCAGAGCGTTGGGTTTAGGGCAAGACCTAGGTTTACTTTCGGTTAAGGTTTGTGCGGTGACTAGCCGGCTATCGTTTTTCCTGTTGCGATTTCTTCCTGACTCGCACCGGTTTAAAGTCCGCGATATGTTCTCGGCTTATATGACTTGTATGGTACGAATCGAGCATCTTCTCAGAAGTAAACTGGAAGTGCTAAACCAAAATTTCGGATTTTTGTTGTAGCGCGCTTTTGTCCTTGTGCTGGACGTTTTTAAAGATCAAAAGAGTGATCGGATTGCGTTTGTTTAAGACGGCTGGCGTGTTCGTCGGGGCCAATCGACGAACGGGGTGTAAGGTTTTTGGTGGTCGCGTTTGGACAATTTGTTTAGCATTGTCCTCGAATTTTAACTTTTTGCGATGTCTCGCAGTTATTTTCGAGGATTATGCGTGCATTTTTGCGTATTTGAGAGGTGATACGTTTTTTGGGCCGGATGAGACCGCAGACGAGTGTAAACTGAAGCGTAGGCGTTTTCGATAAAAAGACAGTGTATATTGTAAAATTTTTTTATGTTTCTAAAAACTCGATTACAATAATGGCGATTGTGGGAGTATATGAGTATACGCACCCACTCCCCCCCCCCCCTTTTAGAGAGGGGGATAGCTGAAATCGTCTTTTGACAAGCTGCCTACGTACCCCTTTCGACGATCAAGCCATCTCGTAGTTCTGTTTCATGCCGCGAGTGTTCTTACTCAGCGGTTGGTGTCGCGATGTCCGCCTTGACCGTGTCGATCGTGGCTGGGTCGACGCTATTTTCCGGATGTTCCGGTTGAGTTGTCGCGTGGGCTTCGGATTTATGTCGAGCTTCGACGTCCGATGCGTTTGCGTTGACAGATGATTTTACTTCGTCGTGGTGCGGGGCGCTTTTGGCCGAAGATCGATCTATCTTCGCGCGTTTGCCGTTTGCAGAAGCCGTGATTTGCCTTAACTTATGCTCCGCGAGAAGCATAGTCGCGACTGTTTTTGGCATCCCCAGATGGCCGCGACTCCGCTCGGCGTTGGGAACTTGAGACCCAGGTGGTAAGTTGACGGAACTGCCTGCATGGCGTTGAGCCATGGGGTTCCCATGATCACGTTGTAGATAGCGGGATGGTCGACTACCGCGAATTCGACGATTTTCGTGATCTCCTTGGCCATGACTGGCAATTGGATCGACCCGAGAGTCATCGACACTTCGCCTGAAAAACCCGTGAGTGGTTTTGGCGTTGGAATTACTTCTCCGAGTTCGATACTCATCCGCTTGAGAGTGTCGCGGAAGATTACGTTGACCGTGCTTCCCGTATCGACGAGTACCCTTCCGACTTCTAAATCTCGTATGACGAGATCTATGACGAGCGGGTCGCAGTGAGGTTGGTCGATACCGCCGGCTTCTTCCTCTGTGAAGGTGATCGAGCAACTTTGGCCGTCTCGAGGAGGAGACCATGTAGGCCAATTTGCGCTTGATTCTGCCTTCCGTTGGTAAGCCTTGATGGCCGACACGGTATCGCCGCAGTATTGAGATCCTCCGATGATCATATTGACTCTGCGACGATTGTTATCGTTCCCTTTGTCATCCGGCCTCCTACCGCGTTTATCCCCAGGTTGGTTTCGTTGAGGGGATTTTTCAGCGGGCGGATTTCTGTCCGTTTTTGGGGGCCGATCAGAATCGAGGATGAGATCCTTGACGCTAGTTACCTCCGAAAGCTCTCCAGCGAGTAGCTTCGCGGCCAGTCTTGCTCCCAAGACTTTGCAATTGGTCGTGGAGTGTCCTCGGGATTGGTGGAACTCGCAGAAGGTGTTCTCGTCGTACCCTTGATTGCGAGTCCATGTGTTGCCCGTGGTCCGGCCTTGATCCGAATTGATCGCATAGTTATGCGCCCCTTGGAGATCTTCCCCCTCGTGATGGACGTACTTGTCGTTACGAGAGTTCTTCTTTTTCCCTTCGGATCCGCGTCTTTCGAGGATGGTCTTGCCGGCTTATGTTTTTGCGATAAGACTTTAGTTTCTTCCTCGACTATGATGTAGTCCGTTGCTTTGTGGAGGGCGTCCTGGATCGTTCGCGGTTTGTCGAGAGTTATCCATTTTCTGAATTTCGACTTGTACCAGAGCGTCTTTCTCAGCGCGTCGATGGCCACTTTGTCGCTTATCCCGCTGACCCTGGACATTATCAGCTTGAACCGACTGATAAACTCGCGGAGGGGTTCGTCTTCCCTCTGGGAGAGACTCCAGAGGTCAACATCGGAGGTTTCCCTGTCTATGAATACAGAGTACTGTTTGAGGAATTCCGATGCGAGCTGTCGAAAACTTCCGATGGTGTTGCGACGAAGGCGTGCGAACCATTCGAGCGCTGCTCCTTCAAGATTTTCGACGAACAAGCGGCAATAGCCGGCATCCTTTTCGCCGTCCTTCAGTCTTGCTCTTCCCATCGCGATATGGAAAGCCTGAAGGTGCGCTTTCGGATCGGCCGTGCCATCGTACTTTGGTACTTTGATTTTTCCCGGATCGGACACCCTCATGTTCGAAATGCGGCTGGTAAAGGGGGTCTTTCGAGCTCCTTCCAGCAGTCGATCGATCTCGGGGGCAGCACTAGTAGCATGATGGATTTGAGACTTTACGGCTCTTACTTCTGCCGCAGTCTTAGTGATGTAGTCGCGAAGATCGCGGATATCCGATGTCTCGTCAGTGGATTTCCGAGCCTGTCGGCGTTTACTGCGAGTGAGCTCGGTTTGCCTTTCGGCCAGCTCCTCTTGTTCGTTCCAATAGGCGACTTCCTCTTCTTCCGTCATTGGTTTTTCGAACGGGGAGCCTTCCCGAGCGGATCGGCTTCTGGTCCTTCTTGGATGTCTGTCGACATCCTCGTCGGTATCGTTGGAGACATCGCTAGGATCCAGGTCAATGTGTTCGGCTTCGTTATCCTCCGAGTCCTTTGCAGGGGGCGGAAGACTTTCAGGGTTCTCCTTTTCGATGGGAGATTTCTCGCTAGGGTTTTGACCAGAAAGTCGTTCCCGCGCGACTCCTGCTCTATCGAGTGGGGTGGCGAAGTCGAGCCTCTTCCCGCGGATTTTGGTGGTTCCGCGGGGACGGATAGCTTGGGTCCTTGCCGTTAAGGTTTCAACCTGTTTGGTCAAGGTATTCACGAGCTTATCCTGTTCTTCCGACCTTTTTTCATAGGTGGCGAATATCTTTTTAAACTCCTCGAGAGTCGCGGCGTTGGCTTGCGCGTTGGCCGCAGACACGTCCGCTACCGGAGTGTGGAGATCGATGCCGCTGCCTCCGTTAAGGGGAGTTTGCACGTTATCCGCGTCGTTGGTTGACATGTCTGAATGTGTGTGGCTTTTGCGGGTTAGATTGATCCGTAAGCCCCCCTCCTTCTAGCGCCAAACTGTGGGAACCGAAATTCGCACTGTCGATTTCCGTTTAAATAAGGAAACTAAGAAAACCCTAGTTTCCCAGAGGACCCGGATATCTGTTAATTACCACACGTTAAGCAATCAGAACACGAGAATAACAACGATAAAAATAAGAAATCGAAAAGAGAGCAAAGTAGATCTTATTCCGAATCTGCGTATGAGCGTTACAACAAGGTATAAGCCTGGGCTCGAGAGCTGTCGGCGAGATTCCTAGTTCTAGCAACCCTAAGACGGCTAAACCTAATTGAGTCGCAGCTCGAAATAACAAAAACGGAAAGTTGCCTAAATCGCTCTAAGTGCTAAGTTTGCTCTGAAAAGTTCTCTCCCTCTGCTCCTCGCCTAGGACTCCTTATATACTAGCTCCAAGGTCGGTTTACGCTTTTACTCTTCTGCCCTTAAGCCGTCATAGCAAAAAATGGAGATATTCCATTTTTCCCGATCTTCACAATTATCTTCAAAACTTCCGTATTTATCCGCGGAAACTTGACATTTATCCTTCCTCGTGGGCCAAGCGTGAACCATGCTGTGGTTCACGGGCTTTTGGTTAGGAAAAATCGTAGGATGGGCCTCGAGTCGTGTTTTAGGTCCCTTTGGGCCGTCTTCCGACTCGACACGTTTACTACGAGTTTTCCGCGGTTTCTAATCGAAGTTTTGATCGATGATTAGAATAGCGGGAAACATGGACTGAGCTTGCCACGGTCTTCGGGAGATAGCATTCGAAGGTTTGACGAGAATGCAAGGACTGGTGTCGTATCGATGTTCGGAAAGGTTCAATCGCTACACCGCGACCGATCTTTGGCTCGAGCCCGGTCGCTACGTAGCGACCGAGCGGGACGATCGCTCGGTCGCTACGTAGCGACCGAGCTTGGCTCGAGCTCGGTCGCTACGTAGCGACCGAGCGGGACGATCGCTCGGTCGCTACGTAGCGACCGAGCTTTGGCTCGAGCTCGGTCGCTACGTAGCGACCGAGCGGGACGATCGCTCGGTCGCTACGCTTTGGCTCGAGCTCGGTCGCTACGTAGCGACCGAGCGGGACGATCGCTCGGTCGCTACGCTTTGGCTCGAGCTCGGTCGCTACGTAGCGACCGAGCGGGACGATCGCTCGGTCGCTACGTAGCGACCGAGCTTTGGCTCGAGCTCGGTCGCTACGTAGCGACCGAGCGGGACGATCGCTCGGTCGCTACGTAGCGACCGAGCTTTGGCTCGAGCTCGATCGCTACGTAGCGACCGAGCGGGACGATCGCTCGGTCGCTACGTAGCGACCGAGCTTGGCTCGAGCTCGGTCGCTACGTAGCGACCGAGCGGGACGATCGCTCGGTCGCTACGTAGCGACCGAGCTTGGCTGAGCTCGGTCGCTACGTAGCGACCGACCGGGACGATCGCTCGGTCGCTACGTAGCGACCGAGCTTGGCTCGAGCTCGGTCGCTACGTAGCGACCGAGCGGGACGGTCGCTCGGTCACTACGTAGCGACCGAGCTTTGGCTCGAGCTCGGTCGCTACGTAGCGACCGAGCGGGACGATCGCTCGGTCGCTACATAGCGACCGAGCTTTGGCCCGAGCTCGGTCGCTACGTAGCGACCGAGCGGGACGATTGCTCGGTCGCTTCGTAGCGACCGAGTTTGGCTGAACTTGGTCGCTACGTAGCGACCGAACTTGGCTCGGGTTTGGTTTGAATCCCAAAGGATACTTCTTCGTAAAAACCTCGTATAGGTTATTTTTACGAAAATTACATCCCTTCTTTTACTAACTCTTTCGGAAATACGATCTCCGAGGATTTTCGGGTGGTAATTCCGTCGTAACCGTTTTTGACCCCAACATACACCAATGACGAGATCAATGAGATGTTCTATGGAGTCTGTAGAGAACACGAGAAGAACAAAGAAGCTTTCCAGATGAAGCTTGATGGTGTCTACTATCCATTGAATGATAATATCAGTTGGCTAACTACTTGCATGAAGGAGATGAAGCAAGACGTAGCCAAAATTCAGCATGCGACCGACGTTGCTCGACCTCCATCGATCGACACAAGACAACCTCCATCGATCGATAAGCATCATCACACATCGATCGACAACCACATGTCAGCATCGATCGACGACAGTCCACCACGCCTACATAAAAAGAAGTCTAAAAAGGATTTTCACACCAGGGAGGAGATAGATCAGTTGGTAGAAGACATCTATAGAGTTCTGGAAACTACAGAAGATAGGCTCGATGGGAGATGTGATGACATCTATTTCCCAATGGATCTTAGATTGACATCCAAGATGCTTGTTGCGTTTGTCGATCGATAACGATGCTTCTGGTCGACAAGCAATGTAACTCTGAATCTCCACCAATTCCCTTTGTATAGCTTCAATCTTGGATGTCAAACATCGGTCGACGACACTACAAACCGAAGCCGGCTAGTACCAAAGATGACATTGGACTTGTCCAACAAACATTACCATGGAGAGGAGATCTCAGCTGACACTTACGCCACACTTAGGAGACATCAGTTGAACCTGGAGAATCTTGAAGAAAGATTGCAGAAGATAGAAAACACAACTGTAACAAAGAGAGAAAAATGGCGTAGAGGGGATGAAGCTATGAGAAACTTTACTGGTACATGGTTCAACAAGCGCAATGAAAAGATGGATACTTGTTTTCCAACAAGTCCCAGTTCTCAAAATTACTAGCCAAATCACCTCCAAAGTCAAGCTAAATGACTATAACAAAGCGCTGAGTGGGAGACAACCCACTATTAGGTAATTTTCATTAAGTTTTTATTAATATAATATTTATGTTGGTTTTTAATTATTGCAAGTCATAAAAAAAAAGAGAGGAACCGAGTAGACGATTACCATCAGTATCGACCGACGCGAAACTATCGACATCAATCGACATGGCCTTACCTGCATCGACCGACATCAACATCATTACATCGGTCAACATTCATTCCGGTCTGGTATATCGTTCTTACTTGTTACATTGAGTCCTTATGATTTATTTCTAACTATAACTCCGACTGAGATTACACTGGGTGGAGGTTTACTGATATTTATCTACTTATTAGTCTTATTAAAATGTTTTCAAAATTAAGTTATTATTGAGCAAAGAAGGGGATTATGAACTTTTAGATTTTGCTAGATATCTAACCACTCTTTAGCACCATTCTATACTTATTGATTGCAGATAGTACTAAAGATACTAAAGTGGACCAACCTGTCAACTATCCACACTTGCTAAGATTGTTTTGAAAGCACCAAAGCTGACCTCCAACACTAAACTTGACACAACTGCTTGTCTTGGGGCTTGGTATGCATGGGATCAGATTCTTCAAACAAGTCTGGAAGGTAAAGCGTTGTGTATATAGATTTATCACTCTTTCTCTCTCTATTTTCGAAATTATAGATAGATAGATAATATATATATATATATACATATATATTATTTATAGAGATTTATTAGGAAGGAATTCGAACATGACTTGGTGGCTACAACCATTAAGGCTTGCTTCATAAGAATTTCATAGGTAAATGATTAGAACAGGACTTGGTGGCTACAACCATTAAGGCTTGCTTCACAAATAATCCTAGGATATAGGTCAAAAAGAAGTGAACAGGACTTAGTGGCAACCACCTATAAGGCTTGATTCATAGAAGTCTGTCCAATCTTGGTCAATGATCTTGCTAATATAAGCAGACTTTGACTAGGAGAGAAAATTAGTAGAGAGAGAGAGGATAGGAACTAATGTTTACATGCAGGTTCAGATACTTGTTTGAAAGTCCTTGCATCCTGTGATCGATATCCCAAAGGTAAAGCCTGCATTTTTATTTATGCTAAGAATTGAGGTTGGTAGAGGAGAATGACAAGCTAAGATATGGTATAATGTGCTTTTGTGATTATGACTTCTTAGATGTGGATCTGCAATATTGTAGAGTTGATGATTCTAAGTTTCAAATCATGTGAGTCCCTGCTATTTTAAACCTCTTTCAGAAAGACTACCTGTTTGTTTGCTTGAGGACAAGCAAAAGGATAAGTCTGGGGAGTTGATAGACTATGGATTTGACACATTTTCATCCATAGTTTATAGGTCTTTTTACTAATAACTATTATATTATAGAGTCATTTATTATATTTATAAGATCAAGAGTGTTTTGGAGATAAGTGATGATTTTGGAGCGTTTTGGAGATATTTGGAGCAAGCACCGAGATGACCATCGAGCTCGGCCATCGGTCGATATTGGAGAGGAATAATTGATCGATAGTCACATTTTTGTATCGATAGACAGCGAAGCGCGCAAAAAGCCCGTTTGGTCACAGCCAACTTGAAGCCCAAGTCTTCACCATTTTACAAGATTATCCCTGACGAGTTTTACCTTAATTATATAAGCTTTGCCGCCATGTTAGAGGCATAGTGTGCTTTTCTAGTTTTACTATTTTCACAGCAAAGGTTTTAAGAATTTTGATAGATTGGAGATAAAATCCAAAGTTCTAATTTGTGATTGGAACTCCATTAATATCTATTTACTATTCTAATGAAGTTTTTATACTTACATGCTGTTATGAATTGCTTAGCCATGTCTGAGTAGTTCCATTGTTAGATTTTAAGGTTTAAACATGTTAGGAGGGATTAGCCCCAACTATAGATTGCTGAGTTGTGATAATCATCTTTAGGATTGTTCATTAATGCATGTGTCTAGATTAGCTACCTAAAACCTGTCCTTGGATTTGATTGATAAAAGCGAGAGATTTATTCTCATCATGAAAACATTATAATAGAACTATGTTTCTTGCTATGAGCAAGGCGAGAGCTGATCTAGTGAGCTTAGTAAGCTATTACTTAACCCGCACATAAAGCTTGACTAGAGCGCGTCGATCGATATCACACTTGAATAATCGATCGGCAGAGCAAAAGGTGTAGTTACAGCCGCCGTTCACCGGGGCTTCGGTCGCCGGCTCCCCTGTCATCAGGTCACCAACTTCTTTGACCTTCCGGCACTGGGCAGGCGTCAGCCAAAAATATATATGTTATCCACAAGTATGTAATATGTAGGTTTTTATCCATCCATTTATATTTATTCACTCGACCCAAATTGGAATTCTTCATTTTTTTTTTCAACAAGGATGTACCGATATCCTATAGGATTATCGATCGACACTTTCTATTGATCAAAATACGACAATTGAGATCAATAGATCTAATTAATAGACAAGTCCAAACATTGCGAACGCTGATGGACTTGTTGACTAAGTAGTTGAGCTTTACATTATCATACATGCAACTCATTACGCATCTGTAGGATTATAATCCCAAGATTCTTGAATAAAAACCCTAAGTCTAATTATTTCCTTTTAAGCACCAAAAACTCAACTAATCAATTGAGCAAACACTTGATTGATAAAAACTGCAATTTACATTTAAATCATTAAAACATTATGCTTAACAAATCATATCAGATTTCTTAAGTTCCATAGCTCCCTGTGAATCGATCCCTAAGCACTACAACTCGACATCTTATTTGAGAGAGTATAAATCATTCCTTAGGGTAATTTGAGTGGTATCAATCACTTAATCATAAACTTATTAGGATCTAATGTGTGTTTTAGCTCCTTGTGGATTTGATCCCTAAGTACTACGACTGAACCTCTTATTTGATAGAGTAAAGTCTCTCATTCGGGTAATTTGGTGATATCAAATTTGGCACCATTTCCGGGGAGCTTCGCTCGCCATTGGATCTTATTAGTTAGATTTAGTCTAGGTTTTATTTTTTTCCTAAAAATTCGCATAAATTTATTTCTTGATTTCTTTCAGATGCATGCCAAGATGTACCAGAAACAACTAAGAAAAAATGCTGCTATTCTCAGATCCCGCAAGTTTGGTGCGCACAATCCGTAAAGAGAGGTGAGCCGCATTGATCGAAAACAACTCAAATCCGTCGACTGACACATGTGAGCTACTGCCGATCTTCACTTCCACCCAAACATTGATCGACATCCATTCGCGAGACATGGTCATGACTCTTTTTTTGGTGCGAGACGAGAATGGAGACCTGCATGACCAGAAGGGTCATCTGCGTAATGCACCAGGTCGGAGGTTAGACGATCGAGGGCTGTAATTTCTGATCTTGATGTCGATGCCACTGCAGCCGATGCTCAAGCTGTAGGTGATGATAATGTGCAAGCTGCTCGACCCAGAACGTTGGCTGACTACAACCGTCCTGATCAATACTACGCCAACAGATCTGCTATTTGTCCTCCAGCTATTCAGAGGAAGGATTTTGAGCGGAAGCCTTAGTACTTTACACTTGTGGGACAGACACCTTACTGTGGTCTCCCACATGAGCATCCTATGGACCATCTGGAGCGGTTCGAGGATTTGGTTTCTGCCATTAAAGTCAATGGAGTCCTTGAGGAATATCTCTTTTTCAAACTCTTCAAGTACTCACTAGCTGGAGTCGCTTCACACTGGCTCAAGCAGTTACCACTAGGATCTCTTACATCTTGGATTGAAGTCAAGAATGCATTCCACCGTAATTTCTTTGATGAGGGACGTGCTGAAGAGTTGAGAAGCAAGATTTCTACATTCACACATGGGCCTATGGAGTCATTCAGAATCTCTTGGATGAGATTCACGTCCTATCAAAGAGAT
Source organism: Brassica rapa (assembly GCF_000309985.2). Classification (NCBI taxonomy): domain Eukaryota; kingdom Viridiplantae; phylum Streptophyta; class Magnoliopsida; order Brassicales; family Brassicaceae; genus Brassica; species Brassica rapa. Next base: position 16,847,510 of record NC_024799.2, on the reverse strand, counting down.
TGTCGACACCATGGATTCAATGAAGTGCAGCTGCTCAGCACTTTTTTCATAAGCATCGCACTGGCATATCAGATGGCTCTGGACACCGCTAGTGAAAGAAAATTCAACACTAGGAATCTAGAAAAAGCTGTGAGACTCATTGAGAACTTGGCATCCAACAACAACACGAAGAACACTGATTTTGAGAGAAAGATTTTGGCCACTACTCTTAGGAAGGAGTAGTTGGACGACGTCAAGGCCAAGCTAGAAAATGTTCATAAGCTTCTCAAAAAGCAGGTTAGTTTTGCAGAAGATGTGAAATTCATCAGTGGTACTGATTTTCAGAATAAGATGTCCGGGAATCAGAGTGGATACATAAACTCCTATGGTAACGGACAGATGATCAACTACAACCAATGTTCGTAGTATCAGAAACCCTACAACAATGAATACAACAACAGCAACAAACCCTACAGAGACTCTTCTTACCAGAAACCACACCCATGAGAGCAAGATTGAAGAAAAGCTTGATCAAGTTCTTCAAGGCCAGCAGCAGCTGACAGTAGATTTCAATGGGAAGATAGATGCTGTCTACACCAACCTGAACACAAAGTTTAACCTACTCAAACCAACTCAGGCCGACTACAAGACAAATATATAAGGGGATCCCAAACCCTAGAACAGGGGATCGACAGGTGAAGACTTAGTGATTAGAGCTAGACGGCTAGAACTAGGGTTCATACTTAATACATTGTAGTTCTGGCTTGTTTACTCAATTACACATCTCTTCAAGTCTATTTCTCTATAAATCTATACGAAATCAAAGCTTGGCCATCAATCCTTGGTAATCACAAGATCCTACACAAAAATCCCCTAACAGATGTAACACGACTAAAAGCACTCAAAAACCCATCTCAACCTTCAGAACACATGGCATATAACTTCGAACAACTTTTAGATGAGGCACTAAAGCCAATGCAAGTTGATCAGATTTCTGAGAGGAGAACCTTGAGGAAAAGAAAGGAAAAGGTTCATAAGCATCTCAAGTGAGGAGTTAACGAGAAGGAGATGGACATCTTCACCAAAAGAGTTCTTCGGATACCCCTGGAAAATCAATTCGAGGAGGCTTACTTTACCCAGAGGCTGTGGATGTTCTTCAGGGAAACCAAGGAAACTGAGCAGTACATACATAGGATCTTTGACCAGATCAGAGAGAAGATGAAGCAGAAGATTACACTGAAGAAGAAGAGTGATCCTGGAAAATTTGCAATACCTTGCTTGGTTAAGGGTTTTGAATTTCCATGTGCGATGTGTGACATAGGTTCATCAGTCAGCATACTACCCAGGGTAATGTCAGACCTTCTGGGTCTGAAGATAGAGCCTTCGCATGATTCATTCACTTTTGTGGATCATTCTACGAGGAACTCAGGAGGAATCATCATAGTCCTTGAGGTGCAGATTGGAAACGCACTAGTTCTAGTTGACTTCCATGTCCTGGAAAACAAGCAAAACAAGAATCATTCTCTACTTCTTGGGAGAACTTTCATGGCCACTGTAGGAGCAGTTTGCAACATGCAGACAAATCAGTTGTGTCTGACACTGATAAGTCATGATGTTCACTATGATCCAGTCAGAGTTATGAGACGACGGACGTCCGGCACTAGGGTTAACACAAGATTCATTGCAGCATACCACTGCAATTATGAGGATGAATACGAAACTGAGTATTCATGATCGATAGACAGCGGGAATCCACCATCGATTGACATTGACATTCAATCCACCGATCGACCACACGTCCACATAATCGATCGACAACAGTCCTGCGAATGAGACTTTCACTTTGCCATCACACTGCTATCTGCACTTTGACGTTGCTACACAGCCTCAAACATCGATTGGTTACAACTACGATGACACGATCAGCACACAAGACAATTATTCTATTGGTAGTTGGGCAGAGGAAAGCTTTCATGAGAGTTTTGTAGTGAACACTGAACTACCTGAGACGAGATCTGATGAGTATGACGACTACTATAATAGAGAAAAGATCATTGAGTAACATGGTCTTGCCATGCATGATAGATGACTTCTCCATACATCGTCTGCTGATGTAATGTCAACATTGATCGGCAGCAAGCCTACGTCATCGATCGACATCAAAACACGAAACCAGAGAGGAGCAGAGACAACACCCAACCTATAGGTAATGAATCTGCCTCAGCCGTCAGCCGCCAACGATCGACAACAGCAACAATTCATCGATCGTCATCCGATACAAACATCTATTCGAAGAACATTTGAATAATAATACTGATTATGATCTTATTCCTGATGAATTTGGTATTTTCAGATATTTAGTTGGACGAGCACGAGGAATGTATGGAAGTACCCTCAATGTTTCAAAGGAAGATTTTTCAGCACTTTTTGCCATGCATGGATCCGACCTCTTTTGCCAAACGAAGAAAGAATGTGCTATTCGACCGTCGGTTGACAGAAGACCCTTGTCATCGATCGACGGTTTGGCCGCGCCAGAGAAGAACAGCTACAACAAAGCACAGATTGATGAGCTAGTAAATGAAATCTACAGAGTTATCAGTACTTCAGACGATTTTAATTCAAAGAGGCTCGATGACATCTACTATCTGTTCGACAACAATATCAGTTGGTTGAACACATGCATGGATGAGATGATACAAAACCTAGCAATGCTTCAGAAACAACATGAAGTCAGCGAAGGCAGATCGAAATCGATCGACGCTCACACTCGACCATGATCGACGCTAGCATCTAAGCATCGATGGAAGAGGGACTAGCACCATTCGAAGATAGGCCACAATCATCCACCTATCGGCTAGATGGTGTTTACTACCCACTACGTGATGATGTAGACTTCCTGACCACACGTCTGGATGCTTTGCAACATGAGATGGTTATCATTCAAAGACAACTCGATTCTCAAGCAGAACCATCGCCATCAATTGACAGAAGGACTCGGCCATCGATCGATAGAAATTACACAACAGGACGAAGCAAGCGAGTTATTGAGAATTCACTACAGGATAAGCTTGATGAGATCACTTTCTCTCAAGATTTGCTGAAAGAAGATGTCTACCAGAATTCACTTTCAATTCTGGAAGGTATTAGACTTAGTGTCACTGTTCCACCTCTCTTTGGCATCCTTATTTATAAAAGATTGAGATGATTTCCTGAAATGAAGAGGGGTAGGTGCATTATCTATGACCCCACTATTCTAATTCAAAGGAATGATCACACATTGTTTGGAAGAAAGGGTAGATACATTATCGATGACCCCATTATTCGCCTACAACTTTGCCCAAAAAAAGAGAGCCAAAGCGCCATACCCTTCTCGGAAAAAAGGGATTCAGATACTTGTTTGAGTTGCAAGTCCAGATACTTGTTTGAGTTGATTCCATGTGTTAAGTGATTAAAACTTCCAAGGTAAAGCTTACACCTTTTATTTATATGTATTAAATGAGGTCAGTAGAGGGTTAGTCAGACATGATTAGTTAAATTGCTTGATAAATGGAATTGGTTGCTATACTAGGATATTGCATAAACAGTACTTCTAAGTTAAGATTGATTTGATGTGGTTGCAATGTAGTTGAGGTGTTGATAGTTAGTTCTTAAATTATTTGAGTCCCTGCTGTTTTCAAACTGCTTCCAAAGAGACTGCTTGTCGTTTTGCTTGAGAACAAGCAAAAGAGTAAATCTGGGGGTGTGATATACCATGGATTTTACCCATTTTTATCTATGGTATATAGGTGTTTTCAAATAAATTATAGTTTTTTTGGAGTCTTTCTAGAATGTTTTCAGGTTTTGGAGTGATTTAGAAGAAAGTGGTGATTTTTGTGCATTTTGGAGATAAAATGATAAAGACCCGAAGTTGGCCATCGACCACGGCTATCGATTGATGGGCGAAAGAAAAATCTATCAACACACACTATGTGGTATCGGTCGACGGCGAAACATGCAGAAACCAGATTGGGTTCCAGCCGACTTAAAACCCAAGTCACACAAGAATTACCAGATTACCCCTAACGAATTTTAACCTGATATTTATGTGCTCTGCCATTGTTCTAGGCAACACACGCTTTCTACTTTTAATACAACAAAATACTTAAAATCTTAGGTTTGGAGAGAAGATCCAAGAACTCTTTCAGAGCTTTGTGATTGGAACTCCAGCTTCTTTACTATATTCTATTAATGCAATTTACTTATTCTATTGTCATGAATTGCTTAGCCATGTCTGAATAGTTCATTTTGTTAGATTTATAGTTCAGATATTCATGAGGGATTAGCCAGTCCAAAGTATAAAATTGCTAAGTGTCAGGATATTAATCAACTATACTTTTCTTAATGCATGTGTTCTAGAATATCTAACTAGGATTTTGCCTATAGACATTAGGGTTCATTCGGAAGATTGGTTATTTGTCTGAAATAGTTTAGGTATGCTAGGATTGCTGGAAACAAGTGGAAGCTGATTTAGTAAACCTAGTGAACACGTTCAAACCCATCCGTAACACTCCCTGGAAGGAATGTCGATTGACAACTCACTAGTTGCATCGATCGACGGGCTGAAAGGTGTATCGATCGATACCTAGTTGTTGGAATCGATCGACACTTTCTCAGGACCTACAAGCGACAGATGAAGTCCTAGATCCGGTAATAGATAGTCTAAATATTTGGAAGTTGATCGACTATTCTAATTTTTTGAGTTCTAGAATATCTATATATACTTAGTAGTCTATATCTCTAAAATCCTGATTGACTGAATAGAAACCCTAAGTCTAACGTCTCCCATATCAATCCTTAAAACTCAATCAATCAACTGAACAATTACTGGTTCACCACTGCTTATTTACTGCTTTAAAACCTTTCAATCTAGCTTAACTACATAACTAGATAGATCTACTGCGTGCCTTAGCTCCCTGTGAATTATATCCTTAAGTACTACAATTGAACCTCTTATTTGAGAGATTATAAATCACTTATAGGGTAATCTGAGTGATATCATAGTGCGGTCTGACGTTCGCGGTTCGATTTTCGGGCTGCCTTGGCTCGTGGTTGCTGAAGTGGGCCATGCGGTACTTGCTGTAGAGAAGTTTTGAAGCATCCTACAGTTTTTTTTGGAGTGTCATGCGGTTCGGTGATACTCGCAGAATTGATTTCTCTCCTCAACATTGTTGGCGTGTTGTTGGTTGGTTCGGTCGTCCTCGTTCTTCACTCTATGTTTGTAGCATGTTTGGCCTTGATCCTCGCGACCCACATATCTGAACTTTTGCTTGTCGTATCTGGAGTGTCTTTTCGGCTTAGCAGCCTCGGTTTTGGCAAAGATATTTGTTCGTCGCAGCGCTTCTTCCATAGTTCGTGCTTTGTCAAAGATGAGCTTTCCTAGGATGTTCAAGTTGCTGGATGGGGCTTTCTGGTAGGCGGTAAAGATGATTGCGTCGGACATACGATGTGCGATCGCGAACACACTTATTTTATCCTCTACACACCCCATCTGGACATGGTTTTCGTACCCAGCTTGATTCTTGTTTCGGGTGAAGGTTGGAGTTCACGTTCTGTGGGACTTTTTGTTTCTCGTGCTTTCGCAGGAATAGGGTTGCTAGATGATCAAAATTCTGAATCGTCTCAATGCAGACGAACCAGCCGAGGGCTTCCCCCTCGAGGTGTTCGACATAGGTTGGCAGTAGATTGTGTTCTGTTCCTCGGGTTGGAATTCCGTCTGTTCGGTGCGCAGTGGGTTCATGAATGGAGGGTGGAGGATGTCGCCTTTGTCGATTATGTGGTGTTGGTCTTGCTAGACTTCGATGAATGTTTCCTCGGGCTGGGCTAGGTACGGTGGCTTGTTGATTTGAGATAGCTCATCCAGCATGTTTAGCGAACAAACACTGTAGGATTAAAGGGACCCTTTCTTGCACTCGGACGGGAGATGCAGTTTCTTCCCGCCGAGCGTTTCCTTTGCTGTCGGGCGATATTGCAAAGGCGTTGTTAGTTGGTTCGCTGCAGTCTTTAGAATTGAAGTTGTTATTCGAGTCGCTTTGCGTGTTGTTGTATTCGCCTGGTTCCCAATCGGAGGGGTTACGGGGGGCCTTGCGGTGGCGACCCCGGCGTTGCTTCTCACAAGGGTGCAATTTCCTCCGTGTTTTTCCTTCTTAGTTTATGGGTTCACATGTGTAACTTCCATTTTTTTCAAAATGCTTCTTTGAGTTGAGAGATTTCTGATTTGTTCCCACATACGGCGACAAATGTTGAAGTGTGAGTTCGAAAATGTGATTAAGGAATGATTAAAGATGATTTACGGACAAATTAGGTCGGAAATCTCGTTTGTATTAGAAGAAAATCAAAGTACAAAAAGAGATTACAAATGTGAGGCGTGGTTAATATTCAAATTGAGCTTGCTCTTACAAAGTATCGAAATCGCTAAGTCAATTCTATCTGAGTTCGCTTTGGAAAAACTCTGTCCTTTGCTCAGTTAGCAAAGGTCACCTTTTATAGACAAAATGTTCTCTGAATCCGATAAAAAATAACTCGTTGTCCTTTGCTATGATGTCATATATTCAGAATGTGTCGGAACTGATGTCAGGTATTCTCCGATGCAGATTCAGCTCGGCTCGTCCCAAGGTGTTAAATGTGACTCATTACTCTGCTCTCTTGACCAGTCTACATGCATGCTGACTGTATGAATTGCGAGCTCGTCATGTTACTTTTGCCTCCTATGACCTTCGAAGCAAACTGAGCCGACTTTGCTTCTTGGACCTAGGTTAATAGTGAGCCTTCTTTTCAGAACCAAGGACGGATATCAAGGGGGATGTGCAGCCCACCTCCAACAGTAACCTTCATCCGCATGAAGAAAGTATTGTCCGTTTAAGACAAAACTGTCTAATCATTTCTTGTTGTAAAACGAAGGTTTTAGGTCTGAATATTTCTTTGTGTTTTATTTCCTTTATATAAGGGTTACATGAGAGATAAATGGAAATACATAAAAGGAAAGATTACAAATCATAAACCAACAAGGAATAGGAAAACTAGAAGAATGGAAACTCCTTAGCCGCCAATCTCTCTCTCTCTAGGTTTGGGCCGGTTATGGACCGGGACGGTTATAGACCGGGCCGGTTATGGATCGGGCCGGTTATGGACATCCACCAATTGATTTATAACACTCCCCCTTGGATGCCATAACCATTCATGGATTGTAATACGCTTAATGTTGCCTCATTAAAACCTTATCAGGAAAACCCAGTGAGACAAAACCATGATGAAGGAAAAAGAGTACAACACGTATTACTCCCTATGATGTGAACCTCAGTGGAGGTCCTTTAGTTTACGCATCTGATGCGTGATCTTTCCTGAACGTGCAGGTAGGAAGTAAACAAATCGTTCAAGTTATTACTGAATCGTAATTTGACCATTGTGACCTCTCGGGTCTTTTCTCATGTCTTCTGACATCGTGTGTGCATGGTCAAGAAATGGACCTTTGCTGTCGACTATTCATAATTTGGTCGGACAGACTAAACATACTTATGGACAATATATATTGAGCATGGTACCATGAACTTAAAATCTCAGGTCATAAACCTATGTTCCGGTGTATCTTCTACACGGATATGTACCAATGTCTTTGTCCATAGACCTTTCTTTATTATCATCATCAGCCATATTCTAATTTGATTGATTCATGTTGAGTCATAGACTTCTTCTATACAAGTTCATTAACTTATCTCATGAGTGTCCTAGATCATGACATGATCAATGATCATTGCTGTAATGAGTTTTACGATCTTATCAAACTATGGCTCTGCGGCCAAATACACTCATGGATCTTGGTTATCAATCTCTCTTGCATTCGATAATGCCATATACATCAAACATTGCAGTCCTTTCTCCATATTTTGATGGTGTCCCATGACCTCTGTCGCCGTGGGTCATACCACGCACCGGAAGATATATTAGGTCATGGACCTCGACTACACGAGCTTAAGGACTGCGATCATGATGGCTAATCTTTCTTTTTCACTAGCCCGTACTACAATCTAGTCGGTCCATGCTAGTGTTATAGATTTGATAGATAATATGTATCAATCAACTAACCTTTCTTTAGGCTGGTTTAGTATAAAGTAAACACAAGGAATTCAAATTTCTTTTATAAGTATATGGACTGAATTGGATTGTTCTTATACAACTCCTTTACATAATATATGCAGCTACTTTGTTTCAGTCCATGAACAGCTTAGGAACAATGCTGTTTTATATCCAGTGATCCATATGCTGCTTATTACATCATTATATGTCAATCTAATTTCTTTTTTATGACCAGATCTTTATCAATTTCAATAATATGTAGCAGCATCCACCACATAGGAGTTTATCTCCTTATAATATGTTCCATGGTCTCTGTGAGTATCCTTGTGTAACAAGCTATGATCTAATGATGTTAGTAGAAAACATGAACACCTTTAGACCACGTGATCATGTATCATATCTCACGGTTTCTTTTCCCTCACAAGACCCATCTATTTCACTGGTTTATATCAGATGGCGTTTCTATGGACAATACGCCTATCTCTTCTATAGATACTTTAAACTCCACGTTTATCTTATCTTTAATCTTTATGAGTACTCTTTCGTGGGCTCATGATCCTCGCTTATATCTTTATACTCAAGTGCTACTTTCTTATATATCTTTATACAAATATATCTTTTATGTGTCGACACTTATATATATATATATATATGTGTGGTTCCATTGTGTTCCAGACATGATCTAATCGATTTGAGATTTCATCATCCAGGACCTTTGTTACCTAGTAGCTTGGTGTCCCAAGCTACATGGTTTGGTACCTTAGATGTTTAGCTGCGATGCCTTTTCTCAATGTCTGGTATGGTTTCTATTTTGACCTCGGATCTGTATTCTATGCACCTTTTCTTTCTGAGGTTCCTTATCTTATGGAACACTTTGGTCTATCTTGTATAGACTATGTAGCAACTTGGCTGTGTCTCTAGGACATCAGATTTCATTTGGTGCTAAGCTGGTTATGACTTAGTCATTCTTTTCTTTTCTTTTCTTTTCGGGTCAGTGTATGGCATCTAGATTAGCTAGCTTTGTATAATCTTTCATTGGACGTCTTAAATCATACTTTTAGTCTGAGGATCTTGCCAAGACAATGATGGTTGATACCAATCTATTTCTCTTATAATTCTTTTGATCTTTATCATTCTTTACCAGCTTATAACTTTCTCCTTCTAATGTTGGATAGTCGGATTCATTGATCATGCAATCCGTGTACCTGGCCTCTATCTGATCACCCATGTTTGGCTTAAGGTCTCTTAGAAATCGTGGAAGAAAGTCATACTCTTATCCAACATATATTCCCAATCCTCTTCCGAGGTTCTATCTTAGACGGCACATATGTATGTGGTGGTTTATTCAAAGTCTCTTAAGATGGTGTATGTCTGGTTTATGACCCGTATTCAATCTGAGATGGGAATATCTATGCTTACTTATATGGCCTGATGCATCTTAACATTATATACATGTAAAACTCGTGATGTCCCTAAGCTTATAGACTTTAGAGTCTGAACCTTATAGGTAATAGCCTGTATGGCCAAGCTGTTATATCCGTGTTTATAGTATGGTCATGGACCACGGGTTTTGTCCTCACTCCCCCCTCATGATCATACTATAATCTGTAGATGCTTGGGACATTATAGCCTAATGAGTTTCCCTTTTGTACATGTTACACAACGTGAGATACTATGGGATAACTCTGTGTGCCCTTTTAATATCAATCTTTGCATCAAGTTTAGACTAGGATGGCTAATCCGGTCATGCCATAAAGTGTATAATTTTCGTGGGGTATACCAATCTGGTTACCATGGCTTTTGCCTCTATCATACTGATCTTTGCATAGTCTAGATCAGTAGAGAATGCAGGTATAGTTTCGACCACTCTTTGTTTCCTTTGCCCATTGTTTCTATATGGAAACCATTCTTATATCATATATCTTATAAACTCATTGGGCTTCTATGGGTGGATATAGAGCATTAGATCTTTCAAGCCTGCGTGCTCTTTTTTAGGCACCAATGTACTTAGCCTCTTTAGGCGCCAATGTACTTAGCCTAGCCGTAGCCCTTTAGGCAATTCTTTACTGGTCGCAGGCCCTTATCTGACTGACTATACCCGCAACATTGCCTTATATTTTGGTGTTTTCTTAGTCATATCTAAAATCATTCATTCATCTTATAATATAAGTTCTTAATTCAAGAAAATCACAAACATAAAGCAAAGCAAACACAAAAGTCGAAATCAACATTATTCTTTTAGACAATCAGATGTTTTAGCCTAATGATTCTCCATTACATATCTTATGGCACACTGACTTGGTCGAGTGTGGTGGCTTAGAAATGCCATGGCCTCCTCTCCCTTAACCATGGCCAAAACTAGGTCCACAACCACGGTTATAGTGATTCCCGTGTCCATGGTCGTATAAGGTAGTTTGGCTATGCCCACGTCCTTTCCATCCATCACGGTTACAGCCGTATGGTTTATCATGATGGACGTGGCTGTTTTCTTTAAAAAAAAATTCTTTTCCTCTGCAGCCTCATTGGCTTCAGGTAATGGGGTTGGCGAGTAATCATTATTGCCTTGTATCTATTACTTTCACTTGCATTATTGTCCTCGATGATACATTCACCGAGGCCCTTTGATTCCAGGACAATCTCTGTGTCTAATGCCCATTGTAAATAATTATCTCCAAAGAGATTTAGGGCAGCATAATCTAGATTGATGATTTTTGATATCTGTAATCATATATCACTCAATCTTTATAAGAAAATAAATCGTGTGACCAAGTAAACAATCGAGTTAATGCATTCCTAATAAACAAGCCTCACGGCTATAGCAATGAGGCCACACGGCCTAGGTCATGTATGATGCGGCCAAGGAAGAAATCAAGTAATAATCAATGCATCAGTAAGTAAGCCACACGGCTATGAGGGCTTAATGCAATACAATCAACGCCACACGGCCATACAGTCATGATGCAAGCAAAGAGGGCTACACGGCTAGATAGATATATGATGCATATGATCCTAGCTATCGGATTCTATATGTGATCAAGGTGATATGATGTATGCAAGCCACACGGCTATGATAGTAAGGTGCAATAAAGGCCACACGGCCAAGCTATGATGCAAACAATCTATGTTGATCCAATCAGAGTTTTATCATCTTAGCAATACAAAATGTGACTAGGGTTTCAAATTTTATGAGAATCAAAATAATCTAGCACCTTAGCTTTCAAGACATCAATTAGATCAGTCAAAATAACAAGGATCAAACCTAAACTCAATTTGGATCAATATCATGCAATTTAGGGTTTCAAGGCCCTTAGAGATTCAAATTCGGTATTTAGGGTTTCAGATTCAATATGCAATTAATCTAGCAGACTTAACTCATAATTAATAGAATCAATCAAGCAAGCAAGCCTTATGGCTAAGATTTTATGCCTCACGGCCAAGAAGAAGCCACACGGCCAAAGCCGGAAAACAAGCCGCACGGCTAATGATTCAATTCAGGATCAATGCATATAGTTTGTTGTGTAATTGCAATCCTAGAATAGATGCATTCTATCAGTTTATACAATGTACTCAACACAAGCAAACCAATCGGCCAAGCAAAGAACAATCATACTTGATTTCAATTTCAATATCATCCTAACATGAGATTCCAAGTGTAATTGCAATCAATCAATGTGATTAGGTTTAGGTATGAATGCAACAAGGCTACACGACCACAAGTATGATTATGTCTAGAATAGTTTGACCTAACCATATAGTTTCAGATTTCGATTTTAAACAATCCTAACAATCTTTCTAGATGATCAAACAAACAAGCAAGTTTCAAATAAAAATTAAAAACCGATCTTCCAAATTAAGGTTTTAGGGATTTCGAAACTTTGATCTTTGATCAAGGGTATTTGATTTGAGATTCAAAACCTTTAAGGTTATGATTTTAATTGATCAATGGATCAATCTCAATTTAGGATTTAGGGGATCAGACTTATTCGAGCTTCGATTTATTCTTTTAGGGTTTGATCTATTTATCCTATGGCCTTTATCTTTAGAGATTTGATTTTAGGGTTTCAATCTTTACAAAACAACCAGATTTGATTCATGTTCTCAGAATTCGAATTACCTTTAGGGTTTTGAAGATTGTAGAACCGGACCACCAAGAGAACCTCGAGCTAGACGGGACGCGAGCTGGAACGAGCTAGAACGGACGCGTGCTGAGGCGCGAGCTCGTCTAGTATCAGGAACGCCTTAGGGCTGGGGCTGATCGTATGAACACGAGCTGGAACGCTTGCAAGAACAGATTAGGGTTCGTCGGGTTCGGATTAGAGTTCCAAAGCAAATCGGCGTGCACTGTAACGGCGCGTGACGGCGCGTCGGTGGTCAGATCGACAAACGGTTTGCACTGACTGATTCGTCTTGACAAGGGCTTCGATTTGATATCTTGATCGTTTACTGGGTCCTCACGGTTTGGGAGAAAGACCTCTTTGAAGTTCCGAGGTAGATTCATTTCGTTTAGGGTTTTAGGGGTTTGGTTTTTAGGTTCAGGGTGTTAGAGGCTACCGTGCTGATAACGTGTTGTAAAACGAAGGTTTCAGGTCTTAATATTTCTCTGTGTTTTATTAATGAATAAAAAGTCCATTTATATAAGGGTTACATGAGAGATAAATGAAAATACATAAAAGGAAAGATTACAAATCATAAACTAACATGAAATAGAAAAACTAGAAGAATAGAAGTTCCTTAGCCGCCAATCTCTCTCTCTAGGTTTGGGCCGGTTATGGACCGGGCCGGTTATGGACCGGACCAGTTATGGACATCCACCATTTGATTTATAACATTTCTATACTTTTTTACATGCTTGGTTATTTTTATTTTTTTGAAAAAACTTGCTTGGTTATTTTCACTAATTTATTTGTTGTTTATAATCATATAGTTAATTCACCCGTGATTATATGCGATAAACACAAATGCAAAGTTGACCCAAAAAAACACAAACACAAATGCAAAGAAGTGATAACCGAACATTTTAAAAGAATAAACTGCAGAACTTGTGACCACCGTAACGCTTTCTCCCCTATATGTGTACATTTCCCCCTTTATTCATTAGTCAAGACGATTCTACATTTGGCTAAATATGTTTTGTACTTTAGCTTATTGAGATGTTTGCCTTTGCTTTTCCTCAGTTTTCATTTACAAATTTCCCTGAAATTTGAAACATCTAAACTTCTTGATTAAGTGTGAATATTGGGTATCTTCACCAATTTAAAAATATATAATACACAACCCTCTTTTATACACGACAAAAGAAATCTTATAATTCGATTCTTTGATTTTTCAGTAAATATTATATAGTATATGCATATTTAACAATTTGAATACGTTTAAGAAAAATAGTTCTCAAAACCATAAAACTGTTAAAAAAGTTGGTCAACGTCATTTTTTCGTGAGAATAATAAAGAACTCTATTATAAAAAGAAATTGGTTCTTAAGTAATAGTATAGATCGTAATTTTATGGCAGGAAACTCGATAGGTCGATTACTCTTGTAACAATACTTTATAGTTTTAATTAATGGTTTGTTAATGTAAAGAGAAAATATACTAGCTACATGTTACGTTCACTTCATAATGATTTTTCTTTTATATTGTTACGATGATTATTTTTACACCGACGATTGTCAAATATAAATGAAGGTCTTCGTTCTTTTTCAGTTACGGTTAGTTCTTAGATATGAAGGCCCTTTCTCATAAAAAAAAAAGAGGTTCTTAGATATGAAATTATTAAATACACGGAACCATTTATCCCTTATATTTTCTTGGCTTAAATTTTTACACTGGTGCTTCAATACAGTTACAATTTAGGTCAGCTCGAGTTTTTTTTTCTGGTTCAAAAGTTCACTTATTCTCGATCGATGAACTTAGGATTTTGGTTTGGATACAAATTTATGTCTACGCTTTATAGATTTTTCCAATGACGGGAGTGTAGGTTTCATCTGATCCTATTACTGACGAAAATAGAAAGTTTTGAAAAATGTTTCGATTGTTTAACTATATTTATCGCATAGCTGTATTGCTATTATTAAACCAAATGATTTAATCTTTGAACCAATCTATTAATTAGTTGACTAATCACTGTTCTTCAGTGGGATCAGTTTATTTAAAATTGGGTTCTCGATCGATTGTGAGAATAGAGACCGCTATTAGCAATTTTTAAACAAGAATTATCTGATTAACAGATAAATGAATTTTACCTACCATTTTTAGGGATTACCTAGATTTAAAAACATAAAACGTGTTGGTCCCAGTATTCAGTAAGATAAGAGGATCGTTTAAATCGTTTCCACACAATCTTATAACCCCACCTATCCGCCAGCATTATTATGATAGTGTCTTAGCAGTGACTCTTTACTTCATTGATTTAATTGATAATACTAAAATAAATAACAACTTTTTGGCATCATTTTCTTTTGGAAAAATATTAGAGCACGTGATGAAATTGTCATCCACATATGCTTGTGTCAAAAAGATTGGCCATTTTTACGTGTGATCTTTATTGGTACTTGGTAGGTACCCACTCCTTTATGGAGAAATGTATAGTGGCGACAGATATTTAACGAAATAAGTGGTATATAATACAACAAATCTCTTATTTTTGCTCTTTCGTAACGTATTTTGTATTTTGTTCTTTTTTGGTGATCGGACTAACGTATTTCCTTGCAAAAGGTATTGTAAGACACAAGATACGAGTTTCTATAGCATTTTTAGGTTGTATTGTGTATGAATAAAATATACCAGAGTTTAATATTCTCTAAATATTATTTGAAAAACATTTTGAAAGTGTATAACGATATGTTCACCATAACATTTTTTCATGTGTCATAACTACAATGCTTCACACAGTGACTTGTTATCACCATATGCATTCTCACAAATCAGATTAAATAACTTTATTTTTAATTTAAATAAAAGAAACAGAATTATGATGTAATACTTGAAAATCGTATCCACAAAAACTTAATATTTCACACAATAAACTTAGGGTGAATTTGTGAAATGACCAAGTTTGGAAAAGAAATTAAGTGCAGAGTACTGATTTTGACATAATGTAATATCTATCAATTGTGCTTCATTTCCACCGGTTTTATCCTTGATTCATACAAGTTACCGGTAGCTTCAAAATGTGGAGATGACATTGACAAAATCTAAGTGTGGCTAATAATTAATGGAAACTGTCACCAATAAAAGGAAGATAACACAGCCACATCACATACACAACCACAAACATTTCATTAATTTTATTTCATATCACCACAAACATTTCATTAACTCCAATGGACCACTAAACCCAAACTCAAATGTAAACTATATTATATATTTATAATTTTAAATAAAATTAAAATCTGAAAATATATATAATATTTTGTGATATTAAACTATAGTATATAAAGAAGGAAAATATCATATTAAACTCTAAACCCAACCCCTAATTACTAAACTCTAAATCATGGCCACTAAATCCTAAACCCAAATCTAAGCTATAATATATATTTAAAAGAAAATCAAAATCTAAAATATATAATATTTTCAAGCACTATACATGCATAGTATGAAACATTGTATAAAATAGTATACAAATGTTTGTTTTATTTATGTTAGTTGGAAATCATATGTAAAATAGTAGAAGAAGAAATAATAGTACTTGTTAATGAAAAAGACGTTCTTGAACTAGACATGACCCTAACATTGTCAAACATTTGAATAAAACTAATTTTATATTACGAGCAATCATACAAAATGGCATAGAAGAGAAATATCAAATTTGAAGACATGACATATAAATCCTAAACCCTAAACCCTAAACTCTAGTTTGAAAAGAAAATTACTAAACCCTAAACCCTAATCACTAAACCATAAACCCAAATATAAACCCTAATCACTAAACCCTAAACCCATATATAGACCCTAAACACTAATCACTAAACCTTAAATCCTAATCACTAAACCCTAAACTGAAATATAAACCCTAAACCCTAATCACTAAACCCTAAACACATATATAAACCCTAAACACTAATCACTAAACTCTAAACCCTAATTGCTAAACCCTAAACCCAAATATAAACCCTAAACCCTAATCACTAAACCCTAAACCCAAATATAAACCCTAAACCCTAATCACTAAACCCTAAACCCAAATATAAACCCTAAACCCAAATATAAACCCTAAAAACTAAGCTCTACTCACCCACTTAAATACTAAAACCCTAGACAAACCCCTAGTTACTAAATCTAAACCCAAATAACTAAAGTATAAACCCAAACAAAATCTATATAAAATGTTGTCAATTTTCTCAATGTAGAAGACATAGTATGGAACCGCTATAAATAGTATAGATGTACTGGTCCACTCCATTTATATTTTCCAAATGACCAAGTTTAAGAACGAAATTACTAAACCCTAAACACTAATTACTAAATCCTAAACCCAAATATAAACCCAAAACCCTAAACTGTAAACCCAAAATTCAAAATCTAATGCAAACCTCAACTTCACCACCTATCCTCTAAATAATAGAATTTAGATTTCTAAACTAGAATTGGTAATAATGAAGATTCCAAATAATCAAATTTGTGCAACATTTAAAAAATAAATTTCATATTACAATCAATCACAGAAAATGACAGTGAAAATAACTATCGAATTTGAAAACATGACATATTATTACATTTTAAGGAATAGTATAGCATTTCGTCTCAAATAGTATGGTATATTTACACAAATAGCTACCCTAAGGAATATATACTATACTATTTAGTTCACCGAATATAGTATTGACGAAAAGTTCATCTTCTTCAATTCTTCATTCTTAGACATGCTGATACGCATTCATTTGGCTCACTCTCATTATTCTTTACTACCATATAGAGATCGTCTTCATCTACTCCTTTTTTCTGACACAGCAACACTTTACAGATCTGCCGTCATTATTATTTGTTAGTGGATATCTATCATGGATCTAACTCTGATACGATAATCCCATCTCATTTGCAAGATTTAAAAACGAAAACAATATGAAAACAAAAGCATGATTGTAAGAATCAGTGAGTTAAGAGGTGGATGAAAAAAATTAAAGAGTTGGTGTGTGTTCTCACCGTCTACGCCTTCATCGTTGCCTCTTTTTTACCACAGTTGATTGTTCTTCTCGTGAGAAGAAATCAATTCAAGAAAAAATCTGGGAAAAAAAATTCATCTACTGTAAAGTTACCAAAATAAAGCACATGTGAGAGAATATGTGATTTTCAAGGGTCACACGTTACTTTTGAGTATTATTATTATTATTAACTTTTCTTTATTTTTTCTTGCAGGTTTCAACTGGTTGTATCTGAGGGCAATATGGTAATATTATGTATAAGAAGGAAAGTGTATAGGTGATGTAGGTTTTTTGGTTAGCCATTAAATTATAATTTGATTGA
Organism: Brassica rapa; assembly: GCF_000309985.2. NCBI lineage: Eukaryota > Viridiplantae > Streptophyta > Magnoliopsida > Brassicales > Brassicaceae > Brassica > Brassica rapa. The sequence goes on along the minus strand of NC_024799.2, from coordinate 16,829,959 downwards.
TGGTTATACAACCCAATTTCCCATAAACTTATTGCTATCATTTTAAACTAGAAAATAAATAATATAAATAAGTAAATAAAAAACATTAAATAAATAGAGGAGCTAACGATGGAAGAGGGGTGCTAGACTTAGAGTTTCAATCAGGTTATTAGAACTATAATATATAGATGCTAAGGATTTGATCCTAGAAATTGAATTCAGTAAGTAAGATATTCAACTCTTGTTGTGAGTCTAATCATATGTCCAAATCCTAGAATTCCAACTCTCGTATGTGAATTCAGGAAGAGTGTCGATCGATACTACAGAGCGGCAGTCAATACTTCTTTCAGAAAAGTATTACCGCCCTAATTGATTTGTTCATTAGGTTATCTAAACCAGCTATTGCATGCCTAACAACTTAGCTCATGAGGTTTTAGTTCATGTAATTGACCAGTTCTTGCTGTGCCTAACTATCATATGATCATGTTTCTAGTTAATTACTCTAGAAACAAACAGTTAGAACAATCATATGAAGGCTGCAAGATAATACCCTAGCAATTATATATTTCACAAATTCATTCAAAACCCTAGAAAATTTCTAAATCTAACAGGGATCTACTCAGACATGATAGATGAAACAAAATTTATAGATGAATAGATATAATATAATAAAACCAATAGAGTTATAATCAACCTTTGAAGGAGAATTGATCTTCTCTCGAAACCTACCGGAAAAACCGTAAAAGAAGTAAAAGCATAGCCTAAACAATAAAGTATATGTATATATATACAAATCAGAAAACCAACGTATTTTAAGGAAATTTCAAGAATTGCAACTTTCTCTGAAGTTTTCCTTATTGCAACTTACACTTATATGTCTTAGAGTCGGCGAGGGGTCTTCTGTAAATAAGGAAAACTTCAGAGAAAGTTGCAATTCTTGAAATTTCCTTAAAATACGTTGGTTTGCTGATTTGGAGGATCGACACTAGGGTGGTGTTGGTCGACACTAACTGATTCTCGACAGGTTCCTCTGGCGAGTTAGATGGACCGCTCTTCAGTAAAATTGGCATAACTATTGATCCATGATCTTGATTGACCTCAGACAGGTGGCATTGGAAATCTAACATGAAGCTCTATTATGTGTCAAAATATGAGCTGAATCGAAGTGTGCGAAAGTCTTCATCCATAGATAAATTTCTGACGCCTCTGCACAGCTTCGCATCCCAAATAGTTTCAGAATCTCCAAAGTTGCCCAAACGTACCTGAACCTGAAAAGACTCTAAAATATACTCTAAACACATATAATAGACTAAATAAAAAGACTTATATGATGGTCTAAAAGTGGTAAAAACTATGGTATATCAAATTACCTAATGTGATATAAAATATATATGATAATTAATAATAATCAATAATAAAAATTTGATAACAATTTTTATATCGTCTATCATTTTTGTTTAATGTTCTGTTACTAAAAAAAATTAAACAATCACATTAACCATTTAATAAACGTTTATATTTTTCTGTTTTTTGTTACATTTTGAAATTTTAAAAATGATTATAAATTACTAAGCCTGTTCCATATTAAAATTTTTGTGATCAGTATTTTAAATTTTTTATTATAAGCATATATATATATATATATATTTTATTATCGTTTAAAATAATTATATAACATTTAAAAATGAATAATATTCCAATTTCAAAATTTTATAAAAAAATATAATAATTGAATTGAATTGAATTTTACAATAAATCAAATAAGTAAAGTCATTTTCAATATATTTTTTTATTTTAAAGATATTTTAAAAGCATTTTTATTTTATAAATATTTTATAAAATATCTCATTCCGCATAGAGCACTGATTATGGGAAATTGCCATAAATACCATATTCATAGTATTATTTTTCATGTTTACACATTTAGGATTCTAATAATATATATATATTTTAAAAATAGTTTCAAACAGAATTTTTGATTTTCAAAAAGAAATTTATAAAAAAATTTAAAAGAAATTCGAAAAAAGATTCAAATTTTTTTTTAATAAAATCTTCGAATTTGAAAAAGTATAATTCGAAAACATAAAAAAAATTATTATTTTTTATTTCTTTTATTTTTATTATTTAAATAATGATTTATTATATTATAGATGACAAGAGTATAAGATTCTTTTGTCACTTAATGAAGAAGGCATTTTTAAAAATGTTCCTTTAGTGGTGGTAAAGATGTAAAGTGGTATCGTGAAAGTGGTAAACATAAAATTTCTCCACTGATTATTACATAGTATATTTGTAAGATATTGTCAAGTATGTTATATACGTTATATTGAAATAGGAAAGGACACGTAACATATATTTATGTTCTATATGATATTGTAAGACATATGAGCATACATAAATGATCATAAACCATATAAGTAGAAAACCTCATTTAATAGATTTTCAAATTAAAAGAATATATATATTTTTTTAATATCGTTTAAAATAATTACATAACATTTTTAAAATCAATAACTATTCTAATTTCAAAATCTTATAAACAATATAATAATTGAATTGAATTGAATTTTACAATTAATCAAATAAGTAAAGTCATTTTCAATATATTTTGTTGTTATTTTAAAGATATTCTAAAAGAATTTTTATTTTATAAATATTTTATAAAATATCTCATTCCGCATAAAGCACTGATTATTACATAGTATATTTGTAGATATGGTCAACGATGTTATATATGTTATAGTAAAATAGAAAAGCACACATAACATATATTTATGTTTTATAAGATATTGTAAGACATAATTAGTACGTTATTATTTATGTAGATTCTAGACTATTTTAGTATTTTAGATGCTATTTTTTTTGAGCAAAACAACGTTGTTTTGTTTCACTCAGTGCTGGCCTTAGACATAAGCGGAGGAGGCAACCACTTTCGGCCGTTAAATGTTTTAACTTTATTTTGGGCCATAATTCTATTAAAAAGTTACATTTGGTCCAGCGAAATTAGACTAGATTTTGTTAATTAGAAGTAAGGTGATCAAATCTGAACTAAAACATTTTTTTTAGAGAATTAATATTAGGAGCCCAAAATTAATTTTAGCTTCCAGCCCAATATAAATCCGGGTCCCTAATTCACTACATATATTCAAATGTGTGTGAATATATGTAGATCTGACTTTTCGTAGGAAACAGCGAGGTTGTGACTGTATGGATAATTTAGAATAAACATTTACTTTAATTTTTAAGTTATTCTAAATTTCACTAAAATACTACACATCAAGTGAAACATTGTTTTATCGTTTTTAATTACTGTTTTGACAGAGAAAAATACACACTTGTTTTTACTCTAAATTTTGCTAGAGTAGCAAATTTACTCCATTTTTATTTTCTTTTCTTCTTTTCTGTCATTTCATTTTCATTTCTTTTTCAACCATTTTTACCTTACTCTACTCTAACAAAACCAATTACACGATCCTAATTACATAAAAACGTTCTTAAGGATCATATTGTTGGTTTTTTATTTATTAAATTTCAAATAAAGCAAAAGGGGAAAAGTAAAAGAAAAGAAAAATAAACTGGAAGTGGAACTTTAGTGGCCTAACCAACGGAAAAGAAGAACTGAAGTGATTACGACTAGTGTGTGTATAGAGAGGAAAGAGTGGAGAGAGAAAGGAGAGAGAGAAAGGAGATCTGAGATTTTTCTCCGGCGTACGGCCGGCGCGTGAGCGTCCGTACCGTCGCCGGAACCTTTTTCCCTTCTTGAAAGAGGCTTCTTTTGGCTTTTTCTTCATCGCGTCTCACCAAACGCTTTGTCTGAGCTCTGGATTGGAACCATCCTCCAACGGTGGTTCCTCGCGTGGAGGGAAGACGCGCTCGCGTGGAGGCTCACGGCGTGTGAAGATTGGCTTGCATGTGTCAGTGGTGATTCCGGGAGATGGAGGCTATCACAGATCCGTCGACGCCGGCTTTTTTCCGGGAGGTGGAGGCTCCTTCAGCTTCGCCGCCGCCGGTTCTAGTTCCCGGGAATGGGAGGCTTTCTCTGCTCCGTCTTCACCGGTTTTGGCTCCGGAGGGTAGAGGCCCACATAGCTCTACGCTGTCGGATTAGGTCTCCGTTCTCCTTTGGGGTTTTTTTTGTTTTTTTTACTAGTCTGGATTGGGTGGAATTTGCGGTGTGGCTTTTGTAGCCAGGGTGGTTGTTCGGGTATGAATGGATGAGCTCACGGTAGAAGATGAAGCTCTCCATCGACGGTGACAACGACAAGAGAAGGAAAGCAGAGGTGGCGTGTATGATTGGGATGAGCTCTCGGTTAGTCCGATGACGCTCTCCGTGACATGTTCGATGGTTTAGAGCCGTTCGACAGAACCGCCGGGATGAGACGGGATGAGGTTAAGCCGACACGGGCTCCTGGATTTGGGTAGTGTCGAGGTTTGGGTTTGTGGGCATTTGGGCCGTTAGTTTAGGTTTTGGTTGGTTTTGGTATTTGGGCCGTGGGCTGTTTTTTTTTTTTTTGAATAAATGTTAAATTAATTAAAAAAAAACATTTTTACAATGACTGCAACATAAGTTGAGTGTTTCGAAAGTTTCTTAAGGAATTGGAGAAAGAAATAAAATGTTATCTAAATGAAAACCATGTTTCCATGGCTTTGTTGTGCTTGCGAATTCCCATAGAACGCAAACTGGATATGCGGTTTCGGACAGCTTTGTCCACGTTTTTGATCAAAGTTGCAGGGTTGTTGGAGAGTTCTCCATGCCTTCTCCCATTCCTCTCTTTCCAAATAGTTGATAGTGTCGTCTGGAACACATACCTGAGCAGAAATAATCGGGTCGAGTTCCATGTCTGGTCCGTGAGAAGCCGGATGATCTCTTCCTTATCATTTGTATAGTGCACTGACAGTAGCTGTTTGTCTGTGGGCTGTTTGTCTTGTAATGTTTTTGGGTTGGACCCTTTCTTATTTTAATGAAAAAAAAAAACTTGACGAAAAAAAAAAAATGAAGTGATTACGACCATCTTTCATGACCATACAAACATCGATTTATTTTTCATCAATGTTCAAATAATATAATTAAGACCCAAGCCCACTGGATTCTGTGTTGAATGAGAAATAAGTAAGGCGAAAGCCTATTTCAAACTAAACTTTTTCCGTTCCACTTTTTCCGTTGTACTTTTTCCTTCACCAACTCAATAGTAGTGCATCTTTAATCATGGACTTAATATAAATTAAAAACAATATATTTAATCAAGCTAAGTAATTAAAAAACACTATATGAACTTTTAAAAAAAAATCGTGTGTAAATGTATATTGACCACAACAGTATTGTTTAGTTTTTTGTTAATTTAGAAAAATAATTACTTATGAGAATCAAACCCGAATTAAGAAACTTAGTATTTCAGAAGACTGAGAGGATTTTATATTTATGTGGGTTTGGAGGAAGTTTGGGTAATTTTAACGAAACTCTACAGAAGGAAACGTAAGTACTGATGGTTCTAGTAAAATGTATTTCTAAATGTCAGAGTGTTTTAGATGATTTGATATTTGTTATAACAAAATTTTCCGGGGATTAAAAATGTATATACAACTAGATAATAAATTGCTCATCGTTTTTGTAACTCCAATATTTTTCTTTTGACATCGTAACTTTTAAAGACAGAGGCTATCTAAATTTTTTTTGTTTTTTTGGTAAAATGTTTAGATTATTATACCAAATTTTCTGTTTTTGACAGAGGTTACAAGATAAACTAGTAGCCGAAATACAGAATTTTAAACTAAACACCAAGCTAAACATCAAGAACTAGAGCTCATTGTGGAGAGAAGCTGCATCCAAAGAAGCGGAGGACAATGTGGCGAGCTCAGACCAAGGGACCGGAGCGGAGCAGGAGAGGTCGACGGTTGCCACGAGCCCGAGAGAAAGGCGCCCTTAAACCTTGATTACACGGTGCCTACAGTTTCCTAATAACCCACCAAACAAAGCTAATCCAAGGAATCACAAGCACGGACCTACTTACGAACCCGTCGTTTACCACCACCGGCGGTACGAGGTAGTGACACCAACCGACGATGCCGTCGTACGAGAGACAAACTCGAAGATTACTGCCTTCAAGTCCAACCACCGGGACCGTATACACCCGTTTAACCGAGAGTCCGTATAGAACAAGCAGACCGGATGGGCACACAACCTCCAGAGCAGCGCTAACAGGTGAGTTCGCAAAACCGAGACCCAATTGCCATCCTGAAACTAATCCAAGCAAGCTACTTCAACCTCGAGTGAGCAAGAGTACCTGCACAAAGCATTATGGAGAATAGATAGAGGCGTGGAGCGCCACACCATCGGAGCTCAGAACTCTGAAGCGGAAAACCAAAGCAAACCGCATTGCGCTGCCACCGGAGCCACCGTGAGGAGAGCACTGAACTCATCCTACGAAAACCCCACGCAACCCACCAGAGACCACTAGTGGAAAACAGAGCCTGAGCTAGTTGACCCGAGTACAAAGACTCCAAGTCGGAACCCCACCATGATGCCTTACCCACCATCAGTCACGCGCCACACTGAACGATGAGAGAGCATCCGGAAAGGACCACCGACGACCCACGCGCCTCCAATCTTGAAAGAACTAGACTAGATCTCAAAAACTCTAACCGGACTGAGACTCCAAGCGAGAGGAGGGGACCGGTACTATGAAGCAAGCGCCGTCCTCAAGCACAGCTCACAGCACCGAAACCCTCGGATCTACACTGGAAGCGCGGGATCTGGACCGGAACGAAGGATCTTGTCTAGCCAAACCTCCGCCAAGACTACAGAAAAACACAGAGAGAAGCGGAGAGACACAAGAGCTGGGGGCTCCGACGACCGCACGACCAAGAGGAGGACGCGGCTATCTAATTTTTTTCTCTATCCTTCATCTTCTTACAAACCATGGCACATGAGACATGGTTATGCTTCTCTTAGCCATTTATGTCCAGATTTTTAGCATATCCGTAACAATTTTGAATTGTGATATTCTTTCTCTGATAACCAATTCATGGGTTAATCTTATCCCTCAGTTTTGAACCTAGATTTCTTTTACATCTCATACTTGATTGTAGAGCTCATTGACATAAGGATGAAGATCATAAATATTTGAACCACTGTAATTTTTATTTCTGGTTTCTCTCACACCATCATTGATGGAAGCTCAGTTACAATATTCTCAATGTCAATTAAGCATCGGTACCTCAAGAAATCAATAAAACCTGACCGAATAGACCATTAATCTGGAGTGGTAATTCCATTGAGAAATTTAGTGAAAATGTTTATGCATTTTTGTATCTCAGAAATTTTTTATTAGGTTTTTGCAAATAACACCTCTAGACCTGATATTCTATGGAGACAATTATTTAACTAAAAAGTGATACAAAGGATCCTAAAATCCATTTTAAAGTTTTTTTTTTAAATATCGTTCAACTTTGAATAATACTGGATTTGATTTAGGTTTTATAACTTTTTTATTGAATAACAGGATATTGCAAGTGATTTTAAATGATTTTAGATAAACTCTACATTCAGTAACACTTGACTGTGTATTGGACTGATTATGGTAGAAGACTTGAGAGGATTTTATATTTAAGTGGGTTTGAAGGAAGTTTGGGTGATTAGAGTTAAACTCTACAGAAGGAAACGTAATTACTGATGGTTCTAGTAAAATGTATTTCTAAATGTCAGCGTGTTTTAGATGATTTGATATCTGCCAGAACTCAATCTTTCAGAGACTAAAAATGTATATACAACTAGATAATAAATTTCTCATCGTTTTTGTAACTCCAATATTTTGCTTTTGACATCGTAACTTTTGAAAACAGAGACTCTCTAATTTTTTTTCTCTAAAAACCATGGCACATGAGACATGGTTTTACTTCTCTTAGCCATTTATGCCCAGATTTTCAGCATACCCGTAACAATTTTGAATTGTGATATTCTTTCTCTGATAACCAGTTCATGGGTTAATCATATCCCTCAGATTTGAACCCCAAATTTTTGTACATCTCTTCGTTGATTGTAGAGCTCATTGACATAAGGATGAAGATCATAAATATTTGAATCACTGTAATTTTTATTTCTGGTTTTCTCAAACCATCATTGATGAAAACTCAGTTACAAATTCTCCATGTCAGTTAATCGTTGGTACTTGGTACCTCAACAAATCATTAACACCTGACCGAATAGACCATTAATCTGAAGTGGTAATTCCATTGCGAAATCCAGTGAAAATGTTTATGCATTTTTGTTTCTCAGAAAATTTTTATTAGATTTTTGCCTAAAACACTTCTATAGTGATATTGTATGGAGACAATTGTTTAACTAAAAAGTGATACAAAGGATCCTAAGAACCATTTTCAAATTTTTCTTTTAAAATATTGTTCAACTTTGAATAACACTGAATTTCATCTATATTATTAAAGTTGAAGTACACATTGAGATTGTTTGGCAATATGGATAGTAGTTAAAAAAAATAGTATTGTTTGGAAACATAGATAACACTAAGTTAGAAAAAAACTAATGGGCTTATGCTACTAAAAAAATTAGAAATCCATCACATTATATTAAAAAATAATGAGTTTATGTTACTTGATATATATATATATATATATATATATATATATTCAAATCAAAATAATAATTTAAAATTGATTTATATCAAAAATTCATTCGAAAATATACATATATTCAAAATTTGATTTTCACTAACATATTTTCCAATAACTATTATAAAATGTTATTTAGTATATATAAGAAAAATACAATACAAAGCCCAATTTCAACCCCAACTTAAATTAAGGGTTTTATATTTCACATTAAATTTTAAAATATAATATATGTGATTATTTATATGATTGTACGTATAAAATATTATTAATTATAAGAAAACTTATTTGATGGTACGTATAAAATACGATTAATTATATGATAAAACATATTTTGTAACTTATGATGACACATATAGGATATATATATATATATATATATAATAGTGATTAGGGCTGGGCGTTCGGGTTCGTTTTCGGGTCTTTTTGGGATTTCGTGTTCAGTTCAGATCTTTGAGGATTTGGTTCGGATTTGGATAACCAATTTAAATAGGTTTGGTTTAAATATTTGGATAGAAAATTAATAATTATTTAAGTATTTTTGGAGTTTTGAGTATTTTTAACTATTTAAGATATTTACGTTTGATTATTTGCATTAATTTTCAAGCATTTATGTGAACTTAAAAATATCATATATATTCTGGATGTTTAATATATATTAAATCTAAAATAATTAATATATGTAAGTATATAAATCATTTTGGATACCCAAAATTGTTCGGTTCGGATCGGATTAGGTTTTCAAATCTTCAAATACCAAAATTTTGAATAATTCGGATATTTAATCAATTCCGGTTCGGATTTAGTACTACTTATTCGGATTGGAATCGGTTAGATTCTTCGAATTCGAGTTTTTTGCCCAACTCTAAATAGTGACATAAAAATCAAATAGCATCATATTTTTTAAAAAAATACACCCGCACGGGCGTGTGAGTCAAAATCTAGTTTAGGTTTTATAACTTGTTATTTGAATAGCAGGATATTGCAAGTGATTTTAAAATATTTCACATAAACTCCACATTCAATAACACTTGATTTGAAAAGGTATTTAATATCACCAGTTCAATAGCATTACTCTCTAAAATACTCATTTCAATACATCCCCCTAAGTTTAATTTTTTTTTCTTCAATTATAAATTCAGTTTTGGAGATAGAACAAACAAGGAAATGTGCCTAAAAGAGAATAACCAAAAATGTTCGGTTATTCAAGTGTTGTTTGGGTGTGAGTTTCATTTGAAATGATTTATTTTAAAAATGATTTTTTTTTAACTAAATAACGTTATTTTAAACTAGGACCTCTTATAAGATGTACAATCAGCCAATTGATCCATTTACGCACTGTTATGTAGTTCGTGAATAAAAAAGCACAACAATGAAAATTTCATTGCTTATCATAAGTGAGGCTTTCAAAAATTTGTAAGGTGAACGAAAAAAGGCTAGGATGAGAGATTCTAAGGTCGTGTATTCGATCTTAGGACATTTGAGTTGTAAGATCCGACCAAGATGTTAGTCCAAAGCAGTTCCACACGACTCCGGCCGATAAGTGACTTGGGTCTGGTTGGATTCATTTTTAAGTTCTTATCTCGTTGTAGTGTAATATACAAGTGATTATCTAACCGTTATTCTCTAACTACTCAATCAAACACGAGGAAGCAAAGAAAGCCATATGACCACATTTTATATATCATCATAGAGTTTATATATTGTAGTCTAAGTATAATTATATCGATGCTATACAATATTGGACCTAAATGACTCAAACACCACTCATACTCATCGGCCGCCTGTCTTGATTCAACTAGGACCATCCTTAATACCTGCCACATTCAACGAGGCATAAGCAATATAAAACATTTCTTAGTGAGGCGAATCATTCCGCAAACACGGTTAGTGATATCTTGCATATTTACATTGTTTTATCCATTTATTCATGTGCATTTTCATCATATAGTTTAGGATTTAGCCATGTCTAGGTTGCATTTTGCATACATATGTCTCTATCAGGTAGTTGAGCACCACATGGAGTTTCTGGAGACATTTGAGTGCATTTGGAGCTCAAAAGGAGGTGATTAGAGTGAGCTTTGGACGAGCACTGCTGGAGCGACCTCTCGGAGCGACGGCATGAGGTCGCTGTGCACCACATCCCGGAGCGACTCATCCAGAGCGACACAGCAAGGTCGCTCGCGTTTTCATCACTGGGAGACGCGAGAACAAGCTCGGAGCGACCTTCCAGAGCGACGTGCTGAAGTCGCTCCCGAAGCTTGGAGCGACGTCCCAGAGCGACAGGAAGAAGTCGCTCGCGAATTCACCACCCGGAGACGCGAGAACAATCCCGGAGCGACCTCTCGCAGCGACACAGCGAGGTCGCTCCCGAAGCTTGGAGCGACTTGTCGGAGCGACAGTCTGAGGTCGCTCCGTGTTTTGTTTCTGCTCGAACTTGTGTTTTCTCAAGGGCATTTTGGTCATTTCATTATGCACGTTTTTATTTTCTAAACCTATGTTTTATTACTCTGTAAGCCACCATGAGGCAGATATCTTTGTTCTTAGAAAAACCACCAAAAACCTTTGGAAAGGGATCTCTTTGAATGAATTGATCAGTTTGTTATTGAAATTCTGTGTTCCTTTTATTTCCTGTATTTCTCTACATGATTAATCTGAAATCCAATATGGGTTTAAGAGAATCATGGAGATTAGTGAGTAATCACCTTTTGAATTCATGGGTTAGGGAGATTAAGGGTGATTAGGTTAGTTCTAGGATGTTTTAGTGTAGATCATTCATATTTCCTTGCTAGTAGAGTAATCATAATGCATCTTCTGAGTTGGCCACTCAGTTGTTGATCCTTAGGCATTTCTCACCCGAAAGGTGTTCGATGAAATGCCCGAGACAACTCTCCTAGGCTTTTAGTATACTTTGCCAAAGACATTTGTTGTTAAAGATGCTAAGATAGCTAATAGACTTGTTAGTAATGATTGCTTTCATATTATTCAACCAAAGACATTTGATGTTTGAGATATGTTAGCAAATGAGCATTCATCTAGACATAGAGCTTGCTTAGAATTGTGTCTAGGCTTAAGGTTGATAGTTTGATTGATCATTTGCCATCCTTAGTTCGATACTTGATCACCCAAGGTCTAATCCCTATACCCATGAGTTCTCTTTTCCTTTAGTCAAAAAGTATCATTCTGTTATTGCTTTCTAGTTTTAGTCATAGTTTAAAACCCTTCTAAATCATTGGTTGCACTTAGATTAAGTGAGTACTTGCATTCTCAGTGCTTTGATATCCCTCAGAACTGGTTCGACAATCATTTATACTACAACATTTGTCTTAGGAGCCTTGAAAACTCCTAACATCAAATTGGCGCCGTTGCCAAATTCTGAGTAGATTTGAACATTGAGATTTAGTCACTTGCTTGAGACTAAGTCATTTTTATTTTATTTTGTTACTGATTCTTCTTCACCTCCCTTTAATCTACAGGTGTATGAACTTGAGGAGCAGGGGTCCATCAAACCTAGTTCCAATAGCTGCAGACATCAGAGCTTTAGAGAGAGAGTGTGCTAGAAATAGAAGAGAAGAAGAGCAACAGGCTCACTTGCAGAGATTGGATACTGATATGGGAGACATACCTCAAAACCAACAGCGAGCAGCGCGACCTATTGGCACTTATGACCGCCCCAACATTCATGGTCATAGATTGGGAATCCGAGCACCCGCTGTAGCAGCCAACAACTTTGAGATCAAATCAGGACTCCTCAATGTGATCGAGAACAACAAGTATCATGGCTTGGCTCTAGAGGATCCATTTGATCACTTGGACAGGTTCGACAGCTACTGTGGGTTGTCAAAAACCAATGGTGTGTCCGAAGATGCCTTAAAGCTCAAGCTATTCCCTTTCTCTTTGGGGGATAAAGCACGTCAGTGGGAGAAGTCTCTACCCAGCGACTCCATCACCACTTGGGATGACTGCAAGAAAGCATTCTTGGAGAAGTTCTTCTCTACTTCAAGAACTGCTAAGCTGAGAAACGAGATTTCCAGCTTTCAACAGAAGAACTTGGAAGGCTTCAGTGAAGCCTGGGAGAGATTCAAGGGCTACCAAGCTCAATGCCCACACCATGGCTTTTCTAAGGAGAGCTTGCTGAGCACATTCTACCGTGGTGCTCTTCCTAAGTACAGAGCTAGACTGGATACAGCTAGCAATGGGTTTTTCTTGGGGAGAACTGAGGAGGATGCAGAAGAGCTGGTTGACAACATGGTAAAGAGTGATGCAGTCTACAGTGGAGACCACGACAGAGGCAGTAGAACAGATGATAAGCAGACGAGGAAAGAGATCAAAGCTTTGGAAGACAAGATCGACCTTCTCATTGCTGAAAAAGCCACCCAAGAGCAGCTGAAGTTTGTTGGTAACTCCAGGCAGGAAGATCCACTTGCTGTCAATGAGGTTGAGGGTTTGGAAGGTCAGGAAGAGTTGTGCTTCATCAACAACAATGGTAGCTGGTACAAAAAGGAGCCCAACTTTCAGTACAACAACTACCAACAGAAATCCTATCCCAACAACCAACAGAGTGGTTATCCGCCTAGAAACAACCAGCAAGGCAGCTATCAGCCTCAGCAAAACCCCTCGTCTGGTTCCTCTGCTCCTCAAGAGAGCAGCACTGATACCTTACTGAAACAAATCTTGGAGTCTCAGACTAGAAGTGAGAAGCATGTTGGTTATGAGTTGAAGAACCTTCATACCAAGATTGATGGGAGCTACAATGAGCTCAACAACAAATTCTCTCACCTTGCTTCTACAGTCAGGAATTTAGAGAATCAGTTTGCTTCCATGAACACTCACCAGAATCGCCAGCAAGGATCTCTACCTGGAAAGTCTGACCAAAACCCCAAGGAGGCCAAAGCTATCACCCTTAGGAGTGGTAAACAGTTACCTCCTAAAACCCTCACCAAGGATGCTGAGAAACTAGGTGAGGGGGTTGCCATCAACATAGATGATGAAGTGGTGATTGTTGATGAGAAGATCAATGACGAGATCTTGGAAAAGATAGTAGAAGCCAAAGGTAAAGGAAAGGTTGGGGAAGAGAAGAAGACAGTAAAAGATGGTGAAGTTGTTACTCCAGCAAGTGAAAGTTCTTTTGTTCCTCCTCCCTATGAACCCAAACTCCATTCCCTGGTAGATTCAAGAGGCAGCTGCTAGAGAAATACAAGGCTCTGTTTGAGAAGCAAATGAGTGAAGCTCAGGTTGCAATGCCCATCATCGATGCTTTATGTTGATTCCTCAATACAGCAAGTTCTTGAAAGATGCTGTAGCTGCAAAGAAGAAGGAGATGGAAGGCATGATGATTCTTACCCATGAGTGCAATGCCATCATCCAGAGGCTTGATGCTTCAGAGAAATTAGAGGATCCAGGAAGCTTCACACTACCTTGTGCTCTTGGACCTATGGTATTTGAGAAAAGTCTCTGCGATTTGGGAGCTAGTGTCAGCTTGATGCCTTTGTCTGTTGCAAAGAAGCTTGGATTCACCAGTCAAGAAGTGTAGACTCTCTCTGGTGTTAGCTGATCGTTCAGTGAAGTATCCTGTGGGCATCTTAGAGGACCTCCCTGTGAAGATTGGAAGGTATGAGATACCTACAGATTTTGTGGTGCTTGAGATGGGTGAGGAGGCTCAAGATCCATTGATTCTAGGAAGACCATTCTTAGCTACAGCAGGAGCTATTGTTAATGTGAAGGAAGGCACGATTGATCTCCATTTGGGTAAAGAGAACATCCTCCACTTTGACATCAAGAGGAAAATGAGGAAACCAACTGTGTTCGGGCAAGCCTTCTACATTGAAGAGATGGACACTCCTGCTGATGAGCACCTTGAAGAGTTACCACCTGAGGACGACGAGGAGGGATCATCTCCCTCTACTCATTCCCCATAGAAGGTAACCCATCACACTCCCCTGTATATACCATTTTATTTTTGCATATTAGTCTTCTTTTCGGTATCTCTCTCTCTACTTGACAACACAGAGACTGTGTAACTCAAGTTTGGGGGAGGTACCAAGTATTTGATCATGTTTGCTTTGATGTTGTTTCATTGAGTCATGCATTGCATACCTATTTGCATATAAAAAAAAAAAAAAAAAAACAATCATTTAATTTGCATCATTTGCATTTCTAGGAGAGTCTAGAGCATATAGGTTGCATTCACTTGCATTGGGAGCAATTTTAAATGCCTTGTAAAGAACACTACGTTGCACCTGAGTAGCTTTTGCACCTCTCAAAAAGACTTGTATGTTTCGAGCCTTGAAAACTCTTCCTGAAACTTGTTGATTGCTGAAACTCAGTCTTTGAAACCAACTACAACCTTATTTGAACTGAACGAACTTAATGCTTCTTGCTCATGGTCCCTTGTGTACTGAGTCATGGCTATACACACTTGAGTTGTCACATCTTTTATGCCGATCTTTTTTGACAAACTCTAGTGGTAGACCACTCCCAAAACCTTTTCCTCCTTTTAAGCTTTCATTGTTTGATGAGTGAGGCCTTTTTCGGAAAGTCTTACATGTGCATAATGTTGAGAGTATCGGGAACGACAATGCTTGATCTTCATTCTTGCTAGATTGGGCACTCTATTGTCTAGCTATAGGTGGGGGGTGAGTGTTGTGATTATGATTTGGGAGAAATGAAAAAGAAAAAGAATAGACTCTTTGTGCTTAAGTGAATTGTTTTGTTGGGATAAGTAGAGAATCCTCTAGCTCAAGTTTTGAAAGTCTTGGCCCCCAATCAAAAAAAAAAAAAAAAAAAAAAAAAAAAAAAAAGAGAAAAAAAAAGAAAAAAAAAAAAAAAAAGAAAAAGGGGGCTAGCAAAGTTGTTAGGAGCTAAGAAATGTTTTGAGGTTGTAGAAAAATCCCTTGTAGATTTCAAAAGAAGAGTTAAAGTTCTTAAGATCTTTTGGTGAGAGATGTGAGTTGGGTTTGACATTTGGGAAAGATTGTGTAATTGTATGTTTGGGAAAAGGGTAGAACAATGGAGATTGAGCATTGTATGCATGAGTTGGTCCCTTTCTTAGATATATTATGTGCAATGTCAAGGCTACTTGTTTTGAGAGTAAACCACCTTAAAGATCATATGTTTTGAACCTCTTGAATCACTTTAATAGAAGCCTTCCCTTACCCAAACCAAATGACTTGGACCAATCGACCATTTGCAAGAATTCACCTGATGTTTTGTGCTTAATGAATGTGAGAGTTGGTTGATTTGAATGTGTGGATGCTTGATGATGAGTGTAGAGACAAAAGGATTTGAGATAGGCCTAGAGAAGCTAGAGTGTAATAAGAGAGTGTGCTAATTATATTTGCTAGTTGTGTTTCTTTTGGCTATGAGCTCCCACCTTCAAACCTCTCTCCTTGCAAGTTCTAGAAAGTTCACTTGAGGACAAGTAAAAGAACAAGTTTGGGGGAGTTGATATCTTGCATATTTACATTGTTTTATCCATTTATTCATGTGCATTTTCATCATATAGTTTAGGATTTAGCCATGTCTAGGTTGCATTTTGCATACATATGTCTCTATCAGGTAGTTGAGCACCACATGGAGTTTCTGGAGACATTTGAGTGCATTTGGAGCTCAAAAGGAGGTGATTAGAGTGAGCTTTGGACGAGCACTGCTGGAGCGACCTCTCGGAGCGACGGCATGAGGTCGCTGTGCACCACATCCCGGAGCGACTCATCCAGAGCGACACAGCAAGGTCGCTCGCGTTTTCATCACTGGGAGACGCGAGAACAAGCTCGGAGCGACCTTCCAGAGCGACGTGCTGAAGTCGCTCCCGAAGCTTGGAGCGACGTCCCAGAGCGACAGGAAGAAGTCGCTCGCGAATTCACCACCCGGAGACGCGAGAACAAGCCCGGAGCGACCTCTCGCAGCGACACAGCGAGGTCGCTCCCGAAGCTTGGAGCGACTTGTCGGAGCGACAGTCTGAGGTCGCTCCGTGTTTTGTTTCTGCTCGAACTTGTGTTTTCTCAAGGGCATTTTGGTCATTTCATTATGCACGTTTTTATTTTCTAAACCTATGTTTTATTACTCTGTAAGCCACCAGGAGGCAGATATCTTTGTTCTTAGAAAAACCACCAAAAACCTTTGGAAAGGGATCTCTTTGAATGAATTGATCAGTTTGTTATTGAAATTCTGTGTTCCTTTTATTTCCTGTATTTCTCTACATGATTAATCTGAAATCCAATATGGGTTTAAGAGAAATCATGGAGATTAGTGAGTAATCACCTTTTGAATTCATGGGTTAGGGAGATTAAGGGTGATTAGGTTAGTTCTAGGATGTTTTAGTGTAGATCATTCATATTTCCTTGCTAGTAGAGTAATCATAATGCATCTTCTGAGTTGGCCACTCAGTTGTTGATCCTTAGGCATTTCTCACCCGAAAGGTGTTCGATGAAATGCCCGAGACAACTCTCCTAGGCTTTTAGTATACTTTGCCAAAGACATTTGTTGTTAAAGATGCTAAGATAGCTAATAGACTTGTTAGTAATGATTGCTTTCATATTATTCAACCAAAGACATTTGATGTTTGAGATATGTTAGCAAATGAGCATTCATCTAGACATAGAGCTTGCTTAGAATTGTGTCTAGGCTTAAGGTTGATTGTTTGATTGATCATTTGCCATCCTTAGTTCGATACTTGATCACCCAAGGTCTAATCCCTATACCCATGAGTTCTCTTTTCCTTTAGTCAAAAAAGTATCATTCTGTTATTGCTTTCTAGTTTTAGTCATAGTTTAAAACCCTTCTAAATCATTGGTTGCACTTAGATTAAGTGAGTACTTGCATTCTCAGTGCTTTGATATCCCTCAGAACTGGTTCGACAATCATTTATACTACAACATTTGTCTTAGGAGCCTTGAAAACTCCTAACATCAAATTGCTAGTAGAGTAATCATAATGCATCTTCTGAGTTGGCCACTCAGTTGTTGATCCTTAGGCATTTCTCACCCGAAAGGTGTTCGATGAAATGCCCGAGACAACTCTCCTAGGCTTTTAGTATACTTTGCCAAAGACATTTGTTGTTAAAGATGCTAAGATAGCTAATAGACTTGTTAGTAATGATTGCTTTCATATTATTCAACCAAAGACATTTGATGTTTGAGATATGTTAGCAAATGAGCATTCATCTAGACATAGAGCTTGCTTAGAATTGTGTCTAGGCTTAAGGTTGATTGTTTGATTGATCATTTGCCATCCTTAGTTCGATACTTGATCACCCAAGGTCTAATCCCTATACCCATGAGTTCTCTTTTCCTTTAGTCAAAAAAGTATCATTCTGTTATTGCTTTCTAGTTTTAGTCATAGTTTAAAACCCTTCTAAATCATTGGTTGCACTTAGATTAAGTGAGTACTTGCATTCTCAGTGCTTTGATATCCCTCAGAACTGGTTCGACAATCATTTATACTACAACATTTGTCTTAGGAGCCTTGAAAACTCCTAACATCAGTTAGTCCCACAAACATAATCCTAACATGAACATTATCTTAAGTCTTTTAATCGCAGATAGCCTCATGGACCCAAGAGATTACAATCGACAATGGCCTCATGGTCTAGGTCGGCTAGGCATGGTTCACTAACAAGGGACATCCTTGGCGAGTTCTTCCCATCTGTCGGATGCCTCGACCACTCGCCTAGAAACTATTGCAAACGATCGGCCCTTTAGCCTCAACCAAACATACGACCATATTCAGGGTCTATAGGCATATATCCGATTGTGGTAATCTATATGAATGCACCGAAAATGGGTCATACATACGGCCTCAATGCCACAAGAATCGATCACGCAACACTCAATCATTCCAACCACCCAAATCCTAAACAAACCCAAAGGCCCTGACCATGAACCGTCCAGTCATAGACCTTCTTCGGTCCTAACCCTACGTCAATGCACTTACCTTAGTCAATCAGAGAGAAAAGAAGAAAAAGATAAATCTAAATCACAAACCCTTTCGGTCCTTTTTTTACTTCCGACCAACCGTCTTGCCGGACAGCCTCGCCGGACCACCCGAGTACATGCCTAACTGGATCGACCACTCGGCCTCAACATTTTCCCCATTAGACCTCTCTCTCTCACGATTTAAACGTGATTTGGGAAAAAGAAAATTATGCACACACAAAAATCCCCTAACACTTAATGCACCTCAAATTGATTTACACTTCTTCTTTCTCAATTCTTATAAACTAAAAACAACATCTCTTCCACTTTCTCTCCATATTCATCCAAAAAACCCAAGATTTTGATTCTCAAATTTTTATGGTTCATAGAGCCATTGAAGCTTACGATTCTTGGTTGGTCACTTTTGTTTGAGATTATGGGTGCTTGGAGAAGACTTATGTGTGCTAAACAAGTTATCTCACTGGTTGAAACTATGCAATCAGTATTTTTCCGGATCTGTTCGCCCAGACGACTTCCAGGTAAGTCTTCTGGCTGTTGACGACTTACATGGAAGTCTTCTGGCTGTAGACCACTTACATGGAGTCTTCTGGTCAATGTAGATGTTAGTTTTGCAATTGACTTTTGTTTTTAGAGACGACTTACATGGAAGTCGTCCAACTTTGTTTGTTTAAAAAAAAATTCGAGAAGGCTTCCATGTAAGTCGTGTAGGGTAAGCGGGTTAGTTTTGCTTTTGACCGGATTGTGTCAGAAATTTGACTTTTCCTAGACGACTTACCCATAAGTCGTCCAGTAGAAAATTAAAAAATTAGTATTTTGTTATATCTAGACGACTTCCATGTAAGTCTTCTCATGTTAGTTTTGCAATTGAAAAATAAAACATAAAACAAAAAATTCTAGACGACTTATACGAAGTCCTCTATGATTTTATTCCGAGATTCTGGTCAAACCTTGCTTATCTTGGACAACTTCCATGTAAGTCGTCGGACGGACGATTTCCGTGTAAGTCGTCTATAAAAAAATTGTTTTATTTTTCAATTGCAAAACTAGCCTGAGACGACTTACATGCAAGTCGTCTAGGTATAACAAAATATTGATTTTATAATTTTCTAAGTCGTCTAGGAAAAGTCAAATTTCTGACACAATCCGGTCAAATGCAAAACTAACCCGTTTACCCTACGACTTACATAGAAGTCGTCTCAAATTTTTTTTAACAAACAAATATGGACGACTTCCATATAAGTCGTCTAGGTTAAAAATCAATTGTAAAACTAACCCAAATGGAAGACTTCCTAGAAGTCTACCAGATGACCTCTGTGGAAGTCGTCTGCGTACATGTTTAATATACTTTCATTTTCTCTAAATCTATAAAGAGTTTTTAATATTTTTTTGTTAATTCATATATATTAGTTGATGTTTGAGCTCCTGAATGAAATTCATAACTTAATTGGTTTTAATTATGAGTTTACCGACATTCATGTGTATTAATGTTTCGAGAAGACTTCCATGTTAGTTTTTGTTAAGCAACTTAAGATATGTTTATTTAATTTTCAAAAGTGTTAAGTAACTTCAAGAATATCAAGTAATATGGTTTAATGTGTCTTTCTAGATCATAAGATATACTTTTTAACTTTCAAAAAATTTGAAATTTGAATTTTCACTTAAAATTTTGAGTTTCCTGCTTAAAATTTTAATTTTCCGCTTAAATTTCTCGCTTTAAATTTTAAATCTTCCGAAAAGACTTCCTAGAAGATTTCTAACGAAAGTGATCTATCTTTGAACTTATGTAATGATTTATCTTTTGTGAATTTGACTAAATTTTCTTGAGAATTCTTCTCCCTTAGTTATAATAAATTTGATTAATTTTTGGTGTTATTGTGTTTTTCTATTGAAGTTGTATCTTCAATTATGTCAACTAATTTTGGCAAGATAATATTGTGCAATATGAACATATTTACCAAAAAAATTTATTAATATCTCTTCAAATTTACAAAAAAAAAAATAACAACTAAAGAAGTACACATGCAAATCACAAAACAGAAGTCTTTTGGAAGACTTTCTGGAAGTCTTCTGGAAGAATTCATGAATGTCTTCTAGCGAATTATATTTTAGAAGACTTCCGAGAAAACTTCCCATAAGTCCTCCAAAGTCTGCTCCAGATCTGAAAAACATGAATATCAAACCCAGATTTGAAAAACATGCATATCAAAAAACGTTCAAATGGCTTAAAAACAAAGAAAATGAGTGGAAGATTATATATATATATATATATATATATATATATATATTTTTATAGAACACACAACGAACATATCCAAGTGGAAGATGAGAACCATCTGGTTAAAAACCTGCAACAAAAAGATAGATTAGTGAGAAAGACATGAGACAAAAATGAAAAATTCATATAAAGTTTGGTGTTTTCAAGTCAAAGCGAATAGTGTGGGTTCGAAGAGTTTTGGTTTGAGAAAAAGGTAAGAGCTTTATGCAACATGAGGTTACCAAATGAAAAATAAAAATCAGACTTAAAAACTTACAAAAACGCTCAGATCTGTTATGAAAGGGAGACATGTGAGAAGACTCCGTCAAAAGACTTCCAAGAAAACTTCCTGGAAGACTTCCTGGAAGTCCTCTATCACATTATATTTGTTGGGGTCAAAATCGGTCACTGCGGAATTAATGTCTGAAAGTCCGTAAAAATCGGCATGAACGTTTTTACGAAAAATAATCTTTATAAAGAAATTTTTACGAAGAGCCTTGCGGTAAAATATTGTTCAAATCTCATTCGAACCACTAAATACCGATTGTCCAAAGGCAACTGACACGTATCTAAACCAGCCACGGACGAGCTCGAGTATGTCGATCGGACCATGGACAAGCCAAGCACGATCGCTACGCAGCGACCAAGCATGCACATTGAGATTATGAAAGAGGGTTATAAGAACGATCCAATAAGTCCATGTATCTTTATCAGGAAATTCGACAACAAGGGCTTTGTGATCATGTCGGTTTACGTGGACGACCTGAATATAATAGGAATCCCTGGAGAGATTTCCCAAACAGTCGAATGTCTAAAGAGAGAATTCGAGATGAAAGACTTAGGGAAAACTAAGTTCTATTTGGGACTACAATTTGAGTATGTAAACAATGGAATCCTTGTGCATTAGATGGCATATACAGAAAAGATACTCAAGAAATTTAATATGGACCAGGCTCATCCATTGTCGATTCCTATGGTCGTAGGTCATGAGGTCCTTAGACCTAGAGAAGGATCTGTTCGGACCAAAGAAACCGGACGAGAAAGTGCTTGGTCCGGAAGTGCCTTACCTAAGTGCCATTGGAGCTTTAATGTACTTAGCTAGCCACACTAGACCAGACATTTGTTTTGCCGTGAATCTATTATCTAGATTTAGCTCTTGTCCAACTCTTAGGCAATGGAATGGAATAAAACATCTGTTCAGATACCTGCATGGAACCAAAGATCTCAGATTGTTCTATACCGACCGGCCAAGAGAGAGTTTGGTCGGATATGCAGATGCAGGGTACTTATCTGACCCACATAATGCTAGATCTCAGACATGATATTTGTTTATACATGGTGGGGCTGAGATCATAGCAATGTATGAAGCAAGCCGTGAGCTTGTGTGGTTGAGGAACATGACCGGCCACGTCCGTGTAGAGAGTGGTTTGGGCGTGGGAAAAGAAGAGCCAACAATCATCTATGAGGACAATGCATCTTGCATAGCTCAGCTCAAAGATGGATACATCAAAGGAGATAGGACAAAGCGTATCTTGCCCAAATTCTTCTTCACCCACGATCTGCAGAAGGCCAAATAAGTTCAGGTGGTTCAAGTTCGGTCAAGTGACAATTTTGCCGATCTCTTCACCAAGTCTCTGCCAACCTCAACGTTCAAGAAGCACGTTCATCAGATAAGAATGCGCCAGCTGAAGGATCTTCAGTGATGCATTCATCAGGGTGAGTTTCATGCGTTGTACTCTTTTTCCTATCTACGGTTTCCATTTTTCCCACCTTGGGTTTTTGGTTTTCCTAGAAAGCTTTTAATGAGGCAACATCGAGCATGTTACAAAACCATAAGGTTATGGCATCCAAGGGAGAGTGTTATAAATCATTATGTGGATGGCCCATAACCAAGACAAAAGGAGAAAGCCCATCAGCCACATCTAGGCCCAGCCGCGGCCGCATGGAGGAAGAGAAAGTCGGAAAAGTTCATAGTCGGCCATGAGGATACCTTAGTTTCCTTTTCTATGTTTTAGTAGTTTTCCTAAATCTAGTTGGATTAGGATTTGTACTCTTTTCTTTTATCTATACTTTGTAATCCCTATATAAAGGGACCTTCTGATTCATTAATAATACATACACATTCCCCATTCTTTTACAACACGTAATGTCTGGTGGTTACAAAGGGGAAAAGCGTAAACCGACCTAGGAGCGAGTATATAAGGAGTCCTAGGCAAGAGGCACCAGGGGGAGAATTTTTCACAGCAAACTTAGCACTTAGATCAGTTTAGGCAATTTTCCGTTTTTGTTATTCGAGCTGCGACTCAATTAGGTTGTTGCCGACTTAGGGTTTTAGAACTAAGAATCTTGCCGACAGCTCTCGTAGCCCAGGCTTTTAACTTGTTGCAACGCTGAAACGCGAATTCAGAATAAGATTTACTTTGCTCTCTTTTCGATTTATTATCTTTTCTCATCTTTATTTCGTGTATGATTGCTTGGCATGTGGCATTAGAAGATATCCAGGACCTCTGGGAAATTAAGGCTCTCCTACTTTCCTTATTTAAACGGAAATCGACAGTGCGAATTTCGGTTCCCACAATATTTTAGATCTGAAAAACATGTATATCAAACCCAGATCTGAAAAACCTGCATATCAAAAAACGTTCAAATGGCTTAAAATAGAGAAAATGAGTGGAAGATTAGATAGATCTACCTTTATAGAACGCACAAAAATACATATCTAAAATTAATAGATATACCTTTAAATGAGTGGAAGATAAGGACCATGTGATGAAAAACCTGCAAAACAAGATAAAATAGTGAGAAAGACATGAGACAAAAACAGTAAATTGATATAAAGTTTGATGTTTATAAGTTGAAAGAGATTAGAGAGAGGTTGGAGAGTTTTAGAATGAGGAACATAACATTTTTGTTGCAGCCATTTGAGAGGAGGAGAGAGAATATGTAAATTATTCTTTATATATGGAGACAAAATTTCTAATAAGGTTAAATATTTTCGATTCAGAAGACTTTCAAATAAGTCTTCTAATAGAAGAATTCTTAGAGAACTTACTTGTAAGTCGCCCAGAAGACTTCAATATTTTTAGCGAGAGTTAGAAGACTTTCAGAGAAGTCTTATAATCGCCATACGACTTACATGTTAGTCGTCTAGACCCTAAACAAACTCCTAAACTAAATTAACTAACTAAACAATTCATAAAATAAAATTAAACTTAAAAAGTGTATACTATACACATAAATAAATACATATAGGTAAAATTTCAATTTTTCAAAAAAACATTTAAGTTTTCCAAAATCTGACCCTAAGAATACATACAATACTACAACATATGTTGTCAAACCCTAAGCCAAAGAATATCATGATTAAGTACTTTCATTCATCTATGTTGAAAACTATTCAATTTTATTATATCTTAATTTATATCACTTAAAATTGTCTATAATTACATGATTTTAATTTTTTACTTGTCAAAATATTTTTTTTTAAAATTTAAAAATTATTTTTAGGATCAACTATACCAGAAGACTTCCATGGACGTCATCTAGACGACGTACAATATCTCAGAAGATTCAGAAGACTTTCCAGGGATATATTCGTAAAAATGAGTTATGTTTTTTTGTTTGGCCAGAAGGGGCTGGCTGTAATTTCACAATGCTTTTGGGTTACTTTTGCATTTGATTCAAGTTTGGGTATACTTTTGCAATCAAAGTCAAGTTTTGAGTCATACTTGGTAAATCCCTATTTTTATTTTGAAAATTTTAATATATATTTTTAATTTTTTTTAATTTGAAACCATATTTCTAAAAACTCACCCCTTAACTCTAAACCTTAAAGTCTAGATTAGTTAATCATGTCTATAATGTATTTTTTATTTTTAAAAATTTGAAACTCTATCCCCAAAAACTAACCCCTTAACTTATGGGAACCGAAATTCACACCGTCAATTTCCAGGACAGCTCTGTCTCGTTTTCACAAGAAACTTAAGCTCCTCAAGCAACCTTCGAGAACTGAATAAGACACATTATGTAGACTTGCCAGCGCGAACAGAGCAAGCATATGCGGAATTATGTAAATGTCAAAATACGGTTCTACTGGATCCAAGTCCAGGAAATGTCGCACGGGCAGCAGAGGCTGAGGTAAAGTGGAGTAGACTAGCACGCATTGAGGAGAAGTTTTATAGGCAAAAATCTTGTGTTCGTTGGTTGGAAGCAGGAGATCAAAATACAAGGTTTTTTCACTCCATGGTGCAAACGAGGGCCGCAAGAAATATGATCAGAAGCTTGGTTAATGGGCAAGGTGATGTTCTCACTTCTGATCATGACATCAAAAAAGAGGCAGTCTCTCATTTTCAGACCTTCTTGCAAAGCCAGGACTCCACACTAGAGTACATCTCAGTTGCTTCTTTGCAGGGGTTGTTGACATATCGGTGTTCTAGTGTAGATGCAGCTGTACTTGCTGGCCCTGTGACAGCTAAGGAGATTTATCAGGCTCTACATGCTCTACCAAACGACAAGGTATCTGGTCCAGATGGCTTCACCAAAGAGTTCTTCATTGCAGCTTGGCCTATTATTGGAAGGGAATTCATTGTAGCAGTGCAATCCTTCTTCCTCTTTGGGTTCATGCCTACAGGATTGAATGCTACCATTTTATCTCTTATACCAAAGACTACGAATGCTCAGACAATGAAGGACTATCGGCCTATTGCTTGCTGCAACTTGTTATACAAGGTTATCTCTAAAGTTCTCGCTAATAGGCTAAAGGTTATTTTCCCTGAGGCCATCGAAGCCAATTAATGCGCCTTTATCACGGATCGGTTATGGCTGGAAAATGTGTTACTTGCCTCTGTACTTGTCACAGGCTATCATCGGTCAGCGAATGCAACAAAGGCAGCAAAGTGTGCTATCAAATGTGACATTTCCAAGGCCTTTGACACTGTGAAGTGGTCCTTCATTACCTCGGTGCTGCTTGCAATGGGTTTACCTCCTCAGTTAGTAAACTGGATTCGGCTCTGCAACTCTACTGATGCGTTCTCGGTGTCTGTCAATGGTAGTCTGGAAGGATTTTTTACAAGTGCCAGAGGGATCAGACAAGGCTGCTCACTTTCTCCTTACCTATATGTTATTCTCAAT
Organism: Brassica rapa; assembly: GCF_000309985.2. NCBI lineage: Eukaryota > Viridiplantae > Streptophyta > Magnoliopsida > Brassicales > Brassicaceae > Brassica > Brassica rapa. The sequence goes on along the minus strand of NC_024799.2, from coordinate 16,804,043 downwards.
AACGTCCTCTCCAAGCTATTGAACAATGCGGCTGAGGCAGGCGAGTTTGGCTATCACCCGCAATGCCAGGGAGTTAAGCTTACACACTTGAGTTTCGCCGACGATATTTTTGGTTTTCACTAAGGGTATAACGGACTCGCTTCTGGGTGTTTTGGAGGTCATGAAACGGTTCGCAAGGATGTCTGGCCTACATATCAACGCTAGTAAATCTTCTATCTTCGCATCTGGAAGTAATGTTACTGATCTCCTTGCTACAGCATAGTCACTGAATATTAGAGTTGGAACCTTGCCTATTCGCTATCTAGGTATGCCACTGACAACTAAGACGCTCTCAATCCATGACTATGAACCGCTAATAGATAAAATCAGAAGTAGAATCCTTTGCCGGTCCAACAAGACCCTATCATTTGCAGGAAGGCTCCAACTAATCAAGTCAGTCATTGCTAGCACAGTGAATTTTTGGAGTCAAGCTTTTATCTTGCCAATTAAATGCCTTGACAAGATAGAAAGTATGTGTAGTGCCTTCCTCTGGTCAGGGTCTCCTACTCAAACACATAAAGCGAAGGCCAGTTGGGATGATTTATGCGTTCCGAAAGAAGAGGGTGGACTTGGGGTTAGGAAGCTGCGGAGTCAAACAGAGTTTTTGCTCTGAAACTAATCTGGCGTTTATTCACTCAAACGTGTTCTTTGTGGGTGGGCTGGGTGACTCATTACTTGCTCAAATACAATTCCTTCTGGGATGTGAGAGATGATACAAAAGGGTCTTGGATTTGGAGGAAATTACTTAAATTGAGGGATGTGGCATATGAGTTTTTCAGGATCGACATAAAGGATGATAAAAGCTGTCACTTTTGGTTTGATGATTGGATGGGGCAGGGGAAGCTGATCAATATCACATGACCTACAGGGACTACTTACTTGGGTGTTAGGAGACATGCAAAAGTAAGTGAAGCTGTGACATTGGAGGGGTGGAGTATAAGAGGTCGAAGAAGTCGTAGGTTTCATAACCTGCATAATAGTATTTTGGCAAAGGAGCCACCATGGCCTGAGAAGGGCGGAGGTTGCGGAAGCATGGAAGTGATGATTTCCGTGACCACTTCAAGTCAGCTAGCACGTGGGAGCAACTGAGATCCAGGCGAATTACAGTAGAGTGGAGTCGAATCATCTGGTTCACGCAAGGAGTCCCTCGATTCTCTTTCATATCTTGCTGGCCATGAAGGACAGATTATCTACAGGTGATCGCATGAGACAATGGGGCATGGTCCAAGGATGTGACTTTTGTGGGGAGAGGGACGAGACAAGGGATCATCTCTTCTTTGTTTGTCCCTATACCTACACGTGTGGGAGAGCCTGGCTCGAAGATTTGTTGGAAACAACATCAACTGGGATTGGCAATGGACAGTGCAGCGTTATCAGCGAATGAGGCAGTTGGAAGTAGATACTATCTTAACTAAACTTTTACTGCAGACAACAATATATCACATCTGGAGAGAGGAATGCAAGACGCCACCAGCAGAGCAGAGTAACCACTGATCATATGCGTCGGCTTATTGACAAGGCAGTGAAAAATAGAATAACTTCTCTCAAGTATACGTATGATCACAAGTATGGAGGATTGCTTAGTAGATGGTTCTTGCTTATCTTTTTATAGGGGATTTTTCTCAGTATCATTATAGAGTACCTACATAGTCATATGTGTACATAACATTCTTTTTTTATTGATTAATAAATTTGAAATTTCATCAAAAAAAAAACTACGTTTTTTATTTTGCAACTTTTCGTAGCTTTTTAGAATTTGTTACGAAAATTTCGTAGCTATTTCGTGGCTATAGCCAATATTCCTACTAGTGTTCACCCCTCACACCCCCTAACACCCGTCGAGGCTTTCTATACGATTTGATTTTGTATTCAAGAAAATTATCATAATATTATTGTTTATAGTCATTGCATATGTTGAGGGAGAGTAGGTTTCATAAAAGACTTGAAAAAAAGAAAAGGTCAAAAGACTTGGCTAGAGTAGATTAACTTCATTAATTAAGAGTCAATAATAGATTATAATATATTCAGCTGGCCAAATCACTTGTTCCTTAAATGAAAATCTCTTTTTAACCAAATCTTTAACAACTAACATTAGCCAGCTACAAATATACATCAATCCTCTGTCAAAATCTCCCTCAAATCACCCATTATATCTCCATAATCAGTTAAATAATATTTTAACTAAAAACAACAAGCAAAGATTCCAATTTCATTTTTATAAAAAAAAAGATTCCAATTTCAAACATGCTCCTAGTTTCTGAATGAATATCGCTGCACAATATCCGCCGAAAATATTTTATACTAAAAGAATAATATATCCAAGGGTTTCAGTTAGAATATTACCGAATTCACAATTTTTAGTCAAAACTCAAAACTAAACGATTTGTTGGGTGTTAACTAATAATAAGTAAATAAAAATTTTAACAATATGAATTATTTTTATATTTTATTTTGAATTTACGGAATCACAGAGTGGCTAAAAAGAGATATACCATTCCCCAAGTTGCAGAACTTTTTTAATGATGGAACACTGACTCACCTAACGTTTTCTTTGGAACACTGAATCACGGAACTGGCTTTGGGTGTTCGGTAGCTCCCTTGGGTTGGGTTCGGTTGGTTTGCATTTTCGGATATTTGATATTATGCTCATAAATTCTATTCAGGTTTTACTAATATTTGGATTGGATTTAGTTTGGTTCATTCCATGTTCGGTTAAGATCGGATTATAACTAATGTATGAAATCGCCTAAACATATTTTTATAAAACTAACAAAAAATAATCAAAATATATAAATTATTCAAAAATCTAATTAAAATTAGATAGACTGTCTAAACTAACTAAAATATTCAAAATGACAAACAAAATAAACTATTAAAATCTTTAAAATATTCTTAAATATTTAAATTACCTTCATATATATATATAAATATTAACATATTTAACTTATTTAATATATTTTCGGATTCTAGTTTGGATTTAGGTTCGGGTTGTATCCCGACTCCAAAATACTAAGCTCTTATGTTCCTTTCAGATATTTTTTGTTTAACAGTTTGGATGCGGTTTCTGTTTTTTCGGTTTAGGATAAAATCGTCAGGGCCTAGTAACTATATATACTATTAAAGCATAATATCTCCTAGGATTTTGTCCTAACTTGTTGAATTATTTACAAAGTCATGCAACTACTATTTAAATTTAACTCTAATATTATTTATTTAAACTAATCAAAGAAATATTCCCAATAAACGTTTTTGGAAACTTTTTTTCACCCCTATTAATGTTGTCTAAAAAATATTAATGTTGCCTAAAAAATATTGAATCATTAATGCAACATAATTTGGGTAGTAATATACCCCCTTATTATTCTTATTAAATTTCCATTTTGTGTATTAACATATTTAACCAAAATATCTTCGTAATTATATATCATCTTATTATTCTCATCTAACAAAATGTATTGCATACCGTTTAATGATGCCCACTTATTTAATATTGAAAGTTTTTTATTTTTGTTAAAATGTTGGGCAATTCTCTCAAATAGATTATTTTAAGTTTTTGTCATAAAAATAGACCTAAAAAACTAAAATGACCAAAATAACATTTTTATTTTGAAAATTTTAAATTTTTTTTATTTTTTAAATTTTGAAATCTTATCCCCAAAACCCCACTCCTCAAATCTAAACCCTAAACCCTAAACCTTAAACCCTAAACCCCACCCCTTAACTCTAAACTCTAATGTCTAGATTAATTAATTCTATGGGTATAATTTGTATATTTACGTCTTTTGATAAAACATTTAAGTTTATTTTGGTCATTTTTATTTTTAAAATTTATATTTGTGACAAAAACTTTTTTAGGTCTATCCTAGAGAATTTCTTTAAAATGTTTAATAATGCCCATTGAGAAAAAAAAATTGATCGTGAATTATTTATCCTAAATATTTGTATGTCAATGCACTTTTAAAAATCCAATTTTAACAAATTGTACAGGTGTTACAAAAAAATACAAATTGTACAAATCTATTTTTATGAATATATATTATTAAAACGTAGATAAAAATTTAAATTAATTTAATTACTACATATTGTATTATGAATTATATACATTTCAATAACTAAATCATCATTATTTAGTAAAATAAATAAAAATAAATTATATTTTATATCAATATATTAAATTAAATTGGATTACATATCAATCACTCATCGGTTCAAGGGTTAACTTTAGGTTTTAGAGGGTTTTTTGCGGATTTCAACGGGTAATGGATAGTTCTTAAAACCCAAACATGATTATATATCAGATCACTGGGTTTAGCAGTTCAACTAATGATTCGGATCGGGTATAAAAGCGGCTGATTTAAATACAAAAAATGTTAAAATAGAAAAATTCATTTTAAATTAACAAAACATTTGAAACTATTAATGAGGTAATGTTCCGTATTTTAAAAAGACGGATCAAAATCTAGTCAGACAATTAATAAAGAAGAATCATATTCGCTGACAATTAAAAAAAATCAAGAAACTAATATTTTCCACTTTATAATACACAGATTTGAGAAAGGTGAAAATGAACAAATTAATAACCTGCTTTAAACTCAAGTAAACAAAAACAATAAGAAACTAGCAGAAAATCTCAACCTCTGTACAATGGAGACCTTTGTTGAAATATCATCTTCGATTGCCGAAAAACCTTACTCGGGCTCGGAAAACTCCACCCCTTCCCTTTTCCCGTCGCCGGAGGGTATTTCATATCTCCCACGACCGCAACAGATCTCGACTTCCTCATGATCGCCGGCTTCGTATCTCCTCCTTTGTTTCCCATCAACATCCTCCAAAACGACACCGTTTTTCTACTCAGCCCACGAGCCGGTTCAATACCCGACCCGGAATCGTCAACTGTATCCGGTTTAATCGGAACCGCCATCGATTTTGATCTCCGAAACGCAGGTTCGCATTCGATCAAACTCGCGACTTGACCTACGGACCCGCTCCCAGGGAAACTAAAGGCAAAGAGGGAGAACGAAGAGGAAGACGAAGAAGACGACGGAGAGAAACACACGGCGGCGCGTGAGCTACAGGAGCATGGTATATCGGTAGCACAGTCAGGGCAAAGGGAAGAGAGTCGTTCGTGGAGACAGAAAGGGCAAACGCCGATAAAACCGCGTTTTGAAAAGTGTTTGGGACATTGCGAAAAACCATCTTCGTCCATGTTTTTTTTCCTTTACAAAAAATTTCTCGCGTTTCTCTTCACTTTCTCGGAGTTTGAAGAAGTGGGAGAGAACAAGAAGGAATAGTGCTTTTATAAAGTGTTTACTCTGCGTTTTAACGGCGTTTACTCTGCGTTTTAAAGTCCATTATTGATTAATGATACGGTGCGTTTCATGTTTAATGTTATTTACGTTTTCTGCCAACTTCGTTGGTACCATTCAGTTCATTCACGTGCGGCATGATGACTTTGGATTATTAAATGAAACGAATTGAAATTTATTTATATTTAAACTATAACCAAATTCAGAAAAGAAAAATTCAAATTCAGATTTTTTTATAGAGAATTTATGGTTCAAATTCAATTTCGTAAGGTTTATATGCATATTGTTTTCTGGACCAGAGTCAAATACTCAAATTCATAAGTTTTGAATATAATTAAATGCTGATAGTTTTAGTTATTTCTTTCAAAATTGTTCTGTAAAATCAAACCTAACGAAATAAGATTTGTTCCTAACCAAATAAAGTTTGTTATCAATTCTATGAAAGTATTGTTTTCAGAAAAAAAATCTATGGAAGTATTGATGCGAGCCATTTTTAAATTTAAAATTTAAAAAGAGAGATAAATGTTGTAGATTGAGTTATCTTAAAATCTAGAAATGGATTTAACAAGTGCACGAATCAAAATATTTGACGTAGTAGATATAAAATCATGTACGTGCTTAGACAAAGATAATTCCGAGTTATGGAGACAAGCTTACTTGGAAAGAAAGCGACCTCCGTCTAAATATTTTAGATCACAGGCACAGCGACTTGGTTCCTTGGCAAAATGTTAATGGAAAGTAATCTTAACACATAAAATAGTTGGACGAAAACAAATATAACTCGTCAATTTGGTATATTCGCGTAAAACTTTATACACATAGACAAACGCAGTTTTCTTTCTTGACAAAATGAGAATACTAGATTAATTATTTTTTTTCCTCGTAATTGTGATAGATTATAATAAAATAAACATTACAAATTTATATGTTTTTTTTGTAAACATGTTAAGATTGTATTACCATTTTCAAGGTCTTTTATAAAAATTACAAAAATATACAAATATCATAGTAGAACAAATTATAATTACAACAATAAATAACATTGTTACACGATTACTAAACGTTAAAAAAAAAGAAGTCCAGTAAGGCAGAAGCGACACACGTTATGGATACTCAATGTTGAGACGACCTTTAATATATGAATCACGAGCTGGTAGATATTGGATTTCCCAAGCTCGCTTCCAAAAGATCACCCACCACGAAAATCCAATTATGTTCATCAAGCACAACACCATAACAAGACCAGAAATTGCGATAGACGAAAATGGAGATTAACCGGGGCTTCTAGCTCTAGTGGTAAAGGACTTACAGCTGTGAGTACCGCCACCTGGGTTCGAATCCCGGCCACTGGAAAATTAACATTTCAGCATTGCCAGGGACAGACGACCGACACGTAGCAACACGTGACTAGTATGGATCACTTATGTAGGGGCAGGATACCTCTGTATAATTCAAAAAAAAAAAGGAGATTGCTCCAGGATAGGGATACTGAGCAACTAGCACTTGTCGAAGATCAGCCATCATTTCACCAACTATCGGAACCAGCCTCCTCTGCTCTTCTTTAACAAAGCTCACAAGCACCTTATTACTCCTATTGAACCCGAGAGAACCCACATGAACCACCTATCAAAGCTTTAAGCTAGAGACTGTTCTTATTGGAGAGGCATGTGGCTAGTAAACCTGCCACAACTACCAGAACCTGCACGATGAAAAGAAGACACATCACAAAGCTTTGAGTTCGAGAACATAACCCCGAAAATGTCGTGAAAGCAAGAAAAACACGCTGCCACCGAGAGAGCAGACCAAGGTTGAAAAAAAACAACACAACCCTCTCTATGCAACTTCCTCCGAGAACTGAATGCAAACTTTCCACCATAGAAAAACGCTCCAACCAACCCGCTTCCTCAAAATGCTACAACTGACTAAGGGAGAGCTCAGACTTCGAAAAAGGCTTGAAAGTCTCGCCTTCTAGTCACAAGGGCTAACTGCACCCACCTTAAAAGAGACCTAACAGCATCTCACCACTACCGCCGAAGAATACGCCAAGACCCAAAATCTATACACATCTCTCTCTCTCTCTCTCTCTCTCTCTCTCTCTCTCTCTCTCTCTCTCTCTCTCTCTCTCTCTCTCTCTCTCTCTCTCTCTCTCTCTCTCTCTCTCTCTCTGGTGAGAAGAGAAGAAAATGGGTTCGTGAATATATATATAAATTATATGTTTCTTGTTTTTAAAATAATCTCTTATTTAGTCATAGTAGCTATGGTAATTTAAAAAAATTATGTTTGATTTAATTGAATAAAAAGAATATAGTGTTAGAATAAAGAAAAAAATAAAAACAAAGGTGAAAAGGAAGAGTTAACAAAATTTCACCAAATTCAACTAAACTTTAAGTGTGAGCAAGTGTAAAGTCCTAAGCGTAAATAATTGTGAAGTCCTAACTTATTTTGGAAGATAAAGTAATGAGATGATGAACTTGTCCAAATTGACTTCAAGAAGCAAATTAAATTGTTGGAGAGAGTTCAAAATGGTTTGAATTTGAAAATAGAGTTGTTGAATAAAGAAAACTTCTTACCCAAATCTTTACCTAGTCACCTCTTTACCCAGCTTTATCCTCTGTAACTCTACTCTATACAATCAAACATGATCCCCTTCTCTCTATTATTAATAGTTTATCGTATCTTAAATCTATTTAAAGACATCTCATGTAACTAATGTCATTATGTTGAATTAATCATTCTTCTTCACAATACTTGGTTATATTTATTCTCTGATTCTCTTAGTGTCTCATGCTCACAAACACTCTCAATCTTTCTACTCTCTTGGATACTTTTATGCATTATGTACCAGTTTACTTCATTTACCATCTATTCTCACATGGTATCAGAGCCTACCAGTTCTTGAAACCCAAGAAAGCTTCCCTAAGTTCTGTTTTTTTGTTCAATCTTCTCAAAACTAGTTGAGTGCACCTTTTTGTCCAGTGGTCCATAGCACTCCAAGATGGAGAACTCAAGAACTATGACAATTCTAGTGGTTCACAAGGGACATAACTACCTTCTCGGGTTCAGGATGGTGACGACAGTCCTTCGAAGCAAACAAATGACAGCAATAATACCTTATGGTATTGTTCATCCTCCAAAGCTACCTTAAAGCATCCATTATGGAAGCGTATTACTATTGTGAAAGTGTAAATGAGCTGTGGGAGACTCTCCACAAAGTTTATGTGAACTCTTCTAACCTATGTCGAGTGTATGGGGTCAAGAAGGCCATCAACAATCTATGACAAGAAGAAATGGAAATTCACTGAGCATTTTAGGAAGTTCAGGTCATTATGGACTGAGCTTGACATGCTTAGACCAGCCACAACTGATTCATCCACCTTTAATGAAAGAAGATAACAAGACAAGGTGTTTGGACTTATCCTCCTCAGTTCAACCTTTAATGATCAGATAAAGCATATATAAGGTCAGACAAGTTTTCTTCCCTTGTTGAAGTGTGTTCTCAAACCCAAAAGGAGCAAGGGTCACATGGTTTCTTAGAAGCAAAAGAAGGTCTCTCTTAGGCCAACCAAGCCAAAGGTCTTTCTCTTGACAAAACATAATATTACAAGCAAAAGAAAAGGAGGGGATTGAGGTGGGAACACTACAAGAAGGAAATACATACCAAAGAAGGGTTATGGATTCTGAATCCACACTTCAAACCACGCAAGTTCAAATAGGTGCTTGGAATGGAGGTCAAGGAACCAGCTCAGGTTCTTTTAGAGTAAGAAGTCTCTCATTCCTTTGATTATGTCTATTTCTTATGTTTTATGTGTAAGTTATCCTAAGGCTGCTAAGTTATTTGAATGTCTAAAACCCGCTATAGGATACTTGATAAGTTTTTTCCATAGTTATTCTAATCTTGATAAATGTTTGATTAGAGTGTGACCAGACATAGAGCTGTCCCATGTTCCAGTCCACAATTTGTGATCTTATTTTTTCTTTAGTTTCTGTGATGTCCAGGAAACACATGATGGGTCAAATGAGACCATGAGAAACCAACGGTTAAGGAATTTCATATCCCATTGCACAACACCTCTTGGGCATATCAGTTTAGTATTTATCAAGATGGTTAAGAGGCGGTTAATGAATAGAGAGCTTGCTCATTTAGTGTGTAATAGAGTATATCACATTGAAGAGAAGATGTCATCACTAAATCTAAGAAAGCCGGTGGTCCAAGGACAAGGCAATGATAAAAGCTCACTTCCAAGCTTAATCCTACCCTTATACCTTCTAGATCAAGCTTGAGGATGGGTGTGAGTGGGCTGCCAAAGTCTCACTATTCAAGACCAAACATGCCCACATTAAAGGCACAATCTGGGACTCCATACTGAGCCAGAACACAGTCGTCCATCCAAAGGGCTGACAAGGGGTTTACCAGTCTTGTCTGGTCCAAAATACTATTGATTATCCAAAGTGCTTCAAAAGGAAGTGCTAAGGAGGCATACCACATGTTGACCAACCATCCATCATGTTGGATGTTCTCGTGGATTGCAAGGTCAGAGATGGAGTTATGGAGTTAAGTGCATAATCCAAAATGGAGTGTACTCCTCACCAACATTCTACCAAAATGATGACAGGGAAGAATATAATCTTCATTCTCTATTATACTTGGATGGGTCTATCTTTTGAGAATTGATACATGTGCATTGTTTTTTTTTTGAATAATGTACTTGTGTCTCATTTACAAAGGCTGGAGGTGGATTAAATTCTTTGAAGATGACATGAAGTCAGAAGAAATGGAGAGACAGCAAACCAGCTACAAAGAGGTCTTCAAGTTCATAAGGTGATGCAAGGAAGGCATACCACCCAACGCGGCCATAATACAGGGTCTAAGGACCCTACCAAAATGATCTAGTCCCTTTAAACCCCACTGACCAATCCTTAGGCTGTGGGTACTTGCACTCTTTTTCCATAAATGATAGTTTTATCCCAAAGAGGTTTTCCATACTTAAGTTCGTAATGAGGCAAGTATTTTCAGTTCCACTTACCCCGAAATCTCCTATGGTCAAATTCGAGGGAGAGTGTTGGAATAAAGAAGAAATAAAAAGAATGAAAGATAATGGTGAAAAGGAATAGTTGGCAAAACTTCACAAAATTTCACAAAATTTCACTAAACTTAGCCAAACTTTAAGTGTAAACAAGTGTGAAGTCCTAACTTACTTTGAAAGACAAACTAATGATGTGAGCTCATTCAAGGGGACTTCAAGAAGTAATTAAGACTGTTGGAGAGGGTTCAAAATGGTTTGAATTTGAAAATATAATTGTTGGATAGAGAAAACTGCTTACCTAAATCTATTATCTAATTCACCTTTTACCACGCTTTCTCCTGTTAGTCTATTCTGTCTACTAACTCAACCATGCTCTCTGTTCCCTATTTAATAATAGCTTATTGTAGGCAAAGTCAATTTAAAAACAGCTCATGCAACTGATGTTTTAAATTAAATTAATTATTTCTATTTACAACATTTGGTTACTTCTGTTCTTTGATTTTCTAAGTCTCTTATACTCACAAGCATTCCTAATCTTTTTATTCTCTTGAATAAGCTCTTACATTCTCCAACATTCTTACTTCATTTAATATATATTCTCACAAACAAGTTCATGTCTGCATTGGTCAACAAGAAACTGGTTTTTGATTATTTCGGATTTTTGTACATTTTAATTCGAATTTATAGGTCTTTTTCTTTTGGACTGTGAGTCCAAACTGTCAGTTAAAAACATATTTTTCAATTCTTTTTTTAGAAATCTAACAAATATTATACAGACGGATTAACATCGTCTTAACATCGTCGGTAATCCGTCAATATATCCATTTTCCGATGGAATATCAACGTTTTTTTTTCGTCGGAACTCGGTTGTTTTCTTGTAGTGATAGAGCACCTGCTTTTTTAATATACTTAATTTATGAAAACGGTTGTGTTCTTACCAAATTTAGTTGCATTTTTTGTATACTAAGTCAATTAATTCTATATGTAAATTATAATGTAAATAAAAATGAAATTAAAACAATTTTTCCCTAATGAAAGTCTAATTATATAATTCCTCTGTTCCAAAATAGACGATGTTTTGGTTTAAGGTACAAAAATTAAGATACACATTTTTTCTAACAAGTAACACTAAGAATATCAATTAAAATTAATTAAACCAATCATGAAAAGAGTTATACAACATTATTGGTCACAAATTTTTCAATAAAAATAAATTCAATATATATTTATAAGACTATCATGTATTTTGGAACTTTAAATACTTTTCAAAATATCACCTATTTTGGAACGAACCAAGTATACTTTTGTATTTAATTTTGATTGTATTCCCGTGACACTCAAAATTCCAAGGACAATAATCAATATAATAAAGAAAGAAATGATAAAAGGTTAAAGCTACAACCTGATTTAAAACACTAAATATTGATAAGCAGTCAATATTTTTATAAATAAACGGAACCTGTCAAAAAAGGGATCTGAAACAAAAGTTGTTTAAAAACGAACAAATTACTTCAAAATTTAAAGTAATTTGATCTATACTATCATTTGAAAAGTGTTTTTCTTATTTGTCATATTATCCATAATTTTAGATAAATTTTTTTATTTGTCATGTTTATGATTTTGACCAGGGAATCATCAATTTAAATTTATCATATTGTTTGAGATTTTGCTTATTTATCATATTCTCCAAAATATAGATAATTTTGCTTATTTGTCAGTTTAAATTTATCATAATGTTTTGTAAACGTGTTGCCTTTATTTTTTGTAATCTTTTACCTCTTTTTTCGATATATATATTGTCAAACACACTACCATAGCTGATCAAGGGAGCAAACTGGGGCACTGGGATATGCGCTTCAACCAACTGATCATAATGACATCACTACGACCCGAGGCACAACCCTAAGAACCGCAACGTCAGTTGCCTCCAACGAGAGCCGTAAAAGGTTAACTGCGACTTGTCAAGCCCAATGTTTGGTGTCAACGAACATAGATCAACCCATAGAAACCAGACACCAAGCTCAAAAATTTGGCCATCACCAAACAAATCTGAGGGATCTGCAAGAGACCACATAGGAGGTCCGAAACGATGAGAGACATCGATCAGCCATATAGAGGCCATAGACGACCACATTTCTGATTGCACGCCATGACGCTTATGAGCCTTGGAGGTAGTGATATCCTCTGGTAGACACCCCCCCCCCCCCCCCCCCCGCCCCGAGGTAGTGATATCCTCTGGAGCTCGCTTGACCACATAGGAGAAGAATCGGTCTTCGACGACACCATAGAGAGACACTAATCAAACCACTGAAGTCGACCAACATAGAGAAGCCAGAACCGGAAAAGAGCCGCCATAAACCACAAGCTAAGCCGGACATTTGCTCCACCATCACGCGCAGCAAAAACTAGAAAGGAGGAACCGCCATCAGCCTCAACCTCCTCTCGAGCGGAAGCTAATCCGAAGGAGAAACCCTATCCCATAACCTTAAGCATATCGGAAGAGAAACCCAAAAACCGGCGGAGGAGCAAGGGAAAGACAAGGAGGTGAGAGGAGGGAGTCTCCAGCGCCGGCGGTGGCGCTCACGCGCTTGCCGTAAAGAGGAGGAGATGTTTTTTGAGTCTACCTATTATATTATTAACTAGTCAAAAGTTATCTATCAATTTTTATTAATAATTTTAGTCTATCAAAATTACTATAAATTTTAACTATATACAATTTACTTATCATAACTAATAAGTAAATTGTTTTAGAAAAATTCTGTAGGATAGCCATTTTGAAGTTTTTGTCACAAAAATAGCCTTCAATGAAAAAAATGACCAAAAGAAGTTTTATTAAAAATAAAAAATACATTTATACCCTAGGGTTAACTAATCTAGACTTAGGGTTTAGAGTTAGAGGGTAAAGTTTTGAGGATATGGTTTCAAATTTAAAAAAAATAAAAATAAAAATTAAATTTTTTAAAATAAAAAAAAAACTATTTTGGTTATTTTTTTTTTATTGAATGTTATTTTGAATGAATTGCCCATTGTTTTTTATCCCGCAATATCGCATGATAGTCATCTAGTTTTCTTAATATCTGATAACAGATCGAGTTATGGAATAATTTGGTTTGTTTAAATAGGGTCCGATTTAAAGAGGAAGAAAAGAAAAAACATATCGGCCTTGGTCCAGGCCCATTAAAGCGAATCACGTGGTAATTTAATAAAGCGGAGCCCTAGACCCGCCGCTGCGTCAAAATCATAGAAGAGAAGAGAACTTCTCAAAATCACACAGATTTGGTCGTTGGCTTTCTTCTTCATTCTCTCTCTCTCGTCTGAATTAACGGTCTTCAATTTTGACCTTTAAGAAATATGTCGGCTCCGTCACCGTCACCGTCACCGTCTCTGACTAACAATGGTCTTTTAGCCGCCGTCACGCCAACTACGAACCTCCGTGGTCGCAACAAACCCAAGTGTATCCAATGCGGCAACGTCGCTCGCTCCAGGTCATCTCGATGAACCTTTTGTCTTTCGATCTTGACAAAGTTTGAAACTTTCAGATGTTTTGGGTTTTGGGATGAATCTTTTTGTCGTTTTATTGGCACTTGCAAAATTCTGCTAATGGCTTATTGATTTCATGCATGAATGTTATAACTGCAGATGCCCCTTTCAATCTTGTAAGGGTTGCTGTTCGAGAGCAGAGAACCCCTGCCCTATTCACGGTAAGATGACATTGATAATCACTCAAAATGATCAGCGTTTGGAGTTTGATAAAAGTATCTTTTCTTTAGGCGAATTGCTTGTGAGAAATATATATATATATATATATATATATATATATATATATATATATATATATGTTGCTTAATTCGGTTTATGTATTCTTGTCGATGCAGTTCTTAAAGGAGTTGCAACTTCTGCTGAGAAAACAGCACCAATTACTCCATCGTCAGACCACAAAGCATCCGAGGGCATTCCTGGGTACATACCTTTTTTTTTTTTTGCTTATATTAGTACAATGGAACTAAAAATTGGTTTTTGTTAGTTGCTGAGATACTTTATGATGGCTCCTTTGTTTTGACATTTTTCTTCTATCTGAGACTGCTTCAGGAGTACAACTAGATTTTCATCAATCCGCCATCTTTCTAGCAACTTTGCTCAGTTTAATAACCTCAATGCTACTGCTCGCCAGAGAAAGCCTTTGACGATTAAGGTACTACTAATGAGGAAGGTCACTCTTTGAAAAATCTTCTTCTTGTTTTTTTTGCCTCTTACCCTCTCTACATTGTGTAGGATGCTCAAGCGTTAAACGAGTGGCGGTTTACAAAGCTTAAAGAGTACAGAGACAGACAAATTGAAGTGGAGGATGAAGCTTTTGATCGGTACATGAGTAATGTGAGTCTACTTGAAGAAGCCTTTTCATTGGCATTTGTTCCTGGAGAAGCAGCAGCTTCTGAGCAACACAAGGAGAAAAGAACTGTTTCGGAGCTTAAACTGAGGCTCAGATCAAACTCCGCAAGAACAGAGACCTTCAAAAAGCGGATCAAAGAGACTGTCAAAGCCGGTTTGGAGAAGGTTCAGAAACGGGGTGGTAAATCAGATGATCAAGATGAAGTAAAAAGACGGATCAAAAGACGTAAATGGGAGGAGAAGATTTCAGCTTTGAATGAAATAATCGACAAGCTGAACAAAGCAAGAACCGAAGAGGATCTCAAATCTTGCACAGAGTTGAAATCAAAGCACTATGGTCAAGTTTCTTCCAGTTCTACATCCGAACACAACAAGATTTTCCCTGCTTATGTCCGAAAAGTTGAGGTCTGTGAAGATGCATTTCTTCAAGAAACTGGCGAGCAACTACAATCTTTTGACCAAGTTATAACTTTGTGAACAGTCTGGAGCAAACTACAAACATGTCGATGAATTGAATGTACTGGTGGAGAGGAAAACTTCATTGGCTATATATAGGTTTTTAAATGAGCAAAGATCCTTCAAAGCCAGTCCTCAAGATTGTTGGCTAAAGTAATGTTTAGCTATTGAATCGAGAAAGCTTTGTTGATTCCTAGATTAGAAATTGGACAATTTTTCCGAATAGCAATTTTTAAGTTTTTGTCACAAATTTTTTTAAAAAAATGATTAAAATAACTATTTTTTAATTTTTTTTTCTTTTTAAATTTGAAATCTTATTTTCATAACTCTAGCCCTATCTCTAAACTCTAAGCATGAATATATTTTTACTTTTTAATAAAATTTATTTTTGGTCATTTTTTTCATTGAAAGCTATTTTTGTGACAAAAAAATTTAAAAAAACTATTTTAGAAAATTTCTCTTAAAAATTACTCATTATATATAGATTCTAAAATCATTTTATCGTGTTGCAAAATCAGTCGTAAATTAATTGTAATTTTTATATTTAGTTATTTACACTTGAGTTGTGATTTCATGTTGGACTATTTCAAAATGAAAACCACCAGACTTTTAACAATAAATTGGTTTGGTTAGGATAACCGGTTTTCATTATTCAAAACCTCACGATTTGTTTTGCCTGACACAAAAAGGACTCAGGACTAAGCTACATATACACATGAAAGAGCACAAATACAATTTGGATTACTGTTCTCTTTTGAGACCAACACTATCTTTTGAAATCAAGATTATTATCTTCTTTTTCACAAGACGATCAAGCCAACTATCTGCCCCATATACTTAAATGCCTTTGCCGTTTCCTTCAAGCATTTGTTTTTTCTCGTTCACAGAAGCATCAAGTTTTTAGCAACCTGAGGAGGAATGAATGAAGAGTTGTAATAATAGCAAGTCTCACCTCCCAAAGCAAGCACGTTGAGCTTCTCATGCACTCCTTCAAGCAAGTCTTGTGCATCACCTTCACACCTATTCAACTCCAGCTCTTTCACTTGAACGAATCCATTTGTGTGGTTACATTTTGACAACCAGACATATAGAAGAGTAACCAAGAGATATTGAGAGCATGAGTTCATGAGTCATCAACATTTTGATGCATCTTTAAAACAGAATAAAAGTAGCAAGCTTGGTCTTTGTTACCGTGATTTCTTTCAAGTCTCAGTGAGGAAGTACAAATAAAAAAACTAATCACATACTACCATTCTCGTTCTCATTCTGATCAGTCAAAATCAAGAAACACACGTGTCTTATTATAACTGACAAGTAGATACCGTAGAAATGAGAAAGAAACAAAAGCTGCATTTTGTTGGAACTCTGATTTTTGACATGTTGAAGAGGCTGACTCTTTTTTTCTTTACTTTTCCAGCGAAACCATGGTCTTCGTAGCCGGATTAATAGCTCATTAGAAAGTTATAAACGAGCATTATAATCTAAGTATATTCAAACGTTAAAACAAAGCAAAACTGAATGAGAAATAAAGCAATAAAGTAGGGCACATTGAAATGACAAAACTGTAAATTTTGTCTGTGTTACAGAACACCAACATCCCACGTCGGGTATGAAACTGATATAAATGTATTCATGCCCAAGTTTTTTGTTAAATGCTTATAAGAGAGAGGAGCTATACGCGAGTTGACCCTTAGCTGGGGCTGGGTGAATGTGGATACTGTTGAGATAAGCTTGAAATCTAAAGAAGCTTGAGGATCAAGCTAAAAGGCCTAATCCTATTATGTTTGGGAGTTATAATATATTTATGAGTTATCTAGATATGTTTATCTAATAGGATTAGGAAGTTATAATCTATATATAAAGAGATGTCAAAGTGTGACATAATTTGAGAATTTTAGAGATTGAGGATTGTGAGAGCTTAAGTTTTTGAGTGAGTTTTCTTAAGCATTAATAAAGAAGAGTGAGTTCTTTATATCGAGTTATCTTTGATCTCTGAAACTATATTTGGTATCAGAGCTTAGGAAGAGATGAGTACCGAAATCATACCCTCGACCATGAAACCTAACGAAGGGGGAGGATCTTCTTCGATCAAGTGTCCAATGCTTAACACAACTAATTACACAGTATGGGCAATAAGAATGAAAATTGCTTTAAAGGTGCATAAGGTGTGGGAAGCTATTGAAGAGGAGAGCACCGAAGGAGATAAGAACGACATGGCCATAGCTCTCTTGTTTCAATCCATACCGGAGCTGCTGATCTTACAGGTCAGCGAACTCAATACTGCCAAGAAGGTATGGGACGCGATAAAAGCTAGGCATGTTGGAGCTGAAAGAGTAAAGGAGGCACGGCTACAAACCTTAATGAGTGAATTCGAGAGGTTAAAGATGAAAGATACAGAGAAGATTGATGATTTTGGAGGAAAGATATCTGAGATAGCATCTAAATCTGCAGCCCTAGGAGTCAGCATAGAAGAACCGAAGTTGGTTAAGAAGTTCTTGACGAGCCTACCACGGAAAAAAATATATACACATTGTCGCCTCCCTTGAACAAGTGCTAGACCTAAACAATACCAGCTTTGAAGACATAATTGGTCGTATGAAAGCGTATGAAGAACGCATACATGAAGAAGAAGAAGAAGAACCACAAGAGGATCAGACCAAACTAATGTATTCAAACGCTGAGAATCAAACAACACAACCAAATCCTTATTACAATCGGGATTACAATAGGGACTGGCGAGGACGCGGTCGTGGAGGCAGAGGATACTACAGAGGACGCGACAGAGGAAGGTATGGTGCAAGAGAGTACTAGAACTCTTACACGGTGACCTCTGCGGTCCCATAACTCCGAGTACCTTGGCTGGAAACAGGTATATATTTGTTGTCATAGACGACCACTCTCGATATATGTGGACAATGTTGTTAAAACAAAAAAGTGAAGCTTTCGAGAAATTCAAGAAATTGAGACTCGTGGTAGAACAAGAAACTAGAGAGAAGATAACAACTTTCAGAACAGACAGAGGGGGTGAGTTCGTGTCTAGAGAGTTCAACCTATTTTGCGAAGAAGCAGGGATAAAACAGCATCTAACGGCTCCGTACACTCCACAACAGAACGGGGTTGTGGAGAGACGCAACAGAACATTGATGGAGATGGCAAGAAGCATCTTGAAGCATATGCATATGCCGAATCACCTGTGGGGAGAAGCAACAAGACACGCAACCTATCTTCTTAACCGAATAGCCACTCGAGCACTCAAGGATCAGACTCCGTATGAGGTCTTTCGTGGTCGTAAACCTAACATCAATCACCTTCGGATATTCGGTTGCATCGCTTACGCAAAGAATGATCAAAAACATCTGAGGAAACTTGATGACAGATCTCGCATGCTTGTTCATCTTGGAACAGAACCGGGGTCGAAAGCGTATAGACTCCTTGAACCAGAGACACGGAAGATAGTAGTGAGTCGAGATGTCATATTTGATGAGACAAAAGGTTGGAACTGGAAGAAACAGAGCACCAACGACGAGTATGGAGAGTTTGTTGTCACACTTGGAGAGTTTGGAAACCACGGAATCGCTAAAACAGAGGATACTTCACAGCTCGAGGATAATGGTGAAGCTGCGGATGTTAAGACTAATGAGATCACCGACCACGTATCTAGTGATGTTGAGGACGAGAGTGGTAGCGATACGGAAGTCGAGACATCGCCACTAAGAAGAAGTCAAAGACAAACAACGAAGCCAAAGTATCTAGAGGATTATGTTCTGATCGCAGAAGAAGAAGGAGAGATGCTATTGTTATGTCTAAATAATGAACCGAGGAACTTCCTGGAGGCAAGTGAGTTGAATGAATGGATAGAAGCATGCAAAGACGAGATAGGATCAATAAAAAAAAATTAAGTTTGGAGCTTAGTTGATCTTCCGGTTGGAGCTAAACCTATTGGAGTGAGATGGATATTTAAGATTAAGCGTAATGCGGATGGGACCATCAACAAATACAAAGCCCGACTGGTCGCTAAAGGCTACGTACAACACTATGGGATCGATTTCGACGAGGTCTTCGCCCCTGTAGCACGCCTTGAGACAATCAGACTTCTCATAAGCATTGCCGCAACCAATGGATGGATTGTTCATCATCTTGACGTTAAGACAGCCTTCTTGCACGGTGAACTAAAAGAAACTGTCTACGTATCACAGCCAGAAGGATTTGAAGTAAAAGGAAGTGAAAGAAAAGTCTATCTACTTCACAAAGCACTTTATAGGCTAAGGCAAGCACC
Source organism: Brassica rapa (assembly GCF_000309985.2). Taxonomy (NCBI): domain Eukaryota; kingdom Viridiplantae; phylum Streptophyta; class Magnoliopsida; order Brassicales; family Brassicaceae; genus Brassica; species Brassica rapa. The sequence goes on along the minus strand of NC_024799.2, from coordinate 16,784,553 downwards.
AAGGGTATGGAACCATAAACTGAATCGGATATTACTTGAGCTAGGGTTCAACAAATGCAGCAAGGAACCGTCTGTGTATACGAAAGCAGTCAACAACAATATATTGGTAGTGGCAGTGTATGTGGATGACCTGTTCATCACAGGAGCTAATGAAAGAAACGTTGAAGAGTTCAAGAAGGAGATGGCAACTAAGTTTGATATGAGTGACCTTGGCAGGTTAAGTTACTATCTCGGAATATAAGTTCAGCAGGAGGAAGATCGCATAACATTGAATCAACAAAGGTATGCACGAAAGATATTAGAAGAAAGTGGGATGAAGAATTGCAATATGACACAAACACCAATGGAAGCCGGCTTGAAATTATCAAAGTCAATCAAAGAAGAAGACATTGACGCTACACGGTATAGGAGGAATGTCGGGTGATTAAGATACCTTCTTCACACCAGGCCTGATCTCTCATACACTGTGGGAGTATTGAGCAGGTATATGCACAGTCCTAAGACGTCACATGGAGCGGCGATGAAACATTGTATCAGATACCTACAAGGATCAACATCACTAGGCTTGGTATTTTCACGATCATCACCTGAGATTCCGAGGCTCATTGGCTACAGCGACTCAAGTCATAATGTTGACATTGATGATGGAAGAAGTACTGCAGGTCATATTTTCTACTTGGGAGACAGCTTGATCACGTGGAACTCACACAAGCAAGATACAGTTTCATTGTCTTCTTGTGAAGCTGAATTTATGGCAGGAACTGAAGCTGCAAAGCAAGCCATATGGTTACAAGATCTACTGAGTGAGGTGACAAAGAAACCGGTTGAGAGAGTTGCGATCAGGTTCGATAATCAGTCTTCAATAGCGCTTACAAGAAACCCAGTATTTCATGGCAGAAGCAAGCATATCCATTCAAGATATCACTTTATAAGAGAGTGTGTTGAGAAGGAATTAGTGGATGTTGAACATGTACCAAGCGACAAGCAGAAGGCTGACATATTGACTAAATCTTTGGGAAGAATCAAATTCAAAGAAATGAAGGAGCTCATAGGAATGCAAGATTTGGAGAAGAAAGATTTCAAGCTTAAGGGAGAGAATGTTGAGATAAGCTTGAAATCTAAAGAAGCTTGAGGATCAAGCTAAAAGGCCTAATCCTATTATGTTTGGGAGTTATAATATATTTAGGAGTTATCTAGATATGTTTATCTAATAGGATTAGGAAGTTATAATCTCTATATAAAGAGATGTCAAAGTGTGACATAACTTGAGAGTTTTAGAGATTGAGGATTGTGAGAGCTTAAGTTTTTGAGTGAGTTTTCTTAAGCATTAATAAAGAAGAGTGAGTTCTTTACATCGAGTTATCTTTGATCTCTGAAACTATAGATACTACAAGATTTATTTTTGGCAAAATTTCATATTTTTGTTTTGTTTTAACCCATTTTCAAACCAAAAAAAAAATCTATTTCGCTTCTAAACGACAAATAATTCATCTCACATTGACCTGCTTTCCATATGTTTGCCCAAAATATTTCTAAAACGATAAGATAAAATATTTTCCACTATATCGTTTTAAATACTTTGTAATTTTCAGTTTAAATTTTTGGCTATTACAATCTTAACTCTTAAACTCTTCTTCTATATCTCTTGGTCGGATTGATATTTAAAAGTTAAGTTTTATAAAAGGAAAGTTTACTAAAATAACACAAATTAATTTTGTTACTACTAGAGACGGATTGTCATGGATGCCGGAAAATGTCATATGGACTGCAAAGATGCCGGAAAAGCATATCACCTCTCCATGCTGAGATGGAAAGACTCATATGGGCAATGTCATGTTTGCAAGACCTACTTTGCACCATGATTCATATAGAGACGGATTGTTCCGACCTAGTGGACATGATTGCAAACCCCACCGACTGGCTGGCGTTTGCCTCCGAGCTAGTCTCATTCAAACGCCTAAAGCGGGTTTCTCGGTTTTTAGCATTGACCGTATACCCAGGACCAGGAATTTGCGTGCAGATTCTCTCGCGAAGGAGGCAAGAAACATCGGAGTTCTCTTTTCCCATATAGATCAGACCCAGCCGGACATAGCGTCTCTTCGGAACGACTCAAGCTTGACTACCACTTGATCTTAGAAGATGGGCGTCGACAAAAAAAAATAAATTTGTTACTACTAGAGTGACTCATATTTTTTTAAAACTATCAGAATATTTTTCTGGTCGAAATTGCCCTTGTCCTTAATTATAACAAAAAAATATTACCAAAATGCCCTTAACAGTTGATTGACGACATAATTATTTTCAAAAAAAACAAATTTGTCAAATAATAAGTATGTTTATAAAATCTATATAGAAAAATAAATCTACCGTTAAAGTGGTGTCAAGCTTTTTTAGAAACATCAGATTTGTTTCCACGGCAGAATTAATTGTCCGATTTGAATAGAAAACAAAATTTTAAGAATATGTTTGTCGAATGAGATAGCAGATTTTTTATAAATGGTAGATTTTTGTGGTCGACTTATTTTCTTATGCACCGACTTATTTTCTTGTGTTCGACTTATTTTTTACGGCAGAGTTATATATCCGACTTAAAATTGTTGGTAAACTTTTTTTTGTGTGGTGACAGACTTTTTAATTTATGGTGTACCAGATTTATTGTCGGAAATCTGGGTTTATATAAACCAAACTTAATTTAATGTTCATTTTCAATCTGATTTACATTAATTTTAAATATTTTCTATTTTTAGGTTAATTAAGATGAGAGATTCAAACTCAAGTAATTTCTCATAAATTTATGCAAAATTTTCTCAAATAATTTCCAATTAACCATCAATATAATCAGGAACGATCTTGAAATTTTGAGAACTATAAAAAAAAATTAGTTTAAAAAAACTATAAAGTTTAATAAATGTTGGTATAAATATATGTTCTTTACAAATTTGAAAGTTTTTTAGAAAAAATGGAGACCATAAGTCGGTCTTTCACCGGTCTAGAATGTCTGTATAAATATGTCTATGCTCAGAAGTGTTTCACTAGACTTTGTTCCAGGACACGTCCTAAATATAATTTGTGAAATATCTCTTAAACTTTTCGCTTCGTGGAACTCACTTTTCTCAGTGACAGATGCTCAGAATCAGAGCATTGTGAAAAGATAAAAACCAATGATAAGCCATTTGTACAATCATATCTGAAGATTAGAAGCACAAAAAGCCTTCAGATGAAGCATACAATGTAGAAACTGCGAACAGAGTACGAGAAAAGACTATGGATGCCCTATAGTAGAGCTGATTCCCTCAACTCAGATAAAACATCTTCTCCAACAGCTTCGTCCACCATTTGAATGTTGGACAGAAAAAAACTATGGTTCATGCTCATATTCTGAATTGGGTTTTTCCAACCTCATACAGACGAAGAGAATCTTTTCTCATATCCGAGGAAGAAGCCATACCTGAAAAATAAAACACTTCACACGTTATTTTCTTCTCTACAAAGCAGTACAAACCAAATTATAACAAGCCACAGTAGTGAAATATGAAAGCCAAGTTTTGTTTTGACAAATAGAACACTATCAACTACCATATACAAAGAAAACGAAAACCGAAATAAATAATTTAGCTAATGCTAGTGGGAAGATCATAAGATATCTTGAGTGTTCAGATCACATTGAGAAAGGTATCAAGTTGAGAAGAAGATAACACTGAATCTCAGTACAAATAATTATAACGCTATACTTCAAACACGAGTCCAAGTAAGTAAGTAACGACGAACCTAATGGAGTAACTATGGCTTCTTTAATGGTCTAATCCCTTATATAAAGCGAAAAGAGTAATCTCTTTCTCACAAGACATATCTACCAAACTCAACAGCAACACTGAAGTAAAGAACTCACAAAACGTCTACCAAGATACTGTTGAAATTGGGATTCAGGGTTTTTGAAATTAAACATCTTAATCAAACAATATATGTTAAAAAAGTGTTAATAACTACTTGGAATTGGATAGATTTAGCAATTACAGTTGAAATTGGGATTTAGGGTTTACTTGAAAGAGACACGATGGCTACTTGAGGAGGAAATGTCGAGATCGACGGCGGCTGTGACAGAGGAGATGTTGATGGAGTGAGATAGGACGACGGTAACTCTTGATCGGAGATTGCTCCACCTGAGTTTTCTGTCGATGTCGTGACTCGTGAAAGAGAAACCCGAAAAAAACAAAGATTTTTTTTTGTCGATGTCCTTTTGATATCAAGTTAGAGATGGGTAATTGAGTAAATTTGATTACATCCAATTTTCTGTCGATGTCGTGACTCGTGAAAGAGGGACCCGAAAAAAACAAAGATTTTTTTTTTGTCGATGTCCTTTTGATATCAAGTTAGAGATGGGCAATTGAGTAAATTTGCTTACATCTAATTTTAGTCTAGTAATTAAAATTTAATATGAGTCATTTTAGTAATTCTTAGATTAATTAGAGTCATTTTAAATAATTTCTCTTTATAAAATTATTTATAAAGAAATTTCACAAAAAAATTTGTGATTTGGTTTCAAGCACATCTGCAAAACGTTAATTTTATTATAATGGTTTGTGATTTACTCTCTAACACATCTGCGAAAAAATTCTATACCATATCTTAAACCTTTTTTTATAAAATGATTAGTTTTCACAAAAGTGAGTTTGTTAAACGATCAAAAATCATATACGAATAGTTTCAATGAACACTTGTAAGCGAATGTGCAAAACGTTCTCAAGCTTATAACAATATCCTTTGGTTATAAGGAATGCTCTTTAGTGATTACTGATAACACAAAACTTGATATCGTTATCTAAAATATTATTTTGTGTAAAAAAATTTGTTATATCATGTTGGTGTACTAATATGATTTACTTTTTTGTCAACATAATGACTAACGATAACACCAACACTACTGATGATCAGACTCCAGTCAATGTTGTCTAAAATAAAACGGCTGCAAAACCACCGTTGAAATAATAACAATTGTTGCAGGAGGTAGCTGATCCAATGAAACCACACATCGTAGTCTGTTTGGTTATGATCTTCATCAAGAGGTAGCTGATCCAATGAAATCATGTACCGTAGTCTGTTCGGTGATGATCTTCATCAATTGGTTGCAACTGAATGCACCATAAGTGGTTTGGTTGCCAATCCAACTCTTCTGGAAATTTCGGCTGCAATCAGTGCATTCTTGATTCCATACAAATTTGGTAGTAAAGACTTCAAACCATGACAGAAAAGATGTTATTCTTCCGCACAACACTGAAGTTGGACAAATTAATCAAGGAAGGCAAGCTCCTTACGTCTCATAAGATTTAGGATGTCCACACTCTTGGGAATATTAAGATATAGGCGCAATATGACTTTCTTTGCAAATGATGAACTTTTGGTCATCTCATTGACCCATTGTACCGAGTCTATATTGAAATTCTCAAGGAAAAAGACATCTGGAGATCCTTCGACAAGAAGTATAGAGGCGAGGACGTTGGGTACCAAAAGTTTGTTGTTGCAAAATTTCTTGACTTCAAAATGATTTTCAGAACCCATCATTGATCAAGTTGAAGCTTTTCAGTTGTTGTGATTTAAAATCGCAGCTGAAGGAATATCCATTTGCGAGATATTCACTGTGAACTGATTCAACGAGAAGCTCCCTCCAACATTGTCATGTCCCCGTCTTTGGTACTTCACATATGACCTTTTTGTTTCAAAGAAAACATGAATGGTTTCTTAGATAATAAAGAATGATCGTGAACAAGCTATGATGCAGGGAATGATCAGAAGGATTAGTCAAGGCCCATAAGCAGACCAAATCCCTGGCCGAATGGAACAGATGAATAGTGTGAGAACCGAAATTTTCATTTTCGATTTTAGTTAATGGAGGAAAGCCAAGATACTCGACTTTTCTTGAGGATCCGGATTATCTGCGTAAACACACAAATACGAAAAAGAAAGAGATAACAAAATATCATTGGTAAATTGCACATAGGCGTTTTAGTGAATAATAAGAACAGAGATACAGAGTTCACCGAAAATAGAACGAACATGAAATCGTTAAAAGTGGAGAATCGCATAACAAAGTGGAAAAACATTCTAAGTATAGAACTCGCTAGTCTAGCCACCTAAGTTCTAAATCCTCCTAAAGCTAACATAAATCTCATAGGTCTAAATCTTCGGATCCCAAAGTTCCTCGCTTTAGCTCTCCTTACTACCATGATCTGAACCAAAGCAGTCCCGTTTCTGTTGAAACGTCTATGTCCCATGTCAAGTTCCAGGAACGGGGACATGACATTGCAAGTGCCATCGGACAATTTTGGTAGAGCTAAAATCCACCAAAACGATGAATACACTGGGCTAAATGAAAAAGATGTGTGCACCTAGAGAAGAGGGAGAATTGGTTTTCGCATGATCCATGAATTCAACCTAGCTCTTTTAGCGAAGCAGCTTTGGCGTCTTGTTCAATTTCCAGATTCATTAGTGGCGAGAGTTCTTCGGGGAAAATACTATCTCCTGAGTTCGCCTTTGCGAATCGGCGCAGTGGATAATCAATCTTATGTGTGGATGACTATTATAGCAGCAAGGAAGCTGTTACTTTTGGGTATCAGGAACAAAGTGCACTCAGGATATTAAATTAATGTTTGGCAGGATCCATGGATTCCCTCAACGCCAGCAAGGCAGGCTCGCCCCAGGGCCCCTGTAGTACATCCAAAGATGACCATCAGTAGTTCTATTAATTTTGAATCGAAGGAGTGGGATGCTCGACTACTGGAACAGTATGTAGACCAAGAGGACATACCAATGATTTAGAGTGTGGCCATGAGCCCTATTCATCGAGGTGATACGTTTTGTTGGAGCTATACCAAAAATGGTCAATATACAGTCAAGTCTGGATATTGGATAGCTACAAATATACTAACAAATGACGAGGAAAAAAAAGTTCTAGAGCCCAGTATAACCAAACTCCAAACCTTTGCTTGGAAAGTGAATGCACCACAACAGATTTGTCATCTTATATGACAATTAATCTCAGGGCAGGTAGCGGTCACAAGGAATCTGGTACGTCGCAATATGCGATGTGATAACTATTGCCCAAGATGTGGAGAGCCAGAAGAAACTGTTACTCATGCGATCTTCGAATGCCCACTGGCCTTACAAATATGGGCATTATCATCAACACCGTCAAGCTCTCAAACTTTCCCTATCTCGAGTATCTACGCCAACATGGACTATCTAGATTAGAGGAAGAATAGTATTATGGAGCCAGAAGATGATAGAGACTCTTATCCTTGGATAATCAGGTACATTTGGAAGGCTAGGAATGATAAACTTTTCAGAAGAATAGACAGAGACCCATTGGAGCTAGTCAGATATGCAGAGAGTGAGTGTAAGGTCTGGTACAATGCAAAAGATATTATACTTGTTCCTTCACATGCACACATTGTTGAAAAAACACAAGCCTTAAGCTTGGGCAATATTTTCATGGTGGCATGGACCGCCACAAATCAATTTAGTGGAATTGGATGGGTTTGGAAGGATAGCATGGGAAATATCCAACTAATGGGGACACAGAACTTAAGGAGGCGTGAGACAGAACTATACTCGGAACTGGAAGCGCTAAGATGAACAATGGAAAGTAAGAAGCAAGGCAACCAGAACTACATGAGAAAAACAGCTGATATCACTAAAGAAAGCAGTGTGGAAGATACATACACTTCCCAAGATTAAAATGTTCTTATGGTGTGCGTTATCAGGTGTGCTTGCAGTTACAGACATGCTAAATTTGAGAGGCCTGGATCTGGACTCGTTGTGCAAGGTATGCAAGTAAGACAGGGAGACCTTTAACCATCTCTTATTTTGCTGCAGTAATGCTGAGGAGATATGGAGTATTTAAGGAGTACCAAAATCGATTCGTGGTTTCTCTCCCTCTCTAGAGGAGAACTTTCAGTTTGTTTTCAACCTATTGGGTAACCAGAACAATGCTAGTTCAGAAATTCCATCACTGCCTTGGCTCCTATGTAATATATGGAAGAAGAGGAACGCTATCTTATATGCTGATACTCAGGGCTCAGGTGCCTTTATGGTGAAAAACGCGGAGGAAGAAGCTAAGTTATGGTTTGCCGAAAATGCGAAAGGGCGTGAGATGGAAGGCCATAGTGATGAGATGAGCAAGAGGAAGCGTTGGATCCCGCCATAAACAGGGGTTCGTAGGTTAAACATGCATGCTAACTGGAGGAATGCACAGCTACATAGTGGAATGGCTTGGATCGCATGAGACTACAGGGGTGATGTGAAACATCATGCCAGAGATGTGTTCATATGCTCACCCTCACGCTTGGTTGCTGAGTTGCGAGGTATCATATGGGTGCTACAGAGCGCAAGGGACCTCCGAGCTACGGACACTATTGTAGCATCAGACCATTAAGACACCATTGATGCACTATCTTCGCCTTCTAATTGGCCACGGTGCAGAGGTTTGCTTCAACCAGGGGCGGTCCTGTACTAACTGGGGCCACAAGCAAAAAAAATATGGGGGCCCATACAGAAACATAAAAACTTTGAAAATGAGAAGAAATTCAGTCAAAACTATTTTTTTTTCCTATTAGATCCCATTGAAATGATGATATTTTTGTTAGGACACATTTCTAACTTTATTGGCAATATTCTTTTGTACCATAAAACTTAAAAACATATATAAGAAAAAAAATTTTTTAAATGGGGGCCCAGAAAATTTGGGGGCCCAAGGCCGGTGCTTCATCTCGCTGTGCCGAGGGACGCCCCTGGCTTCAACAGATCTTTTGCCTAAGAGATCAGTTTCATTTGGTGGTCTTTAAAGGAGAAAAAATAGAGACAAATCAAATAGCCAGAGACATTGCCAAGAGCATAGTACGGAATGGTCTTTTGCAATCTTACCTAGCTCTAGGTGGTCCTGCTTGGCTGCACAATAGATTACAGCGAGAAACGCATGAAGTTAACTAACCAATCTTTCCCTTAAGATGTTAGTCTTTCATATATGCAATACTCTTTTTATCCTTGTCAGACATGTATAATGTCTAAATTCTGGTGCTTTGTATTGGTTTAAGCCTATTTCCAGACGTTAAAAAAACGGATATAAGTATGTTTTCAACGGTTTTATTTTTTTTTCAACATAAAGGGCAACTAAAGCAAAAATGGAATCAAAATGGTTTTATCTCATTAGGACAATGCTATTGAATTTTTTTCTATATTTTCAACTTTTTCCTAATTAAAATCAACCTTTAGCGAGAAGGTCATTTTTGAATAATCTTGCAATTACAATAGTTTCGTAACTTTCGTTTACGTAGTTTTTTTTTTTTAAGAAAGGGCAATCGTTTACGTAGTTAGATAAGTGGTAAAGTAGATTGTCGTATTTGCACGAGGAATAAGACATGGAGAATCTCCAACGAAAACAAAAAGATAACACAGTCGTGCCAAAGTTGAATTAATTATAGCGAAGCGAGAATCTTATTACATTGTGATGTTTTGGTACACTTAGTGTCTGACTGAAAGGTACTTTTAGAGTAAATATTTGAGTGGAAAACTTAGTTACTCCCAGTTACTCTCATAAATCACCAATCAGGTGAAAGACATATTTTTTTTTATTTACTCCATTACTATTGAAATGGAATAAAATGTTACACTACTCTACACATAAGTGAAACTTAATTTAATTTATGTTTCACCCATTTAATCCACTTTCCTCTCTCTCTCATTTTAACTTTCCCACTATATTTCACCTTTTTATTTTCCTTCCATTTACTCCAAAATTACCAATCACACTCTTAATGTATCCAAGTCAAACCAATATCACGTCATTTATTTATACATGTCTATCGCCGAAAAACGACAATGATACTTTATCAAGATTCTTCGTCATTTATTATTCAATTTTGTAAACTTTATGCTAATATAATATTTATAGTTTTGCCTTAAACAAATGTTATTAAACTTTATTTGTTTATTATATGTACCACAGTATATATTTTAGAAATTATCTTGTGTGTGTATGTTTATGTGTATATACAATCATACAGATAAATGAAGAAGAGGGTCTAAAGACGAAGGAGACGAAGAAGATTCTGCGAAGCTACTCCAGATATCGACATTATCATCATTATTCCAGTGAAGATCCCATCGCTGCATCATGGCATCACCATCTTCTTCTTCGTCAAAACTCGTACGATCACACGTATGATGACCATTGTTCAATTGCCACGCCACTAACCGGTCAAGACTAGCCCAATTACTGCAACCCGGTCTGCCGGTTATCTTCTCTTCAACCAAAGAGAGGAATCGAGTTGGTTAGTGGTCGTTAAACATTGGCCGACAAGATTTTCAGATTTGGGTGTCTCAAGACTTGGGAGTTGCATGAATAAAAGATCGTCTTGATGTTGATTTTTGGTTTGGATCTCGGGCATGAAAATATTGGGACCGGAACGGTCCATGCATAGAAGAACGTGGTCCAAAACGGTTGCGTTTAGAGTGTTGTGAAAGGTGGTGGGCCTTCTGTTTTCGTCAGTGTCATCAGGTGAAGAAAATAGAGTGATTTTAGGAGAATCGTCGATCTTTTGATAATTTTTCTTCCTGAACACTCGACATACCACCCAACCGTCTTCGTTGTAACTCATTGGGTCTTCAGTTACAACATCAGAACAGCCCTGCTAATGGAACAGACCGATCAATTAAAAATGCATTAGAAGATTATGAAGACTTTGACGTCGTAAATGCGACTAGTTGAAGTTGTTGGGTGCAAAATACATAGCGAAACAACGACATAGGACTATGTCGTGCCTATAAGTATATTTAATTAAAAACATCAAATGTCCTAATTGAAAGAATATGCCCTGAATATTCTCAATCAGTTTTGTAATCACTTTAATATAGGAGATCGATAATTCTGTTGTAACAAACTCACTGTTATATATACTTGTACATGAGATGAATAAACTCAAGCAAAAAACTTTTGGGGACCATTCCATTGTAGAAACTCAAAGGACAGTTTTTGTTTTTAATTCTAACAATATATATATGTGTGTGATTTAATTCAATGTTAGGAAGTAATTAAAAATTAAAATGAAATTTGAAACAATATTAAAGTAAGCAATCATACAAAAATTCTATAAAAGGTTTTCTAATTATATCCTTTGCGGATAATTTCTGTTAAATCGCCTAGAACCCCTATTAATCTAGGAACTTCTATGAAATATTATTTTTAATATTTTTGTCTTAGTGAAACGAATCTATAGTGCGTACTAGCTAATTCTAGACTTGATCTGCCTCTTACAACCTACAATGATTATTGATGATAGCTACACTTACATTACTTGTTGGAGTATCGTCGAGGCGATACTCATGCATGATCCAATCAGATTTTTCACCATGAGGAGCTCTTCCTTTATAGAACACGAGGGTCTTTCTCAATCCAATTCTCCGGACACAACTATAGATGATCTTATCACGTCCAGTAGCTTTCCAGAATCCAGCGACTGTTGCCCGGTTTGTTCTAGTCCCGGTTGGATATTTCTTGTCCTTATGACTGAAGAAGTACCAATCGTTCTGTGGCGTCAACCCGATTCTACATTCCTCTGCATTTGCTAACCAAAATGGTTCAAAAAAGAAAAGAGGTTTTGATATAAAGGTTTTATGTGTTAGAAGAACCTTGAATATCCCAAGGCTCAAGCTTGTTGAGATCTACTTCACGAATGACATCAAGATCGATCTTTTGAGAGTGAACTTTCTTGCGGAGATAGTAATGGAGAAGTTCTTCTTCTGTTGGATGGAATCTGAAACCTGGAGGCACTTTTGATTGTCCATTAATTGAAAGATTTACATTTTTCTCCGCCATTGATGATGATAACGATATCTTTTTAGTTTGTTTTTGCTCTAGTAGAGTAGAGAAGTTGAATGATTACAAGTGAAGTGGTTACAACTTAGCATAGCAGGCGATGAGATCATTTTATAATGGTGGTGGGATCACTCGAGGATACAGCCCCTAATAAGGGGGAAATTATTATTTAAATAAAGATGTGGAAAATTAGAATGCATTAAAGTGTCTTTATGCTATTAAATAATTTATTAAATTTTTGATTTATGTTTAAATCGAAATTGATCATGTGTAGGTTGTGACGTAATTAGTTCATATTTCTTTTGACGTCTAATGTCATGTATATGTCAGTATATACTAAGGGAAAAATATTAACGTAGGTACGCAGATTTAGTGGACATAAAGCTTGTTGTTTTCTTGTAACTACTTATTACAGAATCTGAGTTTTAGGTGAAAAAGTAAAAAAGAGTATACATAAAAGATTCATGCAGCAGAAATGACAATAGCGTTAACTTTTTGTCGGTAATTCTTCGAATATTGTTATTAATAAAATTTCTTAGATGGTTGAATCAAAACCATTTAACAAAAAGGGCATTGAAAGGAAGTTCGAATCCAATTACCACCCAATTAGAAGTCTGACTTCAACTTTTTCATATATTTGAAACAAAAAACAAAAACTAATAGACGTTGTTTGTGGAAGCCCCTTGTTCAGTGGTTTGACTAAGGGTTCATTAATGCTTCTACACCAATAGGTCTGGATTTCGATTCCCGGAGAAAGCGGAATTATGCGAATTAATGGAGAAGCGGCTTACAAGAAATTTGCAGCATAGCGCAAAGAGTATCGTCAAGGGTGGATCCGATAGGGCGGCTCAGGTAATGCAGTCAGACGTGAATCTTCATAAGGCGGGTAGAATTGTAGGCTGTGGAATCGTCTGTAATATTTCTCCGAGTTTGTAATAGCATAATATATCCAGTGTTAAAAAGAAAAGTAGACGTTGTTTAATTTTGGTTTATTGTTTACAATTAAACTTTAAACCATTTTTGCTCAATCATATATATAAGAAAACCAAAATGGTTCAATATAGGTTTGTTTTCCACTTCCACGCCAAGCAATAGGATAGGTGACGTTATCAATATTAGGGATAGGACGGCTCCCGATATCCAGAAAATTTAGGGTATCTTTGATCAAGATTTGTGGTTTCCGAATATCCATCTAGATATTATACTATCCATGGCATTTAGATCCGGATCCGGATCCAAAAAATAATAAAAAATTATTAAAAAAACTAAAATTCTAAAGGGTAATACATAAAATAAATATTTATACAAGATTTATTAATATCCATATTCGAAACTACGCTAGGCGTGAGTTGGGCGGTCTGTCTGGGCCTAGCGAGTTAACACAAAATCGGAGATTAATCGGAGATTAAACGAGGATTAATTTTTTAACCTTTTATGTATATTTCTATAGATAAATATAATAGTTGAATGAAAACGGATGTAAAAGCGTTGGCTCTATTGGTTATTACATTGCAGCTGCAATTTCTAGTTTGGCTAGCCGGGTTCGAAGGTATTGAGTGCTAGTTTTATTGTTTTATTTTCTTTTCTTTTTAATGTAGGGTAAAATGATAATTTAATCATCATCTCCTACCTTTTGACCTGCAATTTTTCGGGGTTTCAAAGCAGCCATCACGGTCCTTTCACAGTTAAATCACTCTTTTAAATTTTATATGTCAATTCAAGTAAATTTTCGTAGATCCAACTGAAAGAAACCGAATTTTAACCAAAACTGGAACAAAAAAAGTTTTCAAAAAAAAAAAAACCGATTTGATGACCGATTATAGCTAACTCGCCACGGTGGTTGGCCGCCGCACGCTTACTCGCCGGATTTCCGGCCGCCTGGATCGAGTTTTCGAACATGGATTAATATATATATGTATATAATATTATAAAAATATAATATAAAATTGTAAAACTAAATTTATGTATAATATTAATATATCAAATAAAATTATTAATAAAATTAAAAATTAAATATATTTTAAAATTACGGATCTTGATCCGTATATCGAATTTAAAAATCAAAATATCCGAATCTCAATCTGGTTTTGACGGATCTCAGATTTTGCTATCCGGATCTTGATCCGCGCATCCCATATATCTGGATTCGTAACGGATCTGGAGTAGATCTCAGATTGGATATGGATCCCGGATAATAAGTCCAAACCCTAATCAATATATCGGCCGAGAGCCACTAAAAATAGTCTTTTGTTTTGCCATTGCTAGTTGTGATTTGTTAAGAGTTGGGTTCTAACTTGACATTGTCAGTTTAACTGCCATAAGAAGCTTCATTGGCGCTTGGTCCGAGATGAGCAAAGATGAAGTGGACACTTGCATACAACCAAGTGGTCACTTTGATCATTACTAGCCAAAAACAACCTCCAAAGTCAAGCTATATAACTATAACAAAGTGCTGAGTGAGAGGCAACTCACTATTAGGTATTTTATATAGCTTTCCTTATTACATGTTATTTATTTTTGTTTTTACCATATTGCAGGGCTAAATAAATAAAAAATAGAAATACCAGAAAAATAAAAATTAGAAAATAGAAAAACCAGAAAAACAAAAAAAAGAGAACCAAGGAGAAGTTACTTGTCATCGACCGATGAGACAAGGTCGACATCGATTGACAACATGACACTAGCACCGATCGATAGTCACATTTCTGTGTCGATCGACATCGACATCAACGATCAGGTATACCATTCTCCTTGTTACATTCAGTACTTATGATTTATATTCTCACCAAACTCCGACTAGATATACGCTGGTGACAGTGTAATTTAAGTATGAGGGGAGGTTTACTAATATTATTTACCTATGAGTTTTAAAAATGTTTTATTGAGCTAAGAAAGGGACAATGAACTACAATTTTCCTTACTCATCTAACCACTCTTTAGCACCATTTTTAGATTTATTGACTGAAGATAGTACTATAGATGCTAAAGTGGATCAGTCTACCAGTTATTCACACTTGTTGAGAATGTTTGGAAGAACCAAAGCTGACCTACAATTTAATTGTGTTTAACTTGCTTGTCTTAGGGCTTGGTATACATTGGATCGGAATCCTCCTGCAAGTCTAGAAGGTATTAGACTTAGTGTCACTGATTTTCCTTCCACCTCTCTTTGGCATCCCTATATACATAAAAGATTGAGATGATTTTCTGAGATGAAGAGGGGTAGGTACATTACCTATGATCCGACTATTATAATTCAAAGGAATGACCACACATTGTTTGGAAGTAATGGATAGATACATTATCGATGACCCCACTATTCGCCTAAAAATTTGCCAAAAAAAACCTCTGATTCAGAGAAGAGGGAAGAGAGAGGGGAAATCAGAAAAGGTTATCTGCAACTCCAAATACTTGCTTGAGTTGATTCCATGTGTTCGGTGATCGATACTCCCAAGCTAAAGCTTACACCTTTTGTTTATATGTATTAAATGAGGTCAGTAGAGAGGTTAGCCAGACATGATTAGTTAAGTTGTTTGATGAATGGAATTCATTGCTAAGCTAGGATATTACATAGAAAGTACTTCTAAGTTAAGATTGATTTGATGTGGTTGCAATATTGTTGAGGCGATAGTAAGTTCTTTAATTATGTGAGTCCCTGATGTTTCAAACCGCTTCCAGAGAGACTGCTTATTGTTTTACTTGAGGACAAGCAAAAGAATAAGTATATAGGTGTTTTCAAATATATTATAGTTGTTTGGAGTCTTTCTAGTATGTTTTCAGGTTTTGGAGGGATTTGGAGGAAAGTTGTGATTTTGGTACATTTTGGAGATAAAATGATAAAGACTCGTAGTTGACCATCGACCACGACTATCGATCGATGGGCGAAGGCAACCATCGATCAACACACACTCTGTGGTATCGATCGACGATGAAGCGCACAGAAACAAGATTGGGTTTCAGCCGACTTAAAGCCCAAGTCCCATAAGAATTACCAGATTACCCCTGACGAGTTTTAACTTAATATTTATGTGCTTGCCATTGTTCTAGGCAACACACGCTTTCATACTTTCTACTTTTCTTACATCAAAATAACTTAATATTTTCTTTACTCTATCTTAATTACGCAATATGTTTATGTTATTTTCATGAATTGCTTAGCCATATCTGAGTAGATCATCTTGTCAGATTAAGGGTTCCGATATTCATGAGGGATTAACCCAAAATATAGAATTTACTAAGTGTCAGAATATTAATCAACTAGACTGTTCTTAATGCATGTGTTCTACAATAGCTAATTAGAACTTTGCCTATAGATATTAGGGCACATTCGAAAGATTGGTTCTTTGTCTGAAATAGTTTAGGTTGTGGATTGCTAGAAACAAGCGTAAGCTGATTTAGTTAACCTAGTGAACACGTTCAAACCGTTCGCAACGCTCCCTGAAAGGAACGTTGATTGATACAAAATTGACAACTCTCTAGTTGTATCGATCGACGGACTGAAAGGTGTATCGATCGACACCACGTCGTTGGAATCGATCGACTCTTTCTCAGGACCAACATGCGATAGTTGAGGTCCTAGATCCGGCGATAGATAGCCTAAATATACGAAAGTTGATCGGTTTTTCTAATTGTTTGAGTTCTATAATATCCATATATACTTAGTCTATATATCTATAATCTTGATTGACTGAATAGAAACCCTAAGTCTAACGTCTCCCTCATCAATTTTAAAACCCAATCAATCTACTGAACAATTACTTGTTCATCATTGTCATTTACAGCTTTACAACCATTCAACCTAGCTTAACTCCATAACTAGATTAGATCTATTGTGTGCCTTAGCTCTCTGTGAAATCGATCCTAAAGTACTGCAATTGAACCTCTTATTTGAGAGAGTACAAATCACTTATAGGGTTATTTGAGTGATATTAGATCTCCATATCTATAAAGAAGTAGCTAGCCTCAAAATTCCAAATCTTTCAGAGCATGTTTAGTCCAACAATCTTCTTCACCATTGGATATCAATTTTTCACTTTTTATAACACCGATGAAAATTCTCACAAAAACTTGTTGACTTGAAAACATCTTTTTGAATATGAAACCGATCAGGTGGACAGCTACTCTCGCTTCACATATATATCAGAACGAAAATCATCCATCTATTTTCCGTATGTCTTCTACTGAATTAATGCATATTCATCAGTTTGCAACATCCGGAAGAGATTTTAAACGGAAAACCAAATTGATTTCAACAACAAATAATACAACGGGAACATCAGGTGTATTACTTTTATTGTTAAACTAGATCTATTGTCCGCGCTACGCGCGGATTCTGTTTTATGAATTTTTTTTAGAAACATTTTTTTAATTTAAGTTATTAAATTAAAAAAATCTACTCTTATTGAATCAATGAATTTAAAAAAAAATTTAAATCAAGTGTAT
Organism: Brassica rapa; assembly: GCF_000309985.2. Taxonomy (NCBI): domain Eukaryota; kingdom Viridiplantae; phylum Streptophyta; class Magnoliopsida; order Brassicales; family Brassicaceae; genus Brassica; species Brassica rapa. Next base: position 16,767,248 of record NC_024799.2, on the reverse strand, counting down.
TTAATATGAGATTTCTGCAAAGTCACTAAAACTGATTTGTAATTATATATTATTCAATTAACAATTTGTAAGAACTATATCAAATCAACCATTATTCAATTGTTAATAATATTTAGTGAGACAAACTTTTGATAAAGATCTTTGGAGAGTTGATATTTATTTTAGTTAAAAATAGTAACATTTCTATAGATGTTATTTGATGAAACTTGAAAATAAATTATTAGTACTATTCAAATTAGCACATAAGAGTCAAGACTTGCTCATAAGAGAACATTGTTGCCACTGATGTTCTGGTGATGTAGAATTTTCTTGATTCAGACCTTTCTCCTATTTTTTTTTTAATTTTTATTAGATTAGACATTTGGTCATTTCTTTCAAATAGCAATTTTTAAGTTTTTTCACAAAAACAGTTATCAGAAAATAAAATGACCAAAACAATATTTTATTTTTTATTTTGAAATTTTTATTTTTTTTTTAATTTGAAATTTGAAATTTCATCCATTAAACTTCACCCTTAACTTTAAATCTTAAACCCTAAATTATATACCTTGAACTCTATATTCTACACCCCAGCCCTACTCTATAATGAAAAATTTTGGTCATTTTGTTTTTTAAGGATTATATATGTGATAAAAACTTTTTTTTTGGCCATCTTATTTTAATAATTTAATTTATTGTAATACATAGCATTTTTTATTTTGTATATTTTGATGTACTTTTAGCATGAATATAACAATAGTAGAAAAATGTAAGATATGTTCCTCAGTGTTTTTATCTACAAATTGTTATATTTAAGATTTAGTCTTCTTCTTTCAGTTGATTAGAAATTGTTACATTTAAGATTTAGTCTTCTTCCTTCAGTTGAATAGTGGTACAGAGATTACTTGTTAACTGTTATGCAAGTATTTATCTATGATCTTGTGATCTGAATCAATCTTTTATTTTTATTTACAGAAAGATTAATCTGTAGAACTAATCATAAACTCTAAAAAGCTATGGTGCGACACTGCCATTAATTAAAAGTTTGCAACTTGTCACAAAAGAAGACAATACCAGACTGTTTTTAGAATCCTACAACTCCAAGATTCATCACATGGTAGAAGGTAATACACAGTTGAAATAAAATCATTGATCACACTCCATATATACCTTTCCCTCAATAGAAGACAATATAGGCGACATGAACATAGCAGCAGCTTGAGTTTCAGAGCCGTGATTCAATCTGGTGGTCACCAAGCCGCTCCACAACCATGTTGCATTGGCCAGTAGTCATTGGTTCGTCACAGAAAAGACCAAGGCTTGGGCGGTCTCCTTAATTGTAACACCACAAACTCCCTACAAAAGTAGCACTGATTCACTAAAAACAAAAGCCTTGGGAACAAAAAGGCAAAAGTTATTTACCAAAAAAAGGCAAAAGATTCATCAGAATCATTCATGTTATCTTCTTCCCTCGAGTGACGGCATTTGTCTCTCCTTGGATTACAATGTACTTTGTGCCACAAACGAACACTCCCGTTGCAGCAAGCGTTCCAGGCTCAGCAAACAGCTGTCGATGCCACTGATTTCCTCAGGCTTCAAGCCTTCAAGTAAAACAAAGATAATACTAAAACGATAAGAAAACAATAACACAGACCTGGGACAATGCAAGCTGAGCTTTTCACTAAGAATTTACAACAGAAAACTCATTTCGAGTACAACAAAATATCAGTGAACACTTCAATCTTGACCACAAGGAATTCCCTAGTTCCAACGTTTAAAACTTGCGATTGCATACAATCTGCAGAAGCTTTTCCCTGTTAAAACAATTTGTATAAGACACCAAGAGACATCAATCTATCAAGAAATGGTCAAAGAGTTAAGCTTTCCTTTGCTTGAAAGGAATAGATTTTATTACCATCATGTAGGAATTGCAGTTAACCAATCTGATAGTCCATACAACGTTTTTGAGACAACCACGTGAAGTATAATGACCCATTCTTCTATTCTCTCCCGCTAGATCCTTGCACCTGATCCTCTCATGTAGCCATCTTCATCCCTCACCTCCCACCCCTCATCTGAGTATCTGACCCAACAAACAGGACAAAGAAAAACAACCATGTTATAAACACAGAGAGAGAGAGAAGAGAGAGAGAGAGAGAGAGAGAGAGAGAGAGAGAGAGAGAGAGAGAGAGAGAGAGAGAGAGAGAGAGAGAGAGAGAGAGAGAGAGAGAGAGAGAGAGAGAGAGAGAGAGAGAGAGAGAGAGAGAGAGAGAGAGAGAGAGAGAGAGAGAGAGAGAGAGAGAGAGAGAGAGGAGAAGGAAATTAAAAATTATGAGACAGTTCAATCTTTGTTTATCACAACTCCAGTCAAGAGCTCTGTCGAGTTTCATGTTGGCAGAAGACCATTTTCTCTATCCACGTGGTTCATAATATATGTGATCAAAAAATCATGCAAACCTATAGCCAATGGAAGCATAAACCTCAAGATTAAAACTTGGGGGAACATCATAAAGTATTAGTTTTGAAGTTGACCTTAGATTTTGGGATGCATTTAACAGCAGCCTCTCTTTCTTGAACATAGCAGAGCAGGTGTTATAAAAAATGACACCTCCCGATCTCTTCCCCTGACTCCATCCTACTCTGAAACTGCAGACGTTTGTTTCAGAAAAAAAAATTGAAAACTTGTCACTTTGTAGTAATTTAAATAGAGCAAGCCCAGTAAATTATTATTTCTAGAATCTGACAGCAGCGAAATGAAACTCCCGCTCCTCTCCCTCGCACTAAACTACATCGCTGAATACCAATCTCATCGTTGTTTAGGCCAATGAAAGAAGTTTTGGCCGACGAACAACCCACAAGACTCTACAGATATTATTAGGAAGGCCTTGACAAATAGCACATATCTGTGAAATAGACGTGAAGCATTCCAGCAATGGAAATAGATCTTTGTCTGAATTTGAAAGTTGTTGCCACTTTGCGACCAGTGCAGGCATCAGAATTTCAAGATAAGCAGGCTGCAGTATATGGAATAAAAATACAATATTTAAGGAGCTAAAAATTTATTAGAACAAATTAAACTTAGTCAAACCCAATCGTCATAATACCTTATTTAACTCTTCTCTAACCGAATCTGCCAGTGTTCCAATAGCATCATAAACAATTCTTAAGTTCCGCCTCTGTACATGAAAATAGAGATTTATTCTGGCAAAGAAAGGATATATAACTACCTGATACTTTCCAAAAGCGCACATTAGATGCTGGAGTATTACTCCCAGGTGTGGCACTAACTCTTCAGCGGCATCCTCTTCAACAGTTGCAAAAGCTGAACAGGCAGCCTCCTGGACCCGCTTGTTCGAATCCAAGAGTCTGCGGAGAAGACCCATAAGAACTTTCTCAAACTGTTCGTAACCCTTTGGATTGCCAGTTTCCTAGAAAACAAAAAGAAGTAAGTCATTTTAAGACCGTTTTGAAGCATGGAATCTTCTGTTTCGAATCATACCTGGATAAGATACTTGCCAAATCGAGAAAGCGTCCAGCAAGATATGCTTCGAATGAGAGGGAAAATAAAGCGATGAAATGAGAATTTATGAACTCATCGTTGTTTAAGTAAAACTGATCATGAGAGCATCCAATGTCTCTGCTCGATCCTCCTAGTTAAGAGGTATAAAGCCAACCATTAAAGGATTAACAATTTTCAATCGTACCCAATGATTTCGGTGGCTTCGGTATCCCGGATTTGGGTCCGTTTCCATTCTGTGATGAACGGAAAACCTTCTTCTTCTTCTTGACGGAAACAGTTGGAGAATACGGTGAGGCAACTTCGAAGCCCGGAGAAGTCGGAGTTCCTCGACGGTCTTCAGCCAAGTCGGAGGTGGCGGCAAAGATGGTCGCAGGCGTGTATCGATGTGGCGGTTGTGTAACCCCGAAACACCGTGGATACAGATTCCGGCGGCCAGAGTTTATGTTGAGATAATGACAAAGGTACCATCTCCTTTCATGTTTCTCAGGTTCGGAAAGGACGAATGGAGATGGAGATCGTCTCCTGCGCAACAGAGAAGGAGATAGAGATCCTCGCGATGGTTCGGTGGTGCGCTCTCCGATTAGGTTTCGTCAATGGGCTTACGGGCCAACGCGATAAAGAAAAAAAATAAAGAAGCCCATCAGCCCAATCCGACGTGGAATTAAAAATCTGACGTGGACATGCTGTATGGAGCTCATATAACCCTTTTAATATAGTATAGAAGGCCTTGACAAATAGCACATACCTGTGAAATAGACGTGAAGCATTCCAGCAATGGAAATAGATCTTTGTCTGAATTTGAAAGTTGTTGCCACTTTGCGACCAGTGCAGGCATCAGAATTTCAAGATAAGCAGGCTGCAGTATATGGAATAAAAATACAATATTTAAGGAGCGAAAAATTTATTAGAACAAACAAAACTTAGTCAAATCCAATCGTCATAATACCTTATTTAACTCTTCTCTAACCGAATCTGCCAGTGTTCCAATAGCATCATAAACAATTCTTAAGTTCCGCCTCTGTACATGAAAATAGTGTATAGAAACAGTTGTTTGAAGTAGTAAATAATAGCCTGTCACAGAGATTTATTCTGGCAAAGAAAGGATATATAACTACCTGATACTTTCCAAAAGGGCACATTAGATGCTGGAGTATTACTCCCAGGTGTGGCACTAACTCTTCAGCGGCATCCTCTTCAACAGTTGCAAAAGCTGAACAGGCAGCCTCCTGGACCCGCTTGTTCGAATCCAAGAGTCTGCGGAGAAGACCCATAAGAACTTTCTCAAACTGTTCGTAACCCTTTGGATTGCAAGTTTCCTATAAAACAAGAAGAAGTAAGTCATTTAAGACCGTTTTGAAGCATGGAATCTTCTGTTTCGAATCATACCTGGATAAGATACTTGCCAAATCGAGAAAGCGTCCAGCAAGATATGCTTCGAATGAGAGGGAAAAAAAACGATGAAATCAGAATTTATGAACTCATCGTTGTTTAAGTAAAACTGATCATGAGAGCATCCAATGTCTCTGCTCGATCCTCCTAGTTAAGAGGTATAAAGCCAACCATTAAAGGATTAACAATTTTCAATCGTACCCAATGATTTCGGTGGCTTCGGTATCCCGGATTTGGGTCCGTTTCCATTCTGTGATGAACGGAAAACCTTCTTCTTCTTCTTGACGGAAACAGTTGGAGAATACGGTGAGGCAACTTCGAAGCCCGGAGAAGTCGGAGTTCCTCGACGGTCTTCAGCCAAGTCGGAGGTGGCGGCAAAGATGGTCGCAGGCGTGTATCGATGTGGCGGTTGTGTAACCCCAAAACACCGTGGATACAGATTCCGGCGGCCAGAGATTATGTTGAGATAATGACAAAGGTACCATCTCCTTTCACGTTTCTCAGGTTCGGAAAGGACGAATGGAGATGGAGATCGTCTCCTGCGCAACAGAGAAGGAGATAGAGATCCTCGCGATGGTTCGGTGGTGCGCTCTCCGATTAGGTTTCGTCAATGGGCTTACGGGCCAACGCGATAAAGAAAAAAAATAAAGAAGCCCATCAGCCCAATCCGACGTGGAATTAAAAATCTGACGTGGACATGCTGTATGGAGCTCATATAACCCTTTTAATATAGTATAGATGTTCAAATATCTGGGAAAGTAATCTTTATCACTGAATCATCCAAATGAATACCGAAAAAACATAGAGAGAAACTCTCAGATTTACTCATAAAATAGAAACTAAATATAATCTTTAGCCATAACCGATGTAGTTATTATAACTTCAAAAATATATACATAAACCAAGTATAAAACTATTTAAATAATAAAAAGATAATAATAGTTATATTCATTTTAAATATTTTTTCCTAATCAAAGATACATCCTAAGATTAGACATATCTTAGAAATTTTAATTGTAGTATCTTGCAAAACATGTGTCATATAAAAGATTGTAGTATCTTGCATTATCTAGTCACCTAGCCTTGTAAAATAATGGTTAACTAGAAAAGGAACTTGAGTTTTTAGGATTGCTAGTATTTTTGTAATTACAGGGTTTGAACTTTTAACATCTGCATAATTTTCAGGATGAACTTTATCGTCGAATGATTTATTCACCTTATTTTTAATGTATTTAAAATGTGATACATTTTTGACTGATCAAGTGAAAATAATTAGACAATTTCACTTTTAAAAAAGTGATCACTATTTTAAATTTTATAGCATTTTCAATCTCATTTAAAAAAAGTTCTATTTTTGAGTGAGTGTTTTTCAATTCTATTTTCTATTTTAATCTATAATGAAGTAAAAAGTAAGCTTACTCTAGAAAAAATGAAATAATCATATTCACTACTTCATTTTCTTACCCATTAGTTAATTTTTCATTCCAGATATAATAGTTTTAATAGAAAAAATTTATTAGAATTAATTTATTTAAAATAAAATTACACACTGGAAATGGTTTCAGAGATACATGTCAATTTTTCCTCATGTAGGAACCACTAGATTACTTGGTTATCTTTTTCCAGTATCTTTCCAAGACAATTAATTGATAAGATGTGATAAAGTGTGACATTCCACCTTCATTTCATGATTTTCATCATATTCATCTAGCCCAGTCCCCAATGCATCTCTATTTCAAGCTTGTCACCTAAAATAAGAAGTATTTAAACAATCCAGACAATCTTATTTTCTCATTGAACCCTGATCCATACTTATCTTTTTTTTAAAGAATGTTAAATTAAATTAAATTTATAAAAAATTACAACTTGTGTGACTGTTTTATGTCTGCAATGATTCTGAAAGACTGAAACACTAGATTGCTTTTCCAATAGTAAAACACTTATCGATCAATAACATAAGAGCCCAATTGCTTTTCTAAAAGGATTCACAATGTTAAGAACGGAGGGATTGGTCATTGCGCAGACCATTGTGCTCTGCATGTAGCTTGTTTGATTAACAAAATAATCTCGAGCAATTGTGTTCGTTAATTACTATTTTTGCAAAGAAAAAAAAATAGTAGTCCCATTTTGTTTTGCCTTTAGATATTGAAATAGTTAAACAATTTAAATAGAGTAGAACTTTGATAAAAAAGAAAATTGGAGAGTAGGAAATAGGATACCCGTTCGGGTTCGGATCGGGTATTTCGGATTTTCGGGTATTTCGGTATAGAGGTGTAGAACCCGTTCGGGTATTTCTGTACTTCGGGTCGGGTTCGGGTATTTTTAGTTCGGATTCGGTTTTTTCGGATCGGGTTCGGATATTTAGATTTTGAAAAAAAAATTAAAATTTTTATTTCTCAAGTTTCTTGTAGTTAAAAATATAACTTTCAGTTAACTAATTTTTTTTATTTTTAATAGATTGAATGGTTAATAGATTTGGACATAAAATTTTAAAACTAAAAAGATATTAATTTAGTTATTTTTTTAAAAAAAATTGGATGTAACTTTTTGTTAATTTTTGAAATAAAAAACTTGACATGCATTGTAAGTGAGTAGCAAATCATTTTTTCGTAATTATATGTATATCATATGAACTTAAAGTATGTGTAGTATCAATATAAATATTTTATATAAAATAAGAGATGTAAACTAAAAATATAAGGTTAATTATACATATGTTCGGTTATCTTCGGATATCCATTCGGGTTCGGGTATTATCCGTTCGGGTTCGGGTATCCAATCTCTCCTTATTCAATATCCGTTAGGATATTTTGCTATTTCGGTTCGGATTTCGATTCGGATTTTTCGGATCGGGTTCGGGTGCCACTTCGGATATCGGGTAAAGTGTCCACCCCTAGTAGGAAAGTGGGAGTGACAGGTTGGACTCCCAACTAAAAAGGCGACGGTTGGATTATTGTACCCACATATTTGAATTAGAAAAAGTTAATTTACGAAAATATAATATATGTTAATACATATAAATATATTTTCAACAGTTTAGCAAAAATATAGATGCATATGATCAGTTATGGAGTTAATTGAGAAAAGTATTCATAGATAATATTACAAAGGCAGGACTCTGGAGTGATGGCATTTTAATCGTTTTCTTGCTATTATATTATGTTATATATAAAAGTTGTAACCCTACAAACACTGTTCTTATCATATGTCTGTTGATGGGATATTTGTGCTTCAACATTAATAATGATGTCTTATTTCCCTAAATTCTATGCTTAATCATGCTTTTCGGTAGATAATTGATGGATTAACTAATATCACATAATGATTATACCATATTTGACCTCCCTATCTTTCACTTTTTCATTTATTTAATCTAATTGTAATCGAGTTGAATGTGAAGTTTCACCTCGTAATTTGTTCCTACACTAGTATTGAGCTGCCAATTTGGTCACTGTCTTTTGTTAAATCACTTCCCATGTTCACATGTATGTTTTTATTGAAAAAAGAGTTTAGAAATAGTTTACAGTTACATGGTTATTAAATTGCAATAAGGATAAATAAACTAAATATCCATGTTAGACCAAAAAAAGCTAAATATCCATGATAATGCTAAAGCTTTAACATTAGTATTGACAACAACAAAAAGAAGAAGGTCAATGTTGGTTCTGGTTGTCGTTTAACCGGTTTGGTTCACGTGATCGCTGTCTGACTTGGAAAAAAAAAGAAAAGAAAAGAAGTGTGCTCCTGAAACAAAATAAGTTCAAGCCAGTTTGATTTTCAATCATGGACGATCACTGTAGTCTGTGAATACTTTAAATAACAAGAATATTCGGCTCTTCCACGTATGGGAGTATTATAAATTACTCCATATCCAGTTGATTTATACAATTAAATTAAACTAGGTAATAATCTGCGCCATGTGCAGGACGAAGTAATTATTTGAAACTATATATTATATATTTGTTAAAATTATACATTACATATGCATATATTAAAAGAAAGGTTATTTTTCTTTAACATACCACAATTCTTCCATTGTTTTTTACCATCAATTATATCAAATATACGATTGATAGAAGATGAAATTTGAGCTTAACGCTCCAATATAAATTTTTTCCCTAATTTGATATATCTAAAAAAAATAAAATACAGTTTGAGCTAATAAAAAAAGGCTGAAACATTTGTATGGTACCGTACGTAATGGACAAGACATGTTTAAGGCAAACATTTACTAATTATTATCACTAAACTAGTGGTACATTAGACATTTATAATTTCCTCAAAACAAACTCGATTCAAATATAGGGGCCACATATATATAAAACAGTAAATCACTGTAATAAATCGATGGCTATAATTAAGAAATTTGCATATCTATCTATTTTTAATTCACCCATTGACATAGCAAAATAATACATGGAAAGAACAATTAATAAGATGAATCTTTTTGATATTAGCTTAGACACCACAAACACGAAAGTCAATCATTCCGAAAATATTTGATTGACTCAAATTTTATTAATCTTTTGAATTGGAGCATTCAATATTTGACACCGAGATTTACTCCATTAAGAAAATACAGCTTAATCAAGATCCAATGACAGCGTTTTTTTTCCAATTCACTTAAAATTATCATGGATTATATATTTTATTTTCCAGTGATATCTTCATATTGTATCTAAGTATTTATAATCAGAATAAAAATATGATTATATTGTTGATGTGATCGAGTATACACAACTATTATGCTAACATATTACTAGTAATAACTAACTAATATACAACAACATAGAGACAAACCGCACAATATTCTACTTGTTTCTGGTTTATTCAGCATAGTATATTATATAATATACATTTGAAAAATTATATAATATGATGGTCAATGACATAATATTATCTCGAGTTGATATGGATGTTAAAAAATATTGATATAACTTAACATGGCATATAAATTATATTATCCACATAGTTTACATTTTATACAATAGTATTGTGACATGGTTGTATAAAAAATTTCAATATTCTAAATTTAGTAAACACGTTCATGAAATGAGACTATATGTTTTTGGCAAGATGCTTAGAATAAATGCTTAGAATCAAGATGCATAAAATGAAACATATACTATATGTTTTTGGCAATGACATGACATGTAATTAGTCTATGCCAAAAAGAATTATTTAAAAAAGGTTATAAGGTGGAATGTGGTGTTGACACCTAGGAAATGACAAAGTTGTGAATCACACATGAGATAAAGGTTCATTTATAAAAGTTCTCCTCAGATAATAAGAAGAGGATGTAATGAACTTATGGTTATAATTGCATTTGGTGCGAGTGGTGAGCCAAAAAGTGAGACCTATATACTGTCCATTTAAATAAGGTTTTGAAAAGAAATTAGTGCTTAATTAATTGATTAGCCAAAGGCCCATAGTCAATAGTTAATAAGTGAAACTGCATTGTTGGTCTGGTGAAGCATAGGGAAATTTGCATGTCAAGCAATTCCAACAAGAGCATGTTGTCATGTACCATTACTCACACTGACGTAATTAACCACTTTCTGATTTATTGGAGTTACGTAGTTATTGGATATTTTTATATACATATCATGCACACTACGCGCCATGGATAAAAATAGCATTTTTATGATACAAACCCGTTATCCAACAAAATAAGACTACACGAGGGAATGGAAAGACACATCTAGACAAATCTAATTTATAGGGACGAAAAAAAAGAACATGAATCTGTTTTTTTTTTTTTTTTTTTGCATTAAGTTTTAGATGCACTTGGTTGGAGAATGAAAAGTATGATATGTCGTTTTATTTGTCATATTTTTGAATCGGATTGCAAAAACGTGTTTCTTACCTATGATTGAGGTACCACAAGGTAGAAACACTACAAGATTTCAGTCATTCAAGATTTTCCACAATCTTCGGGCTCATAATGCAGTTGCTTATTCATTAGGTAGAACTGTACAATCTTTTCATAGAAATCTTTGTGTGTTGGTTGTTCTGTTTCGGTTTGGCTTTCCAGACCACCTCTTGTTTCAGTGATATAATTTTTTTTATGTCGAAAAAGACTATACATGGAATATTTTGCATCTTCTATTTGAATAGAAAGAGACCTCCACATGTAGTTTCAATGTATGATTTATGAGTAATCAAATTATTTGGTTTGGATTGGATTGGATTGGATTGATATTAATGTTTTGTTGCTAGTTAAACTCGGATTTTTTTAAACGCTATGTAATGTAATCGACTGGAATAATAATAATTACTGAAATAATAACTTTTAAGAAATATCGTAAATTAAATTTATACTCTTTATCGAATTAATATTTTTGGCCATAAAACAATTTTTTTAAAATTTTTTTGTAAATTAAATAATTTGTTTACTCATGAGCTGATCTCATTTTTAAAACTATTTTAGGTCAAAAAATCACTTATCGCATAAGAAGTTAACGTTTAGGCCAAAAAATCTCAGGCCTACTATTTGGTTACAATGAAACTATGCCAACTCAGTCTTATATCATGATTTAGCAATTTAAAAGTTAATTATTGTTATAAGAAGTTTACGTTCACGTGTCAATTCTATCTATCTTCAATATTTTTCTCATTTTTGTGTCGTTTTTTTTATTTTGGTTATTGCTCAATATAAATATTTATTTTTGAGTTTATTCTCATTTTGTTATTTTTTTTTGGCCTGAGATTTAGAAAATATTTAAATTTTAAATTTATTAAAAAGATACATACTTAGGTTAAGATCCTCTTTTTTTGCATAATAAATATTTTTTATTTTTCTGCATATTATGAAATAATAAAATAATAATTATATATTAAATAACTAAGAAATCAATTACTATTATGTAATAAATTGAGAAGGTTACATAAAAAGACACATTTCGTCATTTCTTTGCAGTGAAAAACACATTATGGTTTTAGCACACTTTACTTGTACGGCTTGGTAGATTCGAGACCAAAATGCCCCTCTCTAAAAATTTAGAAGAAAGCAACGATTAAATTAGTTATTTTTTTTATATTAATAAATTAAACGGTGCGTTTTGCTAGGATATGGTGATTACAAAGTCGTGGATAGGAAATAGTGGTTACACATGTATGTTAGAAGGTATTGTTATTGTTGTTGACGTGATTGTTGTGGTTAGGGTACAAAATATACAAAGTTTCTAGCACATATAGTATGGATGTGATACAGTGAATATTTCAAATATCTTAACTTGATAAACATACATAATGTTTGATAATATAACAGACCTAGAAACCGCATATATTACAAAAGCATACATAATGTTTGGGAAGGAGATGTATGGACAAGCGTGATGTTTCCAAGTCAGTAACCACAAAATTCATATCCATAACCATACAACCTCATTTACGGTATCTATTGTCACCATAGTCTCCACCTTTGTATCCACTTTCGTATCCATCGCCTCTGTATCCATAACCACCATAACCTCCACTCCGGTGTCAACCACCATCTCCTCATCTCAAGCAACCACCTTAGTATCCACCATCTTCATATCCATAACCACCTTCCTAAGTCATCATAATTAATCTCATCGGAACTCAGATCTCCTCAGCGACTCAACCACAATCCCAGATCTCCGCTGAAGCTTCAAAAGCTCACTACTCTCAACTTCAGTCTCAATTCGAATCTTCTTGACAGATTAATTGCCTTAGTCACCGGAGTTGGATTTTGGAATTCACTCTCCTCTGTGACTTCATTAAACTCTCCAAATCTCCTCTGTTCAAGTCCATAAAGCTTGAATCTGCTTCTAGTAATAGCCATGGTATCTTATCCACGGTAAATCCCAAACTTATCACAATCGATTTATTTACAAGGTTTGTTTCATCACACTCATCAATTTGGATTAGGATCTGAACATTTGAGAAAGTAAAATGGAATGAGGAGAGAGGGTTACAAAAACAAAATTAGGAGAGATGATGAACTTTTGTAATGAATTAGAAAAGAAGAGAAAAGAAAAAGTAAAATTTGGTCTAAGGGTATTAGAGTCTTTAGACACATATAATGTGTGTAGAAAGTTCAATGTGTCTCCAAGTGTAATTGGAAACTCATAAAGTGTCCTTGGGTTGTAAAATTTTCTAATAAATTGGTGTGCGCATATAAATCAAACGACTGCTCTTGTTTATTCACAATCATTTTAGTGTAAATAAATCAAAATAATCAATCTTATTTATCGTATATGATATATAATTAAATTTAAATGATATTAACATAAATATATAGTATACTTTTAATATGGATATTTATTAAATGAGGTTTCTACTCATATGATTTTATGATTATTTGCATATTTGTGTAACAAATTTTACACCAACAATTTTTTTTAATGTGGAATATTTAGTGGTTTCAATAATTTATAATCATCTAAAAAAACAATCAAGATTCCAAAATTAAAATATTAAATTTCAAATATATGTTCAACGATATATCAAAATATAAGTATGTATTTTTATGTGATGCATAGTTTAATTTAAATGATATAATATATATTAACGTAAACACATATATATATATATATATATTTACATAAACACCTATTAAAATAAAATTATTTATCCATATGATTTTATAACCATTGTATCTTATTGTAGAAAATAAATTAAATCTTGATCATAAATGTTAATGTGAGGCTTTTAATAGTTTTAGTAATTTATACTCGTTTTGAAAAATTTAAAATATAACATATACAAGAAAAAATTAAATTTTTATTATATGATTAATTAATTTGTATAATTTATTTTAATAATAAATAATTAAACAAAAATGATAGAAAGTATACATATTGTTAGCAAATTTTTATTATTTAAAATCATTAATTGCTATATATATATATTAATCACATTAGGTAATTCCGTAGGTTTTATTTAAGGAAGGAATATATAATAATTTAAATTTGATAAATGAATGGTCCATAATGGACATACTATATAATATAACATTCTCTAGCAATTTAGTTTTGGACTAAAAAAATTATTAATTGATTCTCAAGCCGTCACATAAGTAAAATTAGCATTCTAATTAGGTGACAACTCAACATGGCAATTTTTAAATTAGTACAAACTACAGGTTATAACCTTTTAAATGTTTCTCTATTAATAAATAAGGGATTCTCTAGCAATTTAGTTTTGGACTAAGAAAATTCTCTATTAATTCTCAAGCCGCCACGTAAGCAAAATTAGCATTCTAATTAGGTGACAACTCAGCATAACATTTTTTTAATTAGTACAAACTACCAGTTATAATTTTTTAAATGTTTCTCTATTAATATATAGGGGATAAGTAATCAACTCATCATGCATGATAGGGTTAAATCCATCTTAATGAAACCAGCGGCTGATCAGTATGGAATGATCCATGGCTCCCATCCACTCTCCCGAGACCAGCTAACAAAAACCTTCATAATAGTTACCCGGAGCTCACAGTGGATTCTCTCATTAATTCGCCCGCACATGGAATTTACAGGCAATTAGGGATTTGGTGGATCCACACGATGCAAAAATAATCGAAAGTATACCATTGTGAAGAAATCGGATGGAAGATAGGAATGGATGGCATTTCACCAAGAATGGAAAATATACAGTACAATCAGGGTACAAAGTGGAAAGGATTTATCCTGATAAGGAAAAGCCACCAGAATTTTATGAGCCCAATGTTGATATACTTAAAGCTTCCTGCTGGAAAATGAGGTGTCCTCCAAAGTTAAAGCATTTTTTATGGCAGTTGATATCAGGGTGTATGGCAGTAACGAAAAATCTAAGGGCAAGAGGAATACAAAGAGATACGTGCTGTGCACGGTGTGGTGATCCTGAAGAATCAATAAACCATGTGTTTTTTGAATGTCCCCCAGCTCGTCAAGTCTGGGCACTATCTAAAATTCCATCAAATCCGAATATTTTTCCTATTGGCTCTCTTTTTGCTAATATGGACCATCTATTTTGGAGAGTTAATCCAAAGATGGAGGATCATCAGTTTGCATGGATACTATGGTACATTTGGAAGGGTCGAAACAATAAAGTATTCAGTAATCTTGATATTGATCCGAGGGAAACACTTCGATTAGCAGAAGTAGAATCAACACTGTGGACTGAGGCACAGGTTAGTAACAACAGGTGTGCACAAGAAGTACAAGTTAGGCCTAACGTAGGAACCACAGGAAGATGGTGTTTCACAGATGGTTCTTGGAAAGATAACGACCTATTTTCAGGACAAGGTTGGCTCAGTACATTATCAGAGTTTGATGGTTTACTAGGAGCAAGGAATGTAAGGGCTTGTCTTTTACCGCTTCATTCGGAGATGGAGGCATTAATTTGGGCAATGGAATGCATGAGAAACTTAAGACAGTTTCATGTTACGTTTGCAACGGATTGTTTTCAATTGATGAAGATGGTTTCGGAACCAGAGGAATGACCAGCATTTGAAAGCTACCTGGAAGATATTAAGCTGTTGAGAAGAAGTTTCATCAACTCAGATATTGTTCATGTACCTAGGACGGAGAATACAAGGGCGGATAGTTTGGCACGTAGTGCTCGGCAACAACCATCTTTCGTCGTACACATGGATTCAGAGTTACCACTTTGGTTTACAGAATCTATATGAGTCTGTAATATTTTTGCTGTCAAAAAAAAAAAGAAAAAAAAGAAACCAGCGGCTAAAATCACTCGAAAACATATCTTTCGTCGGATAGTACCTAGGACGGAGAATACAAGGGCGGATAGTTTGGCACGTAGTGCTCGGCAACAACCATCTTTCGTCGTACACATGGATTCAGAGTTACCACTTTGGTTTACAGGATCTATATGAGTCTGTAATATTTTTGCTGTCAAAAAAAAAAAAGAAAAAAAAGAAACCAGCGGCTAAAATCACTCGAAAACATATCATCTACGAAAATGAGCCAAAATATTGAGAGAATAACTTTGCATACGCCAAGTCAATTTATACAACAATACTTCGCAACAAACTTCAAGTAATTCTTCTCAGAAAATCAATGAAGCGATTTTTGCTCGGAAAAGAATTTATAAAAAACAATATTTTCTTAAAAGTATTTAACAAAAACACTAATAATTTTTACGAAACATCTTTCGTAAAATGAAACTAAATAGTTTTTAACAAAATAAACTTTAGTAAAAACAACTTTGGCAAATATTATGGAACATTTTCTTAAAACGAAACTAAATTATTTTACGAAACAAACTTATGTAAAACTAATTTTGACAATTTTTACGGAAGATCTTCCATAAAACAAAACTGAACAGTTTGTATGAAACAAACTTCTTAAAACTAACTTCAATAAGTCTTATTAACATCTTTTCTAAAAAGAAACTAAACATTTTTACGAAATAAACCTCCATAAAACTAATTTTAACATTTTTGTAAAATGACTTTCGTAAAACAACACAAAACAATCTTTGTTTCAACCATCCCCGAATGAATAATTACCCCTAACACGCCTTGAAGGCTCTTCAACTAAAAGAGCACCGTCACGGGATCACAGGTGGTAGAATCCTGCTTTGTTCACCACATGGGCAAAATAGTAGGAGTAAAGGATCTCATGAACTCCGACAGAGAATCCATGAAATTCTCCGAGCACTGGGACCGCCATTAAAGTCCTCCAGGTTAAGGGAGTAAGTTGAGAGGGACAGAAACCAAAGTAAGAGGACACCTCAGTTATAAGGGAAGGGTACTGCCCCGGAAGCCCGCCTCTAAATATGCCTAGTAGACAGCCACCTCATTCGCTCCCCTTCTGGGGCACACTCGAACTCTGAAGGACTCCTCATCCCCACTGAAGGATGAATCACTTACTTCCTCCAAATATCAGCAAGATCTCCCTTCTGGATCTCGGAACGAGGACCGTCATCAAAGAAACAGGAGCGAAGCTGTCTCAGGGGCCCCATTGGGACCGCTTCACTATCAATCTCCGGAACATCTCCCCAAGAAGGAATAGAAAGGGTTTATACACCAATCTATTGTAGTCTCTACTCTATGATTTAATAAAAATGTCTCTTCAAGTCTATTTCTCTATAATTCTCATAAAATACCAGGCTTGTCTATCGTTCCGTAGTACTCACAAATATCCTACACAAAAATCCCCTAACAACCAGCAGCGCTGCAATGAGAGGCATGGTCACAGCTCTTCTCCTGAAGAGAAACGACCAAGACAAGCTCACGAGTTTTCTCTCCTAACATGTGCAATCTAAACAACGAGAAATATTGCAATAATCCAATGCGGAACCACCAGAATTCAAGGTGTGAGTAGACTCGATTTCATGACTTCCCTAGACGGATTTTAAAGACGGAAAAACTTGTTGAAACAAAATCCCGACAAATTTACTTCGACTCTATGCAGCAAGACACTGACGAGCCCTACGTATCAATTGGAAGAGGGGGGAGGGGGGGGGGGGAGACTGATGCTGAACATATCAACTTGGAAATCAGCAACCAGTTCGACATCTTGAAGAATGTGCTGTCACTGACAACGAAAATCCAAGTAGAATGAGAAGCTGTTCAACTCGACTAAACTCCTCACTCACTCGATCCATGAAAAAAGAAGAAGAAAACATATATTGGGTGGAGCAGGAACAACTTTCCGAAGAGAAACAAATGACTCTTCGTAGCGCAAGACAGTAACCTTGGAAATTCAGTCCCGGAGAACTTGATGAAATTTACGATCTCTGTGTCTCTCTCGCTAAATATGCAGTGGAAGTGAAAGCTGTAAAGTTTTATATTCACCATGAGAGTACTGCAGCGCCCGAAATAGATTGACCACTGAAAGAAGTGCAAAAGACTCCTTTTACCGCTCGCATCACCCAAAAAAGGATCTCAGATCCTGGAAAATTTAAGATCCCATCATACAAACAACTGATCCCAAAGCGGAATTGTAATCATTTCGAATCGCAATGGGATGGGTCAGATTGAAAAAACATGGCCCACAATGATAGGCTCAAATCTTGGATATGATGAAAAATCAGAGAAAAATAGAAAGATAATAAAAATGAATCTATGGAAAATGGTCAAACTAAGGTGTTGTATACAAAAAATGCGAAACAGAAAGGGAGACAAAAACATTGCTACTGAAATTCTCTTCAAAAACTTAGGCTCTACTTTTCGTTAGTTTATGTACGAGCTGTGACTCACATTGGGTTTTTAGGCTGAGGTGGTAAGTCTAGAAAACTCATAGAGATCTACTACCTCTGCGTATTATTCTGATATAATCTCGTTTTCATAAAAACCTCGTTTACGGTTTGTCTCTTGAACGCTCATGTGTAAATCTTTTGTCTCATTCATCCCTTATCTTACCATATTTTTAACCACACATTTTTTCTTATTGCTTCTCGTTGGCTATCGTAGAAAATATAGTTCTCCAAAAAGTTATATTTTTCACTATAAATTTGGATTGTTGAGTTTTGGCTCCCACAACTCAATTCTCCCCATTTCGTTCTAAAAATGGAAGAATTTCTTCTTTTGCAGTAGCACCATCGGCGCAAACATAGAAGAAACGATTGGACCATGACCGGTCATTTTCCCTGAAATCCGCTATTATTCCACAAATATTTTTGGCTCAACATATCACATCAGGGCATTCGGCTTCCTATGGATGGTCTAAAACATCTGAAGATGGTGCAGGTCCAGTTCAATGTTGGATTCATAACAAGAAACCATGATCTTGACCAAGTGGCACAATTGTAAATCCATGTTTGCTCTGATAATGAACAAATAATGACAGTCAGAAACCACATAAATAAAGAAGAAAAATTAGGTTTCGAAAACATAAAGTAACACGATCCTCGATCCACGAAATCTTGAAAATAACTTACTCGGGAACATCGTAAAAAGCATGAGCGTTGTTAATCTATCTTGAGAAGTCCTAGTTAAGCCTCTCCGGATCGAAACGCATGCCCTTGACATCCTAGATATTTGTGAGAAATGAGGAGGCCTCATGACACCAGTCCTTCTCTCCCAATATTCGCTAGCCTCTCCAGGATCGACGTGCTCCAACCTTTTCAATTACATCGTGTGTGGACACTGATACTCTCATTGGTTCGACCAACATGCCTTGAAGCTGAGAGAGTAGTGGAACAACCCGATTCAAATCTCCTGCAAAACGTGGTTCATGAAACACTTCCATTTGAATAGCTCGAATCACTCGAAGAGAATGGAATAAACTTCTGAAATTAAGAAGAGAGCAAGTAAGTTTATTTTCCATAAGAAAATTCTTGAGAGATAAAAAAGTGTTACGAATGAGGGAAGCTCACACCTATTATAAGGGAGAAAAAAGTATGCACCATGTGTGACCACTCAAACTCTCCTAACTCAGCATGTTTCAGTCTTAGAATTAGTCGCAGAAACTGTCCAAGATCGGAAGGTGAAATTGAGCCATTGATAACATTTTAACGCTTATCTTCACCTCGTCAGAATCACATATAATTCTATCAGCCCGCTTTAAACTATATAAAATTTACCGAAACACAAAACAGCCCGCTTTAAACCATAAAAAAATAAGCTCAAATCAATTATTCATTATAGTACTTAAGGATCGAATCCCTAGGGACTAGGGATCACACAATATACTTTAGTTTCAAGCTAAGCTAAGCCATAAATATGAAAATAAGTAAATTAAGCAATAAAAAGATGCTTGTAAGCAATGGGTAAAAGCGCTAGATTTAGATATCAAACAGGCAATTAGAACTGAAATCAATAGATGATAAGGGTTTTAATAGGAACAATCCTAAAACTCGAATTCAATAATAAGTTATCCAACTCTCGCTGCGATAAACTATTAGCTGCTTAACTCTAATCAAATACACTCAAACAAACAGTCATTAATTTCCAGTTTGATCTTTTTTACTAAATTCTTAGACCAACAATCGCTGTAAATATATATTTAGCTCAACATGATTTAGTTCAGGTAATTGATTACACTCTTGTATTTTAAAACTATCCTAGGATCAAGTTTCTAGTTGGCAATTCTATAAAAAAAACAATAATAGCAATCCTGGTGAAGGATATAATAAGATTACCATATCAAATCTATCAATTAACAGTTCGTCAGAAACATTAGAAAATCCCTAAATATAACAAGTAGATTACTCAGACATGATCATGCAAAACCTAGTAATAATCTCAATAAACTACATAAATGAAACAAATAAGAAATATTGGAGTTCCACTCAATCTCTGAAAGAGTTTCTGATCTTCTCTCCAAATCTTTCTAAGTGTAAAAGAAAGCATACCTAAACAGTGACAAAAAAAAAAACTAAATATAGGTTAAAACATGTTTGTGGGCTTCTTTACAAATACTGGAAAATGCTTGGCCAAAGTTTAATTCTTGAGACTTGTGTCAGCTTGCTCGAACAGCATAAGTGTCAAGCAACACCAAAGGTAATGTCGTTCGACACTCCCTCCATAATAACGACTCCAACTTCAAAATTCGGCTTCAGTTTTTCAAATGCTCCAAATAGCTTATAATCTCACAATGCTCTAAAATGTACTTGAGCCTGTAAAGACCTTAAAACATACTCGAAACATAATATAAAGACTCAAAGTGGACTTATACCATGATTAAAATTCTTAAAAACCAAATGATGTCATTTATTTACTTGGAGAAGAATAACAAAGAAAGGCAAGCAAGAAAACTTCTGAACAAGATAGGCTCGAATCTTGGAAAAAAATTTGGAAGGAGGATAAATATGAATCTGCGAAAAATGGGAAGATAACCGGCCAAAGGAGGAGTGTATAAACAACGGTTGATACAGAACAAAGGACCAAAATTCTATGCAGTTTGAACATTAGTCTTTGTTTTTTGTCCGTTTACATAAGAGGTGCAACTCACATATGAACTTTAAGCTTAGGTGGTTATTCTAGCAAAACTAGATAGATTCACTACCTTTGCTTATTCAGTTGCGTTGTAGTCTCGCTTCTAGGTGAGCCTCATATACGGTCTTGTTTCTGGAATGCGCTTGCAAAAAAAATTCGAGCAAAGTCTTATTCGTTTTTTCATTCACTTTTATTAACATATTTTACCTGACATCTTTTTCTGATTACTTGTCTTTGACTAATGCTTAAAATCCGGTTCCCCGAAAAATTAAGGTTTTTCATTATAACTTTTGATTTTGCAAGTTTTGGTTCCCACCGGAAGGCACAAGATCATTCGAGTTTAATCAAATTAACTAATAACTGAGCACAAATAATGGTTTATATCATCGGACTACTGATGATATTCATAAATTTATGATAAAAAAATAACTGATACAAATAGAAGTGTTTGTTGATAATATAATAGTAACCTTGGGAAGATACGTAGAATCATTTCTTGAGAAATTTAGAGATTTGGAGAACACAACGAAGAGATTTTCCATCGCGAAGCAGCTGAAACGCATCGTTTATCTTCTCAAATGGAAGCTCATTCGTAATAAAAGGTTCTAATTTCACAACCTACAAATCAAAAAATCAAATTAATCTAGAAAGCAAAATTAATTCGATTTAAAGAATGTTATATAGTATATGGAATCTTTAGATGAAACTCAGACCCCTTTCATGCATTGTTGAGCAAAATTTGGAAGCTGAGATTTGGGCTTGAAACCACCGAATATAGAACCGGTGATTGTGCGGCCGTCGAAAAGTTCCATTGGATGAAGAGGCAATGTTTTTGGTGTCGGATAAATTCCTACAAGTACCGTCGATCCCCAACCCTATCAACGTATTAATTTGTCACATTTACTTGTTTCTTAAGTAACTAATTTAATTTTATCAAGTAAACAAATTAACTCGTTGATCTCAAGCGCTAGTATTTGTAAGGGAGTTACTGCTTGAGTGGATAAAAAGGCTTCGCGAAGAACATCGACGTTTCCTGTACATTCGAAGCTATAGTCCACGCCTCCACTCATTAGCTCTCGAATCCTCTTTTGTTTTCGGTATATATATTGATCCCATCACAATAGTTAAATTCATTTAATAATTAATACTAAGTTAATTTGTATCATTGATGATTTGTTGTAATATGAAATTTGATTGTACCTCATGTACTGGCTTTGTTAAGTCTTTAGGGTACGAAGTCTGTTATACCCATAAGTTTACCTGTAATAATGAATTGGAGTAATATGTTGGCTACGTTCATTACTACTGTAAACCGCATATAAAGTTAAAATTTATTGCAATGACGGCTTTAAAAAATGTAAAACTTATAACGAATAGCAACTTTAATATTTATTAATTTGGAGAGATATTATTTTATCGAAAATTATTAAGATTCCGAACTGGGAAATTCTGTTAATATATCGAAATCCAGTATTAATTAATTCATAAAGTTATAATGCATTTGCTTTACTTCGAGATCCATGTTGATTTTCTTCCGTCAAAACCAAAAATTAAAAATATATGTTAAAACGATTGAAACTAATTAATAATTTAATCCAGCATTGAATTGGACATTCCAATTGGACTTCAAACAATTCGTATGAAATCAAATTAAGGGACATTTGCTAAAACCAACCCAAATATTCAAGTCAAATGTAAAAGTGTACCCCACTTTCAGTCAAATGCAAAACCAACCTAAAGGAGTAGTAAAAGTACTATTTCACCCTTATGACCAAACAAAAAACATAAATGTATTTTACGTTTCTATCCTTTGGAAGTCTACACGTAATAAAAGAAGTCTACATATATATAGACTTCCTACGAAGTCTACTTTATAGACTTGTTTTGTAGTCTACACTCTAATTTGGTCTACTAATTTAATTTTGAAAATGTATAAAAATAATTATTGTGATATTTTTAATTAATCATCAATATAATGGAAAATATGAAGTAAATAAATTAAAATTTCATATAATCGAACAATTTTGAAGAATATATACTAATTTGGTTATCATGTGCTAGACTATGTTCATAGTTTAGAAACAAAAGGTTCTAACATGTTATGTCTTTTAGTAGTTGATTTCATAGGGTTAGATTTTAGATTTTGTTTTTTTTTTTGTTTTATTAACTTAAATCTGCATATTAATGTTTAGTAGTTTATATTTTGTATAAATGAGACTTTTTGATTATCAAGCAAAACATTTAGGGTTTGATATTTGTGGTTTAGGGTTTCGTAGACCTACAATAAAGTCTATTTATCTGAAGACGTCTTTTTCAGTCTATATTTTTCAATTTGTTTTACAAAAAATCATTATATTTAAACTAAGTTAAGTTCCTTAAGAATAAAAAAGTGAAATCATATACTATAACTATTAAAAAATAAAGAAATAAATTTAATAAATCATATATTAAAATTATTAAAATAATAAAGAATAAACAACAATAATTAAATTATTATAGTAGACTTCCAAAAAGGTCTACTATGTTATAGTAAGATCTACTCCAAAATTTTAATTTTAGTAGACTTCAAACGAAGTCTACAGTATCGTAAATTTTAACCTAGTTACATTTTTGTCTCCCTATATAAACAAAATTTATTCAATTTCTCTCTAAAGTGGCTGCACAAGTTCTTAAAACTCTCTCCCTTCTCTCTAAAACTTTCTCTCTTCTCTCTAAAATTCTCTCAATTGTTTCTAAATCTCTCTCATTATCTTCTTTCTATCTAAAATTTTCTCAAGTCTTTCTCACAATATTATCTTGTCATTTTAGATATTATGATTCATGGTTTTCATCTTCTCCTTTAAAAAATGTAAGTTTTAGATCTATAGATTTTAAATGTGTATTTTATGTTTATTTCTCACAATATTATCTTTTTTTGGTAGGTATTATCACTCATGGATTTCATCATCTCCTCTAAAAATGTAAGTTTTAGATTAATAGATTTTAAATATGTATTTACATGTTTATATTCAAATAAATTTATAGATCAAGCTCTATACATTAATTTGCTACTAGTTTACCTTATAAATTATATTATGTAAAGTATTTTCAGATTTAAAATTATTTTCACATTTCAAAATATATAGATTTTTTCAGATCTGAAAATTATCAGACAGTGTAGACTTCTAAAGAAGTTTACTAAAGCTTGCAGACTTCATATGAAGTTTACTAAACCATAAAGTTTAAGCAGACTTCATTGGAAGTCTACAAAAATATGACTTTAATTTTTTTCTATGTTTTTTAATAATTTTATCTTATTTTGCAGGTATTTTCTTCCATAGTTATTCTCTTCTCCTCCTAGAAATGTAAGGTTTACATCTATAGATTTAAAATATGTGTTCTAGTATTTATATTCAAATAAAGTTACATATTAAAATTCATATTAATATGTCTTTAATTTATAACTATTTTGTCAATTAAATCATATTTTTAAAAGTTTTTTAGATTTAAACTTATTTCATATTTTTAATGTATTATTTTTCAGATCTATTTTTTTTTATAGAGTAGACTTCATTTGAAATCTACTTAAAACTTACGGCTGGTAGACTTCAAATGAAGTCTACTAGCCTTGAATTTTAAGCAAATTTCATTAGAAGTTTACTCAAATATGATTTTAATTTTTATCTTATTTTTTAAAATTTTATTTTATTTTGCAGGTATTCTCTTCCAATATTTTCAAATCATCTTCCCAAAAATGTAAGCTTTCCATATATTCATTATAAGATATTTTGTGTTTATAATGAACTAAATTTATAGATTCATACATTATCTTTTTGCTTTGTTACAAGGATGACAAAAAACCATTTTTGAAATATTTTCCAGAACAAAGTATTTTCAAATTTTCTAAATGCACACTTTTAAATATGAAAATTTTCCATTAGTGTAGACTTCAACTAAAGTCTACTAAACAATAACTTTACGTAGACTTAATAAAAAGTCTACTAAAATATGATTTTATTTTTTATCTTATGTTTTTCTCATAATCTATCTTATTTGGCAGGTACTTTTTCCAAGACTTTATTTGAAGCATCAAGATTATGAAAAATCAAACATACTCAAGAATACTTTTTAATATATTGCTCTGTAATAACTTTCATAATAAAATATTAATTTTTAAATAATTTTTTAATGCATAATCTATAAACATTGTATTCATTTTTAGTTGTTTTCACTTGTATGATATTATTAATTTTTTGTTAGATATCAATTTTTTCACAAGATCTAACCAACCAAACAAGTAAAACCACCATAAGCTAAAATAATAACTAACACACATGTGAGAAGAAGAAAATCTATACAAAATTTTCCCAAAAATTTTCAAGAATAATACTAATCAAAACAATTTGCAATAAGTATCAAGTGTATAATTATAACACATTAAATTGTGAAATTCATCCAAGACCATTAAAATTTTACTAACATACACTGTAAAATAATTAAATCATGAAAAAATATGATGAATAATACACAAATACACTTTTAATAGAATTTACGACGTAGACTTCAACTGCAGTCTACATTTGTAGATTTACAAAAACGTCTACACTTATTATTTAACATATAGTCAATCCAATTTTTTTTAGTGTATTGGCGCAGGCTTGATACACAAAGGCGTACAAAGTGTGTCTTAGATAACTCGATCAAGTTTCGTACTTGTCGATTATTCGTGACAGGCATAAGAGGAGTATATTCCTATTCGGAGTCATTTGTTTTAAATGATGTTTGGTAAGGAATAGGTTAGCACCATCTTCTCAATTTTGTTGTCCAGATCATAATCTTCTTGTGTCATTTCAAGAAGTTTACCATGTGTACAGCCATCATGCACAAGGAACATTCTTCAACCTTTCCGATTCTTCATCTTTTTCGAATATTTTGTCACCCAAAATATCTTTGGCCCATACTTCACACTCGCTCTAAGTTTTCAACCACATCCTTGAACACGACACTTAGCCACATACGGAGTTTTTGTTGTCTTATATGCTGAAAATGTAAAATTATATTCCACAGTCACCGACTTCAGCTTTGAAACAAGCTCAGCCTTACTAGCAAAACTATAAACGAAGACTTAGAAATACGTCTACAATTATTAGCTAACAACATTGTCAAATCAAATGAATTATACCTTCATAATTATAAAAAAAAATTATTTTCAAAATCACTCAAACCCATTAGGATTAACTAACACACACTGTCAAACAAAAAAACTAGAAAAAATTTAATGAATAATACACAAATTCACATTTTTATAGATTTTTCTATGAAGACTTAATATTTAGTCTCTGAAGATGTTGACGTTCTTTTCAGTTTACAGACGTAGACTGTCAAATAGGTCTACTCTTTGGGTTGGTTTTTGCAATTGACCATTTGACGGGTTGCTTTCTATAGTTGAATAAAAGTTGTAATTTTGTACATGTAGACTTTCATTTCAGTCTACAATTTAAAAAGGTTACTTTTTGCAATTGACCAGAATTCATCCAAGATTTGACTTTGAGAACTAGACTTCATATGCAGTCTACATGTTTGAATTTTTTTGAAAGAGGTTAGTTTTGCAATTGACCAAGTTTGACTTCAAATCAGTAGATTAAAATGAACGTCTACGGGTGTGTAGACTTCTTGTGAAGTCTACTCTCAAATCCGACGGGTTGGTTTTGCATTTGACCAAAATAAAAAAGTAGACTTTATACGCAGTCTACATTTTTTTTTTTAAGATAAGAAGACTGCATATGAAGTCTACAATTTAATAAATTTTTGATTGCTTTTTAAACTTTTTGGTCAAACACAAAACTAACCTATTCCACGAAGTCAAAGTTTTGGTCAAATGCAAAACTGACCTTTTATAGACTTTGTTGGCAGTCTACATTTTGTAGACTTCCGTTGAAGTCTATTTTGAAAAGTCAAAAGTTCGGTCAAATGAAAAACTAACCTCTTTTAGGTAGACGTCTTAGTAAGTCTACCGAAAGTTTTATTTTTGTTGTCAAAGGTAAAGACGGAGACTACTGGGGAAGTCTGCGTTAGAAAAAAAATTTGTCTGCTCAATTGCAAAACTAACCCGTGCGTTGACAAATAGACTGCATCGTAAGTCTCCACGGAGGCGTAGACATACAAAACAGTCTACCGTCGCGACACAGATCTGAAAAAGAACGAAAACCATGTAAATAGTTACATTTTTCATGTGTAAAGCTTGTTTCCAACCTTTTCAACCGTCCAAACTCCAAATATGAGCAAAAAGAAGCATCTTTAACGATTCACTAATGAAGAAACTCGAAAATATGAAGTTTGTGATTATGAAAATGATAGTTATGAGAGTTTTTTAGATGGAAATGTAGAGGAGATGAGAGAAAATGAAGTTTTTTGGGTTATAATGAGAAAAAAAGTGGTTGAAAATTGAATTCTAGAGCTTTAGAGCTCAAAAATGGTGGTTCATGGTGGTTGGAAAAATTGATGATGATGGCATTTTTGTAAATAAGAAGAAATGGTTAGGGTGTATTTGATTTTTTGTTAATTTCGAAATTAATAAAAAAATAAATAAAAATGGCAATTTTGTGAATAATTCAAAAACATAAGGATAGTATGAAAATTTTATTGATGAATAGTATGGACAAAAAAAAAAGGGTTGGTTTTGGATTTGACTTGAAAATATGGGTTGGTTTTGAAAAACACCCTCAAATTAATGACATTTCAATCTTATTTAGTAGTTTATAAACCAAGAAAAAAGCATAATAAAACTGATTTAAAAGGATTCGAATAGAAAGTATACACCTTTCTCAAATTTGGAAGCATTAGCGTCAACACCAATGATCCTAGAAGCTCCTCTTGCTCTTGCACCTTCAGCAGCCTTCAGTTTGCATTCATAGAATTTATTTATAAATACATTATTTTGACTTTATACATATATGTATTGAAAATGAATAGGGTGCTTGAATGGATTTGTTAAATTAATCTTACAGCGAGACCAACAGAACCCAATCCAAAGACAGCAGTGGTTGTTCCTTCCTTCACATTGGCAGTGTTCCAAGCTGCTCCCACACCTACCTTATTTGAAAGAGACAACGAGAAATAAATGGTTTTTCTGAAAGAAAGGTCCTATCTCCTCTTGTGTTCCCTAGCTACTCCCAAAGCTCACTATATATATTAGATCCCTAATCGGAGATAATAATGACATTTGTATTAAAAAATCCCAAAAAGAAAATAAAAGAATCATCAATGCTTAAGAACATATGGACCCAATCCATGCTTCTAGTTTGCTATTTAAGAGATATAACTAACCAGTGGACACCCCACAGCTCAAGAGGCTCATTTGCTTGAGAGGAGCATTAGGATCGATCTTGACGACGCAAGCCGAGTCCAAGACGGTGTATTCAGTGAACGTGGATGTGTTAAGGAAGTGATAAACGCGTTGCTTCTGGCTCGAACCACCGTCTTTGTTTGTGGTGGTTGAGAATCTCGTCCCTCCATCGTTAACCATCAGTCTTTTCATTGGATCCACTTTATATCTCTCACAGAGATTACTTACTCCATTCGTACACACTCTACATTCACCACATTCTCCATTGAAAGTGGGAATCACATAGTCTCCTTCTTTCACATCTTTCACTCCTCCTACACTTTCAACTATCCTATTATACTCCCAAAACAAAACAAAACAAAAATTAGCGTCACGGGTAAGTTTTAAATACGACTGATATATCACGATTTGGATTGGCTATATACCGGACAGCTTCATGGCCAAGAATCCTTGGAAATGCTCGTTCACCTTCATTCTTAAATTAAAAAAAATGGTATTCTAATTAGATTACAATGTTAATCAAGAAGCATGATTTGAATCTAGGTGCATGCATTACCACTCCGGTCCAAGCTCCGAGATCGGTGTGACAAATGGAGGAGTAAAGGATTTTAACACGAACTTCCATTTTCTGAGGAGGATCTACGCATATTTCTTGTATTACAAGCGGCTCTTTTGGACCCCATGCCACAGCAGCTACATACATGCATCATTCTACCATAATCATCATCGTCATCACCATATCATAAGAAACAGTCACATTGGTGAGTACTTTACTTACCTTTGCAAGTGATGACCTTTCCTTGAGTCTCTGCCATGTTCTTGCTGTTATTTATTTGTTACTAAAGTTGTGTTTCTAGGATGCTTGTATCCATACTTTGTGATCTATATTTGTCTAAATATAGTGAGGATTGTATAAATATCCAAACCGAGTCAATAATCCCGAGAGGGGTGGGCTTAATCTCAATCCACATAATCTTTTGGGTAATTCTGGACCAGCTTTCTCTATTTTGTTTATGTTCCAACTAACTTTTATATATCATGCAAAAGTTTCAAAATTTATCTTCACATAAGATTTGTGAACTCGTTTTTCTTCCTTTACAAGTTACAACACCAAGCCTTAAACATTGATGACCGATTTGGTACGCCTCTTAATCAGCGTCATGTCAAATTAATTTACATTGTCATGTCTATTAATATATTAATAGACTTTCTGTGTGAAACCAAGAAAACAGGTGAATAAAATTGAGAGATAAAAGGGTTTCTGAGTGGAACAACGCATTTGTCGTGTGGTGCTTCTAACTAACTGTAGAGTAACGAAAATAATATGAGCTTCGGTTTCATGAGGGAAGCTGGGACTTTGTGGAATTCTAAAGACTATTAGTTTAAATCTGAATGATTTAAAAGGCAGAACCACTCCTCTAGATTTTGAGTACATTTTAGATTTTCAACACTCTACCTGTTTTTTTCATTACCAGATGTTGTCGGACTGAATAAATAAATTTAAAAATATTGATTTTTAACTATCTAAATAAAAATTTAAAAATATCTAGTTAAACGATTTAACTAATAATAAAACAGGCTTTTTTAATGAAGTATATCTTATATATTAAAAGACGAGCATTGCAATTAATGCGCTCACACCAATATTGACACGTGTCGTTTATAGAAACACTCTCACATATTTGTTTACTTATTTTCCATCTTTTGGAACATCTTGGCTTTTTTTTTGTGTGTAATCTTCTTAACGAGCTTTTAATTATAAACTAGCATGAGGATTGAAACACTTTCTAAATAGTTTGTGCTCTTTTTCACACCTTCGAGGTTTCAACATATCTCATCAGACATCAGGTGATGACAATTTTTATAGACAAAAAGAATTATAAATTGCAAACTGAGATGAAAAGAACTGTGTTTTAAGATAAAATAGAGAAATCCAACACATCCGTTAGTCTACTGAACATAGAAGTCTCCTCTTCCTTCTTCGCATGGCCTACACGACGATCCATCTAGGTTATTCTCGGCGAGGTTCTTGAGATGGGGACTTTAGTCGTGGACAAGCTTCATGCAAACTGAGATGAAAAGAACTGTGTTTCTCGATCGAACCTGCGAGAAATCCAACGCATCCGTTAGTCCATTGTTGAAGTCTTGAAGAGGAGAAGAGAACCTATAAGTTTTTGTTCATTAGATCGGCTTTGTGAGGCGACTTCTTTTGCATCTTTGTGCGTAGCTGTTGATTATTACTATCAAAAAGAGAACTCTTCTCCCATTGTTTCGTCAAGCTTAGAATTATCGTTATTACAAACTACTGCAGCTCACGAACTCTTCTCCCCTTTTTTCGTCAAGCTCACGAACACAAATGATAACATTTTTACATTGCCAATGATAATACTTTTACGTTTGCATGGCTGGCTAGCACACTCTTACCTACCATACGTTCTTTTAAGCATACTATTTATTCTTTATTATCACGTACAAATTAATGGAGGCGGTGCATTCGAAGGCAAAAATGGTCGAAGTCTTATGAGATCATGGAGATTCTGCAACAGAGTTGATAATAAGTACAGAATCTATAGGATAAATCCACAACTTTCAAGCTAAACTAGAAAAGTCTCTTTTTCTTTTTTTTCTTGTGTTGTGGAGTTTGATGTAGATGAAAGGCTAAGAGAGACACATAAAAACCAAAAAAAAGTTATATTCATACGCGACTGTTATTAGTTCCAAGTTGGAACTTCTGATTGTGGGTTTACCGAATCGAACCAATCGGTTCCGAGTTGGAACGTCTATTGAAATCAACGAAGATAAACCACACTTCATTTCGGTTATTTCAAGTTTACTATATGACGGTTGCCTATTTTGCTAATATGCGTGATTGAGTTAATTATGAATAGGGGATTTGCATATATTTCAAAAACTTAGTTTACGGCAATAGATTTAAATCATATTATCAGTTTTATCTTTATGCATCTTAATAAAATTGAGCTTTTTATTTATAAGACTTCTTCTACAATATTCTTCACCGTTAACCTCCAGCACTTTTGTGAATTCTCCAAACCAAAATAAATAAGACTTTTATATTTCAATGGAGTAAAATACAATAAAATCTAACATACAATCAAACCGATGTCTACATTTAACAGACTTTCTGTCTTTTTATCTTATAAATACCAAAAATCATAATCTCATTCGCGCAAAGCACGGGTTATCACCTAGTTTAATTTATTGATCAACTCTGAGGGTGGCCCTTTAGTTCCGTATACAAAACTGACCATTCTAAAGTGCATTGATTTATTTTTAACTTATTACTAGAGTTTGACCCGCGCACCCACGCTGATGTTTATTTTTATTTTTATAAATAATTATTTATTTGTATAAGCGATAATCTATATTTTAAAATTTGTCTGTTTAAATAATTGTCTAATATGACCTTGCTAAACATAATAATTTTATAGTTTATAATTTTATTTTATCTTATAAACCATCAATTGTATCAGTAGTATTTTTCGAATATGATCCGTATATCCGTACAAATGTATTTTTTTATGGATAAAATTTACTTTTATTTTTTAAAATATATGGTGCTATATATTTTATACTTCCAGCATTTATCATACTAAATTTACATTGGAATATTATTTATATGAAAATATATGTAACATAATATATTTATATATTGATCTATATATTATATAAATGGTTCTTTTTATGTGACTTTTATTTTAGTTATTACTTATATATAATAAAAATATAATTATATAGCTTTTTTAAAAATATTGTTCATTAACTATTTAAAGCTATGTAGATAATTAAAAGAAAAAAACCTAAAAGGTAAGTTAATTAATATGTATTTAATTATGATATATATATATATATAATTAATTATTTCCAAACACATATATATATATATATAATAAAATAGGAAACAAATAATACTAAAAGTTAGATTTATTAATTATTGTTTCTATGATTTTTTAGTTAGAAGTTGATTTTAGAAATGCATTAATTAAAGAAGAAAAGACAAAGAATCCTAAAAGGTAGGTTAATTAATAATTTCAGTGGCATGCCATTGTAAATAACTTGCAAAACTAAGGGGTAGTTTCAATTTGTACTCCTCTTTTAATAGATTAGATATTCTAATCCTTATCATTTTATTTATCTGTAAAGTACTTAACATAATTAAAATTATCAAGTTAACCATATTTATAATTTCAAAATTTAAAATTATTTTTATAATATGGTGATATCGAGTAAAAAAGCTTTACCAAAACCAAATGTTTGAAATTAAGTTAGGCTAACGCCTATACTCTCAAATAAAATTTCTAAGCTCAGAATAACAAAACTCAAAACCTGATTTTTGAGTCTGATTTTAAATCCAATTTGGATCAAATCCCCATGGTATTAAATTTGATTTGATTATAACATAAATATAATGA
The DNA here is from genome assembly GCF_000309985.2 of Brassica rapa. Lineage (NCBI taxonomy): Eukaryota > Viridiplantae > Streptophyta > Magnoliopsida > Brassicales > Brassicaceae > Brassica > Brassica rapa. The sequence goes on along the minus strand of NC_024799.2, from coordinate 16,734,753 downwards.
TATTTATTTTTAGTTATGTGGATTAAAATTTAATGACTATATTTTAAAGAAAATCCTATAAAATTAAAATTGAGTGGTATCTCTTGTAAATAATACGTATGAGTAAGATTCTTTATAATTAATGCTCATGTTTTAGCAATGTAGATTAAATACTTTAATAACTAAATTAGTTAATATTATTGTATTTGATAAATAACTAAATTTCTGCTAAATAATTAAAGTAATCAATAATCTTTCTAATTATAATATTTAAATTTATTTAAAATCTGGACAAAAAATGAAAATTGTATTTCTCAAATTAAAAAAATATAAATAGGATAAATTTTATTATTTAAATTATTTAAGGCATATTAACAAAAAATAAGAATTATAAGGACTAAATTACAATAATTTAAAATAAAAAGTAGTCTAATTTGGCATGTAAGTGTAACTAGTTATATGTATGTTATGGCTATTTATGATGAGTTTAACTATTCAAATTCTTGTTTGGTTTACGAATGTTTTGGCACGTTAATTTTGTTTACATATGTATCTTCCCCGTCTTTGTAGTGTGGGCATGAATAAGCCGTTTTCATGTCTAAAGGGAGGAACCATTGTTTGTGCTCAGTTATAAATTTATCATAAATTTATCTATGTCATCAAAAGTCTGATGATAAACCATAATACATGCTCAGTTATAAATTTACCATAAATTTATGTATATCATCAAAAGTCTGATGATAAACCATAATACATGCTCAGTTATAATATAATTTGATTAAACTCAAATGATCTCGTTCATTGTGAGAACCGAGAAACTTGCATAACCAAAATTCGTAATGAAAAACAGTAATTTTTTAAGCTGAATTTTCTGCGATAGCTAACGACAAATAATTAGAAAAAGATGTCTTGTAAAATATGTTAATAAAAAGTGTGTAAAAACGAATAGACTTTAATCCAAACTAGATTTTGACCCGCGCTTTTGAAGCGCGGGATTTTTTGGATTACAAACAGATTTTTCATATGAGTTAGTATTTTGGGGTTGATGTACGTTATTATGTTACAAAGCCGTATTATGTCTAGGTAGGAATTTATTTAAAAAGTTATATAATTTATGAGTTAGTTTATTTGAGATTTTGTATGTACAGTCTTATTTAACTCTCTGTTGGGTCTGGACATTTTACTCGGATCTAAAAAATCAACCCGAAAATATATGATTGGTTCGGGTCTGAGTTCAGAAAAAATACTTATTAGGTGATTTCTTGGACCTACGGATCTTGTTTCGAGTCCGGATCCTACCCGAGACCCAATCATATATCCAAAGAAACTAAAATATTTTGTGATTATGTATATTTATTTCAGATATGTTTTCATTTTTACAAACATATTTCAAATTATGGGATTGTGTTTTTGGTTATAGTTTTGAGTTTTGGATAAAAAATTAAATTTTTGATGAAATTTTGGTTATTTTTTTTTTGTTTTTCGGGTCAAATTTTAAGTAAAATTTTGAGAGCTTTTAGGTATTTGAATATGTTCGGTTAATTGTTTTGGTTTTGGTATTTTTCATGTTCATTATTTTTTGGATTCTTCGATTTAGGTAAAATCATAACATAATTCATAGTTGAATTTAAACATTGCAGAACAATGATGTAGTTTGTAGTTTGTTCTTAACATAATTATTTCATATATTTATTTCATAGCTTTTCGTGAATGGAGATGATGAGATTGTAAACTATTTGTCGCTGTAAAATTATGCAAGTTTTGTTAACATCAATCTATTATAACAATAATCTCATGGTGCGCTTCATACAATATAAATTCTAATAATGATAGGTCGATGCTAAAAGCATAATTGTGTTTGAGGTTAAGGGCCCACCATATAGATTGTTGGACAAAAATCAGTTAGATCATTTTACGGGATTTATATAGTTTTTTTTTTGGTAGGAAGATGGGAGGAAGCCTCCCAATTTTATTTAAACTAAAACTTCAAATTACAATCGAACTTGTCGTGGCTGTAACAGTCCATCGACATCCTCTCGTATCAAACTAACAAACTCAAGCGGAACAACATCAAAGCGATGAAACCCAAAAGGAAGAGAAAACGCAAGGTTAGCTAACCCATCAGCTAATCGGTTAGCTTCCCTATACACATGAACAATTCAGACCAACCAGTCCCTCGTCAAGAAGCCATGGCACAATCGTACCAGGAAAGACAGTGGATGAGTATCTTCAATCCCTGTCGTAAGAAAACCCACCACCATTTTGGAATCAACTTCCACCTCCAGCCTCCTGATACCTTTCTCCCAAGCAATCACAAGACCATAATAGACTCCCCACAATTCCGCCAGAGGCGCCGAGCACCTCCCTATGTTGAGCGCAAATCCACCGCACCACTCACCCTCTCCATCACGCAACACCCCTCCAGCCGACGCCAGTCCCGGATTACCATGTGATGCTCCATCAGTATTCAGTTTCATCCACCCCCCTCGAGGAGGCGTCCATCCTACCATTATCTCCACCCGTTGGACACGAGCCCTGCTTTCCTCCTCTGTCTTCTTAGCACGCATCACTTCTCTAGCCAAGTTACGTAGAAATTTAACTCTATCCCTCCAAAGCCTATTATCTCCAAACACATTCCCACACCTCCACTTCCATCCCCACCACACGCCCAGAGCAAAAGTCGTGGCCCAAGGAATCTCATTTTGAGCATCATTATCATACAGGTTTCTGTATAGCCACTCAAGCAATGGCATCGAGAAGAAGGCCTGTCTCTTCGTACTTGGTACGAATCTACTCCAAATTCCCTCCATTGCAGGGCAGTCTCTAAGCACATGTAAGATCGTCTCAACCCCTCCTTTGCATACTTGGCACACATCAGTTCCACTGAGATGTCTCCTATATCTCTCTGCATTTGTCATTATTGCCTGATTCCCAACTAGCCAAAGGAACACTCTAACTCTCTCTGGAGCCACCACACGCCACATACTTTTAAACAAGTTTTCCATCTGCTGTCTTGGAGTATTATCCCTTGTTATTAAGTCATACGCCGTTTTAACTGTAAACTGTCCATTTGGAACTTCTCCCCACGCTAACCGATCTTTCACTCCACTCACAGTGTCCACAACAACTGCCACACGCTCAAGCCTTCTCTCGTCAGGTATATAGGGAGATATTCTGGAGAGATCCCACCCCCCACCATCAAGCCACAACTCCCTAGCTGTTATGTTTTCATATCCCTCTGGAAGATCTCCAAGCACTTCTCCCATAAGAGGTTGCCGTGAAAGCCACTTATCTGTCCAAAACTTGATTTCTCTTCCATTCCCAATAACCCAACTATGTCCCTTTGCAACCACCTCCCTGATTCCCATTACTACACTTCTCCATGTAGAAGACACGTTACTACCCGCAACCATCCAAGAAGAGTCGTGCATATCACCCACTGAGTACTTGCTTCGTAATACCCTAGCCCATAATCCCTCTTTATCATTCAGTAGACGCCATCCTACTTTCGCTAGCAACGCTTTATTCATATCTCTCGACACACGAATCCCAAGACCACCATCAGCTTTCGGTCGGCAGACTCTATCCCAAGAGATCAAATGTTGGCCACTACCCCATACAAAGCTTCTTGATAAGCTATCCAACTTGTCCAATGTACTCACTGGCATATGTATCGTGCTCATGGAGTGCACTGGTATGGATGATAAGACGGCTTTGGTCATGGTTACCCTTCCTGCTAAGCTTAGAGTTTGTTTCTTCCATCCTGATAAACGTGATGCTACCTTCTCTAGGACCTCTCCAAATGTCTCCTTGTTGATCCTTTTCTGTAAAATTGGCATCCCCAGGTACTTCCCCAGTTCCCTTGTTGATGAAATACCACTCTCTCGGCTTATTAATTCTCCTCTCTCTCGAGTAACGTTACCAGAGAAGAAGATTTTCGACTTTGGGAGACTGACTTTTTGACCTGAGGCTCTACAGAATGTCTCCAACACATCTCTTATCACTCGGACCTGCGACACTGAAGCCTCTGCAAAGAGGATTAAGTCATCTGCAAAACAGATATGAGTAAGTTGCGGTCCACCTCTAGACAACTTTATGGGTTTCCATTTTTTATCCATCACCGCTCTATCTATCATGTGACAGAGCCGCCCCATACACAGCACGAGCAAATACGGAGACAAAGGATCTCCCTGTCGAAGTCCTCGTGAGGGCTTGAACGAATCTGTTTTCTCACCATTCCACAATATGCTCATCGAGGGACCAGATACGCACTCCATAATCCTTCCAACCCAACCCTCAGGCAAGCCTGCTGCACGTAACGTATCCTCCAAGAAATCCCACCGCAACCTGTCATAAGCTTTCTCCAAATCCAGCTTGAGCAACATCCAACCTTTTTGACCCTTCTTCTTTCTCATCGAGTGAACAGCCTCTTGAACAACCACAATGTTATCTGCACTCAATCTGCCTGGGATGAAACTCGATTGAGCAGGACCTATCAGCTTTTTCATAACTCCCTTTAGTCTCCCAACCATAGCTTTCGTTATAATTTTAAACAACACATTGCAGAGGCTAATAGGACGAAATTGTGTAATACTTTCCGGTTTACTCACCTTCGGTATCAACACTACAAGAGCATCATTCGTATTTTCCGGCAACTTGTAACGCCCCCAATCCTGGAAAGGATTGTTGGGACAGCCATGGTTCGAGGAAACGTACTAGCCAGTCTTAGGACATCAAGGCAAGCGTTCCATGGTCGAGAAAGAAGGTTAAGGACATAAGGAAACTTAGACTTAACCTTATAAGAGCAAAGAGACAGCTAAGACGAGTAAGACGGTAGCTGGACGAGATAGAGAAGTAGCTCGACCAGCTTAACGAAGCTAAGTTGAGTTCACTCCAGCTCAGCCACTACTAAGTCAGCTCCACTAGCTGGACTACTAGCTCACTCAGCTGAGGCAGCTGGGAGTCAGCTCATCTCAGCTAGACGGACTGTTCGGGTTTTAGGCCGATGGTCCGGGTCCGGGTCAGTGGCGGGCTGTGAGGTCCGACCATGAGGCCATGGGCTGTTGGGTCCTTGGACAAGGCCGTGGGCTAAGTCCAGGAGTCTTGGGGCGTGGGTTGGGCTTATGACCGACCCCAAACCTAATCAGAAAGGGCGAAGGGATGCAAGTGGCCGAAAGGGGACAACCCTTGGCCGATGGTGCCCGTTCGCTAGCAAGTCGTGCCTGTTCGTGGGGCAAGACTTACCCCCTCGTTTTCTATAAATATGGGGCCTCTCCTGTCGATTTCATTATCCATTTCCAGAGTAAAATACTCAGAGAAAAACGTAGAGAGAAAGAAAGAGAGAAAGAGAGAGTTCCGGTCAAGAGAAAGGCCGATTGTGGTGGTGTTGTGTTCCGGCGACTCTGATCGTTTGAGAACTAACCCCGGTCAAGAATGGGAGATCATGACAAGGAGAAGAGCATGGAGAATCCAGACGTGGTTCACAAGGTATGTGATGGGCCGTGGCTCCATCAGACCGAACGGACGGTCCATGCGACTGCACCGCGGCTCTGGTCGGTTCCTAAGTCCCATCCGGCTCTCCTGATCTATTTCAATTCGCTTCTCTTCTCTTCTCTCTGGTTAAACACGAAGGGTTGTGTTGGTTGAGTCCAAGGGACACGTCCCTAGGCTTTGGCCGAACATAACTAGACCGCTAACCTTGACACGGGTCGGTTAGACGGATGATCCGATCGCACCAAGACTGGGCGGTTAGGACGAACGGTTGGAACATCTGAATGGGTGCGAGTTGCCAAGGGTCATGACTTGCCAAGAGGTACGTATGTCCAAAGGGTACTAGTTCCCAAAGGGTGTGAGTTCCAAACGGTGCCATTGGTTCAAGGCTTAGGCCGAACCAAGTGGACAGTCCGCGGCTGCATAGTCAAACGGACAGACGGTTAGTTAAACCGGAGTGTTGTGTCGCAAGGTCTGATTGGTTGCAAGGCAATCCGGTTTAGTCTTGGGCCTTACTCTGTGGTATGGATCCAGGCTTTGGGTCGGATCAGGTAAGAAGATCCGTGAGCCTTTGGGCCGGACTTATAACTGGCCGATCGCACCTAGATCTTAATCAGACGGTTAGACGGGACTATGGACAATCCGGCTATGGTTGGATGGTTCTAGCCGCAAAGGCTAAGTAGGATATCTTACAATCATCCTCGGGTTGGTGAGTAGGATAGGCGCCATATGCCTTATGTAGGGCGTAGACCCACATGATGGCAATGGAAGGCCGGTCATATCAGTGCATGCTAAGTGGACGATGGCTTATCAAGTCTAGTGGTCGGATCATGTTTCATGACGATGGTTCGATGGCCGAACACTAGTATGGATAGTCATGTTGCTGGAGTAAGAGTATTGGTGTGATGCTTCTAGATATCAACCTTGGTGTTGATAACTTCGAGATTGGCTAAGAGTCATGACGAAGAGTATGGCTAGTACTATGTGTCGTAGACCATAAGTATTGAGCCTAAGTGTGATTGTTCAAGGAAGGCCGTGTAAGATCTGATCATGGTTGAGTATGGACGACCTGACCTCTGAATGATGGCTCAAGGTGTCGGTCCTAACCTGATTAATGAATGCATCGGTTGGTATGAACAAATCATATATGTTGTCTGGGTTAAGTCCCAAGGCCGGTCAGGCCAGATGATGACTCATCAGTTCCAAGTCATGTGAGGATGGTTGGTTTAATGACTTAGGATCTAATGAGCTTTGTCAGTCCAGAAGATGGACTTGGTACTATTGCCTATAAGGTAAAAGGATTTCGGATTGTGCATGAGCCGAGAAAGGCCAGATGCAAACCCTTATCCTTTCAAGGACTTCTCAAAGGTTACTTATGTCTGTGGGGATGGTTGGTTGAATGACTAAGTACCTAGGGGAGCTGTTTGATGCAGGAGTCAAGATAAGGACCTTAAGTAAGATCATTGAGTGATCGTGGTCCAGCTGTTAAGCAAGAGCGATTCGAGTCAATGGAGGACCGATGAGCTAATAAGCTCCGTAGATGTGGCAAAGGTACGATCTAGCATTTACTTATGTAGATCTAGATAGAATGGTTAGGGGAATGGAACCTCAGAATCGTATGGCTTGGTTTGGGTTTAGGATTGACCTTTAAGCTAATTGGTAGTTGAGTAAACTGGCCAAGGCTAAGGTGATTCGACCGGACAAGTGTTAGATTGGTTTTAGACCAATGGTTAACTAGAGAATAATCCGCTGCGTATCTGTTGAAAGGATCTACGCTATTAATGACTAGGGAAGTCTATAGCTAAGATCTAAGTTAGCCCTCGCCTTTAGGCGATATTATTAATAAAGGGCAAAAGTTAAGAGGTTCGGCCAGGAAGTGGACCGAGCGACGTGAGGCATCGACCGCGGCCTAGACGGCCGGGATCGGGTCTTACAAGTTGGTATCAGAGCATGCTTGATCCTGTTTAGGACAACACTCTAAGATGTTGAGTTCCAAACCGAATTTATTTCCAAAAACTATGATGACTATGGAACCTTAGTTGGGGTGAGCCGAGAAAGAGTTGAGGTAAGCTAGGGTATCATGCTTGTGAATGTGAAAGTTCTAAGATGAACCGGCTTAGCCAAGATTCATTCTCCAAGGGCAAGATCCTAAAAACAGAAAGGTTGGTCGATCTAGTTATTAAGAAGTAATAGACGGGTTGGAAGGGATGGAAGCAATGCAAAACTTCTTTATGGATTACCTGGACAAGGGAAGTAACATGGACCAGAGAGTGGCTTAAGTTGAAATAAACGTGCAGCACTCTACTGAAGTTAAGTGTTATCCCTTGATGGCCGTTCATAATAAGTAAAGCATATGCAATGTTAAATCTGACTCAAAGGAGACACTACATGACCAGTACACGAGTGGACTTGTGATCAGATGGATCAGCTAGGACTCGGTATAGGTCAAGGTAGGTTTCCTTAGATCTAGTTGGATGGAATGAATCAATTCCAATCTGAATCCGTCCAAAGAAAGAATTGAGGAAACTCAGGGTATTCGTTCCAATCATTGGAAGAACATGATGTTAAGTATCTTAGTATGATGGGGATTGAGGTATATTATAATTTCTGTTGTGAATGGTGTCAGCATTCGCAATAGTAAGACGCTTTGGAGAATGGTATGGGACATTTTCCAAATGTGTGATTAAACCGAAATGCTACTCATCTAGGTACCCACTGGAAGTGAAACGGGTGGCTTTGTTGGAGTCTAACTTGGCTGAAGAAGCTAAGCTTAAGGCTAAGCCACAGTCTGGCCCATCGGGCAAGACTAATGATAAAAAGAGAAAATGGGACCAGGTGGACGGAGGTAAGACCTCTGGTTGCCAACCTGCATGTTCCAAATGTGGGCGGAACCATACCGGTGAGTGCTGGAAGGCCAAGGGGGCTTGTGTTCGTTGTGGCAGCATGGACCATGGAGTTCAGAACTGTCCTCGACAGAACCCATCTGGTAGAAGCGGCCATATGACTTGTTTCCATTGTGGCCAGCAAGGACATTTCCAATCGAAGTGTCCCAAGCTGCAAGGAAGTCAGGGGAAGGGCCGTGGAGACACAGGCAAGGCGTCCCAAGGCAAACCAACCACAACACCAAGGGTGTATGAACTGTCACGAGACGATGGAGCTTTCGGATCTTTTGATTCGATCTCTAGCAATCTCTAAATTTATCTTTTTACATTCAAGTAGTAATGCTTGGTCTGGAACCTAGAATTGTCTAGGGGATTCTGATGGGGGTCTCTGATAGGAACCCTCATGATTGGTGGTGTAAAAACCCACGTACTTTCCGACGCAGGGCTACACATAGGTTTTGTGAGTCCGGGACTGGTCGGAAAGGGTCTGTTCTGTCTGTACGCTGGTGATAATTTTGGGATAGTGAGGGCAGCCGGTGGGCAAGCCAGGAACTCACTAGGTCTCATGTCGAATATCCCAGTGCAGATCCAGGGAAAGGTCTTCCCTGTGAATCTGGTCTGTGTCCACCTAAAGAATCACGAGATGATCCTAGGTATGGACTGGTTGGGAAAGTATCGGGCCACTCTCGATTGCCATAGAGGTCGTGTGCAATTGGAGACTGGGCTTCGACCGATCCAGTACCAATGTCTGTGTCCGGCTCAAGAGAAAGTAGTGGTTTCAGCAGTTCGAGCGATTCGGATGTTGGAACAGGGTTGTCAGTCCTTTTTGGCTACAATTACAACTACAGAGCCGGGCAGTTCTGTCTGTCTGAAAGACCTTTCAGAGGATTCGTTGGTGTCGAAATTCCGAGATGTGTTCCAGGTACCTCAGGGTGTCCTCCCTGATAGGTCGGATCCATTTATGATTGAACTAGAGCCAGGGACAGCTCCGCTGTCCTAGAGTCCGTTTCTGTCGGCTCCGGCCGAGATGGCAGGGCCGAAATTGACCATGTCCGAGAAAGGACCATGGTCGCAGTACAACCAAGTCGGAGTTTGACCTAAGGTTGAGAATGATCAAGTCTAGTAATGGACGAGGATCAGGCCACGACCTATTCGGAGATGGACCTATGGTCGGGGTGAAACGGTCGAGTCCCTGCGTGGACCATGACCGGAATATGATCACGTCCGTAAATGGACCAGGATCGAATTATGACAAAGTCCAGTGAAGGACATAAGTCAAGTCTGAGGCGTTTTTAGTCTGGAGGGACTAAGATCGCAATGTGGCCAAGCCTGAAAAGGTTGTGGCCGGTTAAGAGATGATCCATTACGTTGTGGCTGAGGTCATGAACCTTATTGTCCATGAAGGACAAAAGAACCATAACAATCTGTTAGGACTTGTTGTAGGACGAGCAGCCTAAAGATTGGAACAAGTTCGTGAGGACTTGACTGGTACATCGAAGTGGTCATTTGGTGGTTTTGAATCAAGCTTGTTCTATTCTCTGATCAAGACTAGAATAAGTTCGGTTGGAATATTTTGTCTTGGGACAAGGTATAATCATCACCGGATTCGAGGACGAATCCATTACAAGTGGGGGAGACTTGTAACGCCCCCAATCCTGGAAAGGATTGTTGGGACAGCCATGGTTCGAGGAAACGTACTAGCCAGTCTTAGGACATCAAGGCAAGTGTTCCATGGTCGAGAAAGAAGGTTAAGGACATAAGGAAACTTAGACTTAACCTTATAAGAGCAAAGAGACAGCTAAGACGAGTAAGACGGTAGCTGGACGAGATAGAGAAGTAGCTCGACCAGCTTAACGAAGCTAAGTTGAGTTCACTCCAGCTCAGCCACTACTAAGTCAGCTCCACTAGCTGGACTACTAGCTCACTCAGCTGAGGCAGCTGGGAGTCAGCTCATCTCAGCTAGACGGACTGTTCGGGTTTTAGGCCGATGGTCCGGGTCCGGGTCAGTGGCGGGCTGTGAGGTCCGACCATGAGGCCATGGGCTGTTGGGTCCTTGGACAAGGCCGTGGGCTAAGTCCAGGAGTCTTGGGGCGTGGGTTGGGCTTATGACCGACCCCAAACCTAATCAGAAAGGGCGAAGGGGTGCAAGTGGCCGAAAGGGGACAACCCTTGGCCGATGGTGCCCGTTCGCTAGCAAGTCGTGCCTGTTCGTGGGGCAAGACTTACCCCCTCGTTTTCTATAAATATGGGGCCTCTCCTGTCGATTTCATTATCCATTTCCAGAGTAAAATACTCAGAGAAAAACGTAGAGAGAAAGAAAGAGAGAAAGAGAGAGTTCCGGCCAAGAGAAAGGCCGATTGTGGTGGTGTTGTGTTCCGGCGACTCTGATCGTTTGAGAACTAACCCCGGTCAAGAATGGGAGATCAAGACAAGGAGAAGAGCATGGAGAATCCAGACGTGGTTCACAAGGTATGTGATGGGCCGTGGCTCCATCAGACCGAACGGACGGTCCATGCGACTGCACCGCGGCTCTGGTCGGTTCCTAAGTCCCATCCGGCTCTCCTGATCTATTTCAATTCGCTTCTCTTCTCTTCTCTCTGGTTAAACACGAAGGGTTGTGTTGGTTGAGTCCAAGGGACACGTCCCTAGGCTTTGGCCGAACATAACTAGACCGCTAACCTTGACACGGGTCGGTTAGACGGATGATCCGATCGCACCAAGACTGGGCGGTTAGGACGAACGGTTGGAACATCTGAATGGGTGCGAGTTGCCAAGGGTCATGACTTGCCAAGAGGTACGTATGTCCAAAGGGTACTAGTTCCCAAAGGGTGTGAGTTCCAAACGGTGCCATTGGTTCAAGGCTTAGGCCGAACCAAGTGGACAGTCCGCGGCTGCATAGTCAAACGGACAGACGGTTAGTTAAACCGGAGTGTTGTGTCGCAAGGTCTGATTGGTTGCAAGGCAATCCGGTTTAGTCTTGGGCCTTACTCTGTGGTATGGATCCAGGCTTTGGGTCGGATCAGGTAAGAAGATCCGTGAGCCTTTGGGCCGGACTTATAACTGGCCGATCGCACCTAGATCTTAATCAGACGGTTAGACGGGACTATGGACAATCCGGCTATGGTTGGATGGTTCTAGCCGCAAAGGCTAAGTAGGATATCTTACAATCATCCTCGGGTTGGTGAGTAGGATAGGCGCCATATGCCTTATGTAGGGCGTAGACCCACATGATGGCAATGGAAGGCCGGTCATATCAGTGCATGCTAAGTGGACGATGGCTTATCAAGTCTAGTGGTCGGATCATGTTTCATGACGATGGTTCGATGGCCGAACACTAGTATGGATAGTCATGTTGCTGGAGTAAGAGTATTGGTGTGATGCTTCTAGATATCAACCTTGGTGTTGATAACTTCGAGATTGGCTAAGAGTCATGACGAAGAGTATGGCTAGTACTATGTGTCGTAGACCATAAGTATTGAGCCTAAGTGTGATTGTTCAAGGAAGGCCGTGTAAGATCTGATCATGGTTGAGTATGGACGACCTGACCTCTGAATGATGGCTCAAGGTGTCGGTCCTAACCTGATTAATGAATGCATCGGTTGGTATGAACAAATCATATATGTTGTCTGGGTTAAGTCCCAAGGCCGGTCAGGCCAGATGATGACTCATCAGTTCCAAGTCATGTGAGGATGGTTGGTTTAATGACTTAGGATCTAATGAGCTTTGTCAGTCCAGAAGATGGACTTGGTACTATTGCCTATAAGGTAAAAGGATTTCGGATTGTGCATGAGCCGAGAAAGGCCAGATGCAAACCCTTATCCTTTCAAGGACTTCTCAAAGGTTACTTATGTCGGTGGGGATGGTTGGTTGAATGACTAAGTACCTAGGGGAGCTGTTTGATGCAGGAGTCAAGATAAGGACCTTAAGTAAGATCATTGAGTGATCGTGGTCCAGCTGTTAAGCAAGAGCGATTCGAGTCAATGGAGGACCGATGAGCTAATAAGCTCCGTAGATGTGGCAAAGGTATGATCTAGCATTTACTTATGTAGATCTAGATAGAATGGTTTAGGGGAATGGAACCTCAGAATCGTATGGCTTGGTTTGGGTTTAGGATTGACCTTTAAGCTAATTGGTAGTTGAGTAAACTGGCCAAGGCTAAGGTGATTCGACCGGACAAGTGTTAGATTGGTTTTAGACCAATGGTTAACTAGAGAATAATCCGCTGCGTATCTGTTGAAATGATCTACGCTATTAATGACTAGGGAAGTCTATAGCTAAGATCTAAGTTAGCCCTCGCCTTTAGGCGATATTATAAATAAAGGGCAAAAATTAGGAGGTTCGGCCAGGAAGTGGACCGAGCGACGTGAGGATCGACCGCGGCCTAGGCGGCCGGGATCGGGTCTTACAACTTCCCAACCTCAAAAAATCGAAGAATAAAACTAATCACCGAAGGTCCCACAGTCTCCCAGCACCTTTGATAAAACACTGGTTGAAAACCATCAGGTCCTGGGGCCTTGAAACTACCCATCTTCCTTACAGCTATCTCCACTTCTTCTGCAGAGAAAGGTCTGTTCAAAGAAGTATGCTCCTGACTCGTAAGCCGCACAAAACCGCTCATCGGTAGACTCTGTACTTCAGTATCCACATTCTCCAAAGAGTATAAGGTTTTGAAGTAGTTCACTGCAAGTTTCTCCAGCTCCTTTGCGTCTGTTAACCATTGATTAGCATCATTTCTCAACATCTCCACTCGATTTCTTCTCCTTCTTATGACTGTGGACATGTGAAAGAACTTAGTATTCTTATCTCCATGAGCAACCCATTTCTTCCGAGATTTCTGAAACCAAATCACTTCTTCTTGCTCCAGAACTATTTCAAATTCCTTGAGTAGCTCACCCTCTTTCACCAACAGTTCATCACTTAGGTCCTCCTCAATTTTCTCCTGTATTTCTTTTATCTCCGTAACTAACTTCTCTTTTCTCTGCTGAACATTTCCAAACACCTCTTTGTTCCACTTCTTGAGTTTCAATCCCAGCCTCACTAGAGCTTCTCTGGTATCAATGTCCCTGTCCCAAGAAACTGTTAATAATTCTTGAAACTCACTATGCTGCAGCCATGCCGCTTCAAAACGAAACGGACGTCGACATGCGTTCCCTTGGACCTCCGGTGTCAACTGTAAATATAATGGAGCATGATCTGACGCCAAGAACGGCAGATGTGTTACTCTTGCCTCCTGCCATTTGAGTCTCGACTGGGCGCAGCATAAAACCCTATCCAACCTCTTTGCCACAAATGTACTCGCTGATTTTCCTCTCTTCCAAGTAAACTGATTCCCACTAAAACCCATGTCTATGAGCGACATATCATTGATCCAGTCACCAAAAGTTAATGAGTCCTGAGACAATCTCCCATTTCCTCCACTCCTCTCATCCAATCTCACAATTGTGTTAAAATCACCACCAAGAATAACCGGTCCAATGGCCGTTCTGATAACTTCCTCCAACTCCTGCCATAGACCACCCCGCCGACTCGGAGAAGGGGCTATACAACGATCAAATTAATCACTTCTGTTCCACTTCCCACTCTAGCAAAAATGAACTGATCAGATGACTTTATCACCTCCAGCACTCCTATTTCCGACCTCCATAGTAACCACAGGCCTCCACTCTGACCACAAGCATCAACTCTAAATGAATTCTCGAAACCCAGCCCCTGACAAATTCGACCTCCAGCGACTCCACCAGCGTGCATTTCGAATACAGCAAGAACATCTGTCTTGAATCTCTTCACCAGATATCGAATCGATCTGCGAAACTGAGGTTTATTTGCCCCCCGGCAATTCCAAAGAATGCACTTCATCCAATATTCCTTATCAACTAACAGAATCACCGGGGCAAATCGTTATGCCTCCACACCCTCCGAGCTTTCCCCCTCACCAAGCTCTGATCCATCTGTAATCAGGTTTTCCGTCGAAACCAACTGCTCCGGTATGTTTCTCTGATCACTACCGTGCTCTAGTTTCTTCTCGCTCCCATCTCCTCCTCCATCTCCGGCGAAAACACCTCCTCGTCCTCCGATGTTCTCTTTTTCAACTCTCAATCTCTTTCCACTTAACGATAAGTTCATCTCCCCTCTAGCTGGCCCATAAACAAGGCCTCGCGTGGGCCCTGCAGGTTTGGGTTTCGGCCTTTGAAGATTTAGACTTCTCAAATTATTTGCCTTCTTCTCCTTAAGGCCTGGTTGGGCTTTCGACTGGTTCCCTTTGACCCCAGTTGCAGCAAACGCCATTACCTTCTCAAACACTCTACTTGAACCTCCGACTTTTAGGTTAACGTTGTTCTCATTCTCTTTATTTTCTCCCTCTCTCCCAACATCATCTCGTAGCTCCTCCAACTCCCCACTTCCTATTAAGCTCCCAAACCGATTCGACACATTAATCTTCTCAACGGAACCACCATTACGTACTTCCTTCATCTTCTTCCCCATCATGTCTCTCCCATCATTCCTCTGCGTAGTCCCTCCTGACTGTCTTTGTGGGTCAGTCTTTTTCCTCATATGTCTTACTTGCGTAAACTCTGTTTCCATTCCCACTGGTACAGTGTTCACATGTGTCGTGACCACTGGAGTAGGCACAGCAACCATAGCTCGCTCCGTACTACTCCGTGGACATGTGTATACGAGATGCCCATACATACCACACTTCGAACATATAGCAGATATTCCTTCATAAGATACAAAATATCTCTCTCCATTAATCAGCACTGACCCTTTCAAAGGCTTGTTCAGATTCACCTCCACACAAATTCTCGCGAACCTAGCTCTTTCAAACTTCAGAGTTGTCAAGTCGACTTTAATCGGTCTTCCTAGCCCCTTAGCAATTCCCATCAGTATCGTCTTATGATAAAAATTCACCGGGATATGGGAGAGACGAACCCAAACGGGCGTCGTATCTATCTCATCCTTCAGCGGATCAAACTCCGGAGTCCAAGCTTGCACCATAAGATAGCTCCCAAACGCCCTCCACGGACCATCAGCTAGCGCAGTCATATACTCCTCCTCCTTCTCAAAACGCACCATAAAGAACTGCCTAGGTAGATCCATGACATACATCGATCCTTTAGGTTTCCACAACTCCTTCAACTTTCGGGTTAAACTGAGAATAGGAACATTCCTTCCCAAAACCCTAACGATCACGCATCTCTTCCACAAACTATTCATGGTCGTCAGTACCTCCTCTCCTATCGTGATCTCCGGCTCTCCGTCCTCCCCATTCGGAAACTCCAACGTCAATCTCGATTCCACAAACTCTTCAGCCACAACTTCCTCCGGAACTGGCATTCCTCCCTCACTACACCCTACGACTTTCCTTACCCTCGAGCCTGGGACATCCGGCGGATCTCCCGGCGGTCTCTCCTTCCCCCCTATATCTTCCATAGTAGCATCTTGCACTTCCTCCCCCAAAACCCTAAAATCGCCTCCTAAAACCCTAGCCTCCATTTTTCACCCCGAGAACTTCCTTAAGTTATTACGGGATTTATATAGTTAGATTAATTGTTTGTATGACTAAAAATAATAAATAATAGATAGGTTCAATGACTTTTTGTAAGTAGATTTATTAAAACTCTTTCCTTTTTAATAGTATTGATTATCTGGAAGTGAGACTAAGACGGAACTGAATAAGAAAAGGTACTGAAATCTATCTAAGTTCATACGTGAGTCGCAGTCGTATGCAGACATACAAAAAATAAAGACTAATGTTCTAAAGTGCATAGAATTTTGGTCATTTATTCTGTGTCGGCCTTTGTTTAAATACTCCTCTTTAGGTCAGCCATTTTCTCATTTTTTTGTAGATTCAAGTTTATCCTCTTTCCATTTTCTCCGATCTTTCATTCTCTCCAAGTTTCGAGCTTATCTTGTTCAGGAATTTTCATTTTCTTGTATATATTCCTTATTCTTCTCCAAATAAGTAAACATTCACTGATTTCAAACGTCTTACGGTATAAAGCGGGATGTTTTGTGTTTTAGGCTGTTTCGGACTATTTACTAATTTAGGTTGTTTTATGATTTTTCCCAAAACTCTCGTTGTTATATTTCGAGATTGTTTTTTTTCTGGCTATTAGGAATATATGCAAATATACGATATACCATATCTATTTAGGATAAATTCCAAGTCGGTTTAGTATATTTCCTATTCTCTTGTTGTCGAGTTTGTATATATACATTGTAAAGCACGTTCATTATCAATAAGAAAGTCTTCTCTAAATCATTGAGACCTAGATTTACATGGTATCAGAGCACAAAATTCTGTGACCTAGTTCTCAGTTTTATTACTTGTTCTTAAAGTTTCGAAGTTCGAAATCCAAAGTTGAGTCAGTGGCTCTTGTGTCTGAGACTCGTAGTACGTAGTCTCGTTGAAGAAGTTTGGTTGTGACCGGTTGTGTAACACATCGCAAACATGGTTAATGATGATGTTGGAGACTCGGCTGTGTCCAAAAGCGGAGATTCTCAAACAAAAAGTGCTGGAAACCTAACTCCATATTCTCTTCATGCCTCCGACAATCCAGGAGCAATGATTACGTCAGTGACGTTAACAGGAGAGAATTACAACGAATGGTCTAGTGAGATGACCAACGCACTGCGAGCGAAACGGAAGCTAGGATTTGTCGAGGGTACCATACCGAAGCCTTTGGCAACGGATTCAAATCTGGAACTCTGGCTCTCCGTCAACTCCATGATAGTAGGGTGGATTCGGACCTCAATCGAACCACGCGTCCGTTCTACCGTCACCTTTGTTCAAGATGCACATAAGCTGTGGGAGAACCTTAGAAAACGGTTTTCTGTGGGCAACAAGGTTCGTGTGCATCACTTGAAAGAACAGATCGCAGTGTGTCGACAAGATGGTGCGTCTGTGATCGAGTACTATGGACGTTTGTCCAAGATTTGGGAGGAGCTGGATATGTACAAGCCCCTGCCTTCGTGTTCGTGTTCTGCTATGGCAGAGTTTGAAAGAGATAGAGAAGAAGAAAAGGTCCACCAGTTTGTAATGGGATTGGATCAAGCTCGTTTTGGAGGAGTGTGTCAAGGTATAATATCCTCTGATTCTACACTGGATATTGGAGAAATCTATGCTAAGGTGATTCGAGAAGAGCAGCGCCTCAACTCAGTCAAAGAGAGAGAGATGCAACAGAATGCTGTTGGGTTTACAGTTAAGAAAGAAGCGGGCGCAGCAAGTTCTGATCAAGCAACCTCACGTACTGACTCTGGAAGCAGGAATCGCGTCCCTCAATGCTCAAACTGCGGTCGTAGTGGGCATGAGAAGGCAAACTGCTGGCAGTTAGTCGGTTTTCCTGACTGGTGGGAAGAACGTTCAGCAAACAGAAGTGGAGGAGGAAACAGAGGAGCTTACAGAGGTGGTCGTGGTCGTGGAAATTATGGGTCTGATCGATCCAGAGGCAGTGGAGCAAAGGCACACGCGACTACATCCAACTCGTCTAGCTTCCCTGAGCTAACGTCAGAACAGTGGCGAACGTTGACTCAGATGATCAACGAGAAAGCCTGCTCTCCCACCGATAAGTTGAATGGTAAGAGTAAACTGGGTGATTTGATACTAGACACGGGAGCTTCCCATCACATGACAGGAGACATCTCGTTTCTTGTCAACACAACGAGTATTTTGCCATGTCCAGTTGGCTTTGCAGATGGAAACAAAGCATATGCCACACATACGGGAACATTTCCTTTAACTGATCGAATCACTCTTGATCATGTCTTGTTTGTGCCAAATTTGAACTGTTCCTTGATATCAGTCTCAAAACTGTTAAAGCAAACTAATTGTTTCGCATTACTAACAGATACGATTTGTCTCTTACAGGATCGTTTCACGAGGACCCTGATTGGAGCCGGTAAGGAACGAGATGGGGTGTATTACTTCACAGATGTCATGGCTGCTAGAGTTCACCGTGTCTCAGCTCCTGTTGTTAAGTCCGCTGATCAACTTCGTTGGCACCAGAGGCTTGGGCATCCATCATCTTCAGTTTTATCTAATTTACCTATGTTTTCGTCTACTAAACTAGCTGCCCTAAGTCCTTGCGACACATGTTTTAGGGCTAAGCAAACTAGAGAAGTGTTTTATGATAGTATCAATAAATCAAATGAGTGTTTTGCGTTGATTCATTGTGATGTTTGGGGTCCATACAGAACTCGTGCTTCTTCTGGTGCTGTATATTTTTTAACGATCGTGGACGATCATTCAAGAGCTGTGTGGACGTATCTCATGCTTGAGAAATCCGAAGTTCGTACGATCTTGACTAATTTTTGTAGCATGGCCTCTACTCAGTTCAGTAAAACAGTTAAGACAGTGAGGTCCGATAATGGAACAGAGTTTATGTGTTTGGCAAGGTTCTTTCGAGAAAGTGGGATTATTCATCAGACGTCATGTGTAGACACGCCTCAACAGAATGGACGTGTCGAAAGGAAACACCGGCATATACTTAATGTGGCCCGCGCCATACTATTTCAAGGAAGTTTACCGGTGAGGTTCTGGGGTGAAGCCATCATGACAGCAACTCATCTTATAAACCGTACTCCCACACAAGTTCTTCGAGGTGCGTCACCATATGAAGTCCTGTATGGTGAGAAGCCAAATTATGATCATCTTAGGGTCTTTGGAAGTCTGTGTTACACACATTTGAGAGCCCGCGACAAAGACAAATTTGGCTCTCGAAGTCGTAAGTGTATATTTATGGGTTATCCTTTTGGACAAAAGGGTTGGAAGGTGTTTGATCTCGACAAGGAACAGTTCTTCATCTCTCGAGACGTCATATTTTACGAGGACACGTTTCCTATGTCATCTATTTCAGAACAGTCGTCGGTTCAGGGAATTGTGTCTCCGGCTCCACCTACTAATGCACCCGACTACTCTGACTCAGATTGGTTATTTGAGTCTGTCCCCAGCTCACTCGACAGGGGGAGTAGCGATGGCATTGGCAATACAGATATTACTGTGGTAGTTGAACCAATAACATCTGAGACACAGAGCCCACAGGCTCCGGAATCTCGTTCTGCATTACCAGCTGATAGGTCTACAACTCCTGCAGAAGTCGTTACAAGTACTGAAACACGTACTGATCAGAGGTCTGAGCCAGTACAAGATATCTCCATGAATGATCCGGGTGTGTTGGGCAGAGGACAACGAGTGCGTCTTCCCTCTGTCAAACTTAAAGACTACGTCAACTACAACGTCCTGTGTCATGAAGATATCCATCTCGTTCCATTCTGCGCTTCATCGTCGTCCTCGGAAAACGCTCCAGGTATGACACAATCTCCTTTAGCTACATATATCTCTGTTGATGCCTTCTCAAGTGCGCATCAAGCTTTCTTAGCAGCTGTAATCTCAGGAGTTGAACCTAAGCGATATCATGACGCCATTAAACATAAGGTTTGGTGCGACTCTATGAAAGAAGAAGTCACTGCTCATGAGGAGCAAGGCACGTGGGATATTGCTTCGCTTCCGCCTGGCAAGACTGCCGTGAGTTCTCAATGGGTTTATAAGATCAAGTACAATCCTGATGGTACAATTCGGCGACACAAATCTCGTCTGGTTGCCAACGGAAATAAACAAGTCCAAGGCAAAGATTTTGAGGAAACATTTGCCCCAGTTATTAAAATGGGCACGGTTCGTATGCTTCTCCGTATTGCCGCAGCTAAGAAGTGGGAAGTTCACCAAATGGACGTTCATAACGCATTTCTTCATGGTGATCTTGAGGAAGAAGTGTATATGCGCTTACCTCCAGGCTTTACTCACTCTGATCCAACAAAAGTATGTCGCCTCAGGAAATCTATTTATGGCCTTCGACAGGCTCCACGGTGTTGGTTCTCCAAGTTATCTAAAGCTCTCCTGCAATTCGGTTTTGTTCAGTCTTACTCCGACTATTCATTGTTCTTATACACTAAAGGATCAGTTGAGATTCGAGTTTTGGTCTATGTCGACGATTTAGTGATCGCCAGTAATAGTCTCGACAAACTCACCAAGTTTAAAGAGTATTTGGGACAACAGTTTCACATGAAGGATCTTGGTAAGCTCAAATACTTTCTTGGTATAGAAGTAGCACGCACTGAAGAAGGGATCTTCTTGTCTCAGCGCAAATATATCATGGATATCATTGATGATATGGATCTCCAGGATGCTCGTCCAGCATGCACACCAGTCGAGCAGAATCACAAGATCGCCTCCGATCAGTCACCTCTACTTTCTGATCCAAAGATCTATCGTCGCCTTGTGGGCCGTCTTGTATATCTTTCCATGACTCGCCCTGAACTTTGTTACTCTATTCATCTTCTGTCTCAGTTTATGAAGTCACCTCGTGAAGGACATTTGGAGGCTGCATTGCGCGTTGTTCGATATCTCAAAGGTTCTCTCGATCAAGGAATACTCATGAGCTCCGATAAAAATCTTGACCTCTCCATATACTGTGACGCGGACTGGAGTTCTTGCCCTGTTAGTCGTCGATCTTTGAGCTCATTTGTAGTCCTTCTCGGTGATTCTCCAGTTACGTGGAAGACCAAGAAACAAGATACCGTTGCTCACTCGTCAGCTGAAGCCGAATACAGGGCTATGGCTAAAGCTACTCGTGAAATGAAGTGGATTGTTCCTTTAGTTAAGGATCTCGGTATTCCAGTTCCCAAACCTGTCTCGTTCTTTTGTGACAATCAAGCGGCAATATACATTGCAGCCAATCCAGTGTTTCACGAAAGAACAAAACACATAGAACGAGACTGTCATAGTGTTCGAGATGCGGTCCTTGCTGGTTTGATCGCCACTAAACATGTTCGTACTAAGGATCAGCT
This sequence comes from Brassica rapa, assembly GCF_000309985.2. NCBI lineage: Eukaryota > Viridiplantae > Streptophyta > Magnoliopsida > Brassicales > Brassicaceae > Brassica > Brassica rapa. Next base: position 16,713,559 of record NC_024799.2, on the reverse strand, counting down.
CGCTGACATCTTGACGAAAGCTCTTGGTAAACCACAGTTTGAAGTGCTACTGTCCAAGTTGGGTGTCAAGAGACTTCACACTCCAACTTGAGGGGGAGTATTAGGAATATATGCAAATATACGATATACCATATCTATTTAGGATAAATTCCAAGTCGGTTTAGTATATTTCCTATTCTCTTGTTGTCGAGTTTGTATATATACATTGTAAAGCACGTTCATTATCAATAAGAAAGTCTTCTCTAAATCATTGAGACCTAGATTTACACTGGCCGTTGGTTTATGAAATAAATAAGATCACTTCTTTTCATCGAAATCATATTCAGTGTTAATGTTTAACTATTTTCTACTCAGGGTTTGGCTATTTTAACGGAAATAAAGGATTTACAACTTCTTATAATAAAATCTCTCAAAGGAAACTCTATTACGACGAAAAAGATATCTTGGACGAGATAAGGGTGAGGATAAGCTTGGTAGAGTTGTGGGCGATGACTCTCAAAGAAAGATATCTAGTTCTAGTAATCGATTGTGAAAACACTCAAATAATAAGAATATGTCTCTTAATCTCTTAAGAAAGATATCTAGTTCTAGTAATCGATTGTGAAACACTCAAATAATAAGAACTAGGATAAGACATGCGCCTAACGCAAGGTGAATTTATATGAAAATTATTTAAGAAATTTCGTATGAAAAATTAAAACTTATATTCTTGATCGAAATAATATTTTTGGCCCTTAAAGAATTTTTTTAAAACTTTTTTGTTAAATACATAATTTGTTTACTCATGAGCTGATCTTATTTAAAAAAATATTTTAAGTCAAAAAATCACTTATTGCATAAGAAACTAACGTTTAGGCCGAAAAATCTCAGGCTTACTATTTGGTTACAATAAAACTATGTTAGCTCGGTTTTATATTATGATTTAGCAATTTAAAAGTTAATTATGCTTATGAAAAGTTTACGTTCATGTGTCAATCTTATATATCTTCAATATTTTTCTCATTTTTGTGTCAATTTTTTCATTTTGGTTATTGCTTGATATAAATATTGACTTTTGAGTTTATTCTCATTTCGTTAGCTTGTTTTGGTTTGAGATTTAGAAAATGTTTAAGATTTAAAATTATTAAAGAGATACATATTTAGGTTAAGATCCGCTCCTTGTGCAATGTTTTTCTGCATATTATGAAATATTAAAATAATAATTATATATTAAATAACTAAGAAATCAGTTACTATTATGTAATAAATTGGCATGTGCATATAAATCAAACGACCGCTCTTGTTTATTCGCAATCATTTTAGAGTAAATAAATCAAAATAATCAATCTTATCTATCGTATATGATATATAATTATATTTAAATGATATTAATATAGATATATAGTATACTTTTAATAAGAATATTTATTAAATGAGGTTTCTACTCATATGATTTTATGATTGTTTCCATATTTGTGTGACAAAATTTTACACCAACGATTTTTATTAATGTGAAATTTTTAGTAGTTTCAATAATTTATAATCATTTAAAAAAACAATGAAGATTTCAAAATTAAAATATTAACTTTTCAATAAATGTTCAACGAAGATATCAAAATATAAGTATGTATTTTCATATGATGTATAGTTTAATTTAAACGATATGAAATATATATATATATATATATATATTAACATAAACACCTATTAAAATAAAATTATGTATTCATATGATTTTATAATCATTGTATCTTATTATAGAAAAAAAAACTAAACCTTGATCACAAATATTTATGTGAGACTTTTAACAGTTTTAGTAATATATACTCATTTAAAAAAATTCAAAATACAACATATAAAAAAATCTAAATTTTTATTATATGATTAATATAATTGTGTAATTTATTTTAATAATAAATAATTAAACAAAATGATAGAAAGTATACAGATTGTTAGCAAATCTTTATTAATTAAAATCATTAGTTATCATATATATCCTTATCACATTAGATAATTCCGTAGGTTTTATTTAAGGAAAAAAATATAATAATTTTAATTTGATAAATGAATGGTCCATAACGAACATACTATATAATATAACATTCTCTAACAATTTAATTTTGGACTAACAAAGTTAGAATTTTAATTACATGACAACTCAACAGGGTACTTTTTTAATTAATAATCGGGGTTGCTCTTCCGGATTGGGGAGCTACCCCTCGGAGCCTTTCAACCATGAACTGCATGGCGTTGAGCCTCTTGGAGAACATCTGCTCAGGTAAGCAACCATGGGAGACTCCGTCTTTGCTGCTCCCTCGGGTGCTTCCTTGTCGTGTTCCAGCTCAGATTCGCTGTCTTCTACGTCGTACGTTTGAGAACCCTTAGCCTTTTCCCGTGTTTCTGCGTCTCCTTGCGACGTCGTAGGCGGGATAGTTGTGCATGTTCTGGAGTTAGGTGTCTCCAGAGTCGGCATGGGTCGGATCCGAGTCCGGAATCGACGCTTTTTGTTACTTGCCGTATTGAGGGCTTGGTTCTCGCCTCGGAGGTTTAGATTCTTCGATTCGAGCTGGCTGAGCTTTTTGGCGCTCTGCTCCAGTTGCTTGGAGTGTTCGTCGAGCTTCTCCTTCAAGCTCTGGACTTTTGAGGAGAGCTAGGGATTCTCTGCAACTTCTATCTGAGCTCTATTTAGCTCGGTTACTTGGCTTTGTATACCGTCGAGTTACCTTTGGAGCTCTGCTTTTCTTGGAGTAGCTTCGGGTCGCTCGTTCTGCACATCCACCGCCATTATCACGCAGTTTAGAGTACTCCTCTCCTTCTAGCGCCAAACTGTTAAGGGATTTTTGTGTATGATCTTTGTGCGTACTACGGAACGATGGACAAGGCTGGTATTCGTATAGATTTAGAGAGAAATAGACTTGAAGAGATGTTTTGTTAGATAGAACAAGCTGGAACTACAATGTATTGAGTAAGAACCCTAGTTCTAGCCGCCTATCCTTAATCTCTGAGTCTTGAAGCATCGATCCCTTGCTCCAGGGTTTAGGCTCCCCTTATATAGTTGTTTTTAGGTCGGCCTTAGTCGGTTTGAGTAGGTTAAAGTCTTCTTTATTCGAAAATATGGAAGGTTCTCCTTATCGGAAGTTTTCCTTTTCCCGGAGGAAGGGGGTGGTCCCTGGGACTGGACCCGGAATACTTTCTAGCGGGGACCTGGGGTGTCTCCTAGACGGTGTCTTGCCTGGGATCTGGAGGAATTCAATACCTGAGTATTTGTTTCCCCAACAATTGTCAAGTAGTTTAGAATACTCCCCTCCTTCTAGCGCCAAACTGTTAGGGGATTTTTGTGTAGGATCTAAGTGAGTACCATAGAATGATGGACAAGCTTTGATTTCATAAAGATTGAAGAGAAATAGACTTGAAGAGATGTTTTATTGAGTAAACAAGCTGGAACTACAATGTATTGAGTATGAACCCTAGTTCTAGCCGTCAAGCTCAAATCTCTAAGTCTTCAAGTGTCGATCCCCTGTTCTAGGGTTTGGGCTTCCATTATATAGTTGTCTTAAAGTCAGCTGAATCGGTTTGAGTAGGTTAAACTCTTTAATATTCGGAAATATGGAAGGTTCTCCATATCGGAATTTTTCTATTTCCCGGAGGAAGGGGTGGTCCGTGGGACCGGACCTGGAGTGCTTCCTAGAGGGGAGCCGGGGCGTCTCCTAGCGGGGACCCGGAGGCCGGTGTCCTGCCTGGGGTCTGGAAGAATGCAATACCTGAATATTTTTCCCCAACATATATATATTAAATTATTACATTTAGAAATGGGCGTCGATCGACGTTTACACATCGGTGTCGATCGACTGTCTCTGTCGAGTCACTGACCTATTAAATTCGACACTTCATCGAACTCACCCTAAAATCGCAAAAACACTCTGAAACCTCCACCCATTGATTTCTATCATTTCTGAGCCGATTTTGGCCGTTCTTGAGCCTACCCCATTCGATTTTAACATCTTTATCTGTTTAGTTCACTCAATCAACCGATCTACAAGGTATACCGTCGAAATCATCAAAATTTAAGGTTTTCTAGGGTTGACACTTGAGATGAATTAGAACTCGGAATTATAGCTCTATTTAACAATATTATGACTGCTAGACCAATGGGAAACGAGTTTTGTACTGAATTGTGTGACCATTGTGTTATATGAAATTGAATTGTGGTGGTTAGATTTTTGCAGGGACTGCACCATCGATCGACAACACGACATCTCCGTCGATCGACGATTCACTCAGGCTAACGATCGATGTCGACATACGTGTGTCGATCGACATCGATCATCGTTTCATCATCCTTGCTAATTTCACAACCTCATGTGTTTTTTGTTTGCAGATGACCGACAGAGAGAGAAAGACGTTTCGATCGCCCTAGCAGCTCCAACGCACCACCACCTCCAGAAATGGTCCACAATCCTTGGCCGAGGGTAAGGAAGGAGAACCCCTTGAGACTTTTGAGCATTTTGCTGATCCTCACGAAGCCGTCAAGAACATCAAATGCACCCACTGTGAAATCTGAGAAGCATGGGATGACTATGAAAGCTTGTTCTACAATGAGTGGCTGAAGGTCACCATCGAGCCCACACGCTTCATCGACTAGGCGACTATACGGAGACTTGGGCTCGAGACGGACTTAGAGGAGCTGATCCGCGAGTTGGGTTTGGGAACCATTGCTACACGCTCTTATGACTTGTACCTCGAGCTAGTGAGACAATTCATGGCTACAATGCAGGTCTATTACTCCAACGAGAGGGTGAAGATGGTGCACGAGGGCACACTGACTTTCTTCATCCGAGGCATCAGACACAGGATTCCTCTCTTCACACTTTGTGACATCTATCGGTTCAGTAGCAAGCTCACACGTTGCGTCGTCCCGCCTTTCTTGGACAGTCAAGAGTTCTGGGGACACTTTCCTAACAAAACTTAGACTAAATAACACTGGGATCAGTGTTGTTTAAGTCTGGGGGAGGTAGTTACTAACATTTCATTCTATCTTGAGCTTTTAACATATATATAAAAAAAAGAGTTTTAAAATTTGGTTTTATTAAGTCAAGAAAGGGACTATGATCTAATACTATTTGACTGCTGCTCTAACCACTTTCTAGCACCATCTAGATTTACTAACTACATGATGTATTAGATAGAAACACCGCAGAGTATCACGTGATGCTCACATCCACACTTGCTAAGAATACCTGAAGAAACCAAAGCTGACATCTAACCTTAAATTATTCTCCTTGCTTGTCTTGGAGCTTGGAATACATAGGATCAAAGTCCACTTGTAAGTCTGGACGATATTAAACTTAGTGTCCCTATTTCTCTCTCCACCTCTCTTTAGCATCAATAGTTACAAAAGATTGAGATTATTTCTTGTGGTTTAGAGGGGTAGGAGTGTCTCATGCGACCCCATTATTCTACTCTAATAGAATGATCACACATTGTTTGGAAGCGAGGGGTAGATACATTATCAATGACCCCACTATTTGCCTACAACTTTGCCATCAAAAAAAAAAATTGATTCAAAAAAGAGAGAAGAGAGAGGGAGAATTAGAAAGGTTTACCTATAAATCCAGATACTTGTTTGAGTTGATTTTATGTGTTCAGTGATTGATATGCAGAAATGAGGTCAGTAGAGGGGTATGTCAAGAGCTATTAGTTGAGTTGTGTGATTATATGGTATAGTGACTAAGCTAGTGTGCAGTACATTGAAAGCATCTAAGGTTAATAATGACTCACTTCCATCTATCATAAATTTCAGAAGTGAGAGTAGTTATTCTAAGTCATGTGAGTCCCTGCTGTTTTCAAACAATTCTCACACAATAGTTCTATATATTACTTGAGGACAAGAAAAAAGATAACTCTGGGGATGTTGATATATCATGGATTTTACCCACTTTTTGACCATGTTTATATATGTTTTTAGAGTCTTCTATATGCATTCGGAGTCTTTTCAGAGCTTTTATAAGTTTAGGGACTCATTTGAGGAAAATGATGTTTTGGAGTATTTTGGAACCTTTTTGAAGAGTTATGCTGAAATCACTAAGGCAGATCGATTATTGAGAATAAACATCGATCGACAGATCACTTCTAACATCGGTCGACGGATCACCATCGATGTCGATCGACGGCAAACCATCCGCGAGAATCAGCATTTAAGGAAATCACAAGTTTTACCCAAAACTCCAAGTTATTGCACCATAAGTCATTGGCCGCATGTTAGGCTATTTATTAGGGTTTTGTATCATTTTGGAGGTAGACCTTCTTAAGACTTCTACCACCATTGTCACACACTTGAAGATGAGGCACACTTGATAACTTGGAGAGCTTAGGATATGCGAGAGATATATGAACTTCATAACAGAGAAGATCTTGAACTCTTATATTTCTTTGCTTTGTCTTGTTATTTTTCACATTCATTACATTTAAGTATTATTCAGAACATCCTGACTATGTATCTTATGAATATGTCTGAGTAGTCCTACTGTTAGATTAGGGTTCTTCAAAGGGTGATCTATGAATTGCTAATATGAACTGATTGTTAGGATGTTTAAAATAGTTCTTCATCTAGTTACTCTTAATGCTAAGTCTAGGATTGATCACCCTAAACTTAGATCTTAGGTTTAACTGGTGCCAGCGGAAGCTCGGTTGATTGCCTGAAACTAAACTAGAATGATCTAATTAACTAGATACACACGAAAGTTGGTCTAGGAGATTAGAGAACTTATCAGACCTGTTTGCAAAGCGTGCTAGAAAGAACATCGATCGACAACTTAATAGTTGCATCGATCGACAAGCTGTAAGGTGTATCGATCGACATTCATATAGAATCATCGATCGACACTTTCTCAAGATCAATAAGCGACAACTTAGATCTTAGATCTAGACATTAAATAATAAAAACAAACGAATGTTGATAGATTATACTGAAGCTTGAGTTCAAGAACATATAATTTATAATTCCTAAATAAATTAATTAAGTTTGCATAGTTGTCACACCTGAGAATTATCCCAAATCTAGCTCTTCCACATACAGTTTACAACCAAAAACCATTCAATCGAACAACTACTTTGTTCAACTGATTTACTGCTTTAATAATAATTGTCTAGCTTTATTTCGAAAACTACAAATCTATTGTATAATCTTCCTCTGTGGATTCAATTCCTAAGTATTACAACTGAACCTCTAACTTGAGAGAGTACAAATCACTCCTTAGGGTAATTTGAGTGATATTAGGTGGAGACACGGTCGGCCAACTCGCGCTTTTTTCAGTTTCCCGCTGGTAAGCCTTGATGGACGATACCGTGAAATGGCAGTACTACGACCCACCGATGATCATGCTCACTCTCTGAAGATTATTGTCGTTTATTTTATCGTCATGACTTCTTCCGCGCTTTTTGCCTGACTGATTCCCTTGAGAAGAATTCTCTGAGGTTTTATCATTTTTTGGCGGGTGATTGGAATCGCGGATGAGATCCTTGATACCGGCGACTTCGGAGATTTCTTCTGCGAGTAATTTCGCGGCAAGCCTCGCGCCAAGGGCTTTGCAGTTCACGGTCTAGTGACCTCGCGTCTGGTGGAAATCGCAGAAGACGGAGTCATCGTAACCTGAATTTTGAGTCCACATATTTCTCGACATCCTTCATTGTTCGGATTTTATGGCATAGTTATGTGCCCCTAGAGTTATTCCCTCTCGTGATGGATATACTTGTCGTTACGAGAGTTCTTCTTTTTAGACTTTTGGTCTTATGCTGCATCTTTCGAGGATGTTTTTGTCGACTTATGTTTTTACGATAAAACTTTCATCTCTTATTCGATGGTGATGTAACTCGTAGCCCTAAGGAGAGCATCTTGGATTAACTGCGGCTTGCCGAAAGTTATCCACATTCTGAACTTCAACTTTTACCAGAGCGTCTTTCTGAACGCGTCTATTGCCACTTTGTCGCTTATCCCGCTAACTCTCGCCATGACGAGCGTGAATCTATTCAAAAAGTCACAGAGAGGTTCGTCTTCTTTCTGGGCCAGGCTCCAGAGATCGACTTCGAAAGTTTCTCTATCTATGAACATAGAGTATTGTTTGAGAAATTATGAAGCGAGTTGGCGGAAACTTCTGATCGAGCGTTTGCGGCTAAGAGTTAGATAGATCTGTACCTCCCATCATTCTAGCGCCGAACTGTGGGAACCAAAATTCACACCGTCATTTTCCGTAAAATTAGGAAAGTTATGAAACTCTAAATATCCCAGAGGTCCCATATTTCTGCTAAGCCAAACCTCAAGCAATCATATAACGTAAACAGACGAAAACAATAACTTGAATAAAACGAAAAGGGAGCTAAGAAGGTCTTATTCGAATCTGCGTATGAGCGTTTACAACGGGTAAAGCCTTGGCCTTAAGAGCTGTCGGCGAGTTTATCTTCTCGCGAAAATAATTAATTTTCTCTTGATCTTTATGATTATCCCTTGAAACTTGACATTTATCTTCAAACTTGACATTTATCTCTTCTCGCGAATATTCAATAAACTGTCATAGTGACTTCGGGCCTGATTCTCGTAAAACCCCGTAAGTGGGCTCTTCCCGCGCTTTAGACCCTTTGGGCCGTTTTTCGACTAAAACGTTTTTACGATTTTTTTCAGAAGAATTACCTTTCGTGACGTCGGTTTTACGAATATAGCCGAAATTAATCGTATAGCCGAGATAACCATGTTGTTAAGTTAACCATTACGTTTTATACGATTGATCCAAACTTATACGAGAAAATAAGTCTTTGTCGTTTCTATCGTAAAGTTTCAACGTTAACTCTGATCAAGACGAAACAAGAGACAGTTTGACCAAGACCCAAAAGGGGGAGGGGAGCTCCGGAGACGAGGGTGCATGGTGCTCGACTGATCCAACTCACCTAATGGTGAACTGGACGAGGCTGATCCAACTCGCCATGGGGAGAGTTGGAAGTGGTTCATCCAACTCGCCTAATGGAGAGTTGGATTGGTCGATCCAACTCGCCATTGGGAGAGTTGGACTTGGCTTATGAAACTTGCCCGATGGCGGGTCGGACGATGTTGGTTCAGTTTTTTCGATGCTTCGTAATCGTCTGTTCGAGAGGTTGAATGATCCTTTGCTAGGAGCTTGTCGCGTAATAGTCTAAAAATATGAAGTTTCAGTTTTTTCGTATTCTTAATCTTTATTTAGAAAGATTTCTTGGGAACTTTCAGTTGATATTTTCATTACCGATTTTGACCCCAACAGTCTCGAAGATGGAAGAAGCGCCTTTTAGATAAACAGAAGGTTAGTAGTGATGCAATTGTTGGATCATTCATCTTTTTGTTTGTTTGATGATTTAATATCCGTATTTTTCTGTTGTAGGGTTTAGTTTGGCTGTTCACACTATTCTTCCACAAGCTGAACATAGACAGTGTGCTCGAAACATAATGGAGAAATGGAAAAGAGATACTCATGATCATGAACCACAACTCCTGGTTTGGAAGATAGCTCGCAGCTACACAATAGGAGAGTTTACCGACAATTCAGAAGCACTAAACAGGTTCAATCATCATGCTTATAATTCTTTACAAAACACTGATCCCAAATCATCGTCTATAGCATTTTTTAGGATTGGAACATGCTGCCATAACAATCTCAATAATCTCAATGAGTCTTTTAATAAGACAATTCAGAAAGAAAGGAAAAATCTCTTCTAGATTTGCTAGAGGATATTAGGAAACAATGTATGGTACGTAATGCAAAGAAGTCCATTATTGCAGAAAGATTGAAGATAAGGTTCACAAAAAGAGCACATGCCGAGATAGAAAGGGTGATAAAACTATCATAACATTGCGTCCGTTACATGGACAGAAATAATTTGCATGAGATAGAGATCAATGGTGTTAACTATGTGGTTTATGAATGGGAAGACTTGTTGTTGCATAAAATTGCAGATGGTTGGAATCCCTTGTGTTCATGCCGCAAGTGTTCATGCCGCAAGCTTATGTGAATGAGTATTACATAACAAAGATGTGGCGAGAAACATATAAGGATGGTAATAAGCATGTACAAGAGATGATGGGGTGGCCTAGATTGAATACGCTAGCTGTTTTGCCACCACCATGGAGAAGAGGCAATCCGGAAAGACCAAGTAATTATGCTAGAAGGAAAAGAAGGAATGAATCTGGATCAAGTAAGAGCACATTGACACGCCATATAAGAATTCTGACAGGCTAAGTGTGGGGAAGATGGACACAATAAACAAGGCTGTAAAAATTTGTGTGGGGAGTCAACCTAAAAGGCCAAGAGAACGACCAAAAAAACAGGTTTGTATGTTGTTGAGATTTTCATTTGAATTTGATAAATTTTATTTTTGTTTGTCTCATACATTTTCTTTTATTTTTGAATTAGGGAGAAGTTTCACAAGCACAAGGCTAATCACAAGGACAAGATTTTCCACTAGAAATTGAGTGTTGAAATTGATTTGTATTCTATTGTGTAATGACTGTGTAATGATTTGTTGGGTTATCACTCTTTCTGAACTCGTTTTGGATCATGTAATGGTTAGGTAGTATGCTTTGTTATGGTTTTTTGTTATCACTGGTTCACGTTTAATATCAATCAAGTTATTGCTAAAATATACCATAAAGAAAGACAAAACTAATGAAATAGAAAAGAATTATTTCATTAACTTAACACTGATTAATTAAGTAACGTCTAATTAATAGTTTTTAAAAGAGAAATGGAGAAACGACATACAAGAGATCTGCAGCATGGCGCAAGGAGTACCGTCAAGCATGGATCCGCTAGGGCGGCTCAGGTGATACAGTCAGACGTGAATCTTCATAAGGCAGGTAGAATTGTCGGCTGTAGAATCGTCTTGTAATATTTCTCAGAATTTGTAATAGCATAATATATTCAGCGTTAAAAAAATTAATATTTTTTAAAGTCCAGTTAACTAATCTGACGATATGCCTAATTTGGTAGTCAACGAAAGTTTGTGATTTAAAAGAAAAGTCGATAAAAACTTTGATGTTTTAATTTGTTATAGAAGAATTCATTAATTTAATAGCCATAATTTGAAATTTTGCGATTTTAATGAACATTTTCCCAAAGAAAAATGCCTATAAAGAATTATTTAAGTTTGATATAAATATTGTTATTTTACTTATAGTTTCAACCACATCATCAGCAGTAAGCACCATAATCATCTATACTATACTAAAAGGAGAATAAGATGAGTGGTGAGAGTGTCCACGTCCTCACTTTAAATCAGCCAATGGGATTGGTTCTTTTCTCCACGTGTTACTCTCCAATTTCTTCATCTCACGTTTACAAAACTCTCGCTCTCTAGATTATTAACAATTTGCAAAAGGCCTTTAACTAGCCCAAAACATTTCCCGAAAATCTGTACAGCCACGTCCTTCCATCTTCTTCTACTCGCGAAACCCCAAATTTCCTGCCGCTCCGGATTTCTGGTGTAACTTTCTGCCTGAATAATTAAGCTTCATCAAATCTATGTTAATGGCTTCTGCAATCAAAACCTACTTGCCGATAGAATTTCCATGCCTTCGCCCTATATATATATCACTCTGTTACAGTCTACAAAAAAATCCTTCACTTCCATGACCAACAAATCAGCAATATCATCCTCCACATTCACTACGCTATGTTCTTCAGTTATGTTCTTCTCGGCTTGGTAGAGGCAAAGCTTCTATTTAGGATCATCCATTTTTGGGATCCCAGAGCACAGCGAGAGGATACATGCTTATTGGTCTGGATATAAGGAGAGGAGGCGGATTCAAAATGCATGTTCTTTCGACTACTGCAAAGAGATTTCGTTTGTGAGATTATCAATACCAAACTACTGATTTGTAATTTGGTCATTTGTGATTCGTTGAACCAAACTATTCGTTTTCTTTCAATCTCTGTCTCTTTCTAAGCCAAAACCTTATTTTTGGCATTTTTCAGATTTATAGGAACTTCTAGCCGAAACATGGAAGACCTTGAAAGTATATCGAAGGCTTGGTTCGATTTTTGGAAAGAACGCTGAGGTGGAAACATCTAGCTCCCATTTCACAAACAACACCCGGTGAGTGAGAGTACACTTTCCCTTGCATATTTTACCTTTTTGGGACTAAGCCCTCAAGAAAAATGAAAAAGTACAAAATGAAACTCATTGGTTTAATTCACTTTCGTACAGAATTTTTCCAATTTCTATGGATTCAAAGTTTTTTTTTTGTTGAGCCAAGAACCTGATCATAGCTTCGTTTTGGTTCTTTAGCAATGATACGACGGTTGACGCTTTCGACAGTTTTGTCTGCAAAAATGGAGCCGGAAACCATATTCTGGGAGCTGTCTTTGTTGATCTCGAGACCATTGTCATCTATGAAATCTACCGGGACTTACTAGCAGCTTTTCAATCATGAGTAACTTATCTCTGGGAACAACTTCGCCAATGGTGAGAGAAAATTTTATTTTTCTCTTCTTCTTACTGATTATTCAAATGGTGATTAGAAGTTATATAGTTGCAGTTGGAAAGGAGATTGTGGACCTTTGTCTTAACAGTGTCAGAGATCTTGCCGACAACTATACATGCTTGCAAGGGGTTATTGGTCTTTAATGCTGGTGGTGGAGTAACTGGTTCTGGTTTGGGATATCTGTTGTTAGAACCTTTGTCTGTAGATTAAGGAAATAAGTCGAAACTTGGATCCACCATATATCCTTCTCCTCAGGTACTTTTCCAGAAAAATAAAACATTACAAATTACATTGAAATTGGAGTCCTCCCAAAAGCTTGGTTTGATGCATTACCTTTTGATCTCAGGTTTGTACTGCTGTTATAGGTACCTTACAACGGTGTTCTCTTGCTGCCTTCGCTACTTTAAAAATCTCTCATATTTCCTAAATTTTGCAAGCTCGGTGTTGCGGTTGTAGTGCATTGAAGTTTGAGCTAATGATCTCCCTCAAATGTCGGCAAAGATTTTGACAGGGATTCATGTGGGCGAGAAAGTCTTATTCCTAAGGATTCAGTTATTCGCAAATGACAATATGCATCCGTTCATATTCCAAAAGAGGCAATACCACCAATAAGAGTATGTTATGCACAGGTTGCCCTCAATCTCCCAAGACCAGTTTGTAGGCATGGTCAGTTGTTTGTGGCTCTCTCACGACTCACAAAGCCTGTGAGAATAAAAATACTTGATAATACGGAAGCTACAAGTAAGATTTCACTTTCTAACAATATAACTTAATATATCAGCCTGGCTTTTTAACATACATTGCAGGAAACAGCTTGGATAGGAGTCCAGTTTCATAACAACGACGAGCAAAACTACTCATTGGGAAGACACCGAAACAGTCAAACACATTGTTAGGAATAGCTATGTCTGAGACGCTTTGAAATGTTATAGAGAACTTGCATATTTTAGTTTATTTACGATAACGAAACAGAGCCACAAGTACGTGGTGATGCATTTTTTATTAAGGATAAGAAGGATTAAAATATTAGACAGCTTAATGAATGGACTCATATCCTTAAAAACATAGAATATATGCATGAAATTCTACTAAATATTTATCCGAAAAATTTCCTTAAAATCGTCAAGTAACAAACAGTTATGGTGCAGTTACGAACAATTGTCTCTCCATTTTCTTATATCAACACTCATCATAGTAATTGTCAACACCCCCATACTATTAGATATCAATAGACAAACTCCATAAGCTAACACATTCTGAGAAAGTAGAGCAAGCAAGGCTTAATCATCGATAAGCTAGCTCAAATATATTATATGATCTTCTTCCAAAAACTTCTCTGCTTTATTCTGACAAAAACCATATAACCCACGCTCCAATAACACAACTAAAATAAACCAAGTTTCTAAAGTCACCCTTCACAAAAAATAAGCTCAAATAACAATATTGCAAGTTTTCATTAACAGTAAGATCAACAAGTCTTTAAGTTACAAATACATATTCCTTAGCAGTACAAGCCAAATGGTAAGCCCAAGCCAAAGTTCACAAACAACTTAATGTCTTCCTACAATGTGTAAAATAAGTACCCACTTATACTAACTCACAGTTATTATCCACTAAATGTAAACAAAATGATGTTAAAAATGTAAACAAATAAACAGCCATTGAAACATTCATAGCTATTATTAACATTAAGAGCTCAAATAATCGTTCGTACAGACACTACTGTATTAATTTGATATGATAGGGTAGTGTATGAAACTCAAGTAAAATTCTACTAGAAATGTAATACTTTACTAATTTATAACATTATCTATAAAAATATTTTCAAGCAACATGCGTGAAATTTCCAATAAATAAGTTTTTATAAAAAAATTCAACAATCGCTAAAATAATTTACAAAACATAGTTAGAAAATCACTAAAAATTAAAGAAAATATCATTATGAATTGAAAATCAAATATAAAATTGTTACATAATATAAGCTAATTATTATTTTGTGATATTTTTTGAAATCAATTGTAAATTATTTTAAAATGTTTTTTTTATAATTTTAACACATTACATTTTATTTAGTTGATTTAGCTTGGAGGTGGATGTGGTAATTTATTATCGTGAAAAAATTAGTTATTGTAATAATATTAAAATCTGATACCCGTATAAAAATATACTAATTATTCTTACTTTAAATTTTCTTCAAATATATCAAATTGAAATATAAATCAAATAGAAAAATATAAATCATTAAATGTTCATTAACTTTAATTTATTAATTTTGTTTTCTCAGAAAAAAATGTTATTGATCTTTATAATTAAAACCAAAAAATTTTAATAAAAGTTATGATATGATCTTAGAATAAAAAGAAATAAAAATAGATTGTATTTATTATTTTAATATAAAGTAAATATTCAAATATTTTATAAAATTAAAATATATTCTAATATGAAATAGTTTAGTGTAATTCACCCGCCCGTAGGGCGGACCAACCTCTAGTACTAATAAAAGAGACTATTTGAGGCTCTATGGAATGTTCATCTCAACATAAAATCCTTCTTCCAAAAGATGCCACACGACATTAATACATTATAAAAACAAAGTAAATATACAATAAAAGAAACAAAAATATTACATTAAACATCTATTGTAATATTACTATTTGATATAAAAGGAAGAAAATTAAAATAAGTAAATACACAATATAAGAAATGGAAATACTACATTAAACATCTATTTAAAAATGTATAGTTTTACATTTTTATATTAAATTATAAGAAAACATAAAAAGATGTAAATATACAATAGAAGAAAAATAAATATTACATTAAACATCTATCATAATATTACCATTTGATGAAAGGCAAAATAATTAAAATAAATAAATATATAATATAAGAAAAATAAATAATAATTAAATGTACAATATAAGAAATGGAATATTACATTAAACATCTATCTGAAAAATTTATAGTTATACATTTTTATCATTTCCATTATTATATTACAGCAAAAAATAAAGAATAAGTAAATATACAATAGAAGAAACATAAATATTACATTAAACATCTATCGTAATATTACCATTTGATATAAAAACAAAAAAAATAAAATAAGTAAATATATAATTAAGGAAAAAACAAATAATAAGTATATACACAATATAAGAAATAAAAATACTACATTAAACATCTATCTTAAAAAAGTGTACACATATTGGTAAAAGAATCTGACTCCCAAGAATCATTTTATCTCCAATAGTCTCAAACCACCCATTCATTCTTAAGAGAAGACAATTTCCAATAAAAGTATGTTATGCAATGACCATAAACAAAAAAAAAAAAAAAATTTACCTACCCATCATTCAATCTTGCGGTTATTGCGTTTGCAAGTGCAAAGGAATATTACCATGCACATAATTGTTTTCAGTTCTTTCAGCTCATCACATAAATGAGCAATAATCATTCTTCCCTAAGAACAAAAAGAAAAAAAAAAATATAACGAGTTACAATTTTTCGAAATGAAATACAACTAAGAAACCAAGTCCAGTCCAAAATCGCAATCCGAACGCAAACAATAGTAGGACACAACCAAATCTATCATAAACAACTGCAACACAAGGATTCAGGGACACAACCAAATGTATCATAAACAACACACCAGCCATAAACACAGAGCATGATTTCAAAAGCAACCAGCTGTGTCATTGCCAAAACAGATGAAAAGGAGCCCACTGCCACAAACCAGAATTAAAAAAGTTACAAAAAACATGATGCTAACAAAGAGCAAAGGTGATAACCGCAAAAGATGTCATAGATGGAGCAGACAGAGAAATTTACCATTAGAACCACACTTTTTATTTACCTAAAAATATTATAATAAAATTTTAATTTAAACAAAGTTATAATTGTGTAAAAATCTTATAAAAATTAAAACTAAATACGGTTGATTTTCAACTGTCATAAATAAAACGTACTTGTTGTAAAATAAAAATAGAATTTTTTGAAAATATTCATTTTTAGAAGTAAGAATAGAAGAATACATTGGAGAGAAACACATCTCTATTTTAGAATTATTCTATTTTCTGATCCAGGTTTTGACCCATCATGACGCATTTCAATGATGTGGGAAGACTATAAGAGTTTTTAAATGAACTATTTTATAAATTCCTTAACTAATAATTAAATCTAGAATTCAAATTACATAAAATAGTTTTTAAACTAACATATAAAATCTAAAAGACCTTAAATAGGTATTTTGACCCAAATATCACACAAAAATAGATTTCATTAAAGAGGTAAAAGACATTTTTAACCTTGCTTTATAAATGTAAATAAATATTTGAATAAACAATTTTCTTTATTTTTAAAAATACCTTTTTTTAATTCCAACTGTTTTTTTTATTTTTACTTTTTATTGTTTAAATCTGAAAATTCATTTTGAAACTATTTTAATTTTTTAAAAAAGTTCCTAAACCGTAATCTCTTGTGAAACTCCATCCTTCAAATATAAACACTAAATATAAATTAATTAATTTTAAATAATAAGTATCTTTTTGCCTCTTTAATTAAACTCTTTGATCATTTTGACTTTGTACGATATATTTATGGACAATTCTCTCAAATAGTCACTTTTGAATTTTTATCGCAAAAATAGTCTTCAAAAAATAAAATGACCAAAATAGCTTTTTTATTTTGAAAATTTTAATTTTAATTTTTTTTAAATTTGAAACCCTATCTCCAAAACTCCACCCCTTAATTATAAGTCATTTAATAAAATATTTTTTGGTCATTTTTCTCATTGGAATCTCTTTTGTGAAAATAAACTAAAAATAGCTACTAAGGGAATTTCTCTTCTACTTATGTTTAAATATTTTGGTCCAAAAATGAAAAAGTCTTAACAATTAGAATTGCGAAGAGAAAAAATTAAACAGATATATATATATATGTATTAATATAAAGAATAGAAAAAGAAACGAAAAATTGGCGCTTGGGGATTGGCCGTTGTTTCTGTTAAGGGGGAGAAGAGGAAAGGGGTCTCTGGTCTGTCTTCTTCTAGATACAACTGTACGTTGACCTTGCGTGCATCTTAACACGACGAAGATGGAAACGCATGTTCCGTGCACTCTCGAGGAAGAAAGACGTATTGTGACGGAGCTGATTAGCGAAGCCGGAGATAATCTGAAAGAGGGCAACTTGTATTTCGTCATCTCTAACAGGTCTCCCCTCCATGCAAATTGTGCACCTCATCGGACTCATGATCTTGGGTTCTTGTTTGAAAAATTTTGAAGATCTTAAGCTTCTTGTACAAGTTACATTCTTGATGTTAATGCAGGTGGTATACAAGCTGGCAGAGATCTAGTAGAGAGCCTACTAGGCCCGGTCCGATTGACAATCATGATATTATCGATACCCAAAGTGACGCTAGTGATCCGCAGCTTTGTAGGAGGCTTGAGGAAGGCGTCGACTACGTTCTTGTTCCTCAACAAGTTTGGAAAAAACTCGTGGAATGGTTATTGTTTCCTCTGATACTACTGGGTCTACTTTTTCAAAGGGCTCATCTGTTTCTATGTCTTTCAGGTATAAAGGAGGTCCTACTATACAGCGAAAGTTAATCTGTCAAAGGTTTCAGAGCTACAGTGTGGAGGTTTATCCACTCTGCCTTAAGCTGACAGACAGTAGAGACAAGAGCAGTGCAACCATAAGGTTGAGCAAACAGGTATGAAGTTTTTGTGGAAAGTGAAACACTTTGTGCTTTGTTCCCTTCTGATATATATGGATTATGGTGATGTATCAGGCTTCTGTAGGTCTACTATATGAGTTGGTTTGTTCTGCAAGAGGTGTCTCAAAAGAAAAGGTGTCTGCTCTTAACCTTTGTTCTCTTCATTCTTCCTTGTAATGGTTGCTCCGTGTTTGATTGATTATATGTATAACTAGGCTCGCATCTGGGATTACTTCGAGAAGAAGAAAAGCGTACTCTTGGATCCTTCATCTGAAAGAACCTTGGAGGAATCGTGCCTTCAAGTAGACCATGATGTAAGTGTCTGACAGCTTTTGATGGTTAAAAGGCCACGCTGAAGAGTTTGTATCCTATGCAGATTCTTCTTGAAGTTGATGAGAATGCGTCTTCTAAGTATGACATGAGCTCGGCGGGCAATGAGTTAGCTCTTGTACCTGTAGGGCCTACGAGATCAGATGCTACCAATACTACGCCTGGTGCTAATGGTCACTCCTCGAGTGGTTTTGGGGAAAGAGAAAAGAGAGGCTTAAGAGGATTGCATAATTTGGGAAACACGTGTTTTATGAATAGCACTCTTCAGTGTTTAGCTCATACGCCTCCTTTCGTTGACTATTTCTTGAAAGATTACAGCGATGACATAAATGAAGATAATCCTTTGGGAATGCGAGTAAGTAACTTGAATTGGTTTGTTTATATTTCCTTCCCCCGTGTGAAAATTTATTTATAGAATCGGTCGGTATGCAGGGTGAGCTTGCGACTGCGGTTGGTGAGCTTCTGAGGAAGCTGTGGTCTTCTGGAAAAAATGCAGTTGCGCCACGCTTTTTTAAGACAAAACTTGATAGATTTGCACCTCAATTTAGTGGTTATAATCAGCATGATTGTCAAGTAAGTCATGTACTCTCAAGTTGATAACTAAGAGAAAAATAGATTGTCTTACTAATAATGTTAACTCTTTGGTTTCCAGGAAGTCCTTTCTTTCCTATTGGATGGGCTTCATGAAGACTTGAACAAGGTTAAACAAAAAACTTACACTGAATCTAAAGATTCAGATGGTCGTCCAGATGATGAAGTAGCCGAAGAAATGTGGAAATATCACAAGGCTCGTAATGACTCCGTGATTGTTGATGTCTGCCAAGTACGCAATTCCTCCTGAATGAGCTTTGAAGTTTCTGCCACTTCTCTCTATGTTCTGACCGTTTCTTATGTGTTTTCACGTTTAGGGACAATACAAGTCAACACTTGTCTGCCCAGATTGTGGAAAATTCTCAATCACCTTTGATCCCTTCATGTACTTAACTTTGCCGTTGCCAACAAGTCTCACTCGGTCAATGACTGTTTCAGTGTTTTACGGCGACGGTAACCGTTTTCGGACGCCATACACAGTAACAGTTCCTAAAGATGGTTCATTGGGAGATCTAAGTAATGCAATAGGCGCCGCTTGCGGCTTGAAAGACGATGAAAGCCTTTTACTCGCAGATGTAATAATTTTGTCTGAGTCTTTTAGGTTGTTCATGTAAAAAGACTCAACTAAAATGTTGGATTTTCCCTTTCAGGTGTATGCTCACAAGGTCTATAAATATCTTGAGACTCCACTGCTGTCTCTGAGTGAGATAAGAGACAACGACCGTATTGTCGCATATAGGTTCAACCAGATGCACAGAGGACCAGGAAAAGCCAAACTAGAGATTCTTCACTCGGAGCAGAAACAGTAAGCATTCGAGAATTCTTTAGGTTCTGTCTATCTTTCAAATCTCACAGGTCTGATTTTGGCAGAGACGCAGAGATTTCTGGAAAGTTATTTGGAATTCCCCTTGTTACTTATGTCAACTCAGAACGACATAGTGGAAGTGACATTGATGCAATTATTTCTGGATTGCTATCACCGCTACACCGGACTCATTCATCATCTGGAAGCTTAGAGGATACTACAGTTGGTGAAAAAGAGTTTTCTTTCAGCGTCTTCTGGTTAGATCGTTATTCTTCCAGTCTCAAGCCACTTGAGTCCGATTTTGTTCCGAATCCTCTTAGTGCTACAAGGCTCGTAGTCAAGTGGGACGAGAAAGAGCATGAAAAATATGATTCAAGCAGCTACTTGAATGATCTACCTGAGGTTTATAAAGCAACTTCCTCGGTGGCGGAAAAGGTTTCTTTGTTTTCATGCTTGGAAGCCTTTCTAGCAGAAGAGCCTCTCGGACCAGATGATATGTGGTGTTGTCCTGCTTGCAAAGAACACAGGCAAGCGAACAAGAAGCTGAACTTGTGGAAGTTGCCAGAGATTCTTGTGTTCCACCTAAAACGGTTCGCCTATACCAGATTTTTAAAGAGTAAGATTGATACGTTCGTGGATTTTCCGATTCATGACTTAGATTTAAGCAAGTACGTGAAGAATAAAGAGGGTGAGTCGTATCTTTACGAACTGTATGCGATTAGCAATCATTACGGTGGTATGGGAGGTGGTCACTACACTGCTTATGCTAAGGTTTTGTACCATCTAACTTGATCTTTTGTTATTTGTGCATGCCTAATGAGTGTAATGACAAATGTGTGGGGCTATTTCCTTTTTGCAGTTGATGGACGAGAACAAGTGGTACGAGTTTGATGACAGCCGTGTTTCACCTATAGATGAGCCTAAGATCAAGAGTCCGGCCGCATATGTTTTGTTCTATCGAAGAGTGAGAAGTGAGTCAGAGGCATCGAGTATGGATGAGGATTAGTTCGGAAAATACCCTTTGCGTTCTTCAGGACTCATGGCAAAGTTTGCTGATTTGCTCAAGGTTCATTCATTGATTCTAAAGATTGTTTGATTAGGGCTTTTACCTTGGTCCCAGCGAGGGAAATTTTTGGGGGAAACAGATTATAGAGTATCTAGGTGGGCGGGAGAAAAATTGGCATATTGTTGTTCTTCTTACATTTGCAAAGTGACGGTGGTTAACTAATTACGTACAAGTTAATGCTGCAACAGATTATTTGGTCTTAGCGGCATGTTTACTGATTTGAGACAGGAGAAAAACCTTTCAAGGAAGACAATCATTTTGAAAACAAAAATTTTGGTCCAGTATCGAATAACTCTAAGTTGATTATTCTCTAGCACACATTTTGAGTTTCTTTTACATTCATAAACACTTTTTATATATGACATTTTTTTGTGGCTTCGACTGGTTTTTTGGATAACTATACCGTTAAAAGGAAAGAGAATGTTGGCTTTTTTATTATTTTTCTTATTCTTCTTTATGTTTTACTTACTTTTGTATTAAAATCTAAAATATATTAAACAAAAATAATTGTCATAATAAACTATATATAAAATTCTCTATCTTTTAATATCCATTTTCGTATATATATGTTAAATTGTAAACAAAATTAATTGTGAACGTGGACACCAAAGTATGGATAGTAGAGTAATACACTAGTTATGGACATGGACGCCTTAACACAAAGGTCGTTGGCTGATACCTTTAAAACCTTGTTCTTCGCTAAAGTCTCCAGGAAAGAAAAAACCCACATAACCAAGTTTCTACCGTTACTCCCACCATCACCGGCACCACTGACACCTTCACCACAATCGAGTTTCGGTTCTAACTCGTTATAGGTCTCATCTTTCGATCCGATGTACACCGATCTGCTGGAGACTTCTCTCGTAACCACATCCAATCCAACGCAACTAGCTCTCAATCTCTGATAAGACAGCTCGATCATAGCTGTCTTATCAAAGATCTGATGTTATATACATATTATTTTTACTTATTATTATTTGTTTAACATTTTTCATATTATGAAATAAATTAAGAAATATATATTGAATAATTTATAAATTATAAAAATTTTACATGTAAAATTAAATTGAGACATATACATTAATTAAAGAAATCACTTTTGTTTATTTACAATCATTTTGTGGTAAATACATTAAAACAATTATTTTATTCTATTTGTATTGTATGTAATTAAATTTAAATAATATTTACGTAGATATATAATATATTTTCAATAGGAGTATCTACTAAATGAAATTTCCTAATCATATGATTTTATGATTATTTGTATCTTTAACAAAAATGTTAAACCATTAATAACAAAACTTTTAGTGTGGGACTTTTAAAATTTTAATAATTTAATCCTTCTTGAAAATTCAATTCAAATTTTGAAATTAAAATATTAAGTTCCCAATTTCAAAAATTTGAAACTATTGATCACAAAATTTTCATTGTGAGACTTTTAACAGTTTTTGTAATTTATAGTTGTTTTAAAAAATTCAAAAATATAACATATACGAAAATAATCTAAATTATGGATATGTAAATTGAGGATATTTAAATTGTTATCAAATATTTATTATGAAAATAATTAATTGTCAAGTATATATTCTATTCACTTTTGGTAATTCCGTAGCTTTAATTTAAGGAAAGAATGAAACATATTAATTGTAGATTGTTAATTAATTTATGGTTAGTTTAACAAAAAGTATCTAATATATGTTAAGTGAACCAACATATGTTTCTATAAACTTTAAGAACCAACATATGTTTCTATATAGGGGATTCATTTAGAACAATCATAATCATTTAGTACGTTTAGAATATAATTGTTTTTATTTTCATTTACTCTTTCACATTAAATAAGGAATAGCATGTTTAAAAATATAGTTTAAATAATATTTTTACATTTTAAAAAGAAAAAGAAAAAACTTTGCAACTGATATCCTATCCTGCAAAACCTTATTCACTCAAACCTGATTTTAGGCAACTCTCCTTAGCTGTCAATTTGTATGCTGCTCTGAATCTCTTTGTTCACCAGTGAGACTAATCTCCACTTCAACCCTTGTTCCTCCTCTCTTTACCAAGTTTCACCACTCCTCCTTCCCTTTTCCTTCTCATCGGTTTATTTGTCATCTATCTCTTTCGGTTTTTTCATCTTTGAAAATCAGAGTTAATCAATGGTGAAAAATCACTTTTCGTTGCCGGTGATGACCAGTATCCCATTTCCCTTCTCCTGTTTTTCTTCTTCCACTGCCATTCTTCCTTATCAGTAATTTACGGTTATGGTTTTCTCGAACCTTTTTTTTTCTTGTTAGATTGACGTAATGTTCATGTGTAGATATATGAAATTGTATAAGACATCTATGTGAATTTGAGAGAGACCAGTTTAGGATATATAAACTTTTTGTTGTGATTTGGTCAGGTTTGATAGTGTTTGATTGCCGATTGTAATATGAAGTATGTGATTTTCTTTGTGTTGAATTACATGAATTGTTAATTTTTGATTGTCTAATTATATTTTAATGTTTTTTCATTTTTTATAAGTATGGATTCGAGTTGCCAAAATCGAAAAGAATACTGAAACAGAAATTCAGAAGATAAACAACACATGCAAACTGGCAATTCCAAAGATAGTGAAGACAACTTTTCGGGATGAGTATAATAAAGTGATGAAAGACTTTGAATTAGTACAACACTAAATTGCGGCTATGAAATCCAGATTGGATGGCTTTCTTGAGCTCCTTGTTCAGTTTTCAAATCATAAAGACATGCTAATATTTTTGAAGGATAAAAATTCAAAGTATATTGTTTGTTACACCATTATAGCACTGGCGATCTGCCTTCACATGAAAGAACGAGACTAGTGTGAGACGTTGGCATATAAGTTCCGGTTTTTGTCCATGGTAACCACTGGCTCTCTTTGTGCATAAATTTTGTTACTTAAATAATTGAAGTCTTTAATTGTGCGGGAATATATCATAACAAGGACATGAAACCATTAACCATCCTCATCCTTTGGATTGTCAAAGCTGTGCAGTCACCGACTAACAGAATCATTTTGATATTCTAGATATCACACTATATTTAGTCATATGTGTGTTGATGCCCTTCCTAAACAAAACAAGAGCCGTAGTGATTGGGGAGTGTATACATTGGAATTCATTGAGTTCCACTTTCTAAGCTTAAATTTATTTTTGGTGAACGGCGACAAAGTTCTTAAAGACCAATATAAGACTTCATATAATCTATAAAAAACAGCAAATGATCATGTACTGACATTAAATATGTCAAAATACACATCTCGTTTCTGGCGACATTGTTCAATGGCGCACACGAAATCAGAGATAGAGATCCGATTTAAGATTATTGATGCTTGAATATGAGTTTGATTACTAATTAGAGGGATTCGAGATGAGAGATAGATGAATGAGATCATGAAGATCGTGGTTGGGGAAGGAAGTTTCGAATTCGAAAATGAGAGATTGGGAATTTAGGGTTAGCAAGTTGGGTCGGATCGGGTTGATGGGTTATGGTGGTTGGGTTTGTAAATAAACTGAAGTTCTTAGGTTTCATGGTCTTTTTTTTCTATTTTCGAATTATTTTTAATTCATTTTTTAAATAGAAAAACAAGAGGTCCATTCTATATTTTTTTTTACCCTTTCTGTTATCGGATTTCACTTTGCTAAGGCAATTTTTTTGTTGTGTTTCAATTTAAAATCAACAGGTCCACCACATGTCTCTTTCGTTTAACTTTGATTTTGAGTTGTGTTAATAAAACATTGATCTTCTAGATTGTCTTTTGAAGTCAGCGCTCTGAATTCTATTATTCTTCCCAGTCTACTTGTCAATCGAAGAATCTGCTGCGCGCTTTGGGGGGGTAATTACGTGCTTGCTCCAACCGTAATGGGACGGGGATCCAAGTCCTCCGTGTTGGGCCTCAGTATCTATAATATCATATGTAATGCGCATTGGGCTTTTAATGAAATTCAGTTGACAAAAAAAAAAGAGTCCGAACATTGTAACGTGACATTCAAATCCCGCATAGAAAACAAACGCATCACTAGATTTGAAAAAGATATGGTTGTCTATTGGGCAAAGGAACATATTCTCTTCCATTACCCTTGTTCGATTATCGATGTAGCTAGCTAGTTGTCGTCTTTACACTTTCACAGCTTCCCTCGGGGCTCCGGATGATTAAACGAACATGCACTTATTATTATTTTAGAATTGAAACATCTCCCGTATATATACATAACCACAGGTAACGTAACACATTAATTTTACTCGTGTCTTCCCTAGTCCTAGTTTCTTCCACCAAACACGGTTTTCCTCAAAACTCACATTCTCAAGGTGTCGCTACGTTCTCCTTCGCCAGAGGAGCTATTTCTTCACCTTCGACTCCAGCTTCACTTCCGGCAACATCTAGTGACAATAGTACCTTCTCCCACAGTCTCGCTGGTCCCTGCATCCATCAATAAACGTCAAATCAGTTTCCATTAGCGCAAACCAAGCAAAAAGATAAACGAATGAAACGGACCTTCCAGGAGAAGTCTTGGTCCATGCAGTTCTTGACCATCTCTTTCATAGCGGGTGTACCGTACACTGCAACAGCTCTAGCTACAGCCTTTGCTGTTGCAATCACATCATCTGGATCCACAACTTCACACTACAAACACACACACACACAGAGAAAAAAAACATTGTAAGACACAATTACTTGTAATGTCGGAAGAAACCGCAGCGTGTAAGTTTAGCTACCTTGACGTTGAATCTTCCAATGTGGAAACCTGTGAAGCCATCTTTAACAGTATCCACAAGCCCACCAGTAGATGCCACAATAGGGACGGTTCCATACCTCATGGCGTGCAGCTGAATGAGACCGCACGGCTCAAACCTGCTGGGGACAATGATGAAGTCAGCTCCTGCTGTGATCATATGAGCCAATGGCACGTTGAATTTCGCCACTCCAACCGCCTTCCCTGGGAACTTCTCTTCGAGTTCAAGAATCTGAGCCTCCATCTTCTTCTTACCGGTTCCCTGTCATAAAAACTTCATCAGACAAGATTCAAAAAGTTTGTGAACGCAAGTCCACTACTTACAAGGATCACCATCTGAACATTGAGGCCCATGAACTTGGAGATAGCTTCCACGAGAATATCAGAGCCCTTCTGCTCCTCCAATCTCCCAATGAAACCGATCACAGGGACATCCCTGTCCACTGGAAGTCCAACAGCGGCCTGAAGCGCTTCTTTGATCAGTGGCTTAGCTTCCGTTACAGTGGTAATGTCATATTTGATATCGATGTACTTGTCAGTAGCCGGGTTCCATTCTTGAACATCCATGCCGTTAATAATTCCAGAAACTGTTTTCATTCGAAGGTATGAATGCAGCTCCACGCCTCTATCGATCCCAGAGATGAGCTCTTGAGCATAGTATGGACTAACTGTTAAGACACGCCATGCTTCTAGAATCGCAGCCTTCATCCAGTTGATCTTCCTTCCTTTTACTGGCTTTTCGTAACTGTACACGGAACAAGAACACAGATATCAAGCTAAGGACAGAGAGAGTGTACTAATGTGTGTTTTTTTTTAAGGAATTAGTACCCGTCCATGAAGTCGAAAGAGCTCTTAAAGCTGTCAGGCAAATTGAGAAGAGAAAAGTCGTCAAAGGCAAATCTTCCTTGGTAGGCTATGTTGTGAATGCAGAACACAACCTGTTAGATCAGACGACTATAGATTAGTTGATGTTACTGTCTATGATTTTGGCAAACCAAGTATCTAGCTACCGTAACAAAGGAGTACAAAAAGTTCATTTACCTTTGCATTCATGTAGATTCCGCGTGACTGATACACAGACTTGAGGTAACAAGGAAGGAGAGCAGTGTGCCAATCATTGGCAACAAACACCACATCTTCCCCTATAATAACATCATAGATTGGTTTACAATCCCTTTTCTTTTCAGAATGCAGAGTGTTTTCAAAAGCTTTTACAAGAAATTGAAAACCATTCTCACCATATGGTCCAGAGAAATACTTGCTGCTGTTCAGGTTTAGAACCCGTGGTGCCTCAAGAGCAGCCTGCCAACGACCAAAAGTAAATCAAGTTATCATATGTTGTTCAAACACAGATTCTGAAGTAGCTATCTTCAAAAAACAGTTTTCTTTTTGGGCTTCAAGTTTCAGCCAAATGGAGTTTAACAAGATAGGTTGTAAGATTTGAGATGATTGGTTAGCCTAAGAAGGTAGGATTTAAATCTAAGTGATCATTCTCTAATATTCTCTCTAACTTGGCACTTGATAGAGAAAAAAAATCTCATAAAGATGGAAGGAGCTCGGTCTTGACACAGAAAACAAACCAAGATTGAGAAACAAGAAGGGAAAGAGTGTTTACCTGACACAACAAACTGAACCGGAGTTGGTTGTCAGTGTAGTCTACTCCAGTTATAGGACCATAGATTTTGGATCCAGTTTTGCCCACAACCTACCTTAGTATTCTCTGTGAGATCATAGCTTGAATGATCTTGTTGATTAGGTAAACAAGAAAACAAACCTTTGCAAGGAAGAGTGGATGGTCGACAAAGACACGATCAACTCCTCGTTTGTAGCAGTGAAAGAAACGCACGTCCTCAACTTTATCTCCAACTTTTATCTACATCATTATCAGCAGATAACATTACGAGATGCTTGATTGTTGTTGAAGGTCCATATAAGAGTAACAATGTACCTGAACCACTACACAGGTGTCCCAAGCATCTTTATATTGGTCATACCGAGGGCATACTGTCATCACACGGTGGCCTCTTGCCTAACAAAAAAAAGAAAAAACATAAACATAATGGTCCATCAAAGACGTCATGCATATATATATATTGAACTTACGGCGAGAGCTGGAGGAAGACCACCTAAGACATCACCAAGGCCACCGGTTTTGCTCCATGGACCAACCTCAGCACCAATAAAGATCATAGACATGCCTTTCTCACACACAATCTTACCCACACGTTTAGCTTTAGGAGCATTCTGCTGTAATCCCTTTGAGGATTTAGCAGAAACAGCTTTGGCTTGACATCTCCTCTGAAGCCTATCCACCATGTTGAAGGATCTTAGCCCACAGTGAGTCATGGATTGACACTTGAAGCTGATCTGAGACAGATTGGCGTTGGCCTCAGAGCCTGAAGCTCCTCCATGGTTGTTGTTGACAAGCGAGACAAAATGGGAAGCTGTCACATATGCCATCTTGCGAGAGAGAGAGACCCTTTTCACCTAAACATTGCAACAGGAAGAAGAACTCACAAATCGATGCTTTTTCAGCAGAAAGATAACATCTTTGCGAAGAAAACTTACAGATGAAGATGTGATCAGACAGCGAGAGAGGTGAGGAGAAAACGAGGAAGAAGGAGGTCCGTTTATGTAAAGAGGAGAGTGGAAGCTGGACTGACCAAATTTAACACGTGGCGTTATTACAGTAGTTGAGTTTGCCTATGGATGCGATTTCCATCACATGAGAGTGGGCAATGGCATTCTCCGAGAATATGCCTTCAATCCTGAGGCTCTTAAATTTCATCTGGGAAGAAGGACGTTTTCGTGCGTACGTTTCTTCCACTTGCTAAGAATCCACGGCTGAGATTTGCCTCTGAACATTGCCCAGTTTGTGGGTCCCGTGGTTATAGAAGTGTTTTGTTTGTCGTCGTGTACCTTGAACGTGTCTTTGGACGACATCTCTTCTTGGCCCATTTGTTTAATTGACGGTCGATATTTTTTTGTCATGTTTTTTTTTCTTCTTCTTATTGTCTCTGATAAGTTTTTATTTCTTTTTTTTTTGAACAATTTTAGTTTTTTTTTTATTTCTAAAGAGTAAAAGTATAGAGTAAAAGACAGTTACTCAATGACCAAAAAAAAAAAAAAAAAGACAGTTACTCTTAGGGCAATTGTCAATAATAGCACCTTTTGAAGTTTATGTCTCAAAAATAGCACTAGAAGGAGAAAGTCACAAAAATGACATTCATTAAAGGGTAAAATATCCATAATACCCTTGGTTTAAAATAAATAAATAAATAAATAAAATAAAAATACAAAAATGAAAAAAAAAAAATTTTATAGTTTCAGATTATATGTTTTCAGATTCGAAATTTTTATAAATTTTTTCTTGAATTTTTTTTCGAATTTTTTTTTATTTTTTTTTTAATTTTATTTTTATAATTTAAAAATACTTTTTGAAACTGTTTTTAAAATTTTATTTTTTATTTTAGTATTTATTTTTTATAAAATTTTAAACCTTAATTCCAAAACCACACCCCTTAACTCTAAACCCTAAGGTTTGGATTAATTAACCCAAGGGGTATAAGTATATATTTACCTCTTTAATGAAACCTATTTTTGTGAATTTGAGCCTT
Source organism: Brassica rapa (assembly GCF_000309985.2). Classification (NCBI taxonomy): domain Eukaryota; kingdom Viridiplantae; phylum Streptophyta; class Magnoliopsida; order Brassicales; family Brassicaceae; genus Brassica; species Brassica rapa. The sequence goes on along the minus strand of NC_024799.2, from coordinate 16,684,202 downwards.
GAGTGCTACTTTGGGAACAAAAACTTAGTTTAGTGCTATCCTAGTCTTTTTCTCTTACTCTTATTACTTCTTTTTTTTTGCGCAATACTCTTATTACTTTTTTTTCTTAAATGGAAAACCAAATCTTACTCAAATGTTTCGTCTTTTCTTGTTTTATGGTATTACTTTACCTCCTTTCATTAAAGAGACACCTAAAGCAACAGAAAATAAATATATAATTATTAATATTTTTCCTTTTCTTTTTTCTTTCTTCTTTCTTCTTTACTTATTCTATGTTACTCTAATATATTACTTGACATTTCATTAATAAATTTTAATTTATTTCTGTGAAATAATCCTATTTGAATATATTGTTTAAGAAAGAAATCAGATATAGTGATTTTAGATCATAGTTCGTTGTATTTATTATCATTTTAACATATTAAATTTATTATGTGTATGCATAAAAATAGAATTAAGAAAAAAAGAAATCTAAAATATAAGTTTGGCAAAGATGGAATTTCATGGGTTAGTCATCTAATCCTTACTAATAAAAGCAACCTTTTGAGGCTCCATAGAGCGTCCACATCAGCAAAAAAAACTTCTCTCAAAAGATGACACGTGGCATAAAATATAATTTTACACTTTAATATTACTAATTTTCGCAAATTATAAATAATATGTAAACATACATCATAAAAAATAGAAAAATTATATTAAACATAAGTAAGATTACCATTTTTCACTTGAAAAAAGATGGCTTATCTCCATAATGTAACATTACCATTTTATAAAAAAAAACATTATATATAATTTCGAAAATAATAAATATATGTAAACATACAACATAAAAAATGGAAATACTACATTAAACATATGTAAGATTACCATTTTACATTTTTAATTTAAAAAAAAATAATATGTAAACATACAACATAAAAAATCCTTACTAATAAAAGGAACTTTTTGAGGCTCCATAGAGCGTCCACATCAGCAAAAAAAACTTTTCTCAAAAGATGACACGTGGCATAAAATATAGTTTTACACTTTAATATTACTAATTTTGCAAATTATAAATAATATGTAAACATACATCATAAAAAATAGAAAAACTACATTAAACATATGTAAGATTACCATTTTTCACTTGAAAAAAAGACGGCTTATCTCCATAATGTAACATTACCATTTTATAAAAAAAACAAAAAATATTATATATAATTTCGAAAATAATAAATATATGTAAACATACAACATAAAAAATGGAAATACTACATTAAACATATGTAAGATTACCATTTTACATTTTTAATTTAAAAAATAATAATATGTAAGCATACAACATAAAAAATAGAAAAACTACATTAAACATATGTAAGATTACCATTTTTCACTAAAAAGAGACGGTTTATCTCCATAATGTAAAATTACTATTTTGCAAAAAAAAACATTATATATAATTTCGAAAATAATAAATAATATGTAAACATACAACATAAAAAAAATGGAAATACTACATTAAACATATGTAAGATTACCATTTTATATTTAAAAATAACAATAATATGTAAACATACAACATAAAAAAATCGAAAAACTACATTAAACATATGTAAGATTTCCATTTTTCACTAAAAAAAGCGGCTTATCTCCATAATGTAACATTACCATTTTATAAAAAAAAAAAAAAACATAAATATAATATTTGACTATTTGTCCAAGTTCTTCTATTAAACATTGCCGTTTTACATTAAAAATGTAAAAATACATTAAGATTTAAACATCTATCTTAAAATATAAAATATAGATATTAACTAAATATAAAGTATAAGAAAGAGAAATACTCAATATATATAAAAATAAATAATAAGTAAATATTATAAATATATAAATATACGAATTATATATACAATAATAAGTACATGCACAATTTTTTAAAAATGGAAAGAGTACATTAAATATTAAACATCTATCTTAAAATGTAAAATATAGATATTAAGTAAATAAAAAGTATAAGAAAAAGAAATACACAACTCAAAAACAATAAAAAAGTATATTAAGATTTAAACATCTATCTTAAAATATAAAATATGGATATTACGCAAATAGAAAGTATAAGAAAAGGAAATACACAATTTAAAAAATGGAAAAAGTACATTAGTATTTAAACATCTATCTTAAAATGTAAATCTATCTTAAATTATAAAATTATTAGTAAATAGAAAGTATAAGAAATAGAAATACACAATATAAAGAAAAATAAATAATAAGTAAATATATATTATAAGAAAATACCCAATTTAAAAAATGGAAAATTACATTAAGATTTAAAAATATATCTTAAAATTTAAAATATAGATATTACGTAAATAGAAAGTATAACAAATGGAAATATACAATTAAAAAAAAAAAAAACGTACATTAAGATTTAAACATCTATCTTAAAATGTAAAATAGAGATATTAAGTAAATAAAAAGTACAAGAAATGGAAATACATATACAGGAAAATAAATAATAAGTAAATAATATAAATATATAATATATGAATTATATATATAATAATAAGTAAATACACAATTTTTTAAAAAAATGGAAAAAGTTCATTAAGCATTAAACATCTATCTTAAAATATAAAATATATGATAAAAGTAAATACACAATTTAAAAAAAAATGGAAAAAGTACATTAAGATTTAAATATCTATTTTAAAATATAAAATATAGATATTACGTAAATAAAAAATATAAGAAATGGAATTAAACATTTTAAAAAATGGAAAAAAAAGTACATTAAGATTTAAACATAGATCTTAAAATGTACAACTATCTTAAAATAGTAGTAAATTATATAAAAATGGAAATACCACATTTAACAAAAAAAATAAAAATGTATAGTTTTACATCAAGAAAGTCCCTATAAAACTCATTATTCCATCAACATCAACCTCACACTATCAAGGAAAATTTCAAAGCACTCGAGCAAAAAAATGGTTCCACCATTAACTCTTGCCGTCCCAAAAACCTTTAATGACCTTGAAAGAGATTTTTTATAACAACGAACTTTTTGTTAGGTGGATTCATTGTTGGGAAACCCGCAACTTTCAAAAACCAAACTTATTCATGGGAATTGAATTGCTTTTCATAGACTCCAAGGTATTCTTACAAATTTAAATTAATCAAATCCATAATTTTATTGTTAATATTCGTACTAACTCTTTCATGATCAAACCATTACAGTTAATAATCATTCAAGCGTTTATCCCGAAACACTTCCTTCCTCGCCAAATCAGGTATTGGTTCATGTTGGTTTAGTATTGTTTTTGGTTTATTAACCAGTTTAGGATGGTTCTATTGTAAATATAATTTAAGTTGGTTTAGCATATATTATGCTTAAAATAACTTAAATTAAATAATAGTAATATTATGCTTAAAATATAATTTTAGAGAGTTTTCAAATATAGTTTACAGAACATTATAGATGATGAATTTAATTTATTAAATTCGTTTATTACTTAAAACTAAGTTTTTTAAAAACATACTGAGTTATAAATATGAGTACAACATGAAGACAAAAATATAAATATTTTATTTTCAAGATAAGAAATTCAGCTTTTATTCAGTTACTCAATATATAATATTTTAATTTTTTTTTTAAATATACATAATTTATATATATAAATTAATCTTCCAAAATTAAACTAATATATTATATATGAATAATGTTTTTAAATAAAAATAATTTCTGATTTAAAAAAAATAAAAACAACAAATGGTTATTTTCAAATAATGGATGTAATTTACATTATACTATCATTTAACAAGTATTAGATACTTTTTGATATATCATTATTTTCTATTTCCAGAAAACAATAAATTGTTAAACATCAATATCATCTAGGTTAAGTATACGAACAACACAAATTCAAACATCACAAAAAATATTTACATAAACATTATAATACAATAATTTAATCAAAAAATACAATTAAAAAAAACAATATTCAAAAGAAAAGTTATATACTTAATATTTGAAAATCAAAGATATTTTGCTAAAATTTTACTTACCTGGCCAAGGAGATCGTCCATCTTTTTACGGATCAATAGATTGTTGAGCATATGGTCGAACCGTAATACTCTACAGTTTAATTAAATATCTAAAACATTTATTCAAATACTCAACAAATAGTTTTGCTAAATATGATAACTAGATAGCCAACAAAATTACAAAAAATATTTAAACAGTAAAAAATATGTTACTTTAACGTGTTAAAATTTAAAAATAAATTTTAATTATGACATGCATCTTAACATTTATATAAATATATATCATAACCTAAATATAAATAATTTAACAACTTAAATTAGAAAAAAATAAAAATCTCGGGCGTAGCCCGGGTTAATCCCTAGTCTTTTCAATGAGAACTACGTTACAAAAATATTTAGAGCAAGTCTATTGGTAAGAACCTCTAATGGATTCTTATGAATAAAGTAGTAGTTAATTTGGTGATTTGGGAAGTTAAGAACCTATGTTAGTTAAATTGATTTTTTCTTCCTCCAATGGGAGAACCTCATAGGGGTTCTTAATTTTTTTTTTTTTTAAAGTTGAATGATTTAAAATAAAAGCATACATAAATTTTTTTAAGAAAAATGACATAAAAGCATATTAGAAGAGGAAGAAGCCATTTAGAACAGAAATGTTTTTGGTGAAATGGTAAGAGAAACAGAAATATTTTGTGAAATTTTTGGTGAAATCATTTGTTGCAAATTTGCAATTGCGCTCAATTTTTGGTGAAATCGTTGTCTCATGGTGAAGAATTTGTGGCTGATGTTGTTCAAAGCAGGGAATTGCAATTTCGCTCAATTGCAGTAAAAACTCATATACATTTAGTCTCATCAGAGAGATGTGTGAATTAATGTGATGCTGACTTATGTCTATTACTAATTTCACAAAACTTTCTACGTAGTTTCATATATTGAATGCAACATTATAACAACCGAAACAAATCAACCAAAACTCGTACATTCTTCAGTTCTTTTCTTTTCAAACAAATCAACCAACACAACTTAATGTAAAGCAATCCTACCAACCTAATGACTGTCTAACGCCCAACCTAATCACTGTCTAACCAAGACAAGTTAATGCAAAGCACTCCTACCAGCTTTCCAATCTAACACACTAAAAGAAAACTCTACTAACCTCTTGCCAAATTAAATGAAGAAAAGATGCTTTGCCCAAGTTTGATCCGTCTCTGCCAGAGAGTGGGTGATGAACATTATCAGACCTTTGCGTTAACGTTTCCACCGGAGTGTTCTCTCTGCAAGAATAAAACAGATTGCATTTCAAGATTAAGCTATCTCTATACAAACAATTGAACAAATAAGAAGCTATCTCCTAACAAAATCAGAAGCTATCTCTATACAAACCATTGAACAAAATCAGAAGCTATCTCTATACACAATCAGAAGCTCTCTCTATACACACCATAGCTTTATCTCTAACCTCAAACCAAACGGAAAAAAAGTACTAACCTCAAACCCACCATAGCTTTATCTCTTATTACATCGATTTGGTTCCATGTTCTTCCTCTCTCCCGGGTCTCTCGAATACAACGAGTTTTGGAACCAAATCGATGGAACCAAGTCGTGTAAAGATAGACAAACAGAGGAGATGCACAGAGCCAAATCTATTCTCAAATCGATTTGTATCAACCCAATTCACTAGACGAGCTTCAAATCAATACAAGAAAATCAAAAAATTTGAACCTCAACGGTGATTCCATTGACGGAATTGGAGGAGGAGGCAGTGATCGATCGGTTTCGTGACATGCAAATAGAGAAGAAGGAAGAAGAACGAAAGAAGAAGGAAGAAGAACGAAGAAGAATCGACGAAGAGAGAGAGAGAGAGAGAGAATAATTTTTTCCCTTTTGTCTTTAATGATTAGCCTATACAAACTGGACACGTCAGGGGTTTTAATCAATTCTTAAAGTCCCTGCTTTGACAGCGGTTCTGTTGTGTGAATGCATTTTTGATTTATTTTTTTTAAGTTATGCTCTAGAACTCCTTAGTCAAAACCTCCGATGGAGGTGGTCTTAGTTGATGTGTAATTAACAAAAATGTAAATGAAAATAAAATTGTACTTCAACTTTTTTTGTCGAATACATTTAATCAAGGTTTTTAAACTCGTCCCGGATACTGAACTGGATAATTTTCCGGGTCACCGGATTATTTGGTCCACCACGTGCAAATCACATGCTAATTAACTAATTAATTTTTATATAATAATATATTGGCTATTAAAAATATAATATATACTTTATATTTTAAAAAAAAAATATTAGAAAATACTTTGCTTTACGTTCTTATTTTTATTTTATTTGATATACAAAATATCAAAAAATAATTTAGACTATTTAACAATTGTTGTAACAAGTTAGGAGTAATGTCATCTAATAAAAATATCAAGATTCAAAATCCATAAGTATTTAAAATGTGAATAATAAAATTATAATTTAAATCCAAAAGTGAAATATCAAATTATAATAGATTGTCGATGACAAAAATAAACTAATACAAAATCATATTCACTGTTTTGGTTCTCTATATTATCGTTAACTTCATTTTCTTCAAGTGTCATAGTTAAATCTTCATCAAAATCTAAAATTCACAAATAAATAGTTTAATCGTCACTATACATGATAAAAATTAACATGAATACAAAACAGATTCTAATAACATAAACTAAAAAATATTTAAGAAAGAAAAAGTAAAAGCTACCTACTGGTTCAACTGCCGCTGGATTCCAGGTTTTAATATTTTTTACAAGTTTTATTAGGTTTTTAAAATAGTTTCTTCATAAAATTTAAACCCGATTTTATATCGGGTCACTGGTTTACCGGTTCGATCGCATGTCCGGGTTGAGTTTCAAAACACTGCATTTAATCCATAAACTAGACTTTGATCCGCGCACATGCGCGGATGTTATTTTAGTTTCAAATATATACTCCCTATATTCCTAAAAGTAGGATGTTTTACTGGATTTTGATGTTCTAATATATAAGATGTTTTTAATTTTCTAGGTAACTTTTACTTTATTAAAAACTGTGAACTCAATCATATTTTAATAGTCTATTTTGTAATTGGTTGAACACCATTAATTTATAGTTTTAATGATACTTTATAGGCAAAAAGTAGTTTTTTTAATATGTGTGTTCCTACCAAAACATCTTATATTTAGGAATAGAGGGAGTAATATTTATAATTGTTTTCAATTAGTACATGTTTGACTTTGCACAATACCAAGGCGGACAACCTAGCACGCAGTGCAAGGAAGCAACCGTCTTTCGTCGTTCACATGGATGCAAATCTCCCAACATGGTTCACAGAGTCTATATGAGTCTGTATAAGTTGATGACAAAAAAAAAAATATATATATATATATATATATATATATATATATATATTAATCTATTGGCTATTAAAAATATGATATATACTTTTTGTTCTTTAAAAACTTTATGTTTTTTAAAAAAAATTGGAAATACTTTACTTTAGTTTCTTAGTTTTATTTTATTTGATATACAAAATATCAAAACATAATTTAGACTATTTAACAATTTTTGTAACAAGTTAGGAGTAATGGCATCTAATAAAAATATCAAGATTTAAAATCCATAAGTATTTAAAATGTGAATAATAAAATTATACTTTAAATCCAAAATAAAACAAAAGTAAAACATCAAATTATAATAGATTGTCGATAACAAAAATAAACTAATACAAAATCGTTAACTTCATTTTCTTCAAGTGGCATAGTTAAATCTTCATCAAAATCTAAAAATCGCAAAAAAATAGTTTAATCGTCAGCTATATATGATAAAAATTAACTTGAATACAAAATAGGTTCTAATAACATAAACTAAAAAAATCTAATAAAGAAAAAGTAAAAGTTACCTACTGGTTCAACCGTCGCCGGATTCCGGGTTTTAATACTTTACAAGTTTTATTAGGTTTTTAAAAATGGTTTCTTCATAAAACGCAAACCAGATTATATATTGGGTCACCGGGTATATGTAATTATGAATAATGTTATATGAAATAATGTTAAATGATAATGTTTAACATTATCTGATTGCAGTAATTTACTGTTTCAAATCTTCTACAGCTGATATCATATGAAAAAAGATACGTGGAAACTGATAGAACGGTCTCTTGGGAAATTCTGTGTAGCTGTACCTAGGCCTAGGCCTGGGACGGATCCAGATATCCGAGAAATTTAGGGTATCCAGATTTGGATCCGTCTGATCTGTCGAATTCGTGGTTTTTGGATATCTGGATTTCGGATATCCGTCTCGATATTCTATTATCCGGATCCGGATCCGTAAAAATAATATTTTTTTAAAAAAAATACTATTTTTTTAATATAATACATCAATTAAATATTTATATAAGATTTATAAATATATTTATATATGTCTACAATATTGTAAAAACTATAAGATAAGATTATAAGATAAGATTAATTCATGTATAAATATTAATATATCAAATATTAATATTAATGAAATTTAAAAATTAATGTGTTTTAAAAATACGGATCTGAATCCGGATATCCGGACCTAAAAATTAAGATATCCGGATCCGATTTAGACGGATCCAAGATTTTACTATCCGGATTCGGATCCGGGCACCCCGGATATTTTATTTTCGGAGCGGATCTCGGATCGAATCCGGATCTCGGATAATAAGTTCCAAGCCAACCCGGTTATCTAAAACGCGGTTTAGGCGGCCGCTTACGCAGTGCTTAGACGATATCCCTTATAATATCGTGGTAATTACCTTCTAAACGCATAAATAATTACATTATTGTAATAATAAGTAATTTATTATTTGTCAATTATATAATTATTATATTATATTATATATTTTATGAAAATAAAACAATATAAAATTTATCAGTAATAAATAATAATAATTAATACAAAATGTTATATATATTTAACATAATATTATAATTTATAAACACCTAGGGTGCATAATTAATTAGTGTTCGATTATTCGTTTTAGAGGCTAGGCATAGTATCACCGTCTGGTTAGCGCCTAGCACTTTTTTGAACACTGGCTGTAGCACATGCCCATTCCATTTCTGCAAACTATAAACTGAAACGGTTATTATAGAGACTTAACCACCCCACTATCTATCTTACTAAAACAAAAGTACAATTTAAAAAATGGAGAATTGATCAAATATGACTTAAAATTTCAATACAAATGCAAAATTAAACATCCTATTAAATCAATTACAAAGTAATCTAAGTAATTAGTATAATTACCATTATGTCCATATGACCAAATAACAAATCAAAATTTTATTTTACCATTTTATCATTTCAAAGTCTACACTTAACAAAAAAAATCTATTAGGAGGAGAGTTCTTAAGAAGTCAAAAATGAACAAAGGAGAAAACGGGTTCAATAAACAGAGAAAATGAAAAATATCAAATATCAGAGAAATGTATAAGAAAACCAACTTATAACATTTAAGAAGTAAACCCTTACACCAAAAAGACACAATAGCAACAAAAAAGGAACGCAAAAGGTCTAATCTCTCAAAAAAAAAAAAAAATGATTACCTGTTTCGGAACGATTCGGTTCCCAAGAAAGGAAAATCAAATCTTTTTATTTACATCAAATCTTAGTTCATATAACCAATTAACGCCATAAACCAGAATCTTAAACCAAATTTTAAGATTCACAAGCCATTGGTCTCAATTACATCACCTAGCTTGGAATCGATATCCGATTTGGCCAACGATATGAGACAGACTGGACTCCGAAGGTTATTATTGGAGGTGGGTTTCACCCAACTCTAAATCCGGTTTGAGAATCCAGTCCAACATTTCAAATGCCCTTCAACCATGAAGAACTAAAGTCCAACAGCACCGAGATGATACGGTCAATCCAAAACGTAAAAGAGATCAGGTCATTAAAGACAGTCTTGATGTATCGAGTTTTTATAGGTTAAAGAGGAAGGAGGTGGAGAGTTAAGTTGTGTTACCACTGATGAGTAATCAAGGATCTTTGAAGAGGGATTCTAATAGTCAATTCTGTTACACCGGAAAAGAGCAACAAGTTATCAATACATTAAAGCCGTCGACACTCGTTACAAATTAGTTCAAAGTAAAAAAAAATATAATGATATATTTGGACTAAATGGTTTATATATTTTCGGGCCAATAACAGGCCTAGTAACAACTTGCAATGGCATACAAGGTTTGTCACATGAGAAGTAACTCCCCACTTGCTCATTTAATTTGCAGATGTGGATAGGCTGAGTTTTGAGCATGAATCCCTTTTATATATTAAATTTTTTTGTTAATATTTCCTTTCAATATAATTATTCTTTTTTTTTAATTCACTCTATCCTAAGAAATAAACTTGTAGGAAAAGAAAGACCAGTAATAATAAATAAATTATTATTTTTTTCTTTAATTCACTCACTAGTGTGTTTGAGCGGGTTTTCGGGATTACTTGTTTTATATCTGGTGTCTGAGCTTGTTCCCATATGGTAGTTGCGTTCCTGGAAATCATTTTTCAAACTCAAATAATTAAACGTTCATCCCTTTCACTTTCATCTCTTTTTCGGCTTAGTTTAGCGTTTCTTTTCCTGCAGTTTATTGTGTTTCTCCACCATGCTCCTCCTAGAGCCGGCATAGGAGTGGAGGGGGGCAAGGGGGTGTTCACTCTAGGGCCTAAACTTTTTTTTTTGCATAAATAGTAATAAAATGATCTAATTTTTGTAAAAGAAAATTAAAAATAAGGTCCAAAAACATTTAAGTTACTGTAGACATATGTAAATAAATAAATTTAAAAACAATTTTGTCGACCTTGGCTTCACCTCAACTTTGACTTTTTCTTTTAGCCTAGTTTATGGGTTTAGTGTCTTTGCTAAACTTTGGCTCCGGATAGTGTGCATATCACCTTACCGGTTTATGACTCGAGAAAGATTGCAAACTTTTGTTGACTTTGTGTATACTCTTCTTAATATTAGATCAATAGATGACAAAAAAAAATTCTATAATACTCAGTAGGACAAACGATGTTTTGTTTCATTCAAGGAATATATCAATTTTATCTCTGAGGAGACTGCTAAGAACACGTTTAATGAAAGGTTCTTAAAATTAAATTCTTAGCGGAATATAAGAACGTGTCTCTTAACTTTTAACTAAAAAAAATTAAGAACCTGTTAAGCAAATTACTCTCTTCTTAACAAAGAAAGGTCTTCGACTCTTTGTAACATGACTGAATCAACATATATTTTACACGATTAATTGCATTGGCGCATACAGTCAAGACAGATAATAACATATGGAGTTTGTCTTGATGGCATGGCAAGCGTTTTGATCTGAAGCCAATACAAAGTCAATGCCTCATCACCAAAAAATATCTAATTGCTTCTTCAAAACTGAGAAGTTCTAAAACGGAATCTAAATGGAACCAAAATTCAATTTGAGTACCATTAACAATTTTTTCCCACCTACTAAAATGACATTTTTCTCTTTTTTTTTTTTTTTTTTGGTCAAAACTAAAATAACATTTTTCTAAACTTACTTATCAACTGTTAAAAGAAGTTGAATGGTATTTAATTAAACTAAACACAGACGTAGCGTATCACATCATCTTGTTCTTTTAAGATAAACTAATGCAAGATATTAAATAACAGAAAACCATATGGAAATATTACATGCCTACTAGTACGACTAATCATTTCGATTTGCGAACTTGCAATGAGACGTGTTATACTATTTACTTCTCATATATCCGATAAGTTCGTCGACGTAGCGAGAATTCTCATCCATGTTCCCAAACAAACCCATCATGAGCTTTGTTTTTGCCCTAATGGACTCGCCTGCATCATCAACCATTGCCAATCGAACCGAGTGAGCCACCGAGTCAGAATCAAACGAGCCTTTTTCCTCATCTCTAGGGATCTCAACACCAAGTCCCTTCCCCTCCAACAGCCTAGTGTTGAGCCCTTGCTCATTCAACACCGGGAACAAGATAGGTACTCGGCCGAACCCTAACCCTTCCACCAATGAGTTCCAGCCGCAGTGCGTCAAGAACCCGCCCACCGAGCTGTGACTCAGTATTTTGACCTGAGGAACCCAGCCAACATTAACCATGCCACGTCCAGCAACTCGTTCCACGTACCCATCTAGAATCTGTGACTCGTTTCTTATAACCCAAAAGAAAGGCACCTCTGATTTCTCCAACCCATGAGCCAGCTCGGTGAACTCTGCTGGAGGAAGGCTCGCCTCGGTACCTAGTGCCACGTAGACAACTGAGTTAATGCTCTGCTTGTCGAGCCACTTCTTTATACCAACCCATGTTTTATCTCCTTCGACTTCGTCTTCAGTATCGGTTGGCAAAAACCCTGTCGGAAACACGGGTTTTCGATACAGATCTTTTAGTAAACCAAGCCACTCTGGTTCAAATCCCGTCGAGGTATGGACGAAGACCGCATCAGACTCAGAGATCGAGTAGCCGAACCGTGCAGAATCAGAGACTCCATTCGTATCTTTCCCCCTCTTGTCACCGACCAAAGTCACTTCGTGATAACGATATGCCATGTTCGATTGGAACGGGATCCACGGCGGCACGACCGTGAAGTCTTCCGGCGTAGATCTGACCCCTTCTAACAACAACGATGGCGGTCCCAAGAAGCAGAGAGAGGCTGCGTTAAAGATGCTGAAGAAGGCCTTCGAGATTCCCAGCTCCGCCGCAACTGGAGGAAGCCAGTGAGCAGCGTAGTCATATATGACCCAGTCCGGAGACTCCTCTTGGAGAAACTCCGTCAAAGGTTTCTGGAGGAGATCGAAGGCGGATTTGAGAGACGGTTGCTTGCTGTAAGTCACGTCCATGGAGCATTCGGAGCCAGGAGTTGAGCCGGGGAAGGGAACGAGAGGGAAAGAGACAAAGGTGATGAAGGAAGAGAGGCTTGATGGTAAATTGGGAAGTCTCTCGATGTTTCTTGGTGTCGATATGAAGGAGACCTTGTGACCCTTTTGCGCAAGCAACTTGGACATACGGAAAAACGGAAGAAGATGACCCATAGCAAGCCATGGAAACATGGCTACATGCATAGCTCCTTCTCCCCTCTCCATTTTTGTGTGTTATCTCTGCATCTCCAATAAACAGTCTAACTATCACATATATATATTAGAACTGGTTTAAGTCTGTAACTATCGCTACGTGGTTTAACTAAAAGACAATTTGGAATATGCTTCTCTTTTGAAATAAATTAGCGTCAACAATTTAGAATTTAAAAGACAAAACGGAAAGTTAATTAGTCGGCTCCACGTTTACAAACTTATAATATGTTATAAAAAGACCGCCAGTGTAGTAAGTCAAGAAGTGGATAGCTCAATAGCCTCGTTTTCAATTTTATTAGAGTTGGACTGGAGTTTGGTGCAAACTGCAATGTTTAGTCTTCACAAATATTATAAGAAAATAGGTTTTTTTCAAACCACCACAATGGATGAACTACAAAAAAAAAATATGTTCTTTACTCGTTCGTTAATCACTTAAAACTCGTTTTTTATTTGATCTAACTACAGTATTTGTAAATTTGTAATGCATACATGCTAAATACAATTAAGGGTTCTACGGACTACGAATATACTATCGCTACAAGAAAGTTCGTTTAACGCGATCATTTAAATACTTTACATCCATTAAAAATCTGTTTTCGATGGCAATTCATGTGACATCATATGATAGATATATGGTAACCAATTATCTAAACAAGCATTTTGGAGTATCTTATCATTTTATTACTCCCTCTGTTTATATATATAACTTTTTGTTTGTTTCACTAAGTTGTTTTCAAAGTCCAATGCAAAAAATAATACCAAAAATAATATTTAAACAAAAATTTAAGGGTTTTTAGTAATTAAACCCATCAACTAAAGATGAATCGTAAAAGAAACTTTCAACTAAAAATCCTATGAAATAAATCATCAACTTTAATTTCGTTAACGTATGTTACCCTCCGTCTAAAAAACTGTGACGGTTGGTGACATACGTTAACGGTTTATATGTTGAGGGTTTATAATGTTAAAAACGTAGTTGAAGAGTTTTTTACTATTCCAAAATAGTTGAAAGGTTTTATCACTAAAATTCATTAAATGTTTTAAAATCATTATTATCGTTTAAACATTATTTTAGATTGATATAAGCCTTTAAAACAAATTTATAAATTTAAATACATTACTTTATGACCGATTTATAAAGCTTCATAATTATTTTAATACTTTGACATATGATTAATACAATTTCACAATGATTTTATAAGTTTTTACAATTTCTGCTACTTGCTAGACACTACTTAAGACTTAATATAACTTAGAAACATTAAATTATTTGATATTTGACAATGACGATATAAACACACAATTTTTCTTATATCATTATTGCCAAATATCAAATAATTTAATATTTTGTAGTTATATTAAGTTGTAATTAATGTATTAAAGTTTATAAATTAGTTTTAAAGGCTTATATCAATCTAATAAATATTTTAAAACATTTAATGAATTTTAGTCATAAAACCCCTCAACTATTTGAATCGTAAAAATCTCTTCAATTAAGTTTCCAACATTATAAACACTCAATTTATAAATCGTTAACGTATGTCACTTTCCATCATGGTTTTATAGACAGAGGGTAACATACGTTAAGGAAATTAAAGTTGAACGTTTATTTCACATGATTTTAGTTGAGGGTTTTTTTACGATTCATCTTTAGTTGAGGGGTTTAATTACTAAAAACCCAAAATTTAAAAGCAAAGTTAAAAATATGATTTGTTATTGGTTCTCTCCTATCACTTCAATTAAATGCTAAAGTTATAAATGTGTTTTTTCTAAAAACTTGTGATTTTAGACAAAACTACTTATAATTGGAAACAGAGGGAATATGTTTTAGAAACACCTTTAAAGCTCTTTGTTCACTCGAAGATTTTGTTGAAACTAAAAACCAAAGAATATACATAGACGTAACCAAAGTTGGTAAGTTCAAAAGCTTCCGGATACTAAAGTGAAGAATTGAATAACCGCAGATAAACAGTAACATATAAAAACAATAAAAACATATATTATTTTTATTTTAACTTTTTTAGTAAGTTAGTTAGTTTGAGTCAAGTTAAAACTACTTATAATCGTTTGTAGCTACAACTGTAAGATTAAGGGAATTAAATCTCTCTCTATCTCTATTCTCTCTTCTACATATTCTCTCAACAATCTCTTCATCTACTCTATTATTCTTTATTCTATTTAAGTTAATTTCATATTCTCACATGGACAATAGTTCATATTCTCTTTATCTCTTCCGAATTCAATCTATTATATTTTACTTTTTCTAAATCGGACCATGGAAAAATTAATGCAAGTTAGTTGTTCCAATCTCTCTTAAGGGGTTAACTATTTGTTGTGGTCTATGATAGTCATGGTTTATGGCGTCATGTAACTCAAGATAAATATCTAAAACAAACAATCCAACAAGATGGCATGGAGATTATCCTTGTGGAAGAAGGCAAGTGATTTCATAAAGACCGGCAAGTGTTATCTATCATCCAAAACTCCCTAGAAGGACAAATCTTGGAGGCTTACTCCTATTTTGAAACTACCAAGACGCTTTGGGAGACTCTTACAAAGGTCTATAGAAATACCACCAACTTGGGTTGGAACTTTGAAGCAAGGCCATCAATGATCTCAGCCAAGAAGATATGGAGTTCACCCAACACTTTGACAAGTTTAGATCTTTATGGGCTGAGCTTTGAGATGTTAAGGTCAAGTTCGGTTGATGTCTTCATTGAGAGGCATAAATAAGACGAAGTCTTTGGCCTCCTGATGATTCTTGTTTCATTATCTTGTAACTGCCAACAAAGGAGTTTTCAAGTTTGAAGAAACGAAGTTTGGGTGTGTGATCACTGTAAAAAAAAGGGTCATACCAAAGACAAATTCTGGATTCTTTACCTTCATTATATTTCAAAATTCAAACCAAGCAAGTTTAAGGAAACAAGAGCTAATCTCTATAACGAAGCAGCCAATTCTTCTACATGGTTCAATGAGAGAGAAGGCAAGTCATTAGTAACAACGACTCATGCTTTCTTATAACCACTCAGGATGAACTTATGTACATATATATATATATATAGCTACAGTAATATGCTAACATATTTTGTGTCTCGTTCTTAATTTCTACTAAAACTTGTGAACACAATTTGTGCATTTGTTTAATTTTTTTTTTACACGTGACTGCTTCTAAATCAATTGCAATATCATTTATAACTTCAACATGAACATTCCTGATAGTAGTACAACATTTCTTTTAGATATGCACTTTATGAACATGTATTACTAGGTGTTTTGCCCGTATATGCTGACATAATCTTTTTAATTTTTTTCTTAATTTTCATAGTAGAAAAATATTAGTTCCAGATAATAACACAATATATATATATATATATATATATATATATAAGAATTGTCTTTTTAAAAATATTTTTATTTTTGACAATTTATCTTTATACAAACTTTTGCTTAATTGATATTAAATTTGAATATTTTTATGTCTTAATTCTTTAACTTTCATATTAGAAAACATTACTTTCAGATAACAACAAAATATATAATTATAATAATTATCATTTTTTTAATATGTTTTATTTTGAAAATTTTATAATAATTAACAATTATCTAATATAACATATAAATCTAATATTATTAACATAAAATTCGATTTTAAAATTTGTAACTTTTATAGTTGAAAACATTATTTTCAGATAACAATACAATATATATAATAATTATATTTTTTTGAAAAACAATACGTTTTTATTTGACAAATTTATCATAATTTACAATTATCTAATATAACATATAAATATAATATTATTAACATAAAATTCATTCTTAACTATATATAAAAATTCATTAACGGTAGTATATATATTAACTGCTCTAACTTTCAACGTGAGAGATCGGATGCGGAAATTTATTTCGCAAATAATAGTATAGATATCAACATCTTGACTTTTTTTAACATCTTGACTTTAATTTTGTAGCATTCTTAAATTGAACCAATATTTCTAATAAAAACCAAAGTAGACAACTTCTTCTTTAAAAATATATAATGCCGGAAGAAACTTATTATTTTGACGAGAACATGTGTATATGTATTGTTCATAGGTAGTATAATATATATATATATATATATATTAAGATAGAGTTGGTTTAATATTACTAAACTAAAAATAAATATATATATTGATAATATTTTAATATTAATAAATTAACTATAATTTTATTATATAAAGTTTGGTTCTTCAAAGTTGATAATTAACATGATTATGACACATGACACTTAAAATTTTAAGATGGTGACATGTGTTAAAATATTTTATAATTAAATATATATATATATATATACTAAGAAAATAACAAATAAATTTTATTTAAAAATTAATTATAGATATTATTTAATAGTAATTTTCCAATTTTAAAATTCTAATAGTAATTTTCCATTTTTAAAATTCTAAACAAAAGATATTTGCAGAATATTATTGTTGTAAATTTCTTTTCGTATTGTGACATGTGTTAAAATATTTAATGATTAAAAATATATATACTAAGATAATAAAAATAGTTTTATAAAAGTAATTTTAAAAATTATTTAATAGTATATTAATAGAAGTTTGGAGAAATTTTACGTTCACTATTTTCATGGTACCATTTTGCATCTTTATCACTACTAAATAAACATTTTTAAAAATACCTTCATTAAGTGGCAAAAGACTGTTATACCCTTGTTATCTATATATATATAAATAATTATTTAAATAAATAAAAAATAAAAATATCTTTTTTTATGTTTTAGAATTATACATTTTCAAATTCGAACTTTTTTATACAATTTTTTTTTGAATTTGTTTTTCGAAAATTTTGTTTTTATTTTTTTTCAAAATTTCTTTTTGAAAATCGAAAATTATGTTTGAAACTATTTTTTTAATTTTTTAAATTCTATTAAAATTATTTAATAGTTTTTTCTATAGAATTTACTTTTTAAAAATCCTATACAAAAAAATGATTTGTAAAATAGTTGATTTAATGCTAATTTTCCTTTTCTAAATCCTAAAGAAAAGATAATTGTAACATATTATGTGATTGTAATTTTTCCTTTTAAAATTTTGACATATGTTAAAATATCTCATGATTAATAAAATATATAATAAGATAGTAAATATCGATTTTTTAAACAAAATACTTTAAATATTATTTAATATTATTTTTCTAAGATTTTTTGTTTTTAAAAAATATAGTTAATAAGATCTGTAAAATAATTTATTTAATACCCATTTCATTTTTCTACAATCATAAAGATTTAATTATTTGATAGTATTTGTCCTTTTCTAAAATCTTAAACATATTTTAAAAGAGTGTTTAATATTAGATTTCCTTTCTTCAAATCCTAAACAATAAAGATTTTTAGAATAATCATTTCAAACATTTCTATGAATAATAAACATCTGTAGAAGGTAAATGTTTTTAGTTCTTTTTATTTTAGAAAAATCTTATCCGTTTTTATAATTAAAATTAATTTGTTTTTACAGGCGTTTGGCATTGTTATTGATTTGATTGGCTTGATGCAATTTTAATTTTTTTTTTTTGTATTTTTTCTACTTTTCTTTCTCGGATTAGGTTCGATTTAGATATGAAAGCATGGATATTTTGTCTAAGCCTAGGTACAAGGTAGCTAATAACTCGCATATGCACCTTGATTATTTAAATATAAAATGAATCAAAACTTACATGACAAATAAATTTTTATTTATAAAATAATTCTCACATATAATATATCCAAAAATTCATAAATTTATGATTAAAGCATGGATATTTTCATAAATTAAAATATCAAGCAGAATTCCTGCAACGCAAAGGCCCATATCTAGTATAATATAAATATAACTATGAGATTTTCATTAGAATATTTAAATTATTCTAAAGATAATGATAAATTATCAGCTAAATCACTAAAATTATTTATTAAAACGAAAAATTGAGAGTAAAATATAAAAATATGAGTAAGCCTAAAATCAAGAACATGACAAATCAGAAAATTCACTTGTCATATATATATATATATATATATATATATATATATACTTAATATATATGATATGATATTATCGTTATAATTTGTTTTTGAAGATAATGATAAATTGTTATCAAAATCACTAATTAAAAATAATAATTGAGCATAAAATATGACTAAACCTAAAATCATGGTATGACAAATCAGCAAATTCGCTTCTCAAATAATAGTATAGATCCCTATATAATTCAATATGATACTAACATTTGTAACTTACAAGTTATGCGTACCATTCCTAGTTATTAGTTCTCAAAAATAAAACATCAGTTGAATTTTTTGGAAATATTATACACTAATAAAATTAATCTGAAAATTGCCTAAAGATATCAACCTTGACCACATTTGACATAAAAGAGTTGAGAGTTATCTAGAGGTTCAGATTGAGGGATACAAGAAACCTGCATTGGTGGGTTTGGTGATCTAGGAAACTTAACCAGATGTTTTGTATTTATCTCAAAATATTAGTTCATGAGATTGGTAATGGCTTAGGGTTAAAAGTAACACTAACGCTGTTAAAAGTAAGTATAGTGTGTGTAGGAACAACGAATGAGATATAAAAAAAGGCATTTGATACAGAGCACCTCGTCATACGCTTACCATGCCAAATAATAAAGAAGGGCTATTATCTGGTAAGGTACTTGTTTGTTGAAGGCAAAGACCAGTAGAAGCTCATCATAATGCTCAGAGAAACGAACGCCACCATCTGAAAATTAGCGAGGAAAAAAAACGAAATGATTTACTAACTTGTCTATTGAAAGCACAGAGGTCACAAGAGCTACAAAAAAATTGCATTTCATCATAATGATCTTCTCGAGACCATCTAAGCCTTCCCTTCGCAGCTTCACCAATGGTGGAAGATCATACTCTTATTACATGATTAAGAAAAGCCAAAAATTAAGGAAACACGAATCAAAATCAGGAGGAGATATCAACCTGCATAATTGTGGACTGAGCACAAGCTGGAAGAGCGAAATAAGTTTGATCACTACAAACATAAAAGTGTTATCCGACCAAGGGATAATAGGGCTGAAATGGCATGAGAATACTCACCAACAGAACCTGAGACAAATCTAAGGTAATTATGAGGTACTAATCTTCTGTCGAATCCAGGTAAAGGGAAGAAAAATCAACAACCGCTAAAGTACAAGCAATATATAGCCGTTACCAATTAAATATATAAAAAAATACATAGCCGTTACCAACAACCTCCTATTTTTATCTTGCTCTTGAAGAATCTTGACGATTATACAGTGATTTTGATAGATATGATACATGTGATTTTTAATTGAAATATCAGCGTAGCCTTCCGAGTGATAATGGAAGCGGCACACGAACAGAGCCATTCAATTTGGTTGAGGCTTCAGCTACATGGAACGTGGACAGAAGACTACTTGTTGAAGAAATTTTGGAGTAAAAAACGGATCACTGTTTTTAATAGAGGCTATTATAGTAGTATATTGTCTCTGAGGTTCAGGGTTGGTGAAAACATGTTAATATTTGAAAGTGTTATTATCGTGTTGCAGTTAGAAAATTAAGTTGAAAGAATGTAAACACAGAAGGTTCAGTGAGAAAGTTAGTATTTGTATTTAAAAGAAGGATATGACAAATATATACATCAGTAGTTGAACAATTTCTTTACGAATGTTTCACTGTTGTGCATTCCTTGACAATCTAGGTGCGACCGGCACTACAAAGTAGCCACGGGGAGATGGATAATGAGCATACATGATCGGTCTAGGTGGATGGACTGGTCCATAACATCTTCTTGGCACACATCTGCGCATAAGAATCTCTTGTTCCATCACTTGCTGCATAAAAAGATGTTGTTGCAATCGGTCATGTTCCCGCCTTATCATCACAATCTCTCGTTCATGTTCTCGCTTCCGCTTTAGGTCACGAGAGAAAGTGAGATTTGACGTTGCAAATAAAAAGAGTGGTCCGATGATTTGAAACGCTGCGTTTTGACTGAGGCGAAATTTTAGGCGATTCTGACTGCGATACGAGTCGAAAGTTTCCGATGATTCCGGCTCCGTCGCCGGGCTCATCTGGTCCGTCGGAGAGTAATAAAGAGGTTCGCGAAGGTGAGATACGTGAGGAAAAACATCTGACAGGAGATCTGAAGGAAGGGGGTTTGAAATGGGTGGAGGCGGCTCAGGATAAACGAAGCTTGAAGAAATACGATGTTGTGGTTAAATCGATTGAGGGGAAGCATCGGGTGGTAATTCCTGAGGAGGTGCTATCTGATGCTACTCCATTGTGGGAGGATTTCGTTGTAGGGAAGTTTCTGGATATAGCTCCCCACATAGCAAAGGTTCACATGGTGGTTAACAAGATCTGGAAATATGGTGATCCGTCATCTAAAGTGGAGGTATATGATGTCAATGCTACTACTATGCGATTTAAGATCAAGGATAAGAAGGCTCGTGAGAAAATAATCAAGAGAGGGATGTGGAATATAGCTGGAGTTCCTAGGATTGTGAAGAAATGGACTCCAAAGACGGAGGAAGAGAAGCAAGAGGAGGAGGTCATCCCGATGTGGGTTCATTTGAGCAAGGTGCCTCTGCATCTGTTTTCTTGGGAAGTTCTGAGTTTTATGACGAGTACGGTGGGGTTTCCTGTGTATCTGCATCCAGAAACATTAGCTTGCTCAAATTTTGAGGAGGCGAAGGTGTTTGTGAATGTGGATGTGTCAAAGCCATTACCAAAGGAGATTGATTTTGTGATTGAAGGAAAGGAGTTTACAGCCCAATTTTACTATCCTTGGTTGCCTTCTAGATGTAACAACTGTGCGAAATGGGGTCATAGTGAGAAGGTATGTGTGATGAAGAAAAGAGACAAGAAGCAGGGAGGGGTTAAAGTGGGCTCGCCAGCAAGCCGTATTCCCACTGAGACTGTTGATGTTGGCATTATGGAAGTAAAGCAGGCTGAGAGGGGTGATAAGGAGGGGAGTGAAGATATAGCTCTAAAGGAGGTTATAGAAGGATCTGGTAGTGAGTCAGTACAGGAGAAGGAATGGTTGAATGTTTCACCTGATAAAGTGGGAAGAGCTTCGTTGAAAACGCCTAGAACTGAGACTGTTGCGGTCATCTCGGCTTCAAAGTTTTCAGTTTTGAGTGTGGATGAAATTGAGGAAGGTGAAATGCTGAAGGAAGACTTGACAGAACTGGAGGATGGTAATAATGAGGAGGATGAAGAGTTAGAAGCTAGAGAGGAAGATATGATAGAGGATGAGTTACTGGACCAAAAATCGAGAGAGAAAGAGAAAGCAGGAATGCAAAAAGGGGGAAAGCGTGTGCAGAAGCCTAAAGCTCCGGATGTAAATCTTAAGAGCAAAAGGGTTTCTCGCCGTAGATTCTAAAACATGGCGTGTTTCTCATGGAATGTGCGTGGGTTTAACAAAGAGTTGAAGCATTCCGTGGTCAGAGAGTGGATAAATAATAGGGAGTTCAAGTTTGGTTGTATCTTGGAAACTAGGGTAAAGGAGAGAAAAGCAGAAAAGATTCTGAGTACTATGTTCAGTGATTGGTCCTCTATTACCAATTATGAAGATAGTCAAGGAGGTAGAATATGGTTTTTGTGGAGGGATTCGGTCAGAATTACTCCTGTATATAAGACGGATCAGTTAGTAACGGTAAGGGTTGAGATGGAAAATGAAGAGGGGTTTTTTTGTACTAGCATTTATGCTAGTAATCAAGTAGAAGAGAGGAAGGTTTTGTGGATGGATCTAGTTCATCATCATGATTCGCCTATATTTCAGAAGAAAGCTTGGATGGTGTTGGGTGATTTTAATGAGATATTGGAAGGGGAAGAAAGCTCGACGTTCGAGAATGGTGGTAGAATTTCTTGTGGTATGAGGGATTTTCAATCTTTAGTTCTCAGATGTCGCCTCACTGATATGGCTTACCAGGGTCCTCGGTACACATGGTGTAATAAGAGAGGTGAAGGCATTATATGCAAGAAATTGGATAGAGTCTTGCTAAATGAAGAAGCTCTTCACAGGTTTGGTAATGCGTATTCAGTGTTTGAATCTGGTGGATGCTCTGATCATATGAGGTGCCAGGTCCAGTTATTTCCTCCCAAAGAGAAAATAAAGAGACCATTCAAGTATGTTAATGCTATGGGTAGTATTCCTTCCTTTCTTCCTATGGTTAGTGAGTTTTGGGAGGGAACAGAGCGTATTTTTCTTTCTACCTCAGCAATGTTTCGCTTTTCAAAGAAACTAAAGAGTTTGAAGCCGTTGATTAGAGAAATGGGTAGAGATAAGCTGGGGGATTTATCTAAAAGAGCTAAGGAGGCATTTGATTCGCTTTGCGCAAAGCAGAACTACACGTTAGCAAATCCTAGTGAAGAAGCTAGTAAGGAAGAAGCTGATGCTTATGGAAGATGGTTACATGTTGCGACATTGGAGGAGGATTTCCTAAAGCAACGGGCAAAGCTTCACTGGTTGGATGTGGGGGATCAAAACAATAAGACGTTTCATAGAGCTATCAAATCTAGGCAGGCTCAGAACATGATTCGTGAAATCAGATGTAAGAATGGTAATGTGGTGAATACTCATGAGGAGATTAAACAGGAGGCAGTCAGTTATTTCTCAGAGTTTCTGAATCGCATACCAGAGAATTTTCAGGGAGCAAGTGTAGAAGAGTTGAAGAATTTGCTTGATTTTCAGTGCTCGGAGGAAGATTGCAGAATGCTTGAGGAAGAAGTTACAGCTGAGGAAATCCGCAAAGTTTTATTTGCCATGCCTAATAATAAATCACCTGGTCCCGATGGTTATCCTGCAGAATTCTTTAAGACTACTTGGTCAGTGATTGCGCATGATTTCACCATTGCGGTGCAGTCTGTGTTTAAGTTTGGTTTCCTCCCTAAGGGTATTAATTCAACAGTCTTGGCCTTAATCCCGAAGAAGCTGGACTCACTAGAGATGAGGGATTACAGGCCAATAGCATGCTGTAACGTGCTATATAAAGTTGTCTCTAAGATTGTGGCGAATAGGATTAAGAAGCTGCTACCTCAGATCATCACGGAGAATCAATCGGCGTTCATTAAAGGTCGCCTGTTGATGGAAAATGTTCTGCTAGCCTCGGAACTCGTAAAAGATTATCATAAAGATGAAGTGTCTCCAAGGTGTCTTATGAAAATTGACATCTCCAAAGCATTCGATTCAGTGCAATGGATGTTTGTCTTGCGGAGTTTAAGTGCACTGGGGTTTCCTAATAAATTCATCCATTGGATTGAACTATGCATCACGAGTCCTTCGTTCTCGGTGCAAGTCAACGGGGATCTTGCAGGATACTTTCAAAGCTCTAAGGGACTTCGTCAGGGTTGCTCATTATCACCTTATCTGTTTGTGTTGTGCATGAATGTTCTGTCAAAGAAAATTGACAGTGGGATATTGGAGAGAAGGTTCAAATATCATCCAGGGTGTCAAGAGCTTTTGATCACTCATCTGTGCTTTGCAGACGATCTGATGGTGTTTGTGGAGGGTTCAAAGCAGTCTATCCAAGGTGTATTATCTGTGTTTGATGAGTTTGAGGTGTGGTCGGGATTGAGTATTAGTGTGGAGAAATCTACTATCTATATGGCGGGAACTTCAGAGATTGAGAAGCAGAGTATTTTGAGAAACTTCAAATTTGATGATGGTGAACTTCCTGTGAGATATCTTGGGCTTCCCCTCTTGACGCAAAGGATGAAGAAGCAAGACTATAGTCCTCTTTTGGAGAAGATAAGAGGTAAAATAAGCACCTGGATTTGTAGGTTTCTGTCGTATGCTGGAAGACTCCAATTGGTAACTTCTGTTCTTACCAGTATAGTTAACTTTTGGGCAACAGTGTTTCGACTGCCCTGTAGTTGTATTAAGGAAGTTGAACAAATATGCTCAGCTTTTCTTTGGACCGGGCCAATGCTTAAATCTACAAATGCCAAGGTTGCTTGGACAGACGTATGTTGTCCCAAGAGAGAAGGAGGTTTGGGGATCAGAAGTTTGAGAGTAGTTAATAAAGTTTATGGTCTAAAGCTGATATGGAGAATGCTAACAGGATCATCTCTTTGGGGGAAGTGGATTAGAGCAAAATTGCTAAAAGGTAGAAGTTTTTGGGAAGTTAACGTGAGGATGCAGACGGGCTCTTGGATGTGGCACAAGATGCTTAAACTGAGAAGTGTTGCAAAGCTGTTTTATAAGGTTGAAGTAGGTAATGGGAGGCATATTTCTTTCTGGTATGATAATTGGTCTAGACAAGGAGTTCTTATGGACTTATTGGGTGCTAGAGGAATTATTGATATGGGGGGTGGGGAAGAATGCGACGGTAGAGGATGCTGTGCTATATGGTCGAAGAAGAAGAAGGCATAGATTAAGCATTCTAAATGATATAGAAGATGAGTTGGCTATCATTAGAAGTAATTCAAGTCTTGAAGAGGTTGATAGGAGTTTATGGAGAAGAGACTCGGGTTATAAGTTGGAGTTCTCTACTCAGGAAACTTGGCAGATATTGAGAGATAAGAAACCGTTATGTAACTGGGCGCATGGTATCTGGTTTACACAGGCGACTCCGAAGTTTGCGTTTATGGCGTGGCTCTCTGTTCGTGATAGAATGTCGACCATGGACAGAGTCGTGAAGTGGAGTAGGGGGAGTAATGATATGTGTGTTCTCTGTTATAATGTTCCGGAATCGAGGAACCATTTGTTCTTTGAGTGTGATATATCAGCTGAGGTATGGGAGTTCATAGCTAAAGGATTGTTGCGCCAAGATTTCACTGTTGATTGGTCTGAGATAATATCCATTATTTCTGACAAGGCTAGAGAGAAGAAGAGTTTACTCTGTACCAGATATGCCTTCCAAGCTGTGTTATATGCCTTATGGAGAGAAAGAAATAAGCTGAAGCATGGAGAGAAGATGATGCCTTTACCGGTTTTGAAAAAGGTAATTGAGAAGGGGATCAGAAACAGAATCACATTGGTGCAGAAGAAAGGAGGGAGAGGAATGGAGATGCTAATGCAATTTTGGTTTCAAACAAGAATGTAATTAGCTTATGGTCTTATCTTTTTTGAGGAGTAGTATGCAAATAACTTTGCAACAAAGTATGCACTAGTTGTAATAAGGCTTTTTTTGGTGAATAAATTTAACATTCATTCAAAAAAAAAAAAAAAAAAAAAAGTGAGATTTATGTTAGCGAACACACGAGCCGTCAGTTGGCTGTCGGAGCCAGCGTGATGGGCTTCTCCGACACGTCTGATGCCAAGCTCGTCGGCTAATCTTTGCAACCCGAAACGGCTGTTGAGTCCTTTGCACTGTCCCGCAAGTTTCTTCACGTCGAAAGTTAACCCTAAGAGTTTCTGAACCGTGTCGTTAAACCCAAGTGACGTGTCGGGAAGCCTTTCTCGCCCGGTCATGCTTTGAATTATATAACCTAAATCGTACGATCCATCAAAAGTAACCCAATTAATAATCTTCTTGTCTTCTTCATCTTTAACCATCCGAGTAAACTCTGTGAAGAAATCTTTGATGCCAACTCCTTCCTCTCTGATTCTCTTGAAATCGAGCCCGTTGCGCTTGAGGAAGGCGATGGACTTCTCGTTGCAAAGATCCTCTGTCTCGTCGAAGTCGGAGAAATTGACCTCCCAGGTTCCGCTGATTGCTCCTTCACTGTCGAATAAGGAGAAACCCAGTTGAATTGGTTTGGTTTTGTCCACATTGAACCTCAGGTTTTGGTAACGAGTCTCCTCGCTAGCTTCCATGACGGTCTCTTTCAGGCACCCGGGAAATTCTGTGTCCACAGAGATGTAATTGCAGCTTCTAAGAGATTCCCGCACCAAATTCATCTCTTCTGCCTTGTTCCAAGACCAGATCTCGCGGATGGTCGTCATCTCCCACAAGAAGAAGCACTCTAGTCTGTATCTGCGATTTGTTTCTTTTTAGGTTATTCAGAAAACGAAAAGTGCAGTGAGTATTGTTGTGTGTGATTGATTATATATATATATACTGTATATGTTTATGATTTTCCTTTTTTCCCCACCCAAACTTTTCCTTTTCTTAACAAGCCGAATGTTTACGTTGACCGTTTGGCCTCAGATTTCCTTTTCTTGAACACAAATTTCCTTTTTGTTTTTGGAGCAAATACAAATTTCCTTTTCTAAACATAGATTTTCTTTTATTGGTTTTTCAAATTAAAAGACACTAGAATCTGAAGGGAGAGAAGTATACCAACAAAATTAAACCGACATCAAATATCTAATTCAATTGTTTTGTTCCTATTTTTTCGTTGATAAAATGTAAATATTATATTAGAATATGTTTAGTTATATGCGTTAACTAAGTTGGAAATTTCAAATGGAAAATATTAATAAAAAGTCTATTGATAAAAAGCAATGAGAAGAGCTTAAAATAAATCGTTTAGTTTATGATTAAAGCATGGATATTTTCATAAATTAAAATATCAAGCAGAATTCCTGCAACGCAAAGGCCCATATCTAGTATAATATAAATATAACTATGAGATTTTCATTAGAATATTTAAATTATTCTAAAGATAATGATAAATTATCAGCTAAATCACTAAAATTATTTATTAAAACGAAAAATTGAGAGTAAAATATAAAAATATGAGTAAGCCTAAAATCAAGAACATGACAAATCAGAAAATTCACTTGTCATATATATATATATATATATACTATATATATATGATATGATATTATCGTTATAATTTGTTTTTGAAGATAATGATAAATTGTTATCAAAATCACTAATTAAAAATAATAATTGAGCATAAAATATGACTAAACCTAAAATCATGGTATGACAAATCAGCAAATTCGCTTCTCAAATAATAGTATAGATCCCTATATAATTCAATATGATATGATATTATCGTTATAATTTGTTTTTGAAGATAATTCAAAATTTCTTTTTGAAAATCAAAAATTATGTTTGAAACTATTTTTTTAATTTTTTAAATTCTATTAAAATTATTTAATAGTTTTTTCTATAGAATTTACTTTTTAAAAATCCTAAACAAAAAAATGATTTGTAAAATAGTTGATTTAATGCTAATTTTCCTTTTCTAAATCCTAAAGAAAAGATAATTGTAACATATTATGTGATTGTAATTTTTCCTTTTAAAATTTTGACATATGTTAAAATATCTCATGATTAATAAAATATATAATAAGATAGTAAATATCGATTTTTTAAACAAAATACTTTAAATATTATTTAATATTATTTTTCTAAGATTTTTTGTTTTTAAAAAATATAGTTAATAAGATCTGTAAAATAATTTATTTAATACCCATTTCATTTTTCTACAATCATAAAGATTTAATTATTTGATAGTATTTGTCCTTTTCTAAAATCTTAAACATATTTTAAAAGAGTGTTTAATATTAGATTTCCTTTCTTCAAATCCTAAACAATAAAGATTTTTAGAATAATCATTTCAAACATTTCTATGAATAATAAACATCTGTAGAAGGTAAATGTTTTTAGTTCTTTTTATTTTAGAAAAATCTTATCCGTTTTTATAATTAAAATTAATTTGTTTTTACAGGCGTTTGGCGTTGTTATTGATTTGATTGGCTTGATGCAATTTTAATTTTTTTTTTTGTATTTTTTCTACTTTTCTTTCTCGGATTAGGTTCGATTTAGATATGAAAGCATGGATATTTTGTCTAAGCCTAGGTACAAGGTAGCTAATAACTCGCATATGCACCTTGATTATTTAAATATAAAATGAATCAAAACTTACATGACAAATAAATTTTTATTTATAAAATAATTCTCACATATAATATATCCAAAAATTCATAAATTTATGATTAAAGCATGGATATTTTCATAAATTAAAATATCAAGCAGAATTCCTGCAACGCAAAGGCCCATATCTAGTATAATATAAATATAACTATGAGATTTTCATTAGAATATTTAAATTATTCTAAAGATAATGATAAATTATCAGCTAAATCACTAAAATTATTTATTAAAACGAAAAATTGAGAGTAAAATATAAAAATATGAGTAAGCCTAAAATCAAGAACATGACAAATCAGAAAATTCACTTGTCATATATATATATATATATATATACTTAATATATATGATATGATATTATCGTTATAATTTGTTTTTGAAGATAATGATAAATTGTTATCAAAATCACTAATTAAAAATAATAATTGAGCATAAAATATGACTAAACCTAAAATCATGGTATGACAAATCAGCAAATTCGCTTCTCAAATAATAGTATAGATCCCTATATAATTCAATATGATACTAACATTTGTAACTTACAAGTTATGCGTACCATTCCTAGTTATTAGTTCTCAAAAATAAAACATCAGTTGAATTTTTTGGAAATATTATACACTAATAAAATTAATCTGAAAATTGCCTAAAGATATCAACCTTGACCACATTTGACATAAAAGAGTTGAGAGTTATCTAGAGGTTCAGATTGAGGGATACAAGAAACCTGCATTGGTGGGTTTGGTGATCTAGGAAACTTAACCAGATGTTTTGTATTTATCTCAAAATATTAGTTCATGAGATTGGTAATGGCTTAGGGTTAAAAGTAACACTAACGCTGTTAAAAGTAAGTATAGTGTGTGTAGGAACAACGAATGAGATATAAAAAAAGGCATTTGATACAGAGCACCTCGTCATACGCTTACCATGCCAAATAATAAAGAAGGGCTATTATCTGGTAAGGTACTTGTTTGTTGAAGTCAAAGACCAGTAGAAACTCATCATAATGCTCAGAGAAACGAACGCCACCATCTGAAAATTAGCGAGGAAAAAAACGAAATGATTTACTAACTTGTCTATTGAAAGCACAGAGGTCACAAGAGCTACAAAAAAATTGCATTTCATCATAATGATCTTCTCGAGACCATCTAAGCCTTCCCTTCGCAGCTTCACCAATGGTGGAAGATCATACTTGTAGGAGATGGATCTAACCATCCCACAAGGCCCAAGGAATAGAAGGCCTGGCCCGGACCAAGGGAAGCAACGGCTCGGATAGTCGGCTTAATAGGTCAGTCTCTCGGCTCGCCTCTGAAGTACCTTGAGTCGATCGTTGTCGACTAAGAGGCATCCGGCTCGGCGACCGCTCGAATGAATACGGGCCTTTCGGCCCAATAAGGAAAGCCCGCGAAGACGACATAAGCTAGGTCAAGAACGACACATCAGAGGACTATATAAGGAGAAGGAAGAGGAACGAGAAAGGGATCCGAAATCATCTGACTAACACTTGGCGGCTAGATTAGGGTTTTCACCTTTGATTCATCTTGCCGTTATTTGTACTTTTCCGGTAGCTCCCCGAGTTACCGGCTTCTTCTCTGTCGCACTTTCTTACCTCTCTTGTAACCGACTGATTGTCTCTTCCGACCATAATAAAACGTCTTTGTTAAACCCACGTCTTCTTTATTACCGTTTTCCGATCAAACAGTTGGCGCCCACCGTGGGGCATTTTTACCAAAGTAACGTTAGTACTATGGTTGTCAGCAACGACAGTTCTTCGTCAGGCGAGGAGCGCGAAGCTCTCGAGGTGATGTCGGCTCCCGAGGTAACACCTACGCCTACACCAGTAACTCCGCTCCCCCCTCCTGCGTCTATGGAAACCATCTTGGCACGCCTCGCCCTGCAAGAAGCGGCGCAGAAGGCGGCGGTCGACCAAATCACAGCGATAGCAAAAATACTCGCCCCTTCGCTGCAAACGCCGAAGCTTCAACGGCGCAGTACCGTCGACACCTGTTCGCCACTGAACGAACCACCAACGTAGCACCTGCGCGGGATAACAACAACCAGAGCGCTGGTAACAACAACCAGAGCGCCGGTAACGACATCAACGCAGACACCGCAAGCGAGCTAGCCGCGTTGAAACAGTCGGTCCTCGACATCAACTCAAAGATCCACCAGGTGACGACCTCGGCGCCCCAAATCGAGCACGTACTCGCGGAATCTCTTCGCACACCCTTCACGCAAAGGGTCACCGGCGTACGGCTCCAGAAGATGGAGAAACTTCGTCTTCCAACCTTCAAGGGTCTCTCCGACCCTTCTACTCATGTCACGTCCTTCAACATAGCGATGCGACGCGCAAATCTGACCGACGAAGACAAAGACGCCGGCTTTTGCCAACTCTTTGTCGAAACCCTAGAAGGACCGGCTCTTACTTGGTTCACAGGCCTCAGAGAAAACTCCGTCGATTGTTTCCACGACCTCTCGACGGCCTTCCTGAAGAATTATATCATGTTCACCAACCAAGAAACGACCGTGTCCGACTTGTGGAACCTCACTCATACCAGCGGCCAAAGCCTCCGCGACTTCATGGAGAAATTCAAGGCTATCGTCTCGAAAGTTGATATTCCTGATCCTATCGCTGTCGAGTCTCTGATGAACACTTTGCACGTTGACTCCACGTTCCGTCAGGATCTTTACCGATACCCGACGAAATCTGTGTCTGACGCCATCGCTCGCTCGAACAACTTCATCCGCATGGAAGAAGACACAAGAGCAAAGTTTGCAAAAGAAGCAGCAGCGAAGCAGCGACCCGCCCGAACAAACGACACCCGCCCTGAGCCCCGCCAGCACTCATCCGGTGGGAACACCACTCAGAAGCGAGGCTACGTTAGCTCGGTCGACGACGAGGAATCGCCAAAAACAGCAGCCGTCACGCGAGAGAAAGCCTGGAACCACTGGGATCGAGACTCCGCCTCGAAGCAATCAAAGTCGTCCGAACCAACGAGTTCAAACTCCGAGGAGCCAAAGAAATGGTGCCTCTACCACAAAAGGGATTCCCATGATACGAAAGAGTGCAAAGTCCTCATCGGGCAATTTTTCGACGGGATCACTAACGGGACAATTCAAATGCCCACCTCTCCAACGACACCGAAAAACACCAAAAGTTGGAGTAAGAACAAGGAGAAGAAGGCACAGAAGTCTCAACAGAACACGGCCCCCAGCGAGGAAAGAGCGAGCCCTGAGCGCACTCCTGTCAACAACGTCGGCCCCGCCAACGATTCATCCGAAGACGAACATCCGCGTCGCCGGCGACGAGTGGAAGTCATACTCTCTCACCCTTTTGACTCCTCTGACGACGACTCCTCGACAATGCAACCAGATTTACGCGATAAACTGAACAGCAAAGTCGAGCAATCTCTCACTTCCCCGACAACAGACAAAGATCTGCGCACCCTATTGAAGCGAAAGAACGCTACGAACGAACACGTAGGAAGCGCCGACCTCCGCGCGACCATCTCAAAATCCAGCGCCAGGAGAATAGGTCAAAACGGCGACCTTCGCGACCAGCTCAATTCAAAGGCCGATGACCTGAGAATCCAACTCAACCGTTCAAAAGGGTCCGATCTGCGACGACGTCTCGAATCAAAAAAGAAAAAGCCCGCAAAAACTCTTCAATTCGAGAACACAACCGATGACTTAAGGAAGCAACTCGAATCAATGCGAGCTACCCGCAATCCGCACATTAGCGTAATCATGGGAGGATCACCTCCTTGCGGCGACTCAGTTCGAGCTGTCAAAGACTACAAACGACAAGCCACCACCTCCAAGAAGTGGCCGCCTCCAGTCGAAAATGATCACCAGATCACTTTTTCGGCACTGGATACCAAGGGCGTCCATACGCCACACAACGATCCTCTCCTCGTCGACCTCGACATCGGAGAATGCCTAGTCGCAAAAGTCCTTATCGACACCGGCAGCTCAGTCGATCTCATCTTTCGCGACACACTCGACAAAATGGGAGTCGATTTGAGAGATATGAAGCCTTCCTCTCGCACGCTCACTGGCTTCAACGGGGCCTCGGAGCAAATGATCGGAACAATTCGTCTTCCAGTATACGCAGGTGGTATAACCCGTACCGTCAAGTTCTCCGTCATCCGAGCCAAAGCACCCTACAATGCCATCCTCGGAACACCATGGTTGCATTCCATGAAAGCCGTTCCCTCGACGTACCATCAATGCGTCAAGTTTCCCGGCAAAGACGGAAAAACACAGACGATTCGGGGAGATCAACAAGCCGCGAGAGAACTGCTGATTGCAACCGTAAAGATGCAGCAACAGGCTTCCCTCGTCAACTCCGTCAGTAAACCACTCAGCAAGATATACCCCCAGAAGGAGGAAGTTCGCGAAGTCGCAATCGATGAATCCGACCCAACGAAAATCATCCGAGTTGGCGTCTACCTGTCCGACGACATATGTTCAAAGATCATCTCTTTCATCAAAGACAACGCTTCAACGTTCGCCTGGAAGACCTCGGACATGAAGGGGATCGACCCCGCAGTTACCTCCCATGAACTGCACGTCGACCCGACTTTCAAACCCATCCGACAGAAGCGACGCAAACTCGGTCCAGAAAGATCTAAGGCAGTGAACGACGAAGTCGACCGGCTCCTCGACGCGGGTTTTATTACCGAAGTTCGATACCCTGAATGGTTAGCCAACCCGGTCGTCGTCAAGAAGAAGAACGGCAAATGGCGCATATGCGTCGATTTCACGGACCTCAACAAGGCATGCCCAAAGGATAGTTACCCACTCCCTCACATCGATCGTCTCGTCGAATCAACCGCTGGTAACGAACTCCTAACCTTCATGGACGCTTTCTCGGGCTACAACCAGATCTTGATGCATCCCGATGATCGCGAGAAGACAGCATTCATCACCGACAGAGGGACTTATTGCTACAAGGTGATGCCCTTCGGGCTAAAAAACGCCGGTGCGACTTATCAGCGACTCGTTAACCGAATGTTCGCTGATCAGCTTGGCAACACCATGGAAGTGTACATCGACGATATGTTGGTCGAATCGCTCAAGGCCGACGACCACCTAAATAACTTACGCGACTGCTTCAAGATCTTGAACGACTATGGGATGAAACTCAACCCGACCAAATGTACCTTCGGTGTCACCTCTGGGGAATTCCTCGGCTACATCGTCACTCAGCAAGGAATCGAAGCTAACCCCAAGCAGATCTCGGCGATTCTCGACCTTCCAAGCCCGAAAAACAGCCGCGAAGTGCAGCGACTAACCGGACGCATAGCAGCTCTCAACAGGTTCATCTCGCGATCGACCGACAAGTGTCTTCCCTTCTACGAGCTACTAAGGGGAAACAAGAGGTTCGTCTGGGATGAAAAATGCGAAGAGGCATTCAATCAACTCAAGCATTATCTCACGACCCCACCCGTGCTATCGAAGCCAGAAGCCGGCGACACACTATCTCTCTACATCGCCGTCACATCCTCCGCCGTCAGCAGCGTATTGATTCGAGAAGATAGGGGAGAACAGAAACCAATCTTTTACACAAGTAAAAGAATGACGGAGCCTGAGACGAGATATCCAACACTCGAAAAGATGGCCCTAGCTGTCGTCACCTCGGCAAGAAAACTGCGACCCTACTTCCAGTCGCACACGATCGAAGTACTGTCCAACCAACCACTCAGAACGGTTATGCAAAATACTAACCAATCGGGGCGGTTGACCAAATGGGCGATGGAGCTGAGCGAACATGACATCGTATACAAGAATCGCACAGCAGCAAAGTCACAAGTCCTTGCCGACTTCTTGATCGAGTTGACGCCAGAGCTGGAGCAAGACCTCATCCTACCAAGTGTAAACTGGATCCTCCACGTCGACGGTTCATCCACGAGTAAAGGATCAGGAGCAGGAGTGCAATTGCAATCACCAACAGGAGAACTCATTCGGCAGTCATTCAGTTTCGGTTTCGCGGCATCAAACAACGAAGCCGAGTACGAATCCCTCATCGCGGGGCTCCGTCTCGCCAAGGCGGTGAAAGCCAAACGAATCAGCGCTTACTGCGACTCTCAACTCGTCGTAAGCCAATACCTCGGTGATTACGACGTCCGCAACGAAAGGATGGACGCCTACCTCAAACTCGTCCAGGACCTTACGCGAGACTTCGAGTTCTTCGAACTCACGAAGGTTCCTCGCGGAGAAAATGTTTGTGCCGACGCCCTCGCCGCTCTGGGAAGCAAGCTACACGACCAGGTCAAAAGGACAATCCCGATCCACAAAATCGAGAAACCAAGCATTGACACGAAGGCAGAACAGGCCGCGATTATAGCAGCGATCAACGACGCGATGGACATTGACGAAGTGGAATCTCCCTCGCCAGATGATCACCCAACAGATTGGCGTAAGGAACTCATCGATTACCTCGCGGAAGGTTTACTGCCCGTCGAAAAATGGGACGCCCGGCGACTGAAACGACGCAGCGCATACTACGTCGTCATGGACGGGGAACTACACCGATGGACTGCAACAAAGGTACTACTCAAGTGTATCGCCGGCGAAGAAACGAGACTCGTCATGGCCGAAACACACGAAGGAGCAGCAGGCAACCACTCGGGCGGGCGAGCTCTCGCACTAAAAGTTAAAAACCTCGGATTCTACTGGCCAACCATGAACGCCGACTGCGAGACATACGCGCGCAAATGCGATAAATGCCAGCGTCACGCCAAAACCATACACAGCCCAACGGAGTTTCTCCACACCTTGACTGCTCCATACCCATTTATGCGATGGGGAATGGACATCATTGGTCCGATGCCGGCATCCCGACAAAAGAAGTTCATCCTGGTCCTCACCGATTACTTCACCAAATGGGTTGAAGCCGAAGCCTACGCCAGCATAACCGACAAGGAGGTACAAAACTTCGTCTGGAAGAACATAATCTGCCGACACGGGCTCCCATACGAGATAATCACGGACAACGGTTCGCAATTCATCTCGCATCATTTCAAGGGCTTCTGCGACAGATGGTGCATTCGACTCAACATGTCGACACCGAGAAACCCGCAAAGTAATGGTCAAGCCGAATCGACGAACAAGACCATCATAGACGGTCTGAAGAAACGACTCGACTTAAAGAAAGGTTGCTGGGCAGACGAACTAGATGGTGTCCTGTGGTCTCACAGAACCACTCCTCGCGGAGCGACGAAGACTACACCCTTCTCAATGGCCTACGGCGTCGAGGCAATGGCTCCCGCAGAAGTGAACGTGACGAGTCTGCGCCGATCGCGAATGCCACAGAACGCTGAACTCAACCGCGATATGCTCCTCGACGCACTCGACGACATCGAGGAAAAGCGCGACCAAGCGTTACTCCGTATCCAGAATTACCAGCATCAAATCGAGAGCTATTACAACAAAAAGGTCAAGTCGCGTCCTCTCGAAATGGGCAACCTTGTCTTAAGAAAGGTCTTCGAAAACACTAAGGAGTGGAAAGCCGGCAAGCTCGGAGCCAACTGGGAAGGACCATACAAGATAGTCGAAGTCATCAAGCCCGGAGTATACCGCCTCGAGACTTCAACAGGCGAAGCAGTACCGAGAGCCTGGAACTCCAAACATCTCCGCCTCTTCCATCCTTAGTCAAGAAAAACACCAACCCGAGTAAATGCGCCACAAAGGCCACTTTTACTCGCAATCTATTGATCGAGTAAATGCGCCACAAAAAAAAAAAAAAAAAGAGTAAATGCGCCCCAAAGGCCACTTTTACTCGCAAAAAAAAAAAAAAAAAAAAACGAGTAAATGCATCACAAAGGCCACTTTTACTCGCAATCTAAGAACTACGAATGGCTTGATTCCCGCAAAGGGATACGTAGGCAGCCCAAAGAAAAAGGGTCCAGCCGAAATAAAAAAAAATAAAATAAACCCTCCCCGAGGAATCGATCTCCGAAGCAGACGATCACTTAAGCGATGCCTACACGAGCACGCCCCGGCTCCTCGAACAAATGTATCGGCACTCGCATCCCACGTTGAATACGTCCTGATCAGACACATATTCACGGGAATCGACCGCGTTGCGACCTAAACCAACATGGCCGAGACAATGACTCCAACTCATCCTATAATTAACTAAGTAAGGTCTGGCCAACCAAACGCTTGAAAATTACATTAGGATCGACTTGGAACCGTCAAAGTCGAAAACTCTCAATTGACGACTAAAACTCAAAGTGGCAAACGGTCACAACTCAAAGAGATCGACCGAGACAAAGTCATAACGAGCTTAAAGCTATAATGATTCGACGTCTCGAACAGCATCTACACCGAACAAATAGAGTTACTTCGAATCTCGAGAAATCATGCATTTGATAAGACAAGTCTAAGTTAAATAAAACGGCTTATGTGATCCAAACAGTTCGAAATAACGAGCACAAGAACGAAAGCCCCAGAAGGCAGAATCCTAGAAAAGAAAAAACAACAACAAAAGTCCTCCGGGACTCAAAAGAGAACAACATACAAGAGACCCTAATCCTCTCGGTCGCTCTCACGATCGTTGAGGGCAGAAAGCTCCGAAGCCCTAACACTCGACTCACGAGCAGCCGGAGAGACGTGCATTTCATCTGATCTCGGGATCTCTTCAAACACCCCCACATTCTCTTCTTCATTGCCTCGACGGGACCCTTCAGCCGAAGTGTCCGAAAGTACGAGCAGGGGGGCGTTATCTTCAGCAGCAAGGTTCCCTCGGTTAGGCGTCTCTCCCTCGAATGCAGTCGAAGGACCCTCAACGAGGGGCGTCGGGACTGCATGCTGCACTTCCGTCGAATGAGTGAGCGGAGTGTGAAGAGTCAGCGCGGTCTCGGGATCGATCAAGCC
This sequence comes from Brassica rapa, assembly GCF_000309985.2. Taxonomy (NCBI): domain Eukaryota; kingdom Viridiplantae; phylum Streptophyta; class Magnoliopsida; order Brassicales; family Brassicaceae; genus Brassica; species Brassica rapa. The sequence continues at coordinate 16,646,388 of NC_024799.2, read as the reverse complement.
AGCGTTGGACCCATACGGGTCGAGACTCGCCAAGATTCGAGCATCCACGAACTGAGAGTCCAGCACGAGAGGAGAGAGTGCGAGATCTCCCGCGGGAATCTCGCCCACTTTGAGCTTCTCGGCCTCTTGCTCGTATTTCCTCTCTTGCTCCGCGAAAATCTCAATGGTAGCTTGCGAGATGTCGCTCCCAGCCCTCCTCAAGGCTTCGAGACATTTCCTGGTTCCAAAAGCTTGGCTATGGAGTAACCGAGCTTCATCATAGAGGCCTCGTCGCTCTTCTCGGGAACGAATCCTCGCGAAACGACGGTTAGCCTTCGCGGCCATCTTGGTCTCGACTCTTGCCCTTTCCTTAGTGACCTCTAGGACCCTGGAGTCTCTAAGGCGTTTCATCTCCCTTTCATGAGCCGCAGTAAGTGAGACCTTCTCGCTCTCAAGATCAGCATTCTTCTGTTCAAGCTCACGGACGATACCTCGGGACGCCTCCAATTCAGCCTTCAGCTCGTCTCTCCGAGTTATGGTGCGAGTCATCATACCATTGAGCTTCTCGAGATTGCTCCTTTTCTCGCTTAGCTGGCGAGCAAGGACCTCCTCCTTCTCAGCAAACTCCTTCTTAGCCAGCTCTAGTTCACCCAAAGCTCCCTTCAGCGCAGTGTCGTACTTGTCAATCAAGACATTCATCGCGCTGTCCCCCTAAAGACGCGAGGCAACGAAAACCGTGAGGAATTAGCACTAGGGTAATGGAGCAAGAAAAAGATAAGAAGAAGTTGAATTATTTACCAGCAATTTGGCCCTCGCGGCTTCCTCGTACTCTCCCCCGAAGATAAGGTCCTTCACGGCGGGCAAAGGTTTCGCCCTTCCCCTAAACTGACGAAGGAGCTCCCCGCATTTCTCTGGAACGTACGCCAATGGAGCCGGCCCCTCGTAGTGGAAGTCGACTTTGTCAGGAAAGCTAACTCCGGGCACCCTCCTCAAGATGGCATCACCACGAGAAGAGGTACCAGTCTGGACGGCCCCGATATTGGGACGGGCCGGAACCTCTACATAAGGAGATATCGGAGCAGGAAATTGCCCCTCGCCATCTGCCTCGTCGTCACGCCTTCTTATCAGAAGAGGCGACCCCTCAGATTCCTCTTCAAGGTTATCTGAGCCCGCATCTCCGAGAGAAGCCTCGGGCTCCTGCCCGTCGACGGCCTCCTCCTCGTCGTCTTCTTCTCCAAGGGCCCCAGCTGCGAGAGCCTCCTCCTCGGGATGAAGTCCTTCTTCTTTGACATCTCCCCCCTCAGTTTCGGTCGGTCCCTCGAGATTCCCCGACTCCTCGCTAACGGACTTCTTCTTTGTCCTCTTCTTCTTCTTCTTCTTCTTCTGAGGTTCACCAGAAGGAGGGACATCACTCGCCTCCTCGGTACTCCTCTCAGCTCCCGAGCCGTCACCTCTCTTTCTTTTTTTGCCCTTCCCCGCGCCTCTGGCTTCGGAAGGGGGAACCTCGCCAGCACGAGGAACCGCCGTCGAAGGACCTTCCCCGCTGACCAGCCCCAGCTGGGCCGCTATCATTGCGCTCAGATCAGGAAGAGTGCCCATCTTCTTCGCTTCGGAAATTTGTTTCTGAATGTCTCTCGGGAAGATGTCTAGTCGCTTAGCGCGAATAGAAAGAACGGTCGGAAGGTCGGATCTCCACTCTCCTGAAAATATGCAGAAGAGTCAAGACGCGACAAAAGATCTTACGACTAAAATGACTTAATCTAAAGGTGCGAGAAAACATACTTCGAGCGATTCGATCTTTGAGCTCGTGGATCTTCTTGACGGTGATCTCGGACCAGCGATAGACTCGAAGCAGAGCGACGGCACGAACACTCCTCAAGAAATCTTCGGGATAAACGGGAGAAGTAGGATGGCCGACTGCACACAAAGCAAAAAGATATACATGATTAGAATCAACAAAGTTGCTTACGGATCGCGACAGAATATTCTACCGCAAGAACGGTTCCAAAGAACTCGATAATCATTTCGTGGAGGTTCCTCGAAGGCCGAACTGTCGGACTTGAGGAAGAAGTAGGAACGTTGCCAGTTCTGCGTCTTATTCGGATGACCGGCGCATACATTGCAGTTCGGTCGCATCTTCACCGAGTAGGTGCCATCCTTCATATCGGTTATTGAAGTCATCTCCTCGAACGATCTGACGCTCATCGGCATATCGATCTGCTCCGCCAAAACCGACAAAGTAACCGCTAGTCGCAGCGAGCCATTCAGCAGTTGACTAATCGCGAGATCTCGGCGCCTGGCGTATGCAGTAATCAGTCGCGGGATGGGGAACCAGCAGCGAGTGTCTCCCTGAAAGTAGGATTCATACACTGTCTGGTACCCAATCGGAGGAGACCAAGGCCTCTGCGTCTCCGTAGGCACAAGGAAGGTCACGCCCACGGCGCCAGCTGCCCGAAGAACCCTTTTCACACTTCTCGAAGTCGACTTTGTCTTCTCTACGCCTTCCCAGTCCTGACCGGCTAAGAAGGCGGAAAGCAATAAGTCGGTATGAAGTTGAGGAAGCTCTTCGAAAATCCCGTCAGGGTAGAAAATAGTCGGGAATAGTTCGGCTTCAGAATCGACACTTTCCGAGGAACCGCCCTCCACAGGTCGAGCCCTCAAGGTGATCGACTCAACAGGCATCGCCCCGCTCTGCCCGTCTCTCGCACATTCCGTCGCATCTCTCGCAACGACGTTCTCACTCCCTTCCCTCGCTAGTCTCGCGGCATCCGCGACCAGGAGCCTCTGAGAACGGGATAGGTTCGCCGTATCCATCATCGCCCCACGGTGAATCGCTTCTGGATCTCCGACACGATCCCCGTCGGGATTTCTTGCCGTATTCGACGCCGCTGCGACTGCCTTCCCTTTCTGCTGCCTCGATAACCTCTGACCCGACGACATCGCGGAGCGTAACGATGAAGAACGCTTCGAATGAATCTAACAACACTTAGAGAGATAAAGGGAAGAGAGAGAAAGTACCTTTGATCGCGGAGAAAAACTTGAAAAAATGAGAGAAGGACCACGTATTTATAAGGAAAAGAGAAGGGGGAAATTCGAGGTGTCATCATTAGGCCTATTCGGGCCTAAATGGGCCTCGAAATCTCCCCTAAAAACCCAGCGGACCCTCGCGACGATTCCGCTTCTCGACGTGTCGTGAAAAGAAGAGATGGGGGAAAATCAAGCGTCATCATTAAGTCTAAATGGGCCTAAATGGGCCTCGAAACTCTCCCTAAGATCCCGACGGTTCTCGCGACTTTCCGGCTTCTCGTCTTAATTAATCGACGGTTATCCTAAAATTGGTTAAACCGGCAATTAACCAAGACACGCCGACTAAAAATCTGGGAGCCGGCGATTCAACAGTTCCGAGAGAAAGCGTCATCACAGCTTTTTCCGCGACCCATCGCTTTAACCTCCCGACAGGACTTCTATTCCTTTGAACCTTCAAGTTCCAGAATCCATCATGAGCTAGGCGACTCCTCGCTCACTGATGGACCGGGGGGACTTACTGTAGGAGATGGATCTAACCATCCCACAAGGCCCAAGGAATAGAAGGCCTGGCCCGGACCAAGGGAAGCAACGGCTCGGATAGTCGGCTTAATAGGTCAGTCTCTCGGCTCGCCTCTGAAGTACCTTGAGTCGATCGTTGTCGACTAAGAGGCATCCGGCTCGGCGACCGCTCGAATGAATACGGGCCTTTCGGCCCAATAAGGAAAGCCCGCGAAGACGACATAAGCTAGGTCAAGAACGACACATCAGAGGACTATATAAGGAGAAGGAAGAGGAACGAGAAAAGGATCCGAAATCATCTGACTAACACTTGGCGGCTAGATTAGGGTTTTCACCTTTGCTTCATCTTGCCGTTATTTGTACTTTTCCGGTAGCTCCCCGAGTTACCGGCTTCTTCTCTGTCGCACTTTCTTACCTCTCTTGTAACCGACTGATTGTCTCTTCCGACCATAATAAAACGTCTTTGTTAAACCCACGTCTTCTTTATTACCGTTTTCCGATCAAACAATACTCTTATTACATGATTAAGAAAAGCCAAAAATTAAGGAAACACGAATCAAAATCAGGAGGAGATATCAACCTGCATAATTGTGGACTGAGCACAAGCTGGAAGAGCGAAATAAGTTTGATCACTACAAACATAAAGTGTTATCCGACCAAGGGATAATAGGGCTGAAATGGCATGAGAATACTCACCAACAGAACCTGAGACAAATCTAAGGTAATTATGAGGTACTAATCTTCTGTCGAATCCAGGTAAAGGGAAGAAAAATCAACAACCGCTAAAGTACAAGCAATATATAGCCGTTACCAATTAAATATATAAAAAAATACATAGCCGTTACCAACAACCTCCTATTTTTATCTTGCTCTTGAAGAATCTTGACGATTATACAGTGATTTTGATAGATATGATACATGTGATTTTTAATTGAAATATCAGCGTAGCCTTCCGAGTGATAATGGAAGCGGCACACGAACAGAGCCATTCAATTTGGTTGAGGCTTCAGCTACATGGAACGTGGACAGAAGACTACTTGTTGAAGAAATTTTGGAGTAAAAAACGGACCACTGTTTTTAATAGAGGCTATTATAGTAGTATATTGTCTGAGGTTCAGGGTTGGTGAAAACATGTTAATATTTGAAAGTGTTATTATCGTGTTGCAGTTAGAAAATTAAGTTGAAAGAATGTAAACACAGAAGGTTCAGTGAGAAAGTTAGTATTTGTATTTAAAAGAAGGATATGACAAATATATACATCAGTAGTTGAACAATTTCTTTACGAATGTTTCACTGTTGTGCATTCCTTGACAATCTAGGTGCGACCGGCACTACAAAGTAGCCACGGGGAGATGGATAATGAGCATACATGATCGGTCTAGGTGGATGGACTGGTCCATAACATCTTCTTGGCACACATCTGCGCATAAGAATCTCTTGTTCCATCACTTGCTGCATAAAAAGATGTTGTTGCAATCGGTCATGTTCCCGCCTTATCATCACAATCTCTCGTTCATGTTCTCGCTTCCGCTTTAGGTCACGAGAGAAAGTGAGATTTATGTTAGCGAACACACGAGCCGTCAGTTGGCTGTCGGAGCCAGCGTGATGGGCTTCTCCGACACGTCTGATGCCAAGCTCGTCGGCTAATCTTTGCAACCCGAAACGGCTGTTGAGTCCTTTGCACTGTCCCGCAAGTTTCTTCACGTCGAAAGTTAACCCTAAGAGTTTCTGAACCGTGTCGTTAAACCCAAGTGACGTGTCGGGAAGCCTTTCTCGCCCGGTCATGCTTTGAATTATATAACCTAAATCGTACGATCCATCAAAAGTAACCCAATTAATAATCTTCTTGTCTTCTTCATCTTTAACCATCCGAGTAAACTCTGTGAAGAAATCTTTGATGCCAACTCCTTCCTCTCTGATTCTCTTGAAATCGAGCCCGTTGCGCTTGAGGAAGGCGATGGACTTCTCGTTGCAAAGATCCTCTGTCTCGTCGAAGTCGGAGAAATTGACCTCCCAGGTTCCGCTGATTGCTCCTTCACTGTCGAATAAGGAGAAACCCAGTTGAATTGGTTTGGTTTTGTCCACATTGAACCTCAGGTTTTGGTAACGAGTCTCCTCGCTAGCTTCCATGACGGTCTCTTTCAGGCACCCGGGAAATTCTGTGTCCACAGAGATGTAATTGCAGCTTCTAAGAGATTCCCGCACCAAATTCATCTCTTCTGTCTTGTTCCAAGACCAGATCTCGCGGATGGTCGTCATCTCCCACAAGAAGAAGCACTCTAGTCTGTATCTGCGATTTGTTTCTTTTTAGGTTATTCAGAAAACGAAAAGTGCAGTGAGTATTGTTGTGTGTGATTGATTATATATATATATACTGTATATGTTTATGATTTTCCTTTTTTCCCCACCCAAACTTTCCTTTTCTTAACAAGCCGAATGTTTACGTTGACCGTTTGGCCTCAGATTTCCTTTTCTTGAACACAAATTTCCTTTTTGTTTTTGGAGCAAATACAAATTTCCTTTTCTAAACATAGATTTTCTTTTATTGGTTTTTCAATTAAAAGACACTAGAATCTGAAGGGAGAGAAGTATACCAACAAAATTAAACCGACATCAAATATCTAATTCAATTGTTTTGTTCCTATTTTTTCGTTGATAAAATGTAAATATTATATTAGAATATGTTTAGTTATATGCGTTAACTAAGTTGGAAATTTCAAATGGAAAATATTAATAAAAAGTCTATTGATAAAAAGCAATGAGAAGAGCTTAAAATAAATCGTTTAGTTTATGATTAAAGCATGGATATTTTCATATAAATTAAAATATCAAGCAGAATTCCTGCAACGCAAAGGCCCATATCTAGTATAATATAAATATAACTATGAGATTTTCATTAGAATATTTAAATTATTCTAAAGATAATGATAAATTATCAGCTAAATCACTAAAATTATTTATTAAAACGAAAAATTGAGAGTAAAATATAAAATATGAGTAAGCCTAAAATCAAGAACATGACAAATCAGAAAATTCACTTGTCATATATATAATATATATATATATATATATATAATAGATATATATCTATAATTATATATAATATATATATCTATATAGATATATATATCTATTATTTAATAGATAATGCTATATCGTATAATTTGTTTTTGAAGATAATGATCAATTGTTTATCAAAATCCTAATTAAAATAATAATTGAGCATAAAATCTGACTAAACCTAAAATCATGGTATGACAAATCAGCAAATTCGCTTCTCAAATAATAGTATAGATCCCTATATAATTCAATATGATATGATATTATCGTTATAATTTGTTTTTGAAGATAATTCAAAATTTCTTTTTGAAAATCAAAATTATGTTTGAAACTATTTTTTTAATTTTTTAAATTCTATTAAAATTATTTAATAGTTTTTTCTATAGAATTTACTTTTTAAAAAATCCTAACAAAAAAATGATTTGTAAAATAGTTGATTTAATGCTAATTTTCCTTTTCTAAATCCTAAAGAAAAGATAATTGTAACATATTATGTGATTGTAATTTTTCCTTTTAAAATTTTGACATATGTTAAAAATCTCATGATTATAAAATATATAATAAGATAGTAAATATCGATTTTTTAAACAAAATACTTTAAATATTATTTAATATTATTTTTCTAAGATTTTTTGTTTTTAAAAAATATAGTTAATAAGATCTGTAAAATAATTATTTAATACCCATTTCATTTTTCTACAATCTAAAGATTTAATTATTTGATAGTATTTGTCCTTTTCTAAAATCTTAAACATATTTTAAAAGAGTGTTTAATATTAGATTTCCTTTCTTCAAATCCTAAACAATAAAGATTTTTAGAATAATCATTTCAAACATTTCTATGAATAATAAACATCTGTAGAAGGTAAATGTTTTTAGTTCTTTTTATTTTAGAAAAATCTTATCCGTTTTTATAATTAAAATTAATTTGTTTTTACAGGCGTTTGGCGTTGTTATTGATTTGATTGGCTTGATGCAATTTTAATTTTTTTTTTTGTATTTTTTCTACTTTTCTTTCTCGGATTAGGTTCGATTTAGATATGAAAGCATGGATATTTTGTCTAAGCCTAGGTACAAGGTAGCTAATAACTCGCATATGCACCTTGATTATTTAAATATAAAATGAATCAAAACTTACATGACAAATAAATTTTTATTTATAAAATAATTCTCACATATAATATATCCAAAAATTCATAAATTTATGATTAAAGCATGGATATTTCATAAATTAAAATATCAAGCAGAATTCCTGCAACAACGCAAAGGCCCATATCTAGTATAATATAAATATAACTATGAGATTTTCATTAGAATATTTAAATTATTCTAAAGATAATGATAAATTATCAGCTAAATCACTAAAATTATTTATTAAAACGAAAAATTGAGAGTAAAATATAAAATATGAGTAAGCCTAAAATCAAGAACATGACAAATCAGAAAATTCACTTGTCATATATATATATATATATACTTAATATATATGATATGATATTATATTATCGTTATAATTTGTTTGAAGATATGATAAATTGTTATCAAAATCACTAATTAAAAATAATAATTGAGCATAAAATATGACTAAACCTAAAATCATGGTATGACAAATCAGCAAATTCGCTTCTCAAATAATAGTATAGATCCCTATATAATTCAATATGATACTAACATTTGTAACTTACAAGTTATGCGTACCATTCCTAGTTATTAGTTCTCAAAAATAAACATCAGTTGAATTTTTTGGAAATATTTACACTAATAAAATTATCTGAAAATTGCCTAAAGATATCAACCTTGACCACATTTGACATAAAAGAGTTGAGAGTTATCTAGAGGTTCAGATTGAGGGATACAAGAAACCTGCATTGGTGGGTTTGGTGATCTAGGAAACTTAACCAGATGTTTTGTATTATCTCAAAATATTAGTTCATGAGATTGGTAATGGCTTAGGGTTAAAAGTAACACTAACGCTGTTAAAAGTAAGTATAGTGTGTGTAGGAACAACGAATGAGATATAAAAAAGGCATTTGATACAGAGCACCTCGTCATACGCTTACCATGCCAAATAATAAAGAAGGGCTATTATCTGGTAAGGTACTTGTTTGTTGAAGTCAAACCAGTAGAAAACTCATCATAATGCTCAGAGAAACGAACGCCACCATCTGAAAATTAGCGAGGAAAAAAACGAAATGATTTACTAACTTGTCTATTGAAAGCACAGAGGTCACAAGAGCTACAAAAAAATTGCATTTCATCATAATGATCTTCTCGAGACCATCTAAGCCTTCCCTTCGCAGCTTCACCAATGGTGGAAGATCATACTTGTAGGAGATGGATCTAACCATCCCACAAGGCCCAAGGAATAGAAGGCCTGGCCCGGACCAAGGGAAGCAACGGCTCGGATAGTCGGCTTAATAGGTCAGTCTCTCGGCTCGCCTTTGAAGTACCTTGAGTCGATCGTTGTCGACTAAGAGGCATCCGGCTCGGCGACCGCTCGAATGAATACGGGCCTTTCGGCCAATAAGGAAAGCCCGCGAAGACGACATAAGCTAGGTCAAGAACGACACATCAGAGGACTATATAAGGAGAAGGAAGAGGAACGAGAAGGGATCCGAAATCATCTGACTAACACTGGCGGCTAGATTAGGGTTTTCACCTTTGTTCATCTTGCCGTTATTTGTACTTTTCCGGTAGCTCCCGAGTTACCGGCTTCTTCTCTGTCGCACTTTCTTACCTCTCTTGTAACCGACTGATTGTCTCTTCCGACCATAATAAAACGTCTTTGTTAAACCCACGTCTTCTTTATTACCGTTTTCCGATCAAACAGTTGGCGCCCACCGTGGGCATTTTTAGCAAAGTAACGTTAGTACTATGGTTGTCAGCAACGACAGTTCTTCGTCAGGCGAGGAGCGCGAAGCTCTCGAGGTGATGTCGGCTCCCGAGGTAACACCTACGCCTACACCCAGTAACCCGCTCCCCCCCTCCTGCGTCTATGGAAACCATCTTGCACGCCTCGCCCTGCAAGAAGCGGCGCAGAAGGCGGCGGTCGACCAAATCAATCACAGCGATAGCAAAATACTCGCCCTATCGCTGCAAACGCCGAAGCTTCAACGGCGCAGTACCGTCGACACCTGTTCGCCACTGAACGAACCACCAACGTAGCACCTGCGCGGGATAACAACAACCAGAGCGCTGGTAACAACAACCAGAGCGCCGGTAACGACATCAACGCAGACACCGCAAGCGAGCTAGCCGCCGTTGAAACAGTCGGTCCTCGACATCAACTCAAAGATCCACCAGGTGACGACCTCGGCGCCAAATCGAGCACGTACTCGCGGAATCTCTTCGCACACCCTTCACGCAAAGGGTCACCGGCGTACGGCTCCAGAAGATGGAGAAACTTCGTCTTCCAACCTTCAAGGGTCTCTCCGACCCTTCTACTCATGTCACGTCCTTCAACATAGCGATGCGACGCGCAAATCTGACCGACGAAGACAAAGACGCCGGCTTTTGCCAACTCTTTGTCGAAACCCTAGAAGGACCGGCTCTTACTTGGTTCACAGGCCTCAGAGAAAACTCCGTCGATGTTTTCCACGACCTCTCGACGGCCTTCCTGAAGAATTATATCATGTTCACCAACCAAGAAACGACCGTGTCCGACTTGTGGAACCTCACTCATACCAGCGGCCAAAGCCTCCGCGACTTCATGGAGAAATTCAGGCTATCGTCTCGAAAGTTGATATTCCTGATCCTATCGCTGTCGAGTCTCTGATGAACACTTTGCACGTGACTCCACGTTCCGTCAGGATCTTTACCGATACCCGACGAAATCTGTGTCTGACGCCATCGCTCGCTCGAACAACTTCATCCGCATGGAAGAAGACACAAGAGCAAAGTTTGCAAAAGAAGCAGCAGCGAAGCAGCGACCCGCCCGAACAAACGACACCCCGCCCTGAGCCCCGCCAGCACTCATCCGGTGGGAACACCACTCAGAAGCGAGGCTACGTTAGCTCGGTCGACGACGAGGAATCGCCAAAACAGCAGCCGTCACGCGAGAGAAAGCCTGGAACCACTGGGATCGAGACTCCGCCTCGAAGCAATCAAAGTCGTCCGAACCAACGAGTTCAAACTCCGAGGAGCCAAAGAAA